>NW_027512214.1:2116875-2822500 GCF_048772815.1 Callospermophilus lateralis
AGCTGAATGGAATGGCCGAGCATCTCAGAAAACTCAGATAGCAGTGTGACCAGGAATATCTCAGTGGAGAAACCCTGCTTTGGGCCTTATGCATACATATTTTTCTGTTGCCCTGAATGTCAGGAAGGTGTTTTCCTCAGGCCAAAACTTTTGGAAGCCTTAACAAAAGACTTTTCAATTGGAAATAAATGTGCATCTCCTGTGGCTCTTTGCTTAATTGCTTTGGAAAGGGATGTGTCTGAATCAGCCTCTTGGCCCTGTGTGAGGCTGTGGCTTAGATTCTATGCACCTTATGGATCTAAAGAAAGATTCCATATGTGCATCCAAAACCAAAATGGCTAAAAGTAGAGTCATTGTGGATGAAGTCTCTTGCCTTCCTCTGGTAGGGCACTTACTTCCATCAAGGAAGAATAGGGATCCTTTGTGTCAAATGGGTTCTTCAAAGCTCTGCAGTGGCTTGCCCATAGTTCTTGTGGTTTCTCATGTGTCCAATTCCCAAAAAGAATTTAAACCCCTCAGTCAGTAGGCCTCAAATTGGAGAAGTGGAGCAGTATAAATGTCAGGCCTATTTGATCACTCCTGGTTCATAGGAAGGGTGTCCAGGCAAACGTGACTTTAGGCAAATGAGGGACAAGGAAGCTTATTTTGGACACTGTCTTGGGCTGTGCCCTCATGGAAACCTCCAGCCAGAGGTTATGATGAGTGTCTATATGGAAGAAGATGAGGGTCATGTGGGAGTGTTTAGGTTTTAATTGTGAGAGATTACTGGTTCAACCTGGGTTGAATTCTGGTGTGATTCCCCTTAGAGACTCAGTTCTTGAACTGACCTCAGAGAAGAATTGCCATGAATTGTGTTAAGATTTTCGGAGGCAACGCATGAGAGTCGCCATTGGAAGCTGTGATCTAGTCCCAGGGGGACTTTCCACAGTTCACTGGGACTCTCAGCCAGAGAATCACATAATTTTATTCTGAAAGACATGGCAGCCACAATTGAGAGTCAAAACACACATGGACCTCACATTTTAGACCTCAATGGGCCTGGCTTCAAGTGACGTTTTGGCCACTATTTGGGAAGCCTTGCCTGTGAGAGTTCTCCAGAGCTTTCATTAAAATGAGATTCCTCACCATTTAATGGTTTCTGAATAATTGAAACCCACAATGCCTCCAACTTCATCCTTGAAAATGGTTACATAAATATCATGAAATTTTTAAAATTACCATGACCAGGTGGCACTGGAGAACCTTTGGATGTCCTGTTGCTGATCATGAGTATACCAGAGAGTGCCTAGATTGACTGGGTTTCTTTAACATGGTGTAGAACACAGATGCCAGTAAGTTGGAGTCTGCTGAGAAGTGGACCTAGAGCAGTGGTGGGCAGGTGTGTGATAAAACATCAGTGGTACGGCCATGAGGATCTAGCATTGGATTCCAAATGCCTTGTGACTGACATGGTGCAGGCAGCAGACCCTTCTATGTAAAGGCATCTTGTTATATGCAGAGGTTTCAGGGCAATGTTCAGAATCAGGTTGCTATGGTCAAGGGGGAAAGCTATCTGGATAGAAGCCTGGTTGGTGCATTCTCCTGCAGACACTGACCCACCACACGTGACAGAACTCCCTCCAGCACTGTGTCCCAGATAAACTCGTTGTATTTCATGAAGCAAACACCAAACTCCCAGTGCAGCAGCAAGAAACACAACGAAAAGTGGATCATGACCAAATTGCTTCACAGTCCAAACGGGGAGACACTTAGCCCCCAGTGGCCACAGTTTACCTGCAAAGAGAGAAACCAGCACTGCTGCCTCATGTTCATTGAAAAATAAGATGCCATGTCCTCCAGGTCACATAGATGCAGACCCAGCTTTGATGGTCTCACTAGAAAGAAGCTAAAGCTCCTGAAAACAACATATATTTCAAGTGCCCAAACTCAGAGGCATTTCTCAAGAAGTCTTTAGGCCAGCAGAGCTCCATGTTTGTGGAGTGTTTATCCTGTCCCTTACTTTTGGAAACTCCTCTACCACCTCCAAGGTTGTGAATTTCTGAGGATTTTTCATTGAATATATGTATTCACACATTTTCTAATTCTTCTCCTCTAATTGTGTCTTTCTTGGTGCGAAGGTAATGTCAAGGCATTTTTCTGGATGAGAGTGGGAAGATTTTTGTGTAGCATATATTTACATACACATTGGATTCATTTTCCAAATTTCCATTAGAAATACTGAATCCATGACACTAACCACTACATTACTAGACTCTGACTACTAATCCTAATATGATGGAGAATAAAAACCCAAACAGAATAGAAATATAAGCAGTTCAGAGGATGCATGTTGTATAGTGGGACTTGCCTTTTGCATTATATAGGGTAGGAGTTATAAATCTAGTCAATTTTCTGTTGAAATATTTCTCCATGTATTTCTAAAGTTAACAAATATGTGAATACCTGACTCCCTTTCTCTGCAGCCTATTCAGCACATGTAATTTTATATGCACATATAGAATCCTACCTGGAATCACACGTACATTCTTGTGAGATGGCTCACTTGGCAGATACAAATTGTTAGAATAGTTCACTCTTCCTAAATGATGCTGGAACTGAAAATTCAACCAATGGGTGAGCTTCCTGGTTGAACAACTTTACACAAAAACCCATGTTCAGTAAAATAAATATTTCTGATCTGTGGATGATATATATTTCATGGTGAATTTCAATTGGCATATATATTCCTACTTTTTAAAGTCTGTTTGTGTGTGTGTGTGTATACATACTCTCCAGATTTTTCAAAATATGAAATATGTGTCTTATTATACACTCCCTAAAATAATTCATATTCATGTATGTGGATTTTTAATCAACTTTTCACTAGATTATTCCCAGGAATATTCACACACCTGAAAAACATATTTGTTTCCTCGTACTGAGAACTATCTTCAGTGAATGGTGCATACAAATCCTTGTATTTCTGCAGTAACTTACCCAGTTTAACATCAATGCAAATAGATTTCTATGGGACATGATGTGTATTTTGAAATTCATTTTTATTCAACACTGGTACATTGCAATTTCTTCCGTTTATGCACATCATAAAATATATATTTCATCTAGAAATTCGAAAATTAATAGGCACTTGTTTCATTTTCAATCACTTCCTGCTTCAGAACACATGTATAACTCCATATTTCTTGACTGATCTTTTCATGAGGTTTCTTTTTCGATTTCCTTAATCATTTTTGAAGCAAAACTCACACACTCTTCATGATGAACCATAACCCTAATATTACCATTAGATGTATATTTGGTTTTAATGAATGTATATATATCAATATAAGATTTCCTCTATGTTTTCATTTATCAATTCAATCCATTATTCAAAGTTGGAACCAGTAATACTATTTATTCACAGTATGGTCTATTCATGCATTATCTCTATATTCATAGACACAGGGTACACCTATTTGTACCCCCAGTACTAACTTATACGTCTTCACAATATTGCTCCCAGAAATGGTGGAAGAAATACTCATGTCACCTGATCTACATGTACATGTTATCACAGTAATATTCTGGAAACAAAATGCAAAGGTCACAGTTATGATTGTACCAAAACCTAAATGAAAAGTGAGCATGGATTACTAAAAATATTCCTGTCCAGGTTGCTACCGCTCTCAAATGTCAATCCTATTGGTGACTATATATTTGTTTCCTCCTAAGATTATATATTCAACCTCAAGCCTGTTGAAAATGTGTAATCCTATCACTCACTTTATACTTTGCCTGATATCCTAATGTCTCTATTGATTTCTGCTTTCCTAAATATTTTCCCAGTTTATCATTTTGACTGACTCTTCACATGTGCTGACATTTAAATTCACTTTCTAACCGAAACCCAATTGCTAAAAACATTTCCTCCAAAACCTATAATCACTATTCTTTCTAAACCTACCGACACTTTTCCTAATCCTACCGACTATAGCTTTTTGACTGGATATTCTCGTGACATTCAATCATCCAAGGTACAAGGTCCTATGACATTGTATATGGATTTATTTAAGACATCTGTGCAGAACGTAAGTCAAAGCTAAGTATCCCAATTAAAGGCCCAATGCCCTTCTGGGCTTCAAATTTTACCTAGATTTCTGTTTTCATACTTATATTTCACCTAAATATTCTTGTAAATATCGCACATTCCCAATACCATTATTCATCGCTCAGAATGATTCTTAATCCAAATCGAACCTGTTATTAAGCCTAACCAAACACTGTTCCCTCAATCTAACTTTACAGAAGAGCAGCGACAGAGTTGGTCTTACAATACAGGAATGTAGGGGATCTTCCAGATGCTGAGATCCTCAAAGTTTTAAGCAGAAACGATCCCTGGAGAAGACATAGGCAGCTATGAAGGACCTGAGAGAGCAAAAGTCATCTTCCATGGCAAACAACGTACTCAGGATGAAGCATTGTGTCTGAATCAGCCTCTCTTTTCTTAATGTAGAGAAGAGGGACCAAACCAGGCCTGTGTGGAGAGCTGTTCCCGGATTCCTATGGTTGATATACCATTCTAACTGTTGAAACTGTCTCGGGAAGTAGGGGCAGCCTCCACCTCATGGGAACCTTGCAATCACCTGTTAGGACAAAGTGGTTGCAAAGGCAGTAAAGTCACTCAGTTCCTGAATGAAGCGACCTACCTCACTTCCTTGGTGAAGAAACTCCCTGACCTTGGGCTCCAGGAAGACAGAGAATACCAAGACCTTTTCACAGTTCCAGTGCCAGTGGGCTCCATTGTTTGGAAAAACCAAGGATAGACTAAGTATTCCTTGGTACCTACTGATATGAGGATTTCAAATGCCAGGAGAGCTATGAAGAGGGGCCTTTCCTGAGAAAGCAGGTAGTGGTTCACCGCGACCAGATCTGAGACAGGACAGGCCTTTTGGGGGAACATAGTATGGCCCACCAGTCAGAGGACACTCCAGATAGTCACAGACCTACTTGAATGAAGGAGGTGCGTTTGCGCGTGTGTGTGTGATTTTGTGGTTTAGTCTCTTCTTATGAGAATAGGTAGGAAAGGCGGTTTGTTTGGTTTGGAGTGGACTGCTTCTAGTAAGTCGTTTGACAAGGCGATTTTTTGCATGTCTTTGTAACCCACTGTGTTCGTGGTTGTAGACCTTAGAAAAAAGAATGCATCAATGTGTCCTGTCTAGTAGAAATCTTCCCAGCATTCATCCTGCCCAATTTAGGAGTGGACTGCCCCTTGCCTTATGGATGGGCAACACCTGCAATCTTCCTAAGTTTCTGATTTCTTCCTCAATTCTGGTCACTCTCAAGAATAGGCTCATTGTTTTGTGTCCAAGATATGTACAACCTCCAATCTGAGTGACATGGCCATGTACAAGATAGATGAAGGGAATGGCGAGCATCTCAGAAAACTCTAATATCAGTGTGTCCAGGAAAGTCTCAGTGGATAAACCCTGCTTTGGGCCTTTTGCTATTGTTCTGTTGCCCTGAATGTCAGGAAAGTCTTTGCCTCAGGCCATCCCTTTGTGAATCCTGAAGAAAACAGCTTTCAAATGGAAATAAATGGACATCAACTGTGGCTCTGTGCTTAATTGCTTTGCAAAGGGATGCGTCTGAATCAGCCTCTTGGTCCTATGTGAGGCTATAGCTTAGATTCTCAGCACCTGATGGATCTAAAGAAAGATCCCATGTGTGCATTCAAAACCAAAATGGCAAAAAGATCAGTAATTGTGGATGAAGTCTCTTGCCTTCCTCTGTAAGGTTCCTGACCTCCATCAAGTGAGATTAGGCATTCTTTGGGTCAAATGAGTTCTTCAAAGCCCTGTGGAGGCCATTAACAGGTGGCACTGGAGAACTCTTAAATGGTCTGTTGCTGATCATGAGTATACTAGCCAGGGCCTTTATTGACTGAGTTTCATAAAAATTATCTAGAACAGCAATGCCAATAAGTTGGAGCCTGCTGAGTAGTGGACCTAGAGCAGTAGTGTGTGATAAAATATCTGTGGTGGGACCATGTGGATCTGCTATTGACTTCCAAATGGCTTGTGACTGACATGGTGCAGCCAGCAGACCCTTCTATGTAAAGGCATCTTGTATATGGAGAGGTTTCAGGGTAATGTTAAGAATCAGGTTGCTGAGGTTAAGGGGACAAGCTATCTGGTATTGAAGCCTGGTTGGTACATTCTCCTGCAGAACGTGACCCACAACACGTGACAGAACTTCCTCCAGCACTGTGTTCCAGTTGAACTCATTGTATTTCGTGAAGCAAATACCAATGTCCCAGTTCAGCAGCAAGAAACACCACAAAAGTTGGAGGATGAACAAATGGCTTCAGAGTCCACATGGGGTGACACTTAGCCCCCAGTGGCCACAGTTTACATACAAAGAGAGAAATCAGCACTGCTGCCTCAGGATCATTGGAAAATAAGAAACCAAGATCTTCATGTCACATAGATACAGACCCAGCTTTGATGGTCTCACTAGAAAGGAAGCTAAAGCTTCTGACAAACACATATATTTCAAGTGCCCACCCTCAGAGGCAGTTTCTCAAGAAATCTTTTGGCCAACAGAGCTCCATGTTTGTGGAGTGTTTACCCTGTCCCTTACTTTTGGAAACTGCTCTACAACCTCCAAAATTGTGAACTTTTGAGCATATTCCACTACAGATATATATTCACAGATTTTCTACCTCTTCTCTTCTAATTGTGTCTTATTTGGGGTGAAGGTAATTTCAAGGCATTGTTGTGGATGAGAGTTGGAAGATTTTTTTGTAGCACATATTTGCATACACATTGGATTCATTTTCCAATTTTCCATTCGAAATACTGAATTCCTGACACTAACCCATAACCTACTAGAATCTGACTACTAATCCTAATATGATGGAGAACAATAACCCAAACAGAATAGAAATCCAAGAAGTTCAGAGGAGGCATGGTGTATAGTTGAACTTGCCTTTTGCATTATATAGTGTAGGAGTTATAAATCTAATCAATATTTTGTTGACATAGTTGTCCATGTGTTTTTAAATTTAACAAGTATTTGAATTCCTGTCTCCGTTTGTCTGTAGCCTATTCAGCACATGCATTTTTATATGCACATATAGAATCCTACCTGGTATCAAATGTACATTCTTGTGAGGTGGCTGACTTGGCAGATACAAATTATGAGAAGAGATCACTCCTCCTAAACGCTGTTGGAACTGAAAATTTAACCTAAGGGGGAGCTTCCTAGTTGAACAACATTATACACAAATCCATGTTCAGTAAATTAAATATTTTTGGATCTTTGGATGATATGTATTTCTACATCAATTTCAATTGGCATATATATTGCTACATTTCAATGTCTCTGTGTGTATATGTGTTTGTTTGTGTGTGTGTATATATATATATATATATATATATATATATATATATATATATATACTCTCCAAATTTTTAAAAATATGAAATACTTCTGTCTTCTTTTACACACCCTAAATTCATTCATATTCATGTATGTGGATTTATAATAAACTTTTCACAAGATTATTCTCAGAATTATTCATCCACCTGAAATACATATTTGTTTTCTAGTACTGACAAGTAACATCAGTGAATGGTGCATACAAATCCTAATATTTTTACAGTAACTGACCCAGTTTAACATCAATCCAAGTAGATTACTATGGGACATGATGTACATTTTGACGTTCATTTTTATTCAACACTGGTACTTTACTATTTCTTCAGTTTATTCACATCATAGGATATGTATTTCATCCACAAGTTAGCAAAATTATTTGCATTTGTGTCACTTTCAATCACTTTCTACTTCAGAACACATGCATTCCTCTATGTTTCTTGACGGGTCTTTTCATGAGACTTCTTTCCAAACACATTATTTTCCTTTTCCATTCTCACTTTTGAAGCAGATCTCACACACCTTTCATGATAGAATATAACCCTAATATTACCATTAGATGTATAACTCATTGGAATGAATGATTCTATATCAATATAAGATTTCTTATATATTTTCAGATATCAATTCTAGCAATCCATTATTTGAAGTGGAATCAGTTATATTATTTATTCACAGTATTGTCAATTCATGAATTACTTCTATATTCATAGACACAGGGTACACCTCTTTGTACCCCCAATACTAATTTATTTTTTTTTATTTTGCATTCTTTCTTAAAGTATTTTTATATTATTTTCAACAACATTTGAAACAACAGGATTTTCTAAATAGACTTGTCTTTAGCATACCCAGATGAAAAAATATAATTCTATTTCATATCCCTTTGTGGGATAATGTGGGTTTTTTGTACTGAAAAAATGCTAGGAATATTAGAATATATGATCCGTTAGCCAACTTTGTTTGTTTGTTTGTTTGCTTTTGCAAAGCTAGGAATTGAACCCTAGTAGTAACTAGTAATTCTACTCATTCAGAAAAGTTAGTGTGTCATTTTATTGAAATAACCATACTGGATATAAAATAGATACACATGTGATACAATAGATTGCATGGTATATAAATTTGTATCTCAGTAAAGCTGTAATTAAAATAAAATTTAAAGTATTGAAATTCAGGCAAAGGATAGGAAAGATATTTGTGTCTGTTTTTCAGAAGTTTATTGTCATCCATTTAAAAAATCTTTTAAAAGAGATTGCATTTGAACAAAAGGTATTGTTTAGTGTGCTTTCTCTGTATTCTTAGTGGTTCTTCACTATTACTATTTTATTCACACCCACTTAATTTCTTATTGTTGAGCCAATTCTGCATCTAAATGTAGTGGCAAGATATATTCAGGAGTCTGGTGCAATAGTGCATGCCTGAAATCCCAGCTACTAAGACCCTTTCTCAAAACAACAAAAAAGTAGTGGGGGTGGGGAGCATGGATGTAGTTTAGCAGTCAAGTGCTTTCCGAAGCATGTGGAGGCCCTGGGTTCTATCTGCAGCACCGCAAAAGCAAAACAAACAAAAGACGTATTCCAGAGATTTTGATTATTTCTGCAGGAGACATGCAGTCAAGACTAAGTAATTTGAAACAGGAGTGGCACAAGAAGTGGAAGATAAAGTATCAATTTTTTTTTCTTTTTTTTTTTGGTTAGAATTAGTTCACTTTGCATTCCTTGCGTATGCGCCTCTACCTTTGGAACCACATTGGTAAAAGTTTGTGTAAGAATTGTTTGTTGGCATATCCTAGAGTGCTCAATTTATACGTCTTCAAAATATTGCTCCCAGAAATTGTGGAAGAAATACTCATGTCACCTGATCTACATATACATTTTATCACAGTAATATTCGGAACACAAAATGCAAAAGTCACACTTATGATTGTACCAAAGGGTAAATAGAAAGTGAACCTGTATTATTAAAAACATTCATGTCCAGGTTGCCTAATACTCTCAAATGTCAATCCTATTGGTGACTACATATTTGTTTCTTCCTAAGATTATATATTGAAACTCAACCCTGTTGATAATGTCTAATCCTATCACTCACTTTATACTTTGCCTGATTTCCTAATGTCTCTATTGATATCTGCATTCCTACATATTTTCCCCAGTTCATCATTGTGACTCATTCTTCACATGTGCTGACATTTACATTCATTCTCTAACCGAAACCCTATTACTAAAGAACTTTTGGTCCAAATCCTATACTCACTCTTCTTCCTAAACCTACGGACTATATTCCTAATCCTACTGACTATCCCTTTTTGACTGGATGTTCTCTTCTACATTCAATCATCCAAGTAAAGGTCGGTCGAGTGTCGGAAGAGGAGACCACCAAGAATCTATCTCATGTAACAGCAAAGGGTTTATTGGGGGTCCAGCATGCTGGGGCTCAGAGTTCACTTGAAAAGAGTAGAGAGCCCTGAGAACAGCTTAAGCAGAGGTTAAATACTTTCCCTTGCGAGTGCAGGGAGGGAAGTTTATTGATGTGTCAGGGCGAGTGGTCAATTTGCATGCAACCTGGTGAAGGAGTACATTCTGCAGTTTGACAGTTGGGGACAGCACATTCTGGGAACAAGATTGGCAAACATTTCTCAAGATTTCAAGAGTGTTTTGTTAAGCGTACAGAAAAACAGGAAGTGACAACTACATATTTTATTAACCTTTCATTCGACACTTCTTTTTCTGGCTACTTTTAAACATAAAAATGATCATTGGGGGGTGTCACATTCTATGTCTGCTAGTGGGGTATTACCATTAGTTTAACTTGTCCAATTTGAGCTTGGAGAAAATAAATTACATGGTTGAGCAAGCAGGGTTTAATAGTTAGCAATAATATGAGGATTATTATTGGACCGGCCAGCCGACAAGACAAGACAAGACAATAAAGACAAGACAAGACAATAAAGACAGGATATGGAAGTCCAACACTGAGACCAGGACTTAGTAGTTGGCAGAACCCGATCGGTTGGCAATAACGAATCTGAAACAAAATATCACTGAGTCATGGAGACTATTGTTCCTCAATTTACTGAGTCCTCTATGACGTCACCCAGGGACTTGGCCTGTGGCTCTGTGACATGACTGTCAGCCATCGTTGGAGAGAGTTCACGCTCTTCACTGACATCCATTTTGCCAAGCCCTGACCTGAAACCTGACCAGAAAGAGGCACCTTACTTACCCTGAGAGGAGTTTGTTGGGGTCTCTTGTCCACCGCTGCCGGATCTCAGTGGAACCTCCATATGTAAAGGTCCGGTGACAATCGGGGGAAGAGACCACCAAGAGACTGTCTCATGCAAAAGCAAAGGGTTTATTGGGGGTCCAGCATGCTGGGGCTCAGAGCTCACTTGAATAGAGCAGAGAGCCCAGAGAACAGCTTAAGCAGAGCTTATATATTTCCCTTGGACAGGGCAGGGGGGTAAGTTTATTGATGGGTCCGGGCGAGTGAGCGGTTTGCGTGCAACCGGTTGAGGGAGTACATTCTGCAGTTTGGCAATTGGGGACAGCACATTCTGGGAATAAGATTAGCAAACAGTTCTCAATATTTCAAAAGTGTTTTGTTAAGCATACAGAAAAACAGGAAGTGACAAGTACTTATTTTATTAACCTTTCACTGCGAACTATACTTTGCCAGAATTCCTAATGTCTCTATTGTGTTTGTTAAAGTTCATTTTTATTCAAACCTGGTACGTTATTATTTCTTCAGTTCATGGACATCATAAGATATTTCCTTTCATTCACAAGTTCACAAATTTATAAACATTTGGTTCACTTTCAATCACTTCCTCCTTCGGAAGACATATGTTCCTCCATGTTTCTTGACTGGTCTTTTTACTAGACTTCTTTCTAAACATATTATTTTCGATTCCATAATCATTTTTGAGGCAAAACTCACACACTATTCATGATAAATGATAACCCTAACATTACAATTAGATATATAACTGGTTGGAATGAATGTATGTATATCAATATAAGATTTTCTATATATTTTCAGATATCAATACAATCCATTATTTAAATATGGAACCAGTTATATAATTTATTCACAGTATGGTCTATTAATGCATCATCTCTATATTCATCAAAACAGGGTAAACCTAATAGTATCCCCAGTACTAATTTATAAGTTTTCAAAATATTGCTCACAGAAATGGTGAAAGAAATATTCATGTCACCTTAGCTACATATACATATTATCACACTAATATTCTGGACACAAAATGCAAAGGTCACACAGAACATAATTTAAGCTAAGTATCCCAATCAAGGGCCCAAAGTCCTTCTGGGCTTCAAATATTACCTAGATTTCTGTTTTCATACTTATATTTCACCTCCATGTTCTTGTAAATATCACAGGTTCCCAATATCATTATTCATCCAGCAAAATGATTCATAACCCAAATCGAACATGCTATTAACCCTAACCATTCTGTAAACTGAGATTGTTCACTCAATCTCACTTTACAGAAGAGCAGGGACAAAGTTAGTATTACAATACAGGAAGTTAGGAGATCTTCCACCTGCTGAGTACCTCAAAATCCATGCAGAAATGATCCCTGGAGAAGACGTAGGCAGCTATGAAGGACCTGAGACAGCAAAAGTCATCTTCCTTTGCAAACAACCCGATCAGGATGAAAGGATGTGTCTGAATCATCCTATCTCTTCTTAATGTAGGGAAGATGTATGAAACCAGGCATGTGTGGAGAGCTGTTCCCAGGTGCCTATGTTTCTATACCATTCTAACTTGTGAAAGTGTCACAGGAAATAGAGGCAGCCTCCTTTTCCTGAGACACTAGGAAGCAACTGTTAGGACAAAGTGGTGGCCAAGACAGTGGCCTCATTCATTTTCTGAAGAAAGTGACCTCAACTCACTTTTTTCATGATGGAACTCTCTGAATTTTGTGATCCAGGAAGCCAGGCACCAAGAGCCAGTACCAGTCCCAGTCCAAGTGGGCTCACTTGTTTAGATTTACCAAGTAAAGAGTCAGTCTTTCTTGGTACCTACTGATGTGAGGGTGGCCAAATGCCAAGAAAGCTTTGAAGAGGGTCCTTTCCTGAGAGGGCAGGAAATGGCTCACCACTGCCTCCTGAAAACTTCACAGAATTGGCCAAGGAGACCAGATCTGAGACAGGACCGGCCATTTCTGGGGAACATTCTATGGCCTACTCATCAGAGGACACTCCGGATAGTCACAGACATACTTGGGGAAGGAGGTGACTTTGTGTGTGTGGATGTCAGTTTGTGGATTTGTCTCATATTCTGAGAATAGGTAAAAAAAAGAGGTTTGTTTGGTTTGGAGTGGACTGTTTCTAGTAAGTCATCTGACAAGGAGACTGTTTCTATGTCTGTGTATCCCACTGTGTCCTTAGTTGTAGATATTAGAAAAGAAAATGGCTCACTGGGTGTGTCCTGTCTAGTAGAAAGCTTCACAGCATTCATCCTGCCCAATTAATGAATGGACTGAGGCTTGACTTATCCATGGGCAACACCTAGTATCATCCTAAGTTCTTGAATTCTTCCTGAATTCTGGCAACTCTCCAGAAAGGCTCATGGTTTTTTGTCCAAGATATGTACCACCTCCAAGCTCTGTGACATGGCCATGTACTAGTTAGCTGAAAGGAATGGCGAGCACACCGGAAAACTCAGATATTGGTGTGACCAGGAAAGTCTCTATGGTGAAACCTGGCTTAGGGCCTTTTGCTTAACTATTGTTCTGTTGCCCTGAATGTCAGGAACCTCTTTGCCTCAGGCCACCCCTTTATAAAGCCAGAAGAAAACAATTTTCAAATGGAAATGAATGGGCATCACCTGTGCCTCTTTGATGAATTGTTTTGGAAATGGTTATGTCTGAATCAGACTCTGGGCCCTGTGTGAGGCTGTGGCTTAAATTGTCAGCACCTCTTGCTGATCATGAGTGTACCAGACAGTGCCTTGATTGACTGGGATTTATGAAAATGGTGTAGAACAGAGATGCCATTAAGTTGGACCCTCCTGAGTAGTGAGCCCTGAGCTGTGGTGTGCAGGTGTGTGATAAATCTTCTGTGGTTGCGCCATGTGGTTTTGCCATTGAATTCCAAATGGTTTGTCACTGACACGGTGCAGTGACCAGACACTTATATGTAAAGGTGTCTTGTTAAATGGATAGTTTTCAGGGCAATGTGCAGAATCAGGTTGCTATGGAGAAGGGGGCAAGTTATGTGGGAATGAAGCCTGGTTGGTGCATTCTCTTGTAGACCCTGAAAAACCACAAATGACAGAACTCCCTCCAGGACTGTGTTCCAGTTGAACTCCTTGTATTTTGTGAGGCAAATACCAAACTCTCAGTGCTGCAGCAGGAAACTCTACGAAAATGGAGGATGAACAAAAGGCTTCACAGTCCACACAGGGAGACACTTAGACCCCAGTGGCCACAGTTTACATACGAAGAGAGAATTCAGCACTGCTGCCTCATGTGTATTGGAAAGCAAGAAAGAATGTCCTCCAGGTCACATAGATGCAGACCCAGCTTTGATGATCTCACTACAAAGGAAGCTAAAGCTACTGACAACATATATTTCAAGTGCCCATCCTCAGAGGCAGTTTCTCTAGAAGTCTTTAGGCCAGCAGACCTCCATGTTTGTGGAGTGTTTACCCTGTCCCTTACTTTGGGATACTCCTCTACCACCTCCAAGTTTGTGAACTCCTGAATATTTTCCATTCCAGATATGTATTTACAGATTTTCTAATTCTTCTCCTCTAATTGTTTCTTATTTGGCGTGAAGGTAACGTCAAGGCATTGTTCTGGATGAGAGTGGGAAGATTTTTGTGTAGCACATATTTGCATACACATTGGATTCATTTTCCAATTTTCCATTCCAAAGACTGAATCCCTGACACTAACGCATACCCTACCAAACTCTGACTACTAATCCTAATATGATGAAGAAAAATAACCCAAACAGAATAGAAATACAAGCACTTCTGAAGAGGCATGGTGTATAGTTGGACTTGCCTTTTGCATGATAAAGTGTAGGTGTTATAAACCTAGTCAATTTTTCATTGAAATAGTTCTCCATGTGTTTTTTTTCTTTTAATATTTATTGTTGGTTCTACAAAACATTACATAGTTCTTGACATGTCATATTTCACACTTTGATTCAAGTAGGTTATGAACTTCCATTTTTCTTCGTATACAGATTGCAGTATCTCATCAGTTACACATCCACTATTTTACATATTGCTATACTAGTGTCTGTTGTATTCTGCTGCCTTTCCTGTCCTCTACTATCTCCCATCCCCTCCCCTTCAATCCTCTCTCTCTACCCCATCTATTGTAATTCATTTCTTCCACTTGTTTTTGTCCCCTTTCACCTCACTTCATCTTGTATTTAATTTTGTATAACCATGAGGGTTTCCTTCCATTTCTATGTAATTTTCCTTCTCTTTCCTTTTCCCTCCCACCTCTCATCCCTGTTTAATATTAATCATCTTCTCATGCTCTTCCTCCCAACTCTGTTCTTAGTTACTCTCTTTATATCAAAGAAAACATTTGGCATTTGTTTTTTAGTGATTGGCTATCTTCACGTAGCATAATACGTTCTAATGCCATCGATTTCTCTGCAAATTGTATGATTTTGTCATTTTTTAATGCAGAGTAATACTCCATTGTGTATAAATGCCACATTTTTTTTAATCCATTCATCTATTGAAGGGCATCTAGGTTGGTTCCACAGTCTTCCTATTGTGAATTGTGCTGCTATGAACATAGATTTATCAGTGTCCCTGTAGCATGCACTTTTTGGGTCTATAGGGATTAGACCGAGAAGGGGAATTGCTGGGTCAAATGGCGGTTCCATTCCCAAGTTTCCAAGAAATCTCCATACTGCTTTCCAAATTTGCTGCACCAATTTGCAGTCCCACCAGCAATGTACAGGTGTACCCTTTTTCCCACATCCTCGCCAGCACTTGTTGTCGTTTGACTTCATAATGGCTGCCAAGCTTACTGCAGTGAGATGGTATCTTAGGGTGGGTTAGTTTAGCATTTCTCTGAATGCTCGAGATGGTGAGAATTTTTTGATGTACTTATTGATTGATTGTATGTCCTCCTCTGAGAAGTGTCTGTTCAGGTCCTTGGCCCATTTGTTGATTGGGTAATTCATTTGCTTATTGTTTAATTTTTTGAGTTCTTTGTATAACTCTGGATATTAGGGCTCTATCTGAAGTGTGAGGAGTAAAGATTTGTTCCCAGGATGTAGGCTCCTTTTTTACCTCTCTTATTGTTTCTTTTTCTGAGAAAAATCTATTTAGTTTGAGTAAGTCCTGTTTGTAGATTCTAATTATTAACTCTTATGCTATGGGTGTCCTATTGAGGAATTTGGAGCCCGACCCCACAGTATGTAGATCATAGCCAAAGTTTTCTTCTATCAGATGCCGTGTCGCTGATTTGATATCAAGCTCCTTGATCCATTTTGAGTTAACTTTTGTGCATGGCGAGAGAAAGGGATTCAGTTTCATTTTCTTACATATTTAATTCCAGTTTTTCCAGCACCATTTGTTGAAGATGCTATCCTTCCTTCAGTTTATGCTTTTAGCTCCTTTATCAAATATAAGATTGCTGTAAATTTGTGGATTGATTTCTGTGTCCTCTATTCTGTACCATTGGTCCACCCGCCAGTTTTGGTACCAGTACCATGCTCTTTTTGTTACTATTGCTCCGTAGTATAGTTTGAGGACATGTATCGCTATACCGCCTGATTCACACTTCCTGCTTAGAGTTGTCTTTGCTATACTGGGTCTTGTATTATTGCATATGAATTTCATAATTGTTTTATCTATTTCTACAGGAAATGCCGTTGGGATTTTGATTGGCATTGCATTAAACCTATAGAGAACTTTTGGTAATATCGCCATTTTGATGATGTTAATTCTGCCTATCCATGAACAGGGTATATTTTTCCATCTTGTAAGATCTTCTTCTATTTCTCTCTTTAGGGTTCTGTAGTTTTCATTGTGTAAGTCTTTCACATCTTTTGTTACGTTGATAACCAAATATTTTATTTTATTTTTTTTGAGGATACTCTCAATGGAGTGGTTGTCCTCATTTCCGTTTCAGAGGATTTGTTGCTGATATTCAGGAATGCTTTTGATTTATGATTGTTGATTTTATATCATGCCACTTTGCTGAATTCATTTATTATCTCTAATAGTTTCTTGTAGACCCTTTTGGGTCTACTAGGTATAGAATCATGTCATCTGCAAATAGTGATAATTTAAGTTCTTCTTTTCCTATTTTTATGCCTTTAATTTCTTTCATTTGTCTAATTGCTCTGGCCAGTGTTCGAGAACTATGTTGAACAGAAATCGTGAGAGAGGGCATCCCTGTCTTGTTCCAGATTTTAGAGGGAATGCCTTCAATTTTTTCTCAATTCAGAATGATACTAGCCTGAGGCTTAGCATAGATTGCTTTTACAATATTGAGGTATGTTCCTGTTATCCCAGTTTTTCTAGAGTTTAAACATAAAGGGATGCTGTACTTTATTGAATGCTTTTTCTGCATCTATTGGGGTGATCATATGGTTCTTATTTTTAAGTCTATTGATGTGGTGAATAACATTTATTGATTTCCGTATATTGAACCAGCCTTGTATCCCAGGAATGAATCCTACTTGATCATGTTGCACAATTTTTTAAATATGTTTTTGTATCTGATTCGCCAGAATTTTATTGAGGATTTTTGCATCTAGGTTCATTAGAGAGATTGGTCTGTATATTTGTTTCTTTGAAGGGTCTTTGTCTGGTTTAGGAATCAGGGTGATATTGGCCTCCTCTGCTGTATACCCATTCGGTCCTGGGCTTTTCTTAGTTGGTAGTCTTTGGATGGTTTCTTCTATTTTCTCAATTGATATTGGTCTGCTTAGGTTGTCTATATCCTCCTGACTCAATCTGGGCAGATCATATGACTTAAGAAATTTATTGATGCCTTCACTATCTTCTAATATAATTTCTGATTATCTTCTGTATTTCAGAAGTGTCTGTTGTGATATTGCCTTTTTCATCCCTTATGATAGTAATTTGAGTTCCCTCTCTTCTTCTCTTCATTAACATAGCTAAGAGTCTGTCGATTTTATTAATTTTTCAACTTTTAGTATTTTCAATTTTTTCAATTGTTTCTTTTGTTTCGATTTCATTAATTTCAGCTCTGATTTTAATTATTTCTTGCCTTCTACTTCTTTTTCTGTTGTTTTGCTCTTCTTTTTCTAGGATTTTGAAATGAACTATGAGATCATTTATTTGTTGTTGTTTTTTTTTTCTTTTTTTAAGGAAAGAACTCCAAGCAATGAATTTTCCACTTAGAACTGCTTTCAATGTGTCCCATAGATTCTGATATGTTCTGTCTGTCTTTTTCATTTATGTCTAATAATTTTTTTTTATTTTTCTCCTTGATGTCTTCAATAACCCATTGATCATTCAGTACGTATTGTTCATTCTCCAAGTGATGCATGAATTTTCCTTCCTTCTTTTATTGTTGATTTTCAGTTTCATTCCATTACGATCAGATAAGATGCCTGGTATTATCTATACTCCTTTATATTGTCTAAGAGTTGTTCTGTGACATAATATATGATCTATTTTTGAGAGGTATCCATGTGCTGCTGAGAAAACAGTGTAACTGCTTGATGTTGGGTGGTATATTCTATATATGTTAATTAAGTCTAGGTTATTATTTGTGTTATTGAGTTCTATAGTTTCCTAATTCAACTTTTGTTTGGAATATCTGTCCAGTAGTGAGAGAGGTTTGTTGAAATCTCCCATGATTATTGTATGGTGGTCTACCAGACTCTTGAACTTGAGAAGAGTTTGTTTGATTAACATAGCTGAACCATTGTTTGGGGCACATATATTTATGATTGTTATGTCTTGTTGGTGTATGGTTCCCTTGAGCAATATGTAGTGTCCCTCTTTATCCCTTTTGATTAACTTTGTCTTGAAATCTATTTTATTTGATATGAGTATGGACACTTCTGCTTGTTTCCGAAGTCAATATGAGTGATATGATTTCTCCCAACCTTTCACCTTTAGTCTATATATGTCTTTTCCTATCAAATGTGTCTCCTGTAGGCAGAAAATTTTTGGGTCTTCTTTCGTGATCCATTCTACTAGCCTGTGTCTCTTAATTGGTGAGTTTAAGGCATTAACATTTAGGGTTATTTTTGAAATATGGGTTGTTCTTCCAGCCATATTTGTTTATTTATGTTAGGTTTGTTTTTCTCTTTGATTATTTTTCGCCCCTTTACTGTACTACCTCCCACTGTTGGTTTTTATTGTTATTTTCCATTTCGTCTTCCTATAATGTTTTGCCAAGGATCTTTTGAGGAGATGGTTTTCTAGCTGCAAATTCTTTTAACTTTTGTTTATCATGGAAGGTTTTAATTTCATCTTCCATCCTGAAGCTTAAAATCGCTGGATACACAATTCTTGGTTGGAACCCAATTTCTTTCAGTGATTGAAAAATGTTATTCCAGGATCTTCTAGCTTTCAGAGTCTGTGTTGAAAGATCAGCTGTTATCCTGATTGGTTTACCCCTAAATGTAATCTGCTTCCTTTCTCTTGTAGCTTTTAAAATTCTCTCTTTATTCTGTATGTTTGGCATCTTCATTATAATATGTCTCGGTGTTTATCTCTTATGATTTTGCACATTTGGCGTCCTGTAGGCTTCTAGGATTTGGGATTCTGTCTCATTCTTCATGTCTGGAAAGTTTTCTCATATTATTTCATTGAATAGATTGCTCAATCCTGTGGTTTGGACCTGTATACCTTCCTGTATCCCAATTACTCTTTAGTTTGGTCTCTTCATGTTATCCCATATTTCTTGGATGTTCTGCTCATGGTTTCTTAACAGTCTTGCTGAGCTTTCTATGTTCTTTTCAAGTTGAAATACTTTGTCTTCATTGTTCTAAGTGATCTATTCTGCTGGTAGTATTCTCAATTGAGTTTTTAAGTTGGTTTATTGCTTCCTGCATTTCTATGATTTCTGTTTGTGTGTTTTTTATAACCTCTATCTCCCTGTATAGTTGATCTTTTGCTTCTTGGATTTGTTTTTGTAATTCATTGTCAAAGTGATCTTTCATTGTCTGATTTTGCTGTCTAATGTCTCCCTGGAGACTTCAGATCATCTGAAGCAAGTATATCCTGATTCTTTATCTGACATTCCATATGCTGCAGATATTACCTCTTCTAATGTTGAGTTGACCTGCGTTGCTTGTGGTCCTTTCTTTCCTTGTCTTTCCCTACTGTTCACGTTTTTTTCGGCTTGGTGAAACTTTTGTGTTATTGAATTTTACCCCTAAATGTTTATATTGCTATTGTATTCTTGAAAAGTCTCCCTCACAGGCGTAAGCAGCGGCTCTGCCCCTCCTCCAATTGGGGCAATGTGCCTACCACACCAGCACGCCGCTGGGCCTGTTCTGCCTCTTGGTAGCTGGTCCGCCTACCTTGCAGGAGCGGGCAGTTGATCTACCCCTCTGCGGGTGCTGGTCCTGTTCAGCCAGTGGGTAACAGGTCCAGCTACCTTGCAGGCACAGGCGTCGGCTCTGCCCCTCCACGCTCCGCTGGGCCTCTTCTGTCTGTGGGTTGCAGGGCTGTCTACATTGCAGGCGTGAGTGGCATCTCTGCCCCCCCCAAACCGGGGCGATGTGTCTACCACGCTGGTAGGTCGCTGGGTCTGTTCTGCCTCTGGGTGAGAGGTCTACCTGCTTTGCAGGCACGGGCAGCGGCTCGGCCCCTCCCCAAACCTGGTTATGTGTCTAGCACCCTGGCGGGGCCTAGCACCTGGTCTGTCGGTGTTCGCAGGTCCACCTACTTCGCAGGCACGGGGGCCGGCTCTGCCCCTCTGAAGGCAGCTGGGCCGCTTCAGCTGGTGGGTCGCAGGTTCACCTATCTTGAAGTCACAAGGGGTGTCTCTGCCCCTCCACGGGTGTCTGGGCCTGTTCTGCCTGTGGGTTGCATGTCCGCGTTCCTTGCACGCGTGCAGTGGCTCTGCCCAACCCCCAACCAGGGTGATGTGTCTTTCACGATGGCGGGCCGCTAGGCCTGTTCTATGGGTGGCTCGCAGGTCCGCCTACCTTTCAGGCGCGGTTGGCGGCTCTGCCCCTCCCTTCTCCATGTGTTTTTAAAGTTAACAAATATGAGAATTCCTGTCTCCATTTCTCTGTACCCTATTCAGCACATGCATTTTTATATTCACATATAGAATCCTACCTGGCATCACATGTACATACTTGTGAGGTTGCTGACTTTGCAAATACAAATTGTGAGAAGGGATCACTCCTCCTAAATGCTGTTGGAACTTACAATTCAAACTATGGGTGAGCTCCCTAGTTGAACAACATTATACATAAATCGATGCTCAGAAAAATGAAGATTTTTGGATTTGTGGATGATATATAATTCATGATGTATTTCGATTGGCATATATATTGCTACTTTTTAATGTATACGTGTGTGTGTGTGTGTGTGTGCGTGTGTGTGTGTGTGCATATATATATGTATAAACTCTCCAGATTTTTCAAAATATGAAATGTATGTGTCTTATTATATACTCCCTAAATTCATTGATGTTCATGAATGTGGATTTATATTCAACTTTTCATAAGAATGTTCTCAGAAATATTAATCCACCTGAAATACATATTTGTTTCCTAATACTGAAAACTAACTTCAGTGAATGGTGCATACAAATCCTAATATTGCTATAGTAAATGACTCAGTTTAACGTCAATGCAAGTAGATTCCTATGGGACATGATATGTATTTTGACGTTCATTTTTATTCAAAACTGGTACATTAATATTTCTTCAGTTTTTGCACATAATAGAATACATATTTCATTCACAAATTCACAAATTTATAGGCATTTTTTTCACTTTCAATTACTTCCTGCTTCAGAACATATGTATTCCCCCAGGTTTCTTGACTGCTCTTTTAATGAGACTTCTTTCCAAGCACATTATTTTCAATTTCCATAATCATTTTAGAAGCAAAGCTCACACACACTTCATGATAAACCATAACAGTGATATTACCATTAGATGTATAACTGGTTGGAATGATTGTATGAATATCAATATATGATTTCCAATATATATTCAGATATCAATTCAATCCATTATTTAAATTTGGAACCAGTTATATTATTTATTCACAGTATGGTCTATTCATGCATTATCTTTATATTCATATAACACAGAGTATACCTATTTGTACCCACAATACTAAATTATATGTCTTCAAAATATTGCTCCCAGAAATGGTGGAAGAAATACTCATGTCACCTGATCTATATATACATTAATCACAGTAATATTGTGGAAACAAAAAGCAAGGTCACACTTATGATTGTACCAAATCCTAAATGGAAAGTGAGCATGGATTAAAAAAAAATCCATGTCCAGGTTGCCTAATGCTCTCAAAAGTGAATCCTATTGGTGACTACATATTTGTTTCTTCCTGAAATTACATATTCAACCTCAACCCTGTTGAAAATGTCTAATCCTATCACTCACTTTATACTTTGCCTGATTTCCTAATGTCTCTATTGAAATCTGATTTCCTGTATTTTTTTTCCCATTTCATCATTATGACTGACTCTTCACATGTGCTGACATTTACTTTCACTCTCTACCCAAAACCCTATTGCTAAAGATCTTTTGGTCCAAATGCTATACACACTCTTCATTCTAAATCTACCGAATATCTTCCTAATCCACCAACTATCCCTTTTGGACTGGATTTTCTCTTCGACATTCAATCATCCAAAAGACAAGGTCCTATGCCATTGTATATCAATTAATCTGAGACACCTGTGCAGAACATAATTCAAAGCTAAGAATCCCAATAGTGGGGCCAATTCCCTTCTGTGCTTCAAAAATTACCTAGATTTCTTTTTTCATACTTATATTTCACCTATATATTCTTGAAAATATAGCAAAATTCCAATACCATTATTCATCCAAGAGAATGATTCCTAACCCAAATGGAAGCTGTTATTAACCTTAACCATACAATGTTTCCTCAATCTAACTTTACAGAAGAGGAGGGACAGAATTAGTCTTCCAATACAGGAGTGTAGGGGATCTTCCACCTGCTGAGAACCTCAAAGTTTCATGCAGAAATGATCCCTGGAGAAGATGTAGGCAGCTATGAAGGACCTGATAGAGCAAAAGTCATCTTCCATGGCAAACAACCCAGTCAGGATGAAGGGATGTGTCAGAATAAGCCTCACTCTTCTTAATGTAGAGAAGATGGACCAAACCAGTCCAGTGTAGACAGCTGTTCCTGGCTGCCTATGGTTGATATACAATCCTCAGTTGTGAACGTATCACAGGAAATAGGGGCAGCCTCCATCTCATGGGAACCTTGGAAGCAAATTTTAGGACAAAGTGGTTTCCAAAGCAGTGACCTCATTCAGTTCACAAAGGAGGTGACCTTCCTCACTTCTTTGGTGATAGAACTCTCTGAACTTGGGATCCAGGAAGCCAGGCTACCAGAGGCAGTCCCAGTACCATTCCCAGTGGGCTCACTTATTTGGATTTACCAAGAACAGAGTCAGTCTTTCTTGGTACATACTGATGTGAGAATGGCCAAATTTCAGGAGAGCTCAGAAGAGGGGCCTTTCCTGAGAAAGCAGGAAGTTGCTCACAGCTGGCTCCTGACCACTTCACAGATTTGGCCAAAAAGACCAGATCTGAGACAGGACAGAACATTTCAGGGAACATAATAAGGCTCACAAGTCAGAGGACACTCCGGATAGTCACAGACCTCTTTGGGGGAAGGATTTGCCTTTGTGGGTGTGGGTGTGAGTTTGTGGTTTTGTCTCATTTTCTGAGAATAGGTAAAAAAGGCGGTTTGTTTGGTTTGGAGTGGACTGTTCCTAGTAAGTCGTTTCACAAAGTGAGTGTTTCTATGTCTGTGTATCCCACTGTGTCTGTGGTTGTAGACATTTGAAAAGAGAATTCATCAATGGATGTGTCCTGTTTAGTAGAAACCTTCCCAGCATTCATTCTGCCCAATTGATGAATGGACTGTGGCTTCCCTTATGGATGGGCAACACCTACTAATTTCCTAAGTTCCTGTTTTCTTCCTGATTCTGGCCACTCTCCAGAATAGGCTCATGGTTTTGTGTCCAAGATATGTACCACCTCCAAGCTCTGTGACAAGGCCATGTAATGGATAGCTAAAGGGAATGGCTAGCATCTCAAAAAACTCAGATATCAGTGTGACCAGGAAAGCCTCAGTGGAGAAACTCTGCTTTGGGTTTTTTGCTAACCAATTCTTCTCTTCCCCTGAATGTGAGGAAGGTCTTGGCCTCAAGACACCGCTTTGTGAAGCCTGAAGAAAACAGTTTTAAAATGGAAATAAATGGGCATCACCTGTGGCTCTTTGTTAATTTCTTTGGAAATGGATGTGTCGGAATCAGTCTCTTGGCCCTGTGTGAGGCTGTGGCTTAGGTTCTCAGCACCTGATGCATCTAAAGAATGATCCCATGTGTGCATCCAAAACCAAAATGGGAAAGAGATCAGTAATTGTTGATGAAGTCTCTCGCCTTCCTCTCTTAGGTTCCTGACCGCCATCAAGTGAGAATAGAGATCCTTTGAATCAAATGAGTTCTTCTAAGCCCTGCAAAGGCTATCCCATACATGCTTGTGTTTTCTCATGACTCCAAATCACATAAAGAATCTATACCTGACAGTCAGTAGGCCTCAAATTGGAGAAGCAGAGCAGTATTAAAGGAAGGCATTTTTGATCCCTTGTGGTTCACAGGAAGGGTGTACAGGCCACCCTGCCTTTAGGAAAATGACGGGCAAGCGAGGTTATTTGGACTCTGTGTTGGGCTGCGCCCCTCATGGAAACATCCAGCCAGAGGTTATGAGGAGTGTCTATATGGAAGAAGATGAGGGCCATGTGGGAGTGTTTTGGTTTTAATTGTGGTTATTTGTGTGGAAGTTGGAAGCGATGACTGGGTCCACCTGGGCTTGAACTCTGGTGTGATACCCTATAGAGACTGAGTCCTGGAACTGACCTCAGAGAAGTATTGCCATGAATTGTGTTGGGATATTAGGAGGCCACACATGAGAGTCACCATTGGAAACTGAGATCTATTCCCAGTGTGGCTTTCCACAGAGCACTGGGAATCTCAGCCAAGGTATCACATAATTTTATTCTGAAACACTTGGCAGCAATAGTTGAGAGTCAAAACACAAATGCACTTCACATTGTAGACCTCAATGGGCCTGGCTTCATGTGGCCTTTTGGCCACTATTTGGGAAGTCTTGGCAGTGAGAGTTCTCCAGATCTTTCTTTGAAATGAGCTTCTTCACCATTTAATGGTTACCGAATTAAATGAAACACTCAGTGCCTCCAACTTCAACCTTGAAAGATGGGCTCGATAAATACCATGAAATTTTTGAAATTCCCATATCCAGGAGGCACTGGAGAACCATTGGATATCCTGTTGGTGATCATGAGTGTACCAGACAGTGCCTTGATTGGCTGGGTTTCACGAAAATGGTGTAGAACAGAGATTCCAGTAAGTTGGAGCCTGCTGAATAGTGGGCCTAGAGCAAAGGTGGGCATGTGTGAGATAAAACATCTGTGGTGCTTCCATGTGGATTTCCCAATGGCTTCCAAATGGCTTGTGACTGACATGGTGCAGCCAGCAGACCCTTATATGTAAATGATTCTTGTTATATGGGTAAGTTTCAGGGCAATGTTCAGAATCAGGTTCCTATGGTCAAGGGGTCAAGCTATGTTGGACAGAAGCCTGGTTTGTGCATTCTCCTGCAGACCCTGTCCCACCACACGTGACAGAACTCCCTCCAGCACTGTGTCCCAGGTGAACTCCTTGTATTTCGTGAAGGAAATACTGAACTCCCAGTGTAGCAGCAAAAAATATCACAAAAATTGGAGGATGATCAAATGGCTTCACAGTCCACATGAGGAGACACTTAGCCCCAAGTGGCCACAGTTGACCCCGAAAGAGAGAATTCAGCAATGCTGCCTCATGATCATTGGTAAATAAGAAAGCATCTCCTCCAGGTCACATAGATGCAGACCCAGCTTTTATGGTCTCACTACAAAAAAAGCTAAAGCTCCTGACAACAACATATATTTCAAGAGCCCAACATCAGAGCCAGTTTTTCAAGAAGCCTTTAGGCTAGCAGAGCTCCATGTTTTTGGAGTGTTCACATTGTCCCTTACTATTGGAATCTCGTCTTCTACCTGCAAGTTTGTGAACTCCTGAGCATATTAAATTCCAGATATGTATTCACAGATTTTCTTACTCATCTCCTCTACATGTGTTACTTGGGACGAAGTTAAGGTCAAGGCATTGTTGTGGATGAGAGTCGGAAGATTTTTGTGTAGCACATATTTGCATACACATTGGATTCATTTTCCAATTTTCCTTTCGAAATACTGAATCCCTGAAACTAACCCATACCCTACAAGACTCTGACAACTAATCCTAACGTAATGGAGAAAAATAACCCAAATAGAACAGAAATACAAACATATCAGAGGAGGCATGGTGTACCATTGAATTAACTTTTCCATTATATAGGGAAGGAGTTTTAAATCTAGTCAATTTTTTGTTGAAAGAGTTGTCCATGTATTTTTAAACTTATCAAATATGTGAATTCCTGTCTCCCCCATTTCTTTGTATCCTATTCAGCACATGTATTTTTATATGCACATATAGAATTGTACCTTGTATCACACATATATTCTTGTGAGGTGGCTGACTTGGCAGATACAAATTGTGAGAAAAGTTCACTCCTCATAAACGCTGTTGGAACTGAAAATTCAACCTATGGGTGAGCTTCCTAGTTTAACAACATTATACATAAATCCATGTTCAGTAAAATGAATATTTTTGGATACGTGGATGATATGTATTTCATGATGAATTTCGATTGGCATATATATTGCTAGTTTTTAATGTCTGTGTGTGTTTGTATATATATATATATATATACTGTCAAGATTTTTCAAAATATGAAATATATGTGTATTTTGGCCACTCTTTGGGAAGCCTTACCTGTGAGAGTTCTCGAGAGCTTTCATTGAAATGATTTTCCTCAACATTTAATGGTTCCTGAATGAATTGAAACCCACAGTGCCTCCAACTTCATCCTTGAAAAATGGCTCTATAAATACCATGAAATTCCCCTGACCAGGTGGCACTGGAGAACCTTTGGATGTCTTGTTGCTGATCATGAGTGTACCAGACAGTGCCTTGACTGACTCGATTTCATGAAAATTGTGCAGAACAGAGATGCCAGTAAGTTGGAGAGTGCTGAGAAGTGGGCCCAGGGCTGTGGTGTGCAGGTGTATGATAAAACATCTGTGGTGGGGCCATTTGGGTCTGCCATTGACTTCCAAATGGCTTGTGGCTTACATGGTACAGCTAGCCGACCCTTATCTGTAAAGGCATCTTGTTATATGTAAAGGTTTCAGGACAATGTTCAGAATCAGTTTGCTATGGATAATGTTTCAAGTTATGTGGGATAGAAGTCTGGTTGGTGAATTCTCCTGTAGACCCTGACCGTCCACACGTGACAGAACTCGCTCCAGCACTGTGTCCCAGTTGAACTCCTTGTATTTCATGAAAGAAAAACCAAAAGCCCAGTGCAGCAGCAAGAAACACCACGAAAATTGTAGGATGGCCAATTGACTTCACAGTCAAGACGGGGAGACACTTACCCCTCCGTGGCCACAGTTTACCTTCAAAGGAAGAATTGAGCACTGCTGCCTCATGTTCTTTTGGAAAATAAGAAACCATGTCCTCCAGGTCAGATAAATGAAGACCCATCTTTGATGGTATCACTACAAAGGAAGCTAAAGCTCCTGACAACAACATATATTTCAAGTGCCCAACCTCAGAGGCAGTTTCTCAAGAAGTCTTTAGGCCAGCAGAGTTCCATGAATTTGGACTGTTTATCCTGTTCCTTAAGTTTGAAAACTCCTCTAAAATGCTCAAGCTTGTGAACTCCTGAGCATTTTCCATTCCAGATATGTATTCAGAGATTTTCTAACTCTTGTCCTCTAATTGTGTCTTACTTGGGTGAAGGTAATGTCAAGGCATTGCTCTGAATGAGAGTGGAAAGTTTTTTTTGTAGCGCATATTTGCATACACAATGAATTCATTTTCCTTTATTTCCATTTGAATTACTGAATCCATGACACTAACGCATACCCTACTAGACTCTGACTACTAATGCTAATATGATGGAGAAAAATAACCCAAACAGAATAGAAATACAAGCAGTTCAGAAGAGGCATGGTGTATAGTTGGACTTGCCTTTTGCATGATAAAGGGTAGTTGTTAAAAATCTGGTTAATTTTTAATTGATATAGTTCTCCATGTGTTTTGAAAGGTATCAAATATGTGAATTCCTGTCTCCCTTTCTCTGTTGCCTATTCAGCACATGTATTTTTATATGCACAAATAGAATCCTACCTGGTACCACACGTACATTATTGTGAGGTGGCCTACTTGGCAGATACAAATTGTGAGAAGAGATCACTCCTCCTAAACGCTGTAGGAACTGAAAATTCAACCTATGCGTGAGCTTCCTAGTTGAACAACATTACACATAAATCCATGTTAAGTAAAATAAATATTTTTGGATCTGTGTATGATATGTATTTCATGATAAATTTTGATTGGCATATATATTGCTACTTTTTAATATCTCTGTATGTGTTTTGTGAAAAATCTGCACTCTATAGATTATTCAAAATATGAAATATATGTGTCTTATTATACACTCCTAAAATTCATTCATGTTCATGTATGAGACCACGGCTCATGCAACAGCAAAAGACATTTATTAAGGATCCAATCCAGTATGCTAGGGCTCCGTGGTCACTCAAGAAGGGAGAGCAGCCCAGATCTCCGAGCTGAGGTTGAGCAGTGCTTAAGTACACTTTTTGGGGAGGGCGAGACTTTACATATATCACAGTATCTTTTAAAAAATCATCATACACTGCGGGAAATTCAAACAACAAATCCTAAACATGATTAGTTCATTCATTGGTGGGAACATGTCAGGCAGGAGGGATAGGTCAGTTCTACAGCGGGGTACAGATTCAAATTGATTAGATTAGGCCCTGCGATGCATATGTGTCAAGCCACACAGGGTCCTAGGTTATTAAACAACCAGGCGATCAGGGGGAATATTTACTGGGCAGTCCAGAAATTGTCCTACAAGTAACAGGAATTTCAGATTTTTCATGTAGCATAGGAACTTAACAATACCTGGTCCTTTACATTTTAAATCAGGCCTTGAATCTTAGAAACTTTACAAACCCGGTCTTTTACACTTTAACTTTTACACTTTAATTTCAATTTCTTTTACCCTTAAAGATCACTCCTGGTTCACAAGATGGGTGTCCAAGCCACCCTGACTTCAGGCAAATGAGGGGCAAGGGAGCTTATTTTGGACACTGTCTTGGGCTGTGCCCCTCATGGAAACCTCCAGCCATATGTTATGATGAGTGTCTTTATGGAAGAAGATGAGGGTCATGTAGGAGTGTTTTGGTTTTAATTGTGGTCATTTGTGTGGCGGTTGGAAGAGATGACTTGGTCCACCAGGGCTTGAACTCTGCTCTGATACTCCTTAGAGACTGAGTTCTGGAACTGACTTGAGAGAAGTATTGCCATGAATTGTTTTGGGATTATATTAGGCCACACATGAGATTAGCCCTTGGAAACTGAGATCTAGGCCCAGGGTGGCTTTCCACCGAGCACTGGGAATCTCAGCCAGGGTAACACATGATTTTTTTACTGAAAGACTTGGAAGTCATAGTTGAGACTCAAAACACACATGTACCTCATATTGTAGACCTCAATGAGCCTGGCTTCATGTGAACTTTTGGGCACTCATTGGGAAGCCTTGCCTGTGAGAGTTCTTCAGAGCTTTCATTGAAATGAGCTTACTCACCATTTAATGGTTCCTGAATGAATTGAAACCCACAGTGCCTCCAACATCATCCTTGAAAAATGGCTATACAAATACCATGAAATTTTTGAAATTTCCATGACCAGGTGGCACTGGAGAAACTTTGGATGTCCTGTTGCTGATCATGTGTGTACCAGACAGTTCCTTGATTGACTGGTTGTCATGAAAATGGTACAGAACCGAGATGTCAGTAAGTTGGAGCCTGCTGAGTATTGGGGCTAGAGCAGTGGACTATACATTTGTGAATAAATATCTGTGGTGGGACCACGTGGATCTCCCTTTGGCTTCCAAAATACTTGTGACTGATATGGTGCAGGCAGCAGACCCTTATATGTAAAGGCATCTTGTTTTATTGAGAGGTTTCAGGGCAATGTTCAGAATCTGGTTGCTATAGTCAAGGGGAAAGCTATGTGGGATAGACCCATGTTTTGAACATTCTCCTGAAGACCCTGAGCAATCACACGTGTCAGAGCTCCCTCCAGAATTGTGTCCCAGTTGAACTCCTTGTATTTCATTAAGCCAATTCCAAACTCCCAGTGCAGCAGTAAGAAACACCACAAAAATGGAGGATGACCAAATGGCTTCACAGACCACACGGGGAAACACTTAACTCCCAGTGGCCACAGTTTACCAAGAAAGAATTCAGAACTGCTGCCTCATGTTCATTAGAAAATAAGGAACCATTTCCTCCAGGTCACATAGATGCAGACCCACATTTGATGGTGTCACAATGAGGAAGCTAAATCTCCTGACAACTTCATATATTTCATGTTCCCAACCTGAGAGGCATTTTCTCAAGAAGTCTTAAGGCCAGCAGAGCTCCAAGTTTGTGGAGTGTTTAACCTCTCCCTTACTTTTGGAAACTGCTCTACCACATCCAATGTTGTAAACTCCTGAACATTTTCAGTTCCACATATGTGATCACAGGTTTTCGAACTCCTCTCCACTAATTGTGTCTTACTTGGAGTGAAGTTAATGTAAAGGAATTGTTCTGGATGAGAGTGGCAAGATTTTTGTGTAGCACATATTTGCATACACATTAGATTTATTTTCCTATTTTCATTTGAAATACTGATCCCCGACACTAACACATACCCTAATAGACTCTGACTACTAATGCTAATATGATGGATAAAAAGAAAACTAACAGAATAGAAATACAGGCCTTTAATAGGAGGCATGGTATATACGTGGAATTTCCTTCTGCTTTATCAAGGGTATGTGTTATAAATCTTGTCAAATTTTCATTGTAATATTTCTCCATGAGTTTTATATATATATATATATATATATATATATATATATATATATATATATATATATATATATATATATAGATTTTTCAAAATATGAAAAACATGTGTCTATTAAACACTATCTAAATTCATTCATATTCATGTATGTGGATATAAAATCAACTTTTCATAAGATTATTCTCAGAAACATTCAACCACCTGAAATACATATTTGTTTCCTCGTCCTGAGAACTAACTTCAGTGAATCGTGCTTACAAACCCTAATATTTTTACAGTAACTGACACAGTTTATCATCAAAGCAAGTAGATTCCTATAGGACATGATGTGTATATTGATGTTCATTTTTATTCAACAATGGGACATTAAAATTTCTTCATTTTATGCACATCGTAGGATATATATTTCCTCCACAGGTTAGCAAATATATAGGCATTTGTTTCTCTTTCAATCACTTCCTGCTTCAGAACACATGTATTCCGCCATGTTTCTTGACTGGTCTGTTCATGAGACTTCTATCCAAACACATTATTTTCGATTTCCTTTATCACTTTAGAAGCAAAACGGACACACACTTCATGATAAACCATCACTGTAATATCACCATTAGATGTATTACTGGTTGGAATGAATGATTATATATCAATAAAAGATTTTTTATATATTTTCTGATATCAATTCAATACATTGTTTAAAGTGTAACAAGTTATATTATTTATTCACAGTATGGTCTATTCATGCATTATCTCTATATTCATAGACACAGGGTACACCTGGTTGTACCCCCAATACTAATCTATACATATTTGAAATATTGCTCCCAGAAATGGTGGAGGAAATACTCATGTCACCTGATCTACATATGCATGTTATCAGTGTAATATTCTGGACACAAAATGCAAAAGCCACACGTATGATTGTACCAAAGCCTAAAGGTAAACTGAACATGGATTACTAAAAACATCCCTGACCATGTTGCCTAATGCTCTCAAATGTCAATACTATTGCTGGCTACATATTTGTTTCTTCCTAAGATTATATATTCAACCTCAAAACTGTTGAAAATGTTTAATTTTTTCACTCACTTGATACTTTTGCCTGATTTCCTAATGTCTCTATTGATATCTACTTTCCTACATATTTTCTGCAGTTCAACATTGTGACTGACACTTCACATGTGCTGACATTGACATTCACTCTGTAACGGAAACACTATTGCTAAAGATCTTTGGTCAAAATCCTATACTCGCTCTTCTTCCGAAACATACTGACTATCTTTCTGATCCTATCGACTATCCCTTTTTGAGTAGATGTTCTCTACTACATTCAATCATCCAAGGTACAAGATCCTATGCCATTGTATATCGATTTTTCTGAAACATGTATCTAGAACGTAATTCAAAGCTACGTATCGCAATCAGTTGCCCAATGCATTTCTGAGCTTCAAATCTTACCTAGATTTCTGTTTTCATACTTATATTTTATCTCTATATTCCTATAAATATTGCAGGTTCCCAATACCATTATTCATCCCGCATAATGATTCCTTACCCAAATCGAACTTGTTATTAACCCTAACCATACACTGTTGCTTCAATCTAAAATTACAAAAGAGCAGGGACAGAGTTCGCCTTACAATACAGGAATGTAGGGTATCTGCCAACTGCTGAGAACCTCAAAGTTCGATGCAGAAATAATCCCTGGAGAAGATGTCAGCAGCTATGAAGGACCTGTGAGAGCAAAAGCCATCTTCAATGGCAAACAATCTAGACAGGAAAAAGGGATGTGTATGCATCAGCCTCTCTCTTTTTAATGTAGAGAAGATTGACCTAACCAGACCTGCATGGAGAGCTGTTCCCAGATGCCTATTTTGATATACAATTGAAACTAGTCAAATTTTCAAAGGAAGTAGGGGCAGCCTCTATCTAATGGAACCCTTGGAAGCAACGGTTAGGGCAAAGTTGTTGCCAAGGCAGTGACCTCTTTCAGTTCCTGAAGGAAGTGACCTACCTAACTTCCTTGGTGATGGAACATTCGGAAATTTTGATGCAAGAAGCCAGGCACCGAGAGCCAGTCCCAGTCCCTGTCCCAGTGGGCTCACTTGTTTGGATTTACCAAGTACAGATCAGACCTTCTTGGTACCTACTGATGTGAGGATGGCCAAATGTCAGTAGAGCTCTGAAGAGAAGCTTTTCCTGAGATAGCAGGTAGTGGCTAACGGTTGGCTCCTCAAAGCATCACAGAGTTGGCCAAGGAGACAAGATCTGAGACAGGAGAGGCCATTTTGTGGGGAACATAGTATGGCCCACCAGTCAGAAGACATTCCGGATAGTTACAGACCTACTTTTGGGAAGGAGGTGCCTTTGTGTGTGGGTGTGAGTTTGCGGTTTTGTCTCATGTTCTGAGAATAGGTAGGAAAGGTGGTTGGTTTGGTTTGGAGTCGACTGTTTCTAGTAAGTCTTTTGACAAGGCGACTTTCTATGTCTGTGTATCCACTGTGTCCGTGGTTTTAGACATTAGAAAAGAGAATGCATCAATGGAGGTGTCCTGTCTAGTAGAAAGCTTCCCAGCATTCATCCTGCTCAATTGATGAATGGACTGTGGTTTGCCTTATGGATCTTAAACACCTACTAACATCCTAAGTTCCTGTTTTCTTCCTGAATTCTGGCCACTCTCCAGAATAGGCTCATGATTTATTGTCCAAGATATGTACCACCTCCAAGCTCTGTGACATGTCCATGTTCTTGATAGCTGAAGGGAATGGGAACATCTCGGAAAACTCAGACATCAGTGTGAGCAGTAAAGTCTCAGTGGAGAAACCCTGCTTTGGTCCATTTGCTTAACTATGGTTCTATTGCCTTGAATGTCAGGAAGGTCTTTGCCTCAGGCCACCCTTTTGTGAAGCCTGAAGAAACAGTTTTCAAATGAAAATGAATGGGCATCTCCTGTGCCTCTTTGCTTAATTGCTTTGAAAAGGATGGTGTCTTAATCAGACACTAGGCCCTGTTTGAGGCTGTGGCTAAGATTCTCAGCTCCTGATAGATGTAAAGAAGATCCCATGTGTGCATCCAAAACCAAAATGGCAAAAAGATCAGTCATTGTAGATGAAGTCTCTTGCCTTCCTCTGATATGTTCCGGAAATCCATCAAGTGAGAATAGGATTCCTATGGGTCAAATGAGTTATTCAAATCCTGCAGAAGTACTTGGGTTCTCTCATGATGCCAAATCACATAATGAATCTATACCTGACTGTCAGTAGGCCTCAAATTGGAGAAGCAGAGCAGCATTAACAGCAGGCCTATTTGATCACTCCTGGTTCAAAGGAAGGGTGTCCAGGCCACACTGAATTTAGACACATGGGGGGCAAGGGTGCATATTTTGGACATTGTCTTTGGCAGCGCCCCTCATGGAAACCTCCAGCTAGAGTTTATGATGAGTGTCTATATGGCTGAAAATGAGGGCCATGTGGGAATGTTTTGGTTTTAATTGTGGTCATTTGTGTGGCGGTTGGAAGAGTTGACAGGTTCCACATTGTCTTGAACTCAGGTGTGATTCCTCTTAGAGACTGAGTTCTGGAACTGACCTCAGAGAAGTATTGCCATTAATTGTTTTGGCATTGTAGGAGGCCACACATGAGAGTTGCCTTTGAAACCTGAGATCTAGGCCCAGGATGGCTTTCCTCAGAGAACTGAAAATCTTAGCAAGGATATCGCATAATTTTATTCTGAAAAACTTGGCAGCCATAGTTAAGAGTCAAAAGACACATGGACCTCCCGTTGTAGACCTCCATAGGCCTTGCTTCATGTGACCTTTTGGCCAGTGTTTGGGAAGCCTTGCCTGTTAGAGTTCCTCAGAGCTTTCATTGAAATGAGCTTCCTCCCCATGTAATGGTTCCTTGAAGAATGGAAACCCCAAAGTGCCTCCAACTTCATTCTTGAAAAATGGATAGATAAATACCATGATATTTTTGAAATTCCCAATGACCAAGTGGCACTGGAGAACCATTGGATGTTCTGTTGCAGACAGTGGCTTGATTGTTGTGTTACAGACAGTGCCTTGATTGACTGGGTTTCATGAAAATGGTGCAGAACAGAGATGCCAGTAAGTTGGAGCCTGCTGAGTAGTGGGCCTAGAGCAGTGGTGGGCAGGTGTGTGATAATACAACTGTGGTGTCGCCATGTGGATCTGCCATTGGCTTCCAAATAGCTTGTGACTGACTTGGTACAGCCAGCAGACTTGTTATATGGAGAGGTTTCAGGGCAATGTTCACAATCAAGTTGCTATGGTCAAGGGGGCAAGTTATGTGGGATAGAACCCTGGTTGGTGAATTCTCCTGCACACCCTGACCCAACACACGTGACAGAACTCCTTCCAGCCTTTTATCCTAGTTGAACTCCTTGTATTTCATGAAGCAAATACCAACCTCCCATTGCAGCATCAAGAAACACCACAACCTCGCCAGCACTTGTTGTTGTTTGATTTCATAATGGCTGCCAATCTTACTGGAGTGAGAAAAGGGTTCTCTTGTACATTGCTGGTGGGGCTGCAAATTGGTGCGGCCAATTTGGAAAGCAGTATGGAGATTCCTGGGAAAGCTGGGAATGGAACCACCATTTGACCCAGCTATTGCCCTTCTCGGACTATTCCCTGAAGACCTTAAAAGAGCGTATTACAGGGATACTGCCACATCGATGTTCATAGCAGCACAATTTACAATAGCTAGATTGTGGAACCAACCCAGATGCCCTTCAATGGATGAATGGATTAAAAAAATGTGGCATCTATACACCATGGAGTATTACGCAGCACTAAAAAATGACAAAATCTTGGAATTTGCAGGGAAATGGATGGCACTAGAGCAGATTATGCTTAGTGAAGCTAGCCAATCCCTAAAAAACAAATACCAAATGTCATCTTTGATATAATGAGAGCAACTAAGAATAAAGCAGGGAGGAAGAGCAGGAAGAAAAGATTAACATTAAACAGAGACATGAGGTGGGAGGGAAAGGGAGAGAAAAGGGGAATTGCATGGAAACGGAGGGAGACCCTCATTGTTATACTAAATTACATATAAGAGGTTGTAAGTGGAATGGGAAAATAAACAAGGTGAGAAATGAATTACAGTAGAAGGGGTAGAGAGAGAAGATGGGAGGGGAGGGGAGGGGGGATAGTAGAGGATAGGAAAGGTAGCAGAATACAACAGTTACTATTATGGTATTATGTAAAAATGTGGATGTGTAACCCATGTGATTCTGCAATCTGTACTTGGGGCAAAAAAGGGAGTTCATAACTCACTTGAAGCTAATGTATGCTAATGTATGAAATATGATATGTCAAGAGCTTTGTAGGGTTTTGAACAACCAATAAAAAAATAGAATTAAAAAAAAAGAAAGAAACACCACAAAAAGGGCAGGATGACCAAATGGCTTCACAGTCCACTCAGGGAGACAATAAGCTTCCAGTGGCCACAGTTTACCAACAAAGAGAGAAATCAACACTGGTACCACATGTTCAATGGAAAATAAGAAACGATGTCCTCCAGGTCACATAGATGCAGATCCAGGTTTGATGGTCTCACCAGAAATGAAGCTAAAGCTCCAGACAACAAGATATATTTCAAGTGTCCAAACTCAGAGGCAGTTTTACAAGAAGGCTATTGGCCAGCAGAGTTCCATGTTTGTGGAGTGTTTACACAGTCACTTACTTTTGGAAACTCCTCTACCACCTCCAAGGTTGTGAACTCCTGTGCATTTTCCATTCCAGATATGTATTCACAGATTTTCTAACTCTTCTCTTCGAATTGCATCTTACATGGGGTGAAGGTAATGTCAAAGGATTTATCTGGATGAGAGTGGGAAGACTTTTGTGTAGGACATATTTGCATACATATTGGATTCATTTTCCAATTTTCCATTTCAAATACTTTATCTCTGACACTAAACCACACCCTACTAGTCTCTGACTACTAATCCTAATATGAGGCAGAAAAATAACCCAAACATAATAGAAATACAAGCAGTTCAGAGGAGGCATGGTGTATAGTTGGACTTGCCTTTTGCATTTTAAAGGTTAGGGGTTATAAATCTAGACAATTTTTTGTTGCAATAGTTGTCCATGTAGTTTTAAAGATAACACATATGTGAATTCTTGTCTCTCTTTCTCTGTAGCCTACTCAGCAAATATATTTTTATATACACATAGAGAATCCTACCTGGTACTACACGTACATTCTTGTGAGGTGGCTAACTTGGCAGATACAAATTGAGAGAAAAGATCACTCCTTCTAAATGTCGTTGGAACTGAAAATTCAACCTATGGGTGAGCTTCCTAGTTGAACAAAATTATACACAAATCCATGTTCAGTACAATGAATATTTTTGGATCTGTGGATGATATATATTTCATGGTGAATTTTGATTGGCATATATTGCTATTTTTAATGTCTCTGGGTGTGTATGTGTGTGTGTCTGTGTGTGTGTGTGTATATATATATATATATATATATATATATATATATATATATATACACTCTCTCCTTCTATTTTTCAAAATATGAAATATATGTGTCTTATATACACTCCCTAATTTTATTCATGTTCATGAATGTGGATTTATAATCAACTTTTCACAAGATTATTCTCAAAAAATTTCATCCACCTGAAATACATATTTGCTTCCTAGTACTGAAAACTAACTTCAGTGAATGGTGCATACAAATCCTAATATTTCTATAGTAACTGACACAGTTTATCATCAATGCAAATAGATGCCTATGGAACATGATGTGTTTATCGATGTTCATTTTTATTCAACACTGGGACATTACAATTTCTTCAGTTTATGCACATCATAGGATATATATTTCCTCCACAGGTTAGCAAATTTATAGGCATTTGTTTCACTTTCAATCACTTCCTGCTTTAGAACACATGGATTCCTCCATGTTTCTTGACTGATCTTTTCATGAGATTTCTTTCCAAACACATTATTTTCGAATTCCTTTATCACTTTTGAAGCAAAACGGACACACACTGCATGATAAATCATAACTATAATATCACTATTAGATGTATAACTGGTTGGAATGAATGATTTTATATTAATATAAGATTTCTTATATATTTTCAGATATCAATTCAATACATTTTGTAAAGTGGAACCAGTTATATTATCTATTCACAGTATGGTCTATTCATGCATTATCTCTATATTCATAGACACAGGTTACACCTCTTTGTACCCCCAATACTAATTTATACATCTTCAAAATATTGCTCCCAGAAATGGTGGAAGAAATACTCATGTAACCTGATCTACATATGCATGTTATCACAGTAGTATTCTGGACACAAAATGCAAAAGTCACACGTATGACTGTAACAAAGCCTAAACGGAAACTGAACATGGATTACTAAAAACATCCATGTCCAGGTGGCCTAATGCTCTCAAATGATCATCCTGTTGGTGACTACATATTTGTTTCTTCCTAAGATTATATATTCAACCTCAATACCATTGAAAATGTCTAATTTTTTCACTCACTTTGTACTTTGCCTGATTTCCTAATTTCTCTATTGATATCTACTTTCCTACATATTTTCTCCAGTTCAACATTGTGACTGACCCTTCACATGTGCTGACATTGACATTCACTCTCTAACCGAAACCCTATTGCTTATGAACTTTGGTCCAAATCCTATACTCACTCTTCTTCCGAAACGTACTGACTATGTTCCTGATCCTATCGACTATCCCTTTTTGAGTAGATGTTCTCTACTACATTCAATCATCCAAGGTACAAGATCCTATGCCATTGTATATCGATTTTTCTGAAACATGTATCTAGAACGTAATTCAAAGCTACGTATCGCAATCAGTTGCCCAATGCATTTCTGAGCTTCAAATCTTACCTAGATTTCTGTTTTCATACTTATATTTCATCTCTATATTCCTATAAATATTGCAGGTTCCCAATACCATTATTCATCCCGCATAATGATTCCTTGCCCAAATCGAACCTGTTATTAACCCTAACCATACACTGTTGCTTCAATCTAAAATTACAAAAGAGCAGGGACAGAGTTCGCCTTACAATACAGGAATGTAGGGTATCTTCCAACTGCTGAGAACCTCAAAGTTCGATGCAGAAATGATCCCTGGAGAAGATGTAGGCAGCTATGAAGGATCTGAGAGAGCAAAATCCATCTTCATGGAAAACAACCTGAACAGGACGAAGGGATGTGTATGCATCAGCCTTTCTCTTCTTAATGTAGAGAAGATGGACCTAAGCAGGCCTGCGTGGAGAGCTGTTCCCAGGTGCCTATTTTGATATACCATTGTAACAAGTCAAATTGTCACACAAAGTAGGAGCAGCCTCCATCTCATGGAACCCTTGGAAGCAACGGTTAGGACAAAGTTGTTGCCAAGGCAGTGACCTCATTCAGTTCCTGAAGGAAGTGTCCTAGCTAACTTCCTTGGTGATGGAACTCTCTGAAATTGTGATGCAAGAAGCCAGGCACCGAGAGCCAGTCCCAGTCCCAGTCCCAGTGGGCTCACTTGTTTGTATTTACCAAGTACAGATTCAGACCTTCTTGGTACCTACTGATTTGAGGATGGCCAAATGCCAATTGAGCTCTGAAGAGAGGCCTTTCCTGAGATAGCAGGTAGTGGCTAACTGCAGGCTCCTCAAAGCATCACAGAGTTGGCCAAGGAGACAAAATCTGAGAGAGGAAAGGCCATTTCGAGAGGAACATAGTATGGCCCACCAGTCAGAGGACACTCCAGATAGTCACAGATCCACTTTTGGGAATGAGGTGACTTTATGTGTGTGGGTGTGAGTTTGTGGTTTTGTCTCATATTCTGCGAATAGGTAATAAAGGTGGTTCGTTTGCTTTGGAGTCTACTGTTGATAGTAACTCTTTTGACAAGGCGAGTGTTTCTATGTCTGTGTATCCACTGTGTCCGTGGTTTTAGACATTAGAAAAGAGAATGCATCAATGGAGGTGTCCTGTCTAGTAGAAAGCTTCCCAGCATTCATCGTTCATAAGTGATGAATAGACTGTGGCTTGTCTTATGGATAGGAAACAACTACTAACTACCTAAGTTCCGGTTTTCTTCCTGAATTCTGGCCACTCTCCAGAATGAGCTCATGATTTATTGTCCAAGATATGTATAACCTCCATGCTCTGTGACATGGCCATGTTCTTGATAGCTGAAGGGAATGGGAACATCTCAGATATTAGTGTGACCAGTAAAGTCTCATTGGAGAAACCCTGCTTTGGGCCATTTGCTTACCTATGGTTCTGTTGCCTTGAATGTCAGGAAGGTCTTTGTTTCAGGCCACCCCTTTTTGAAGCCTGAAGAAACAGTTTTCAAATGGAAATGAATGGGCATCACCTGTGGCTCATTGCTTAATTTTTTTGGAAAGGGATGTGTCTTAATCAGACACTAGGCCCTGGTTGAGGCTGTGGCTAAGATTCTCAGCTCCTGATAAATCTAAAGAAGATCCCATGTGTGCATCCAAAACCAAAATGGCAAAAGGATCAGTCATTGTGGATGAAGTCTCTTGCCTTTCTCTGTTAGGTTCCTGACGTCCATCAAGTGAGAATAGGATTCCTATAGGTCAAATGAGTTATTCAAAGTCCTGCATAAGTGCTTGGTTTCTCTCATGATGCCAAATCACATAAGCAATCTATACCTGACAGTCAGTAGGCCTCAAATTGGAGAAGCAGAGCAGTATTAACGGCACGCCTATTTGATCACTCTTGGTTCACAGAAAGGGTTTCCAGACCACCCTAAATTTAGACAAATGAGGGGCAATGGTGGATATTTTGAACACTGTCTTGGGCTGCATCCCTCATGGAAACCTCCAGCCAGAGTTTATGATGAGTGCCTATATGGATGAAGATGAGGGCCATGTGGGAATGTTTTGGTTTTAATTGTGGTCATTTGTGTGGCGTTTGGAAGAGATGACAGGGTCCACATGGGCATGAACTCTGGTGTGATTCTCCTTGGAGACTGAGTTCTGGAACTGACCTCAGAGAAGTATTGCCATTAATTGTGTTGGCATTGTAGGAGGCCACACATGAGAGTTGCCCTTGAAACCTGAGATCTGGGCCCAGGATGGCTTTCCACAGAGAGCTGAAAATCTCAGCAAGGATATCACATGATTTTATTCTGAAAAACTTGGCAGCCATAGTTAGAGTCAAAAGACACATGGACCTCACGTTGTAGACCTCAATGGGCCTGGCTTCATGTGACCTTTTGGCCAGTGTTTGGGAAGCCTTGCCTGTTAGAGTTCCTCAGAGCTTTCATTGAAATGAGCTTCCTCCCCATGTAATGGTTCCTGGATGAATGGAAACCCCAAAGTGCCTCCAACTTCATTCTTGAAAAATGGAAAGAAAAACACCATGAAATTTTTGAAATTCCCAATGACCAGATGGCACTGGAGAACCATTGGATGTCCTGTTGCTGATCATGAGTGTAACAGACAGTGCCTTGATTGACTGGGTTTCATGAAAATGGTGTAGAACAGAGATGCCAGTAAGTTGGAGCCTGCTGAGTAGTGGGCCTAGAGCAGTGGTAGGCAGGTGTGTGATAATACATCTGTGATGTGGCCATGTGGATCTGCCATTGGCGTCCAAATGGCTTGTGACTGACTTGATGCAGCCAGGAGACCATTATATGAAAAGGCATCTTGTTATATGCAGAGTTTTCAGGGCAATGTTCAGAATTAGGTTGCTATGGTCAAGGCGGCAAGCAATGTGGAATAGAAGCCCAGTTGGTGCATTCTCCTGCAGAGCCTGACCCACCACACGTTACAAGACTCCCTCATGCACTGTGTCCCAGTTGAACTCCTTGTATGTCATGAATCAAATACCAAACTCCCAGTGCAGCAGCAAAAAAACACCACGAAAAGTGGAGGATGACCAAATGGCTTCAAAGTCCACACGGGGTGTCACTTTGCCCGAAGAGGCCACAGTTTACCTACAAAGAGACTTCAGCACTGCTGCCTCATGTTCATCGGAAAATAAGAAACCATGTCCTCCAGGTCACATAGATACTGACCCAGGTTTGATGGTCTCACTTCAAAGGAAGCTAAAGCTCCTGACAACAACATATATTTCAAATGCCCAAACTCAGAGGCAGTTTCTCAAGAAGTCTTTAGGCCAGCATAGCTCCATGATTGTGGAGTGTTTACACTGTCCCTTACTTTTGGAAACTCCTCTACCACCTCCAAGGTTGTGAACTCCTGAGCATTTTCCATTCCACATATGTATTCACAGATTTTCTAACTCTTCTTTTCTAATTGTGTTTTACCTGGGGCGAAGATAATTTCAAGGCATTTTTCTGGATGAGAGTGGGAATATTTTTTGTGGCACATATTTGCATACACATTGGATTTATTTTCCTATTTTCCATTTGAAATACTGAATCCGTGACACCAACCCATACCCTACTTGTCTCTGACTACTAATCCTAATAAGATGGAGAAAAATAACCCAAACAGAATATAAATACAAGCAGTTCAGAGGAGGCATGGTGTATAGTTGGACATGGCTTTTGCATGACAAAATGTAGGTGCTATAAATCTAGTCGATTTAAATTGAAATAGTTCTCCATGTATTTTTAAATTTAACAAATATGTGAATTCCTCTCTCCCATTTTATGTAACCTATTGAGCACATCTATTTTTATATGCACATATAGAATACTACCTGGTATCACACATACGTTCTTGTGAGGTGTCTGACTTGACAGATACAAATGATGAGAAGTGATCACTCCACCTAAACGCTATGGGATTTGAAAATTCATCCTATGTGTGAGCCTCCTAGGTGAACAATATTATACATAAATCCATGTTCAGTAAATTGAATATTTTTCTATCTGTGTAAGATATATATATCACGGTGAATTTCGATTGGCATATATATTGCTACTTTTTAATGTCTCTCTCTCTCTCTCTGTGTGTATATATACACACTCCAGATTTTTTTAAAATATAAAATATATATGCCTTATTATACACTCCCTAAATTTTTTCATATTCATGTATGTGGATTTATAGTCAACATTTCAAAAGGTTATTCTCTGAAATATTCATCCACCTGAAATACATATTTGCTTCCTAGTAATGAAAACTAACTTCAGTGAATGGTGCATACATATCCTAATATTTCTACAATAATTGACCCAGTTTCTCATTAATACAAGTAGATTCATATGGGACATGATGTGTATTTTCATGTTCATTCTTATTCGCCACTGGTACATTACTATTTCTTCAGGTAATGCACATAATAGAGTATATATTTCATCCACAAGTTAGCAAAATTATGGGTATGTGTTTCACTTTCAATAATTTTCTGTTTCAGAACACATGTATTCCTCCATGTTTCTTGACTGGTCTTTTCATGAGACTTCTTACCAAACCCATTATTTTCGATTTCCATAATCCCTTTTGAAGCAAAACTCACACACCGTTCATGATAAACCATAACCCTAATATTACCATTAGATGTATAACTGGATGGAATGAATGATTGTATATCAATATAAGATTTCTTATATATTTTCAGATATCAAATCAATCCATTATTTAAAGTGGAACCAGTTATATTATTTATTCACAGTATAGTCTATTCATGCATTGTCTCTATATTCATAGACACAGGGTACACCTCATTGTAAACTCAATACTAATTTATACCTATTCAAATTATGGCTCCCAGAAATGGTGGAAGAAATATTCATGTCACCTGATCTACATATACAATTTAACCCAGTAATATTCTGGACACAAAAAGAAAAGGTCACACTTATGTTTCTACCAAAGCCTAAATGTAAAGTTAACATGGATTACTAAAAACATCCATGTCCAGGTTGCCTAATGCTCTCAAAAGTCAATCCTATTTGTGACAATATATTCGTTTCTTCCTAAGATAATATATCCAAAAATCAACCCTGTTGAAAATGCCTAATTCTATCACACACTTTATACTTTGCCTGATTTCGTAATGTCTCTATTGATATCTGCTTTCCTTCATATTTTCCCCAGTTTATCATTGTGATGGTTCATATGTGCTCACATTTACATTCACTCTCTAACCAAAACCCTATTGCTAAAAAACTTTTGTTCCAAATCCTATACTCACTCTCCTTCCTAAACATACCGACTATCTTCCTAATCCTACCGACTATCCCTTTTTGACTGGATGTTCTCTTCTACATTCAATCATCCAAGTAATGTTCAGGTGAGCGTCGGAGGAAGAGACCACCAAGAGACTGTCTCATGGAACAGCAAAGGGTTTATTGGGGGTCCAGCATGCTGGGGCTCAGAGCTCCCTTGAATCGAGCAGAGAGCCCTGAGGACATCTTAAGCAGAGCTTATGTGTTTTCCTTGTAGAGGGCAGGGAGGGAAGTTTATTGATGGGTCAGGGAGAGTGGGCAGTTTGCATGCAACCGGGAGAGGGAGTACATTATATATTTTGGAAGTTGGAGACAGCACATTCTGGGAACAAGATTAGCAAACAGTTCTCAAGATTTCAACAGTGTTTTGTTAAGCATACAGAAAAAGAGGAAGTGACAAGTACCATTTTATTAACCTTTCATTCCCCACGTCTTCTTCTGGCTACTTTTAATCATAAAAGTGATCATTGGAGTGGTGTCACATTCTATGTCTGCTAGTGGGGTATTACCATAAGTTTAACTTGTCTAATTTGAGGTTGGAGAAATGAAAATACATGGTTGAGCAAACAGGGTTTTATAGTTAGCAAGAATGTGAGTATTATTATTGGACTGGCCAAGGTTGATAAACGTATAGTTAACCAGGGGGACTGTGTGAACCAAGACTCAAACCACCCTTTTTGGGCCTCTCTCTTTCGTTGACACTCTTCAAGGCATCCTTTTATTTTACTCATAAATTTTTTACAACTCCAGTATTGTTGCCATAAAAATAACATTCTTCCCTCAATGCAGCACAAAGGCACCATTCTCTCATGAAGAGGAGGTCCAACCCTCGATTGTTGTATGAAACAACATCAGAGAGAGAGGTTAAAGATTCCCACAAAGCTGTGATGGAGGTTTCTAATATCTTTAAGTTTTGGTCTATTGCTGCTTCTAATTGGGTATTTTGCTTTGTACCATGGACCAAGGCAGTGGTTCCTGTGACCTCCCCTGCAGCAACTCGTATTCCTAATAGGATGGCTGAAGTGAGGGATATATGTTCCCTGTGGAACCGGGTTGTATGCCCCCCTGTTTGATCTTCAAATGAACCTGCATCATGATAGAGCACTCTGGGTAACCTCTGCTCCATTACACATTTAATCACCACTGTTGACCATTTAATGAAAACATAAAAATGTTTAAGTATATAGAATTATACTCTTGTAGGAACAGTCAAGACAAGGCACCTAAGATAGCACCAAAGCTAGGGAAACAGTCTTATTTGGTTGCAAACGGATTCAGAGGGCATTGCTTCTGTTGTAATCAATTAATCCCATGAACCCCAAGTTTAGGAAGTTTCAGAATTTTGTACCCAACATGTAAGGGAATGTGCTCAGAAGTTCACAGTCAGCAGAAATTCACAAAAAGCAGTTTTTTTATGTTTTTTTCCTCTGTTCTGAGCAAATTAACTTTTCAAGGACACCTGGGAGGGGGAGAGATATTTCATCCCTTTCTTTTTTCCGCTTGCCAGCTGTTACCATGGAGCCAGTTGGTAACTTCTTTATGATAGAAATGTAGCCATCTCTTTGAAGCCCCAGCTCAAAGTCAGAGGCCTTGTTCACATATTTTGTGAAAAACTAGTAAGGGGGTGTCTAGCTTACAAGTACTGATTGTTTTAGCCAGTGGCCAAGTAGAACAGGGCCACATGAAAACAGGAAGTTTGTCTACACTGGACTCTTTTATAGGGACTCTTTTGCTGAACGTCCTAAAGTCAGCCATGGTGAAGACATCTGGAGAAGATCAGTTAAGACTTTTCTGTGGGTGTGGAACAGAGGGGAAAGAGAGGGAAGGCGGGACTTAGAGCAGTTCCGAGGATCTGAGAATGAGTACGGAGAGATGTAAAAGAATAATGGGTAAGGGGTTTGGGATTTTCTAGCAACAAAAACTTGAGCAGTAGAACATGTAGAAAAGAGGGGAAGATGGGAGTGTGTATCCAAAAAGCCTGTGAGGGACTTTAAATTCTTAGTAACCTGTTTTCAGTGATGACAAAGCAACTTTAAAGACCATTTTTATTACATCTTGGATAGGGGTCTTCTCAGCTATTTTGAGCTTTAGGTTAGCTGGTAAAAGGACCTGGTGAAACCCCGTATGGGTGCTGACAGGAGAAGAGAGGAGTGAGTGGGTAGAGTTTCTAACTAAGTACCTGCTACCTCAGCAAGGGGGCAATGGTCTGAGAACCGGCGGATGTTTGGGTTGTTGATCTAGTAACGGGATGGGAGAAATCAGGTTGTTGAGGTGGGAGTGACAGCAGAGAGACTAGAGCAGAAGGCTGAGGGTGAGGATCTATTGGAGAAGCATAGTTCAGGATGTGAGCGAAGGACGGAAAAGGCCTCCACATAGGGGAATCTCTTTTCACGCTTTTGAGCCCTTCCCAAAGTTAAAAAGGTTCCACAGAATTTGAGGATCTAGAGACCCCTCTGGGTGCCATCGATTTAGGTTATCTTATTGGTAATATGGCCAATGCTGTGTACTGAATTTGATTAGGAGTTTGGGTTCCATCGTGCAGCCCCTGTATGCTCACATCCCCTTGATTACAGAAGAAGTCGGCTTTTCCCACACACAGCCATGGCTGTTTGTGGCTTTGATAGTTCACCGGGCAAACATAGTAATCTAGGCTAGCCGACCTGCATCTGGCTCACGTGTCCCTACATCCATAATGTTTGTTTCCATTACATATGATACGGAAGGGATTTAATGGAATTTTAGTGGGATCCTCTTCTTCAGGGATATCTGAATAGGAAAGACATATAGCCAGCTGACAAATGTCTGGGTGGAGAGATGGCCACCAGGTCCCTAAGGGGGCTGTATGCAAGATTGATTAAACTTCTTGTCCAGTAGGATTTGTGATCAGCCATCGCTGCTGAAAGGGGTGATGAGGGTTAAAATACTGGTGGTCAAGGGGAGAGTCTATAGCCTTATCCACACGGCGAATGTGCAATTTGAAAGGGTTACCAGTCTTTTCCAGTTTCCAGCCAATTCCAGTTTCCAGTCAATGTCTGGACAGGGCCCAGGCTTGAGATGAGAGGCATGCATCCAGGAAGTGATTCCATCTACCTTTACCACTGTAGGTGTTATAAGTAGCACCTGGAATGGTCCTTTCCAGCGGGGTTCCAGCGATGTCACCTGATGTCGTCTTACGAAGACAAAGTCTCTTAGTTGATATCGATGTGGAGTCCCCTCGTCCCCAGTTTGGTAGGCAGTGGCCAGCTGTTTTCACAGGTGTCACTGAATTCTTTCAAGAGCTTTAAGTCTGTCAAGCAAGCTGGTGTGGAAGGGATTGTAAGGTCTTAGAGTTGGTGTTAGGTCCCTTACTGGAGGAGGGGCACCATAGAGAATTTCATAGGGGGTGAGGTTACACTAAAATCAGAGTGAGTATTTTCTTCATTTAACAGTGCATAAGGCAGGAGCATAGTACAATCTTTTATTCCGGTCTCTAAGCTTAATTTTTTTAAGGTCTGTTTAATGGTTTGGTTCATTCTTTCTACCTGTCCTAAACTCTGGGGTCTATAAGCACAATGTAACTTCCAATTAATCCCCAGGGTCCTGGCTAACCCCTGACTTACCTGGGCCATGAACGCCGGTCCATTATCAGACCCTATTAACTTAGGCAGGCTGTATCTTGGAAAAATATCTTCTAGGATATTCTTGACCAAAATTTGCGCTATTTCTTTTCTTTCTTTTTTTCTTTTTTTTTTTGTGGGGAAGGCTTAAATGCATCCTGAAAATGTATCTACAAAGACTAGGAGATATTTAAGTCCATACCTTGCTGGCTTTATTTCAGTAATGTCCACTTCCCAGTATTGTCCTGGTTTGGTTCCTCATATGTGCTTTCATACAGGAAGCTTGGAAGGGTAAGCATTTACCAATTGATGAACCCAACAGGCTTTTGTTACCCATTCAGTTATTTTCTTCACTGTGAGTCTGTTAGTGGAAAACTAAGTTCTTGATCCTTCAGGAATGCCTGCAGTTTCTTTGAACCAAGGTGAGTGAGTTGATGTACATTTTCTACTGACATAGTTAGAGCCGTGGCTCTTGGAGTTTTTACTGAAAGATTTAGAAATTCCACTTAAGGGGCTTCAGGGTTAAAATTTATTTTGGCCCAGAGCTTGGTGAGCAGATCTCCGCCGATCAATGGGGCCAGGCATTCTGGGACTACTAGGAAGGAGTGATGGATTTTTTCTTTTCCCAGGTCCATGGTCCTCTTAGTTGTCCAAGCCCGATATTTACTGCCATTAGCCCCTTGAAATAGAGATTTTTTATTTGATAGAGGGCCCAATGTGGCCTTATGGGCTCAGTATATTGCCCCTGTATCCACTTCAAAGTTTACTGGGGTCCCCTCCACTTCAAAAGTTACTCTGAGCTCGGGGAGGGGATCTGAGCCCCGACTTTCTTAGTCATCCTCCAGAGTCAGAATGGCTGGCTGGCGTGGCTGTCGCTTTCTATGTCAATTTTGGCCCAGTGTCCTTTTTGTTTGAGTAGGCACATTGATCTGAGGCCAAGGGTGGCCTCTGTCGTGGGCCAATGTATACCTTCTTGTCTCCCTGTTTCTTAATTTTTGGCCTATTTGTTGTTGTGACCTGGACCTTAGTCAACGCCTTACTCTGCCTTTTGTTTCTTTTATCCTCCATTTGCTCCCTTGTCTTCCTCAGTTTCTCTCTTATAGGATACCTTCTCAGCTTCTCTGACTAAATCTCTCAAAGTCATATCTTGTAATCAATCTAAGCTTTGTAACTTTGTTTTAATATCCAGGGCAGTTTGCCCAATAAGGCCATCGTGACAGATGCCTTTTGATTCTCTGCCTGACGATAAAAAGGATTATAGCTCCTATATGCCTCCATAATTCTCTCTAGAAACATAGAGGGAGATTCATCAGGCCCCTGATAATCTCTCTTACCTTGGCCAAATTAGTTGGTCACTAGCGGCAGCTCGGAGACCCACTATTAGAGCCCGGCGATAAGTGGACAGATGCTCCCTACCTTCAAAGGTGTTGGGGTCCCAGTTGGGTCGGTTCAAGGGAAAGCCGGCTTTGATTATGTTGGTAAGTTGTGTCGGATGCAAACCTGGTCCAAGGATTTTTTTTTTAGCTTCCTGGAGAATTCCCTTTTTTTCCTCTGTCATGAAGAAAGTCCCTAGCAGTTGTTGGCTGTCATCCGAAGTAGGCTGGTGTGAAAACATCAATGACTCAACCACACCTGAGAGCCGGGTGGGGTCCTCGGTAAAAGGGGGATTGCTATTTTTTAAGTTACATAGGTCTGAAGAGAAGAACGGCCAATACTGGTAGGCTTGAATTTTCCCCCAATGGCCATTGTCAATCATTGGTCCATAGGGTCGAAGGGGAGGCATCCCAAGAGTTCCAGGGTTTTCAATCATTCACCGCCAGCGAGTTCCTTTAGCAGGGCCAGCTTCCTCCATGGGAGGAGGTGCTGTGTGTGCTGCAGGGGAATTACCTGGAGGGCGCTGGGCCGGCTTAGCTTCCTTCAATGGAGGAGAGGCTCAGTCAGCAGCAGGGGTATCACTTAGAGGGTGTTGGGGGTTAGAGGATGAGGGCAGGGGATAAGGAGGGGGAGGAGAGTCCAGTAGACTCAAATCTGGTGACACAGGGAAAACAGAGTGTGGAGGAGGAGGAGGAGCAGAGTGTTTGTGAGTTCCTGGGGGAAGGAGTCATTGCGGGGGCAGGGGCAAGGAAAGGCTTGACCCATTGAGGAGGAAATTTGCAGAGGTCCTGCTGAATTAAAATATATGGCTGTTGATCCAGATGACTATCTGGCCACGGCTGAAAGACAATATCTCTGAATTATAAATTAGTGGGAAGTAGAAAGATCCTTCTAGGGGCCATCCGACTCCAAAGGTGGGCCATTCGGAGGTACAGAGAGTCTACCACATCCGGGGCTTTACTGAAATAAAGAGATTCTGAGCCCTTAAACGGACTTTGGTATAGTGATCAAGGGTCAGGGACAGAGGCATTGAAGTGCTCTGTTCCATAATGAGAGATACACAAACAGTGAAAGCAAGACACATGACACAGGCAAGACAAGACAATAAAGACAGGCAATGGACGTTCAACACTGAGACCATGACTGAGTAGCCGGCAAAATCCGATGGACTGGCAATACTGAATCCGAAACAAAATATCACTGAGTCAAGGAGACTATTGTTCCTCAATTTCCCGAGTCCTCTCAGGCGTCCTCCAGGGACGTGGCCTGTGGTTCTGTAACACGACTGTCAGCCACCATCACAGAGAGCTCACACTCTTCATTGACAGCCATTTTGCCAAACCCTAACATGAAACCTGAAACCAGAAAGAGGCGCCTTACTTATCTGAGGGGGGTCCATTGGGGTCTCTCGTCCACCGCTGCTTGATCTCTGTGGAACCTCCATATGTAAAGGTCGGGCTAGTGTCAGAGGAAGGGACAACCAAGAGACTTTAACATGCAACAGCAAAGGATTTACTGGGGGTCCAGCATGCTGGGGCTCAGAGTTCACTTGAATAGAGCAGAGAGTCCTGAGAACAGCTTCAGCAGAGCTTATATACTTTTCTTGGAGAGGGCAGGGAGGGAAGTTTATTGATGGGTAAGGGTCAGTGGGCAGTTAGCGCTTAACCGGGTGAGGGAGTACAATCTGCAGTTTGGCAGATGGGGACAGCACATTCTGGGAACAAGATTAGCAAACAATTCTCAAGATTTCAACAGTGTTTTATTAAGCATACAGAAACACAGGAAGTGACAAGTACCTATTTTATTAAACTTTCACTACCAACTATCCCTTTTTGACTGGATGTTCGCTTCTACATTCAATCATCCAAGGTACAAAGTCCTATGTCATTGTATATGGATTTATCTGAGACAACTTTGCAGAAAGTAATTCAAAGCTAAGTAGTCCCAATCAAGGGACCAATGCCCTTCTGGGCTTCAAATCTTACTTAGATTTCTGTTTTCATACATATATTTTACCTATGTATTCTACATATATTCAAATATATATATATATATATATATATCATAGTATATATATTTCATCCAGAGTTTCACAAATTTATAAGAATTTTTTTTCATGTTTAATCAATTCCTTCTTCAGAACACATTTATTCCTCCAGGTCTCTTGACTGGTCTTTTCATGAGACTTCTTGCCAAACACATTATTTTTGACTTCCACAATCACTTTTGAAGCAAAACTCACACACTCTTCATGATAAACCATAACACTCATATTACCATTAGAATGTAACAGGATGGAATGAATGATTGTATAGCAATATAAGATTTTCTGTATATTTTCAGATATCAATTCAAAAAATTATTTAAAGTTGGAACCAGTTATATTATTTATTCTCAGGATAGTCTATTCATGCATTATCTCTATATCCAAAGACTCCAGGTACACCTAATTTTACACCCAACACTTATTTATACGTCTTCAAAATATTGCTCACAGAATTGGTGGAAGAAATACTCATGTCACCTGATGTCCATATACATTTTATCACAGTAATATTCTCGACAAAAAAGCAAAGGTCACACTTTGATTGTACGAAAGCCTAAATGGAAAGTGAGCATGGATTACTAAAAACATCTATGTGCAGGTTGCCTAATGCTCTCAAATGTCAATCCTATTGTTGAGTACATATTTGTTTCTTCCTTAGATTATATATTCAACAACAACCCTGTTAAAAATGCCTAATCCTATCACTGACTTTATACTTTGCCTGATTTCATAATGTCTGTATTCATATCTGCTTTCCTATATATTTTCCCCAGTTCATCATTGTGACTGACTCTTCACATATACTAACTTTTACATTCACTCTCTATCTGAAACCCAATTGCTGAAGAACTTTTGCTGCCAATCCTATACTCACCCTTCTTCCTAAACCTACCAACTATCTTTCTAATAATACCGACTATCCCTGTTTGACTGGATGTTCTCTTCAACATTCAATCATCCAAGGTACAAGGTCCTATGCCATGGTATATCGATTTATCTGACACATCTGTGCAGAACAAAATTCAAAGCTAAGTATCCCAATCAAGAGCCTAATGCTCTTCTGGGCTTCATATCTTACCTAGATTTCTGTTTTCATACTTATATTTCACTTGTATATTCTTGTAAATATCACAGGTACCCAATACCATTATTCATCAATCAGAATGATTCCTAAGCCAAATCGAACCTGTTATTAAGCCTTACCATACACTTTTCCCTCAATCTAACTATACAGAAGAGCAGGGACAGAGTTTGTCTTACAATACAGAAATAGAGGGGATCTTCCACGGGCAGAGAACCTCAAGGTCCATGCAGAAATGATCCCTGGAGAAGATGTATGCAGCTATTTAGGACCTGAGAGAGCAAAAGTCATCTTCCATGGCAAACAACCTGCTCAGAATGAAGGGATTTGTCTGAATCAGCCACTTTCTTCTTTATGTAGAGAAGACGGACCAAACGAGGCTTGTATGGTGAGCTGTTCCCAGGTGCCTATGGTTGATATACCATTTTAACTTGTGAAACTGTCACAGGAAGTAGAGGCAGCCTCCATCACATGAGACCCTTCGAAGCTACTGTTAAAACAAAGTGGTTGCCAAGGTAGTGTCATAATTCAGTTCCTGAAGGAAGTGAACTAACTAATTTATTGGTGATGGAGCTCTCTGAACTTGGGATCCAAGAAGCCTGGCATCCAGAGACAGTCCCAGTCACAGTCCCAGTGGGCTAACTTATTTGGATTTACCAAGAACAGAGTAAGTCTTTTTTGGTACCTACTGATATGATGATGGCCAAATGCCAGGAAAGCTCTGAAGAGGGGTCTTTCATGAAAAAGCAGGTAGTGGCTCACCCCTGGCTCCTGACAACTTCACAGTGTTGGCCAAGGAGACCAGATCTGAGACAGGACAGGCCATTTTGGGGGAACAAATAATGGCCAACCAGTCAGAGGACACTCCGGATATTCACAGACCTTCTTGGGTAAAGAAGTTGCCTTTGTGGGTGTGGGTGTGTGTTTGTGGCTTTGTCACATGTTCTGAGAATTGATAGGAAAAGCAGTTTGTTTGGTTTGAAGTGGACTATTTCTAGTAAGTCATTTGACAAGGCGAGTGTTTCTAGGTCTGTGTATCCCACTGTGTCCGTGGTTGTCGACATTAGAAAAGAGAATGTATCAATGGATGTGTCCTGTCTAGTAGAAAGCTTCCCAGCATTCATTCTGCCCAATTTGTGAATGGACTGCGGTTTGACTTTTCGATTGGCAACACCTCCTATCTCCTTAAGTTTCTGTTTTCTTCCTGAATTGTGGGAACTGTCCAGAATGGGCAAATGGTTTTGTGTTCAAGATATGTACCACCACCAAACTCTGTGACATGGCCATGTACTGGATAGCTGAAGGAAATGGTGAGCATCTCAGAAAACTCAGATACCAGCGTGACCAGAAGAGTCTCAGTGGGAAACCCTGCTTTAAGCCTTTTGCTTACCTATTGTTCTGTTGCCCTGAATGTCAGGAAGGTCTTTGCCTCAGGCCACACCTTGGTGAAGGCTGAAGCAAACAGTTTTCAAATTGTAATGAATGGGCATCACCTGTGGCTCTTTGCTTAATTGCTTTGAAATGGGATGGGTCTGAATAAGCCTCTTTGCCCTCTGTGATGCTGTGGTTAGATTTTCAGCACTTGAGGGATCTAAAGAAAAATCTCTTCTGTATCCAAAACCAAAATAGCCAAAAGAACAGTCATTGTGGATGAAGTCTCTCGCCTTCCTCTAAGGATCCTGACCTTTATCAATTGTGAATCGGGATCTTTCGGTCAAATGAGTTCTTCAAAGCCCTGCAGAGGCTAGCCCAGAGATGCGTGGGTTTTCTCATAACTCCAATTCACATAAAGAATCTAAACCCCAGAGCCAGTAGGCCTCAAATTGGAGAATTGGAACAGTATTAACAGCAGTCCTATTTGATCACTCATGGTTAACAGGAAGGGTGTCCAGGACACCCTGATTTTAGGCAAATGAGGGGCAAGGAAGTTTATTTTGGACACTGTCTTGCACAGCGCCCCTCATGAAAACCCCCAGCCAATGGATATTATGTGTGTCTATTGGAAGAAGATAAGGGCCATGTGGGAGTGTTTTGGTTTTAATTGTGGTCATTTGTTTGGCGTTTGGAAGAGATGACTGGGTCCACCTAGGATTGAACTCAGGTGTGATTCCCCTTAGAGACTGTGTTCTGTAACTGACCTCAGAGAAGTATTGCCATGTATTGTGTTTGGATTTTAGGAGTCCACCCATGAGAGTCGTCCTTGGAAACTGAGATCTACGCCCAGGGGGGCTTTCCACAGAGCACTGGGAATCTCATCCAAGATATGCCATGATTTTATTCTGAAAGATTGGCAGCCGTAGTTGAGAGTAAAAACACACATGGACCTCACATTGTAGACCACAATGTGACCTTTTGCCTACTCTTTGGGAAGCCTTGTCTCTGAGAGTTCTCCAGAGCTTTCATTGAAATGAGCTTCCTCATCATTTAATGGTTCCTGAATGAATTGAAACCCACAGTGCCTTCAACTTCATTTATGAAATTTCAAAAACTTCATTTTTGAAATTTCCATGACCAGGTGGCACTGGAGAACCTTAGGATGTCCTGTTGCTGATCATGAGGGTACCAGACAGTGCCTTGATTGACTGTGTTTCATGAAAATGGTGTAGAACTGAGATGTCAGTAAGTTGGAGCTTTCTGAGTAGTAGGCCTAGAGCAGTGGTGTGCAGGTGTGTGATAAAACATCTGTGGTGGGGTCATGTGGATCTTACACTGGCTCCAAATGGCTTGTGAATGACATGGTGCAGCCAGCACACCCTTGTATATAAAGGCATATTGTTACATAGAGAGTTTTCAGGGCAATGTTCACAATCTGGTTGCTATGATCAAGGGGGCAAGCAATGTTGGATAGAAGCCTGGTTGTTGCATTCTCCTGCAGACCCTGACCCCCCACATATTACAGGACACCCTCCAGGACTGTGTCTCAGTTGAACTCCTTATATGCCTTGAAGCAAATACAAAACACCCAGTGCAGGAGCAAGAAATAACACGAACACTGGAGGATGACCAAATGGCTTTCAAGTCCACATGAGGAGACACTTAGCCCTAAGTGGTCACAGTTTAGCTACAAAGAGAAAATTCAACACTGCTGCCTCATGTTCATTGAAAAATAGGAAACCATGTCCTCCAGGTCACATAGATGCAGACTCAGCTTTGATGTTCTCACTAAAAAGGAAGCTAAAGCTCCTGACAACAATGTATATTTCAAGTGCCCAACCTCATTGTCAGTATCTCCAGAAGTCTTTAGGCCAGTAGAGTTCCATGTTTGTGGAGTTTTACCCTGTCCCTAAGTTTTGGAAGCTCCTCTAAAGCCTCAAAAGTTTTAAACTTCTGAGAATTTTCCATTCCATATATGTATTTACAGATTTTCTGACTCTTCTCCTCTAATTTTGTCTTTCTTTGGGCGAAGGTTATGTCAAGCCATTTTCTGAATTAGAGTGGGAAGTTATTTGTGTAACACATATTGCATACACATTGGATTCATTTTCCAATTTTCCATTTGAAATACTGAATCCCTGACACTAACTTATACCCTACTACACTCTGACTACTAATTCTAATATGATGCAGAAAAGTAACCAAATCAGAATTGAAATACAAGCAGTTCAGAAGAGGCATGGTGTATTCTTGAACTTGCCTTTTGCATGATAAAGGTTAGGTGTTATAAATCCAGTCTATTTTTAATTGAATTAGATATCCATGTGTTTTTAAAGTTAACAAATATGTGAATTCCTGTCTCCCTTTGTGTGTAGCCTATTCAGCACATGTATTTTTATATGCACATATTGAATCCCAGCTGGTATCACACCTACATTCTTGTGAGGTGGCTGACTTGGCAGATACAAATTTTGAGAAGGGATCACTCCTCGTAAACGCTGTTGGAACTGAAATTCAAACTATGGGAGAGCCTCCTAGTAGAACAACATTATACATAAATTCCTGTAAAGTAAATTGAATATGTTTGGATCTGTGAATGATGTGTATTTCATGGTGAGTTTCGATTGGCATATATGTTGCTACATTTTAATATCTGTGTGTGTGTGTGTGTGTGTGTGTGTGTGTGTGTATACACACACACTCTACAGATTTTTCAAAATATGAAATATATATGTCTTATTTGCACTCCCTAAATTCATTCATGTTCAAGTATGTGGATTTATAATCAACTTTTCACCAGATTATTGTCAGAAATATTCATCCACCTGAAATACATATTTGTTTCCTAGTACTGAAAACTACCTTCAGTGAATGGTGCATACAACTCCTGTTCATAGCTGCAGCCTAAGGGGCCCAGCAAACTTCCAGCTGCCTGCAAACTTTCAGATGCCGGCTGATGATTGGCTCACAGTGGCCCCAGCAACATCTAGCTGATTGGCTCCTCTGCGGTGATGCTCATTGGAGATGCTCATTGAGCTGTTTCCCCACCCTTTCAGACTGCCAGCTGATATTTGGCTCACAGCGGCCCCAGCAACATCTAGCTGATTGGCTCCTCTGCGGTGATGCTCATTGGGCTGCTTCCCTGCCTTTTCAGATCACAGAGCTGCTCATTGGGGGACTTTTTTGACTCCACACGTGACCCAGCCAATCGGTCTCAAGAGCAGGAGGATTGTGGGAAGAGGAGAGAGGCTTGTGTGGGAGGGAAAGGCTTGTGGGAAGCCGGTGGTGACAGTTGGGGCTCTGAGGGTTTTTCCTGAGAGGCTCTTTTGCTTGGAGTGTGTGGTTCTAAAAATAAAGTTGCTTTCTTTTGAAAAGTGGCTCCTGATTGTGCCCAGCCAGACTGCAGCATTTGGTGGCTCGCATGGGGAGCGACTGAGGGTAACTGATAAGGTAAACTGCTTGCCCCTGAGGGCAGGACAAGAGGATGGGTAGCCATTTTAAGATTCCTCTTTTGTTTTGCTTCACATTTGCTTTAAATTGCCTGTCCCTGGAGACGAGTGAGACGGAAGAAAAACCGCTCACATCTGAGGAAAAACTATTTGTGTCTGAGGAACAGATAGAGAGAAAGGCTATAATGATATTTTGTTTTTCCATTTTTATTTCATTCTATCTCTGTTTTGTTTGGTGTTATCTTGTTGGGTTGTATTATAGTAGAAATATGGCATCAGAAATTAAAAAAAAAAAAAAACAAACTGAAAAAGTGTTAAGTAAATTGTTAGAGGAAGGAGGCATCCCAGTAAAATTAAGAGCAGTCAGGGCATACGTTGATACAATACAAAAATGTAGCCCATGGCTTTTTAAGGAGGAGTTGTTAAATATATCACAATGGAACCATCATGGTGAAGATTTAAAAAGAATAGAAAAGAAAAGCCCAGGGACTCTGCCAGTTGGCACATTGCCATTGTGGACTTTCGTATCTTGTTTGTTTAGTCAAAAGCCTTCAGTTCAGACAATGGTAGAGGAAGGAGAAGACATATTGATTCAAGTAAAAGAGAAGGTCTCTCAAGTTAGTCAGACAGAGGAAAAAATTCAAGTAAAAGAGAAGGTCTCTCGAACCAGTCAGACAGAGGAAAAAAATCATGTAAAAGAGAAGGCCTCTCAAGCTAGTCAGACAGAGAAAGAAAGTGTAAAACAGTAAAAGCCATCAGGGGGAAATTTACAAGAGGAGACTACTACTAACACCTTTCTATCACCAGAGGGTGTAAGTGTCCAACCAACAGAACCACCTCTACAGGAGACTGCTACTAATACTTTTCTATCACCAGAGGACGTAAGTGTCCAACTAACAAGGCCACCTCCATATGCTGGGAAGCCCCCAACCCCCACAGTTGATAGTTGGGATCCTGAGACAAGATCTCAAATATTAACATGCTCTATATTTGAGGTAGGAGGGCAGCGAGTTTACCATGCTTTAAATTTCAAAACAGTGAAGCAGATAAAAGAGGCTGTAACAACCTATGGTCCTCAAGCACCCTTCACTGTAAGCATGGTCGAAACCATTAACAACTTGAACATGAAGCCAGGGGATTGCGCTAATATGTGTAAAGTTGTGCTAAATGGAGGACAATACCTGTTATGGAAGGTTGACAATGAGGAATTTTGCAAGGAGACGGCTATGCGAAATGCAGCAGCTGGTTATCCTCAGAGAAATCTAGATATGTTGTTAGGAAAGGGACCTTATGAGGATCAGCAGCAACAAAATGCATATGATTCTGGTGTATGTGCATAAATTGCTGTAGATGCAATTAAGTCATGGAAGACTTTACAAGGACTTGGAGGTTTACAAGGTCAATTATCTAAAGTAATACAAGGAGCTAATTAACTTTATGCTGAATTTGTCGATAGGCTTATTCAAACAGGTACCAGAGGTTCTGGGAAAACAGAACAAGCAATGCTATTACTAAAAAAACTGGCTTATGAGCAAGCGAATAGTTGGTGCAGAGATATAATTAGACCATGGAAACATGAAGATTTAAACACATATATTAAATTATGTAGAGACATTAATGAACAAGAGCAAGTCGTGGCAACTGCAGTAAAACAGGCTTTAGATGCCAGAGACATTAATGAAGAAGGGCAAATTGTGGCAGCTGCACTAAAACAGGCATTAGATGCCAGGCCAAGAACATGCTACAATTGTGAACAAACAGGACATTTTAAAAGGAATTGCCCATAGGAGGAGGGTTTAACAAAATTACTTATAGATATTAAAGGTTTTTTTTTTTCAATTCCAATTCATCCTGAGGATAGTCCACGTTTTGCATTTACTATCCCTGCACTGAATCATGAAGGTTCTGATCAGAGATATGAATGGAAAGTACTGCCTCAAGGGATGGCTAACAGCCCAACAATGTGTCAAATTTATTTTAACAAAGTAATCAAGCCACTTAGAAATCAAAATCCTGAACTACAAATATTTCACTATATGGATGATGTATTATTAGCACACAAAGCTAAAAACACATTGCTAGAATGTTATGCCACACTTACAAACTTATTAAAAAATAATCTAGATATAGCAATAGATAAAGTACAATTAAATTTTCCAATTAATTATTTAGGTGTTCTATTATCCTCAACCATGTACCGCCACCAAAAATTCAAATACAAGTAGATCAACTCAAATCACATAACGACTTTCAAAAGTTATTAGGAGACATAAATTGGATAAGGCCTTATCTAGGTATACCAACAGGAGAGTTGGGATATTTATTTGATATCCTAAAAGGTCCATCATATCCCAATTCACGGTACATGTTAACGCCTGAAGCAAGAAAGGCATTAAAAATCATTGAAACATATATGGAAAATATGCAATTGGATAGAATTGATATAAGTTTGCCTTTATTATTTATTGTCTACCAACAAAAAATATTCCTACAGGAGTATTTTTGCAAGAAGGTCCATTATTATAGATACATTTATCTTATTCTCCTAACACTATTCTTACTAGGTACCCTGTGGCTATAGGACAATTAATACCCAAAGGAATAAAAGCAGCAAAGTGAGTGCTTGGGATTGCTCCCAATAAAATTATTACTCCACATACTCTGAATCAAATTGATGAGTTAGTTAATGAGTTAAATACTTGGGCAATAATCATGTGCAAATCTAATGTTTCATTTCATAATCACTTACCATCTAATCCTTTATTGTCTTTTTGGTCATCGCATCCTGTAATTTTTCCAAAATTGACAAGAAAAACACCTATCATGAATGCTCCAAATATATTTACTGATGGATCAAATAATGGTACAGCAGCAATAGTTACACCTGATCAAACTTTTACATTTCTAGTACCCAAACAATCAGCTCAAAATGTAGAGCTTAATGCAGTATTACAAGCTTTTGTGATGTTTAAAGATTCTGTATTTAATTTATTTTTGATAGTCAGCATATAGTTAATGCTATAGTATGCCTTGAAGATGCTGGTAGGATTTCCCATTCCTCTACTGTTTTCTCCTTGCTTTCCACTATACAAAGTATAATCTGGGACAGAAAAGATCCATTCTTTATAGGACATATCAGGGCACATACAGGATTGCCTGGAGCCATCAGTTTGGGCAATGATTTAGCAAATAAAAGTACACATGACATACATATTTTCTCTACACTAGAAGAAGCTATAAATTTTCGTAAAAAGTTCCATGTCAAAGCTAATACCTTACAAAAGCCTTCTAAAATAACTAAGGAAAAAGCTAGACAAATAATAAAACAATGTCAAAATTGTGTGACCTTTTTACCACAAGTTAATCTTGGAGTCAATCCTAGAGGATTGATACCTAATCATATTTGGCCGATGGACATCACACACTTGCCAGGATTTGGAAAATTAAAATATTTGTATGTTACAGTTGATACTTCTTCTGGATTTTTGATGGGCACCCTTCATGCCGGAGAAAAAACTAAAGATATTATCACTCATTGCTTACAAAATTTTGCCACTGTGGGCGTTCCCAAACAGTTAAAAACAGATAATGCCCCTGGTTATACTTCTACCTCTTTTAAACAATTTTGGTCATCATTTGGCATTACTCATATAACATTAATCCCATACAATCCACAGGGACAAGGCATAGTTGAAAAAGCTCATCAAACTATTAAAAAGTACTTATTAAAGCAAAAAAGACGCAATTGGGAAAGGGTATATATTCCCCAAAGACAAACTTAAAATAACCCTTTTTATTCTAAACTTTTAAAATTTGGATTCATCAGGACTTAGTGCTGGGGAAAGGCATATGTGTCCAAAAAATGTGCATAAGCCCAAGGTTCTTTGGAAAGATATTCTAACAGGACAATGGAAAGGTCCTGACCCAGTAATTGTCTGGAGTCGGGGGTCTGTTTGTCTGTTTCCACAGGAAAAACAGTAGCCGATTTGGATTCCAGAGAGATTAACCAAGGTCCTGACCCAATGATTGTCTGGAGCCAGGGGCCTGTTTGTGTGTTTCCACAGAGAGAACAACAGCCGATTTGGATTCCAGAGAGATTAACTGAAGCGATTTCTACAGAACAAAAAGAAGATGATTTGACTCAAGTCCATATCAGCTGATATCCAAAATTCCAGTTTGGCTACCCTTACATCTAAGATAGAACCAGGATGCTTTTTTCAATATCTATTTTATTATTGCCTTTTCCCACATTTTATTTTGTTTTTTTGAGCTCATACATACCTAGTTTAATGTTTTGGTGATCAGTTCTATTTTTTGACAATAGAGTTTTTAAACATTGCAATGGAGATTTCACATGTAAAAAGTTATAAGGCCTTTACTATTAGGTTATGTGTTGTATGTATTATATTATGTGTGCACACTTGTGTTTTGTGTTATATGTTTGAATATTCATATGTCCATATATCATATATGATGAGGGCTCATGAAAAAATTGATCCAAATATTTTTTTATTCACATTATTTAAATGGTTTAATTTAAATTGGGTAAACAGCTGTTGAGGATTGTTTTAAAATGTGAACAAAAAAGGAGGTTAACAGATCTGTTTGTTTTCTTTCACATTTCCTTTTCATTATATTTAATAATTCTCTCCAAGACAATGTAAATTGTTAAGAAAATTGTTTTCTTTCAGTGTTTTCTGGAATGTTACATAATTTTTTCTTTAGCCATTATTGCCAGAATTTCTATCTTCGTCACAGTGCTGGTGAAATCAAAGATAAAACCAATCTACAGCTTCTGCAATAGCCATCACTGAACTGCTTGCAGAACTTGCCTGGACACATTGTGAACTCACATGTATGCATTGTAAACTATCTGTTTGTGCAGCAACTTGTGGTAGTGTTGGGTTATATTTGCTGATGATGTCATTGGTGGTACAATTTTTTCAAAAGGAGCCGTCAATTGGCTTGGTGTATCTTCCTCCCTTCTGAGATTCCAAAAGTAAGGGACAGGGTAAACACTCCACAACCATGGAGCTCTGCTGGCCTAAAGACTTCTTGAGAATCTGCCTCTGACGTTGGGCACTTGAAATATATGTTGTTGTTGGGAATTTTAGCTTTCTTTGTAGTGAGACCATCAAATCTGGGTCTGCATCTATGTGACTTGGAGGTCATGGTTTCTTATTTTCCAATGAACATGAGGCAGCAATGTTGAATTCTCTCTTTTAGGGTAAACTGTGGCCACGGGGGGCTAAGTGTATCCACATGTGGACTGTGAAGCCATTTGGGCATCCTTCACTTTTTGTGGTGTTTCTTGCTGCTGAAATGGAATTTTTGTATTTGCTTCACGAAATACAAAGAATTCAACTGTTACCCAGTGCGTGAGGGAGATCTGTCACCTGTGGTAGGTCAGGGTCTGCAGAAGAATGCATCAACCAGGCTTATATTCAACATAGCTTGCCCCCATGACCATGGCAACCCGATTCTAAACATTGCCCTGAAACCTCTCCATATAACAAGATGCCTTTACATAGAAGGGACTGCTGGCTGCACCATGTCTGTCACAAGGCATTTGGAAGCCAATGTGAGATCCACATGGCCCCACCACAGATGTTTTATCACACACCTGCCCACCACTGCTCTATGCCCACTCCTCAGCAGGCTTCAACTTCTTGGCATCTCTGTTTGGCACCATCTTCATAAAAACCAGTCAATCAAGGCACTGACTGGTATACTCATGATCATCCTCAGGATATCCAAAGATTCTCCAGTGCCACCTGGTCATGGGAATTTTAAAAATTTCATGGTATTTATCTAGCCACTTTTCAAGGAGGAAGTTGGAGGCACTGTGGGTTTCAATTTATTCTGGAACCATTAAATGGTGAGGAAGCTCATTTCAATGAAATCTCTGGAGAACCCTCACAGGAAGGTTCCCAAACAGTGGCCAAAATGTCACATGAATCCAGGCCTATTGAGGTCTACAATGTGATGTCCATGTGTGTTTTGACTCTCAATTATGGCTGCCAAGTTTTTCAGAATAAAATCATGTGATATCCTGGCTGAGATTCCAAGTGCTCTGGGAAAAGCCTCCCTGGGCCAAGATCTCAGTTTCCAAGGGTGACTCTCATGCGTGGCCTCATAAAATCCCAACACAATTTATGCCGGTACTTCTCTGAGGTCTGTTCCAGAACTCATTCTCTAAGGGGAATCACACCAGAGTTCAAGTCCAGGTGGACCCAGGCATCTGTTCCAACTGCCACACAAATGACCACAATTTAAACCAAAACACTCCCACATGGCCCTCATCTTTGTCCATACAGACACTCATCATAACCTCTGGCTGGAGTTTTCCATGAGGGGTGCAGCACAAGACAGTGTCCAAAATAACCTCCCTTGCCCCTCATTTGCATAAAGACATGTTGGCCTGGACACCCATCTTGGGAACCAGGAATGATCAAATAGGCCTGCTGTTAATACTGCTCTGCTTCTCGAATATGAGGCCTACTGACTGTCAGGTATAGATTCTTTTTTTTTTTTTTTTTTTTTTTTAGAAAGAGTGAGAGAGTGAAAAGACGGGGAGAGAGAGAGAATTTTAATACTTTTCTTTTTTAGTATTTGGCGAACACAACATCTTTGTCTGTATGTGGTGCTGAGGATCGAACCCGGGCCGCACGCATGCCAGGCGAGCACGCTAGGGCGTGAGCCACATCCCCAGCACCAGGTATAGATTCTTCATGTGATTTGGATTCAGTTGAAACCCAAGCACCTATGGGCTAGTTTCTGCAGGGCTTTGAAGATCTTATTTGAACCAAAGGTTCGTATTCTTACTTGATGGAGGTCAGGAACCTTACAGAGAAAGGCGAGAGAATTCTTCCACAATGAATGCTCTTTTAGCCAATGTAGTTTATGATGCACACATGGGATCTTTCTTTAGATGCATCAGGTGCTGAGAATCTAAGCCACAGCCTCACAGAGGACCTATAGCCTGATTCAGACACATTCCTTTCCAAAGCAATTAAGCAAAGAGCCACATGTGATGCCCATTCATTTGCATTTGAAAACTGTTTTCTTTATGCTTCCCAATGGGTGGCCTGAGGCAAAGATCATCCTGACATTCAGGGCAACAGAAAAATAGGTAAGCAAAAGGCCCAAAGCAGTGTTTCTCCACTGAGACTTTTCCTGATCACAGATATCTGAGTTTTCTGGGACGCTCGCCATTCCCTTCAGCTATCAAGTACATGGCCATGTCACTGAGTATAGAGTTGGTACATATCTTGGAAACAATATCATGAGCCTATTCTGGAGAGTGGCCAGGATTCAGAAAAAAAACCAGAAACTTAGTAAGATATCAGGGGTTGCTCATTGATAAGGCAAGCCGCAGTCCATTCATAAATTGGGAAGTATGAATGCTGGGAAGCTTTCTACTACACAGGACACATCAATTGAAGCTTTCTGTTTTCTAAAGTCTACAACCACGTACACTGTGGGATACACAGACCTAGAAACACTCGCCGTGTCAAACGACTTACTAGAATCAGTTCACTCCAAAGTAAACAAACCGCCTTTCTTACCTATTCTCAGAACATTAGACAAAACCACAAACCCACACCCACACCCACAAAGGCACCTCCTTCCCCCAAGTAGGTCTGTGACTATCCGGAGTGTCCTCTGACTTTTGGCCATACTATGTTCCCCCAAAATGGCCTGTCCTGTCTCAGATCTGGTCTCCTTGGCCAACTCTGTGAAGTTGTCAGGAGCCAGCGGTGAGCCACTACCTGCTTTCCCAGGAATAGCCCCGCTTCAGAGCTTTCTTGCATTTGGCCTTCCTCACATCTGTAGGTACCAAGAAAGACTGACTCATACAGGAACATGAATGAATTTAGGGAATGTATAATAAGACACACTTATTTCATATTTTGGAAAATCTGGAGAGTATATATATATATATATATATATATATATATATACACACACACACACACACACATTAATATTTAGCAATATATATGCCAATTGAAATTCATCACGAAATATAATACATCCACATGTCCAAAAATATTCATTTTACTGAACATGGATTTATGTATAATGTTTTTCACTAGGAAGCTCACCCATAGGTTGAATTTTCAGTTCCATCAGTATTTAGGGGAAGTAATCTCTTCTCACAATTTTTATATCCAAAGTCAGTGAGCTCACAAGAATATACGTGTGTTACCAGGTAGGATACTATATATGCTTAAAAAAATACATGTACTCAATAGGCTACAGAAAAAGAGAGACAGGAATTTACATATATGTTAACTTTAAAAGCTCAGGGAAAAATACTACAATGAAAACTTGACTAGATTTATAACACATACTCTTGATAAAGCAGAAGGCAAATCCAAGCATACACCATGCTTCCTATGAAAGGCCTGTATTTCTATTTAGTTAGGTTTCTTTTTCTCCATTATATTAAGATTAGTAGTCAGAGTCTAGTAGGGTATGGGTTAGTGTCAGGGATTCAGTATTTCAAATGGAAAATAGGAAAATGAATCTAATGTGTATGCAAATATGTGCTACACAAAAATCTTCCCACTCTCATCCAGAACGAAGCCTTGACATAACCATTGCTCCAAGTAAGACACAATTAGTTGAGAGGAGTTAGAAAATATGTGAATACATATGTGGAATGGAAAATGCTCAGGAGTTCACAACACTGGAGGTGGTAGAACAGTTTCCAAAAGTAAGGGAGAGAGTAAATACTCCACAAACATGGAGCTGTGCTGGCCTAAAGACTTCTTGAGAAACTTCCTCTGAGGTTGGGCACATGAAATATATGTAATTGTTAGGAGAATTAGCTTCATTTGTAGTGACCCCATCAAATCTGGGTCTGCATTTATGTGACCTGGATGACATGGTTACTTATTTTCTAATGAACATGAGACAGCAGTTATGAATTCTCTCTTTGTCGGTAAACTGTGGCCACTGGGAGCTAAGTGTCTCCCCGTGTTGTCTGTGAAGTCAGTTGGTCATCCTCCACTTTTAGTGGTGTTTCTTACTGCTGCACTGGGAGTTTGACATTGGCTTCACGAAATACAAGGAGTTGAACTGGGACAAAATGCTGGAGGGAGTTCTGTCACGTGTGGTTTGTCAAGGTCTCCAAGAGAATGTACAAACCATGCTTCTATTCCAAATAGTTTTCCCCTTGACTATAGCAACCTGATTCTGAACATTGCCCTGAAACCTCTCCATATAACAAGATGCCTTTACATATAAGGATCTGCTGCCTGCACCATGCAAGTCACATGTCTTTGGAAGCCAATGGCAGATCCAGGTGGTCCTACCAAAAATATTTATTCACACACCTACAGTCCACTGCTCTACACTCACTACTCAGCAGGCTCCAACTTATTGGCATCTCTGTTCTACACCATTATCACGAAACCCAGTCAATCAAGGCCCTGTCTGGTACACTCATGATCAGCAACCGGACATCCACAGGTTCTCCAGTGCCACCTGGTCATGGGAATTTCAAAAGTTTCATGGTATTTATATCACCATTTTTCAAAGATGAAGTTTGAGGCACTGTGGGTTTCAATTCATTCAGGAACCATTAAATGGTGAGGAAGCTCATTTAAATGAAAGCTCTGGAGAACTCTCACAGGCAAGCCTTTCCAAAGAGTGGCCAAAAGGTCACATGAATCCAGGACCATTGAGGTCTAAAATGTGAGGTCCATGAGTGTTTGGAATCTCAACTATGGCTGCAAAGTCTTTAAGAATAAAATATTGGGATATCGTGGCTTAGATTTCCCAAGCTCTGTGGAAAGCCATCCTGGGAATAGATCTCATTTTCCAAGGGCGATTCTCATGCATGGCCTCCTAAAATTGCAACACTATTTATTGCAATACTTCTCTGAGGTCAGTTCTAAAACTCAGTCTCTAAGGGGAATCATACCAGAGTTCAAGCCCAGGTGGACAAAGTCATCTCTTCCAACCACCACACAAATGACCACAGTTAAAACCAAAACACCCCCATATGGCCCTCATCTTCTTTTATATAGACAATCATCATAACCACTGGCTGGAGGTTTCCATGAGGTGCGCAGACCAAGACAGTGTCCAAAATATGTTCCCTTTCCTCTCATTTGCCTAAAGTCAGGGTGGCCTGGACACTTGCTGTGAACCTGGAGTAATCAAATACTCCTGTCATTAATTCAGGTCCACTTCTCCAATTTGAGGCCAACTGACCGTGGGGTTTAGAATCTTTATTTGAATTGGAGTCATGGAAAACCGAAGCACCTATAGCCTAGCCTCTGTAAGTTGGAAAAATTCATTTCACTCAAAGAATCCCTATTCTCACTTGATGGAGGTCAGGAACCTTACAGAGGAAGGCGACAGACTTCATCCCAAAGACTGCTCTTTTGGCCATTTTGGTTTGGGATGCACACATGGGAAATTTCTTTAAATCCATCAGGTGTTGAGAATCTAAGCCACAGCCTCACTCAGGGCCAAGGGGCTGATTCAGACAATCCCTTTCCAAAGCAATTAAGCAAAGAGCCACAGGTATACCCATTCATTTCCATTTGAAAACTGTTTTCTTCAGGCTTCACAAAGGGATGGCCTGAGTCAAAGACCTTCCTGACATTCAGTGCAACAGAACAATAGGTAAGCAAAAGGCCCAAAGCAGGGTTTCTCCACTGAGACTTTCCTGGTCACACTGATATCTGAGTTTTCTGAGATGCTCGCCATTCACTTCAGCTATCCAGTTCATGGCCATGTTACAGAGTTTGGAGGGGGTACATATCTTGGACACAAAACCATGGGCTTATTCTGGAGAGTGGCCAGAATTCAGGAAGAAAACAGGAACTTAGAAAGATAGTAGGTGTTGCCCATCCATAAGGCAAGCTACAGTCCATTCATCAATTTGGCTGGATAAATGCTGTGAAGCTTTCTACTAGATAGGACACATCCATTGATGCATTTTTTTTAATGTCTACAACCCCGGACACAATGTGATACACAGACATAGAAACACTCGCCTTGTCAAACGACTTACTAGAGACAGTCCACTCCAAACTAAACAAACCTACTTTTCTACCTATTCTAAGAACATGACACAAGACCACAAACTCATAACCACAAAAAAAAGGCACTTCCTTCGCCCAGGTAGGTCTGTGACTATCCGGAGTGTCCTCTGACTTGTGGGCCAATAATGTTCCCCCGAAATGGCCTGTCCTGTCTTAGATCTGGTCTCCTTGGCCAACTCCGTGAAGTTGTCAGGAGCCAGCGGTGAGCCTCTACTTGCTTTCTCAGGAAAAGCTCTGCTTCAGAGCTTTCTTGCATTTGGCCTTCCTCACATCTGTAGGTACCAAGAAAGACTGACTCTGTCTTTGTAAATCCAAACAAGTGAGACCACTGGGGCTGGGACTGGGACTGGCTATGGGTGCCTGGCATCCTGGATCCCAAGTTCAGAGAGTTCCATCACCACTGAAGTGTGATGGAACTGTTTTTAGTTCCTCCTTCAGGAACTGAATGAGGTCACTCTCTTGGCAACCACTTTGTCCAAACGTTGCTTCCAAGGTTCCCATGAGATGGAGGCTGGCCCTAATTCCTGTGACACTTTAACAAGTTTGAATTGTATATCAACCATAATCTCCCAGGAACAGATCTACACACAGGACTGGGTTGGCTCATGTTCTCTGCTTTAAGAATAGAAGCTGATTCAGACACAACCCTTTATCCTGACCAAGCCGTTTGCCATGGAAGATGCCTTTTGCTCTCTCAGGTCCTTCATAGCTGCCTACATATTCTCCAGGGATCATTTCGCCATGGATATTTGAGGTTATCACCAGGTGGAAGATCCATTACATTCCAGTATTATAAGACCAACTCTTTCCCTGCTTTTCTGTAAAGTAAGATTGAGGGAATAATGTATGGTTAGGGTTAATAACAGGTTCGATTTGGGTTAGGAATCATTTTGCTGGGTGAATAATGGTATTGGGAACCTGCGATATTTATAACAATATAGAGGTGAAATGTATGCATGAAAACAGAAATGTAAGTATGATTTGAAGCCCAGAAGGGCATTGGGCCCTTGCTTGGGATACTTAGCATTGAATTAACTTCTGAACAGATGTCTCAGATAAATCGATATACAATGGCATATGACCTTGTACCTTGGATGATTGAATGTAGAAAAGAACATCCAGTCAAAAAGGGATAGTCAGTAGGATTAGAAAGATAGTAGTTAGGATTAGGAAGGAGAGTGCATGTAGAATTTGCAACAAAAGTTCTTTAGCAATAGGTTTTCGGTTAGAGAATGAATTTAAATGTCAGCACATGTGAAGAGTCAGTCACAATGATGAAATTGGGAAAATATGTAGGAAAGCAGATATAAATAGAGACACTAGGTAATCAGGCAAAGTATATAGTGAGTGATAGGATTAGACATTTTCAACAGGGTTGAGGTTGAATATATTATCTTAGGAAGAAACTAATATGTAGTCACCAATAGGATTTACATTTGAGAGCATTAGGCAACCTGGACATGATATTTTTAGTAATCCATGTTCACTTTCCATTTAGGCTTTGGTACAATCATAAATGTGAACTTTGAATTCTGTGCCCAGAATATTTCTGTGATTAAATATATATATATATATATATATATATATATATATATATATATATATATATATATATGTAGATCATTTGACATGAGTATTTCTCCACCATTTTTAGGAGCAATATTGACTGACTACTACTGACTGATAGGTATAGATTCTTTATGTGATTTGGCGTCATGAGAAAACCCAAGCACCTCTTCATGGCTTGAAGAACTCATTTGACCCAAAGAGCCACAAGTGATGCTCATTCATTTCCGTTTGAAAACAGCTTTCTTCAGGCTTCACAAAGGGGTGACCTGAGGCAAAGAACTTCCTGATATTCTGGGCAACAGAACAATAGGTAAGCAAATGGCCCAAAGCAGGGTTTCTCGACTGAGACTTTCCTGATCACACTCTCCCAGCTCACGTGTAAAGTTAGATTGAGGGAAAAGTCTATGTTTAGGGTTAATAACATATTCGATTTTGGTTAGGAATCATTCTGAAGGATGAATAATGGTATTGGGAGACTGGGATATTTACAAGAATATATAGGTGAAATACAAGTATGAAAACAGAAATCTAGGTACAATTTGAAGCCCAGGAGGGCATTGGGCCCTTGAGTGGGTTACTTAGCTTTGAGTTATGTCCTGCCCAGATGTCTCAGATAAATCGATATTCAATGGCATAGGACCTTGTACCTTGGATGATTGAATGTTGAAGAGAACATCCAATTAAAAAAAGAAAGTCCGTAGGATTAGGAAGATAGTTGCTAGGTTTAGAAACAAGAGTGAGTATAGGATTTGGACAAAAAGTTCTCTAGCAATAGGTTTTCAAGTAGAGAGTGAATGTAAATATCAGCACATGTGAAGAGTCAGTCACAATGAGAACTGGGGAAAATATGTAGGAAAGCAGATGTCAATAGAGACTTTAAGAAATCAGGCAAATTTTAAAGTGAGGGATAGGATGAGATATTTTCAACAGGCTTGAGATTGAATATATAATCTTAGGAAGAAACAAATATATAGTCAACAATAGGATTTACATTTGAGAGCATTAGGCAACCTGGACATGGATGTTTTTAGTAATGCATGCTCACTTTCCTTTTAGGCTTTGGTACAATCATAAGAGTGACCTGTGTTTTCTGTGTCCAGAATGTTACTGTGATAAAATGTATATGTAGATTAGGTGACATGAGTATTTCTTCCACCATTAGTGGGAGCAATATTTTGAAGACGTATAAATTCGTATTGGGGGAACAAAGAGGTGTACCATGTGTCTATGATTATAGAAATAATGCATGAATAGACCATACTGTGAACAAATAATGTAACTGGTTCCAACTTTAAATAATTGATTTAATTAATATCTGAAAATGTAAAGGAAATCTTAAATTGATATACATACATTCATTATAACCAGACATAAATCTAACGGTAATATTAGGGTTATGGTTTATCAAGAAGAATGTGTGAGTTTTGCTTCAAAAGTGATTATGAAAATCGAAAATAATGTGTTTGAAAAGAAGTCTCATGAAAAGACCAGTCAAAAAATCTGGAGGAATATATGTGTTCTGAAGCAGGAAGTGATTGAAATTGAAACAAATGCCTATAAATTTGTGAACTTGTGGATGAAATATATATCCTATGATGTGCATAAACTGAGAAAATAGTAATGTACCACTGTTGAATAAAAATGAACCGGAAAATACACATCATGTCCCATAGGAAACTACTTGCATTGATATTAAACTGGGTATTACTGTAGAAATATTAGGATTTGTATGCACCATCCACTGAAGTTATCTTTCAGTACTAGGTAACAAATATGTATTTCAGGTTGATGAATATTTCTGAGAATTATCTTGTGAAAAGTTGATCATAAATCCACATACATGAATATGAATGATTTTAAGGAGTGTATAATAAGACTCATATATTTCATATTTTGAAAAATTTGTAGAGTGTGTATTCCAATCAAAATTCATCATGAAATATATATGTCATCCACAGATGCAAAAATATTTATTTCACTGAAAATGGATTTATGTATAATGTTATTCTACTAGGAAGCTCACCCATATTTTGAATTTTCAGTTCCAACAATGTTTAGGAGGAGTGATCTCTTCTCATAATTTGTATCTGCCAAGTCAGCCACCTCACAAAAATGTACATGTGATAACAGATAGGATACTATATGTGCATATAAAAATACATGTGCTGAATAGGCTACAGAGAAATGAGACAGGAATTTGTTGAGAGCCACAGCTGAAGGGGCCCCAGCAAACTTCCAGCTGCCAGCAAATTTCCAGCTGCCGGCTGATTATTGGCTCACAGCGACCTCAGCATCATCTAGCTGATTGGCTCCTCTATGGTGATGCTCATTGGGCTGTTTCCCTGCCCTTTCAGACCATGGAGCTGCTCCTTGGGGAACTTTTTTGGCTCCACCCAGCCAATCGGCCTCAAGAGCAGTAGGATTGTGGCAGGTGGAGAGGCTTGTGTGTGTGAGAGAGACTTTACAAGGAAGCCAGTAGTGGCAGTTGGGCTCTGAGGGTTTTTCCTGAGGAGTTGTTTTGTTTGCCGTGTGTGGTTCTAAAAATAAAGTTAGTTTTTTTTTTTTTTTTGACAAGTGGCTCCTGAATCATGCCCAGCCAGACTGCAGCATTTTGTGGCTCACATGGGGAACGACTGAGGGTAAGTGATAAGGTAAACTGCTTGCCCCTGTGGGCAAGGTGAAAGGATGGGTAGCCATTTTAAGATGACTCCTTTGTTTTGCTTCACTTTTGTTTTAAGTTGCCTGTTCCTGGAGATGAGTGGGATGGAAGAAAAACCACTCACATCTGAGAAAAAACTATTTACGTCTGAGGAACAGATAGGTATAAAGGACGGATGCACATGTCAGGAGGATAGAAAGGCTATAATGACTTTTTGTTGTTCCCTTTTTAATTCATTCTGTCTCAGTTTTGTTTGGCGTCATCTTGTTGGGTTGTATTATAATAGAAATACGGGATCAGAAATTAGTAAAAAAACAAACTGAAAGAGTGTTAAATAAATTGTTAGAGAAAGGAGGCATCTCAGAAATATCAAGGACAGTCAGGGCATTTGTTGATACAATACAAAAATGTAGCCCATGGCTTTTGAAGGAGGAGTCATTAAATATATCACAATGGAACCATCATGGTGAAGATTTAAAAGGATTAGAAAAGAGCAGCCGAGGGACTATGCCAGTTGGCACATTGCCATTGTGGACGTTCATATCTGGTTTGCTTAGTCCAAAGCCTTCAGTTCAGACAAAGATAGAGGAACCAAGTTTAGAGCATAAAAAGCAATCAGGGGCAAAGTTAAAAAAGGAGACTGCTACTAACACCTTTCTGTCACCAGAGGATGTAAATGTCCAACTAACAAGGCCACCTCCATGTGCTGGGAGGCCCCCAACCCCAACAGTTGATAGTTCGGATCCTGAGACAGGATCTCAAGTATTAACATGCCCTGTATTTGAGGTAGGAGGGCAGCGAATTCACCATGCTTTAAATTTCAAAATAGTGAAGCAGCTAAAAGAGGCTGTAACAACATATGGTCCTCAAGCACACTTCATTGTAAGCTTGGTCGAATCCATTAACACCTTGAACATGACGCCAGCAGATTGGGCTAATATGTGTAAAGCTGTGCTAAATGGAGGTCAATACCTATTATGGAAGGTTGCCAGTGAGGAATTTTGCAAAGAGATGTCTAGGCGAAATGCAGCAGCTGGTTATCCTCAGAGAAATCTAGATTTGTTGTTAGAAAAGAGACCTTATGAGGATCAGCAACAACAAATTCCATATGATCCTGGCATATACGCACAAATTGCTGTAGAGGCAGTTAGGGCATGGAAGACTTTACAAGGACATGGAGGTTTACAAGGTCAATTATCTAAGGTAATACAAGGAGCTAATGAATCTTACGCTGGATTTGTAGATAGGCTTATTGAAACAGCTACAGAGTTTTTGGAAATACAGAACAAGCAATGCCATTATTAAAACAACTGGCTTATGACCAAGCGAATCATTGCTGCAGAGGTATCATTAGACCATGGAAACATGAAGATTTAAACACATTTATTAAATTTGGTAGAGACATTAATGAACAAGAGCAAGTCGTGGCAGCTGCAATAAAACAGGCTTTAGATGCCAGAGACATTAATGAAAAAGGGCAAATTGTGGCAGCTTTAGTAAAACAGGCTTTAGAAGACAGGCCAAGAACATGCTACAATTGTGAACAAACAGGACTTTTTAAAAGGAATTGCCCCATAGGAGGAGGGTTTAACAAAACTAGGTATCAAAGGACTAGAATACCGGGTATTTGGCCACAATGACGTAGAGGGAGACATTGGGCTAATGAATACCATTCTCAAACCACCATAGAGGGTACTTCATTATCAAAAAACAAACAAGCACCAGGTGTTTATCCACGATATCATGAAGAAAGGCATCCGGCTCCATTGCCAAAAAATGGACAGGGGGGCCCAATGCTCTGGGGCCCGAAACCGCAAATATATGGAGCACTGGAGGAAACCAGCAACCCCATCAGTGTAGTGCCCACGACACATTGTTCATCAGATCCCTCATCAGACAAACCAGAGGGAGCGCAGGGTTGGACATCTGTGCCTCCGCCAGATCAATACTAACTCCAGAGATGGGAGTTCAAATCATTCCCACAGGGGTGAAACGACCTCTTCCCAAAAGAACAGTAGGCTTATTATTGGGATGCAGCTCTTCTACTCTAAAAGGACTTATGATGAGTCCTGGGGTAATTGATCCCGATTATGAAGGTGAAATAAAAATTATAGCCAGTTTTCCAAAGGGTATATCAGTAATTTCTCCAGGAGATAGAATAGCACAATTAATAATAATACCCAGCCCACATGATAAATTTTACAGTTATGCTGTAGAAAGGGGTTCCAAAGGATTAGGCTCCACAGGTGTAGATTGGGCTATGCTTTCTTTAAATTTATATTCTCGCCCCATGCTAAAACTAAATATTCAAGGACATGAATTCAATGGGCTACTGGATACAGGTGCAGACCTTAGCATCATCTGTCGTCAAGAATGGCCAAAACATTGGCCATTACAACAAGCCACTCAAACGCTTCGAGGCCTAGGAGTGGCGACTAATCCCCATAAAAGTGCAACGGTATTAGATTGGAAGAATCCTGAAGGATGTGAAGGAACTATACAGCCATATGTATTGGAACATCTTCCCATAAATTTATAAGGATGAGATGTCCTAGATCAATTAGGTTTGACATTAACAAATAACATCAATCAAAATTCACCCACTATTATGGCTAGACAGGATTTTAGGAAAGGAAAAAGATTAGAAAAGCAAGAACAAGGTATAGCAACACCAATACAAAAAGATCAAGGAACAGATAGATATGGGTTGGATTTTCAGAAAGGGCCACTGAGACAATAAATATTACTTGGAAATCAGAAAGACCAGTATGGGTTCCTCAGTGGCCCCTGACTAAAGAAAAGATACAAGTAGCCCATGACCTGGTCAAACAACAATTAGCGGAAGGACATATACAACCTTCTGTGTCTCCCCATAATACTCTCATTTTTGTCCTTAAAAAGAAATCTGGTAAATGGAGATTATTGCAAGATTTAAGAGCCATTAATAATGGGATGGTTTTTATGGGACCTGCTCAATCAGAGATTCCTCAATTGTGTGCTTTGCCAAAAACTTGGTATGTTTTCGTTGTAGATATTAAAGATCGTTTTATTTTCAATTCCAATTCATCCTGAGGATATTCCAAGTTTTGCATTTACTATACCTGCACTGAATCATGAAGGTCCTGACAAGAGATATGAGTGGAAAGTACTCCCTCAAGGGATGGCTAACAGCCCAACTATGCGTCAAATTTATGTTAACAAAGTAATCCAGCCACTTAGAAATCAAATTCCTGAAATACAAATTTTTTACTATATGGATGATGTATTATTAGCACACAAAGTTAAAAACCTATTGCTAGAATGGTATGCCACACTTACAAACGTATTAAAAAATTATAACCTAGAGATAGCAATAGGTAAAATACAATTAAATTTTCCAATTAATTATTTAGTAGCTCTATTATCCTCAACCATGGTCAGTCAACCAAAAATTCAAATACGAGTAGATCAACTCAAATCAATTAATGACTTTCAAGAGTTATTAGGAGACTTAAATTGGATAAGGCCTCATCTAGGTATACCAATAGGAGAGTTGGGACCTTTATTTGATATCCTAAAAGGACCATGAGATCCAAATTCACTCAGAATGTTAACGCCTGAAGCAAGAAAAGCAATAAAAATCATTGAAACATATATGGGAAATATGCTTTTGGATAGAGTTGATATAATTTTGCATTTATTATTTATTGTACTAACAACAAAAAAAATATTTCTACAGGAGTATTTTGGGAAGAAGGTCCATTATTATGGATACATTTATCTTATTCTTCTAACACTATTATTACTTGCTATCCTGAGGCTGAGGGAGAATTAATACTCATAGGAATAAAAGCAGCAAAAAGAGTGTGTGTGGAATTTCACCCAATAAAATTATTACTCCATATACTATGAATCAAATTGATGAATTAGCTAATTAGTTAAATACTTGGGCAATAATCGTGTGTAAATCTAATGTTTCATTTGATAACCACTTACTATCTTATCTTTTATTGTCTTTTTGGTCATCGCATCCTGTAATTTTTCCAAAAATGACAAGAAAACACCTATTGTGAATGCTCCAAATATATTCACCGATGGGTTAAATAATGGTACAACAGCAATAGTTACACCTGATCCAACTTTTATATTTTTAGTACCAAAACAATCAGCTCACAAGGTAGAGCTTAGTACAGTATTACAAGCTTTTGTGATTTTTAAAGATTCTGTATTTAATTTATTTTCCGATAGTCAGTATATAGTTAATGCTATAGTATCCCTTGAAGATGCTGGTAGGATTTCCCCTTTCTCTACTGTTTTCTCTTTGCTTTCCACTATACAAAGTCTAATCTGGGACAGAAAAGATCCATTCTTTATAGGACATATCAGGGCACATACAGGATTGCCTAAAGCCCTTAGTTTGGGCAATGATTTAGCAGATAAAACTACAATTGACATACATACATATTTTCTTTACACTAGAAGAAGCAATAAATTTTCTTAAAAAGTTCCATGTCAATGCTTATACTTTACAAAAGCATTTCAAAAAAACTAAGGAACATCTAGACAAATTATAAAACAATGTCAAAATTGTGTGACCTTTTTACCACAAGTTAATCTTGGAGTCAATTCTAGAGGATTGATACCTAACCATATTTGGCAGATGGACGTCACACACTTGCCAGAATTTGGAAAATTAAAATATTTGCATGTTATAGTTGATATTTGTTCTGGATTTTTAATGGGCTCCCTTCATGCTGGAGAAAAAAACTAAAGATGTTATAGCTCATTGCTTACAAAATTTTGCCACTGTGGGCATTCCAAAACAGTTAAAAACAGATAATGCCCCCGGTTACACTTCTAACTCTTTTAAACAATTTTGCTCATCATTTGGCATTACTCATATAACAGGAATCCCATTCAATCCACAGGGACAAGGCATAGTTGAAAGAGCACATCAAACAATAAAAATGTACTTATTAAAGCACAAAGACGGAATTGAGAAGGGGTATATATTCCCCAAAGATAAACTTAAATTAACGCTTTTTACTCTAAACTTTTTAAACTTGGATTCATCAGGACTTAGTGCTGTGGAAAGGCATATGTTTCCAAAAAATGTGCATAAGCCCAAGGTCCTTTGGAAGGATATTCTAATAGGACAATGGAAAAGTGTTGACCCAGTAATTGTCTGGAGTCGGGCGTCTGTTTGTGTGTTTCCACAGGAAGAACAGCAGCTGATTTGGATTTTGGAGAGATTAACTAAAGTCCTGACCCAGTGATTGTCTTTAGTCAGGGGTCTGTTTGTGTGTTTCCACAGGAAGAACAGCAGGCAATATGGATTCCAGAGAAATTAACTAAAGTGATTTCTATAGACCAAAAAGAAGATGATTTGGCTCAAATTCATAACAGCTGATATCCAAAACTCCAGTTTGGCTATCCTTACATCTGCGACAGAACCAGGATGCTTTTTTCAATATCTATTTTATTATTGCCCTTTCCCACATCATGAAGTTCTATTTTCTATTTTTTTTTTTGAGCTCATACAGACCTAGGTTAATGTTTTGCTGATCAGTTCTATTTTTTGACTATAGAGTTTTTAGACATTCCAATGGTGATTTCACCTGTAAAAAGTTATAAGGCCTTTACTATTATGTTATGTGTTGTATATATTATATTATTTGTGCACACTTGTGTTTTGTGTTTTATGTTTGAATGTACATATATCCATATATCATATATGATGTGCGCTCATGAAAAAATGGATCCAATTTTTTTTTTTATTCACGTGATTTAAATAGTTTAATTTAAATTGGGTAAACAACTGTTGAGGATTGTTTTAATATGTGAACAAAAAAAGGAGTTTAGCAGAACTGTTTGTTGACTTTCACCTTTCCTTTTCATTATATTTAATAATTCTCTTCAAGATAATGTAAATTGTTAAGATAATTGGGTTTTTTAGTGCCTTCTGGAATGGTAAGTAATTTTTTCTTTAGCCATTATTGCCAGAATTCCAATCTTCAACCCAGTGCTGGTGAAGACAAAGATAAAACCAATCTACAGCTTCTGCAATAGCCATCACTGAACTGCTTGCAGAACTTGCCTGGAATATATATCACTTGTATGCATTGTGAACTAACATGTATGCATTGTGAACTATCTGTTGGTGCAGCGACTTGTGGTAGTGTTGGGGTAATTTTGCTGATGCTCTCATTGGTGGTACAATTTTTCCAAAAGGAGACATCAATTGGCTTGGTCTATCTTCCCTATTCTCACTTTATAGAGGTCAGGAACCTTACAGAGGAAGGCGAAAGACTTCATCTGCAATGACTGTACTTTCGGCCATTTTGGTTTTGGATGCACACATGGGATCTTTCTTTAGATCCATAAGGGGCTGAGAATTTAATCAACAGCCTCACACAGAGCTAAGAGGCTGATTCAGACACATCCCTTTCCAAAGCAATTAAGCAAAGAGCCACAGGTGATTTCCATTCATTTCCATTTGAAAACTGTTTTCTTCAGGTTTCACAAAGGGGTGGCCTGAGGCAAAGAACTACCTGACATTCAGGGTAACAGAACAATATGTAAGCAAAAGTCGCAAAGCAGGGTTTATCCACTGAGACTTTTCTGGTCACAGTGATCTGAGTTTTCTGAGATTCTCGCCATTCACTTCAGCTATCCAGAACATAGCCATGTCACAGACCTTGGAAGTGATTCATATCTTGGACACAAAACCATGAGCCTCTTCTGGAGAGTGGCCAGAATTCAGGAAGAAAACAGCAACTTAGGAAATTAGCAGGTGTTGCCCATCGATAAGGCAAGCCAAAGTCCATACATAAATCGGGCAGGATGAATGCTGGGAAGCTTTCTACCAGACAGGACACATCCATTGAATCATTCTCTTTTCTAATGTCTACAACCACGGACACAGTGCGATACACAGACATAGAAACAGTCGCCTTGTCAAATGACTTATTAAAAACAGTTCACTACAAACCAAACAAACCACCTTTCCTACATATTCTCAGAATATGAGACAAACCAAAAAACCACACCCACATAACAAAGGCACCTCCTTCCCTCAAATGGGTCTGTGACTATCCGGAGTGTCCTCTGACTGGTGGGCCACAATATGTTCCCCTGAGATGGCCTGTCCTGTATGAGATTAGGTCTCCTTGGTCAACTCTGTGAACTTGTCAGAAGCCAGGGGTGAGCCTCTACCTGCTTGCTCAGAAAAGGCCCCTCTTGAGAGCTTTCCTGTTATTTGGCCATTCCCACATCGGTAGGTATCAAGAAAGATTGACTCTATCCTTGGAAAATCAAAACAAGTGAGACCACTAAGACTGGGACTTGGACTGGCTCTGGGTGCCTGGCTTACTGGATCTAAGTTCAGAGAGTTTGATCACCACGGAAGTGACGTAAGTCACTTCCTTCAGGAATTGAATGAGTTCACTGCCTTGGCAACCACTTTGTCCTAAGAGTTGACTCCAAGGGTCCCATGAGATGGAGGCTGCCCCTGCTTCCTGTGACACTTTCACAAGTTAGAATGGTATATCAACCATAGGCACACAGGAACAGCTCTCCACACAGGCCTGGTTTGGTCCATCTTCTCTACATTAATAAGTGAGAGGCTGATTCATACATATCCCTACATCCTGACCAGGTTGTTTTCCATGGAAGATGACTTTTGCTCTCTCAGGTCTTTCATAGCTGCCTACAACTTATCCAGGTGTCATTTATGTAGGACATTTGAGGTTCTCAATAGGTGGAAGATCGCCTACATTCCTGTATTGAAATACCAACTCCTTCCCTGCTCTTCTGTAAAGTTAGATTGAGGGAAGAGTGTATGATTAGGGTGAATAACAGGTTCGATTTGGGTGAGGAATCATTCTGAGGGTTGAATAACAGTATCGGGAACCTGCAATATTTACAAGAATATATAGGTGAAATATAAGTATGAAAACAGAAATCTAGTTAAGATTTGAAGCCGAGAAGGGCATGGGAACTTGATTGGGATACTTAGCGTTGAATTACGTTCTGAACAGATGTCTCAGATAAATCGATATACAATGGCATAGGACCATGTACCTTGAATGATTGAATGTAGAAGAGAACATCAAGTCAAAAAGGAATACTCGGTAGGAACAGGAGATAGTAGTTTTAGGAAGAAGAGTGAGTATAGGATCTGGACCAAAAGTTCTTTAGCAATATGGTTTCAGTTGAGAGTGAATGTAAATGTTAGCACATGTGAAGAGTCAGTCACGATGATGAACTGGGGAAAATATGGAGGAAAGCAGATATTAATAGAGACATTAGGAAATCAGGCAAAGTATAAACTGAGTCATAGGACTAGACATTTTCAACAGGGTTGAGTTTGGATATATAATGTTAGAAAGAAACAAATATGTAGTCACCAATAGGATTGACATTTGAGAGCATTAGGCAACCTGGACATGGGTGCATTTAGTAATCCATGCTCATTTTCCATTTAGGCTTTGGTACAATCATAGGAGTGACCTTTGTTTTATGTGTCCAGAATATTACTGTGATAAAATGTATATGTAGATCAGGTGACATGGGTATTTCTTCCACCATTTCTGGGAGCACTATTTTGAAGAAATATAAATTAGTATTGGGGGTAAAAAGGGTATACCCTGTGTCATAGAATATATTGATAATGCATCAATTGACCATCATGTGAATAAATAATATAACTGGTTCCACTTTAAATAATGGATTGAATTGATATCTGAAAATATATAAGAAATCTAATATTGATATACAGTCATTCATTCCAACGAGTTATACATCTAATGGTAATATTAGGGTTATGGGTTATCATGAAAGGTGTGTGGGTTTTGCTTCAAAAGTGATTACGGAAATCGAAAATAATGTGTTTGGAAAGAAGTCTCGTGAAAATATCAGTCAAGAAACATGGAGAAATACATGTGTTCTGAAGCAGGAAGTGACTGAAAGTGAAACAAATGCCTATCAATTTGCTAACTTGTGGATGAAATATGTATCCTATGATGTGCATAAACTGAAGAAATAGCAATGTACCAGTGTTGAATAAAAATGAACTTCAAAATACACATCATGTCCCATAGTAATCTACTTGAATTGATGTTAAACAGGGTCAGTTACTGTAGAAATGTTAGGATATGTATGCACCATTCAACGAAGTTAGTTTTCAGTACTAGGAAACAAGTAAGTATTTTAGGTGGATGAGTATTTCTGAGAATAATCTTGTGAAAAGTTGATTATAAATCCACATACATGAATATAAATGAATTTAGGGAGTCTACAATAAGACACATGTTTCATATTTTGAAAAATCTAGACAGAGTGCATATATATATATATATATATATATATATATATATATATATATATACACACACAGAGAGAGAGAGAGAGACATTAAAAATTGCAATATATATGCCAATCGAAATTTATCGTGAAATATATATCATCATCAGATCCAAAAATATTAATTTCACTGAACATGGATTTTTGTTTAAGGTTGTTCAAATAGGAAGCTCACCCATGGGTTGTATTTTCAGTTCCAACAGCGTTTACGAGGAGTGGTCATTTCTCACAATTTGTATCTGCCAATCAGCCTCCTCATGAGACTGTATGTGTGATAACCAGGTAGGATTCTATATGTGCATATAAAAACACATGTTCTGAATAAGCTAGAGAGAATGGGAGACAGTAATTTACATATTTGTTAACTTTAAAAACACATGGAAAACTATTTCAATTAAAAATTGACTAGATTTATTACTCCTACCCTATATAATGCAAAAGGCAAGTCCAACTATACACCATGCCTCCTATGAAATGCTTGTATTTCTATTTTGTTTGAGTTATTTTTCTCCATCATATTAGGATTAGTAGTCAGAGTCTATTAGGATATGGGTTAATGTCAGGGATTCAGTATTTCAAATAAATGCTGCACACAAATTTTTGCACTCTCATACAGAAAAATGCCTTGACATTACCCTCGCCTGAAGTAAGACACAATTAGAGGAGAAGAGTTAAAAATTCTGTGAATACATATCTGGAATGGAATACGCTCAGGAGTTCACAACCTTGGAGGTGGTAGAGGAGTTTCCAAAAGTAAGGAACAGGGTAAACACTCAACAAACATGGAGCTCTGCTGGCCTAAAGACTTCTTGAGAAACTGCCTCTGAGGTTGCGCACTTGAAATATAAGTATTTGTCAGGAGCTTCCTTTGTAGTGAGACCATCAAAGCTGGGTGTGCATGTATGTGACCTGGAGGACATAGTTTCTTATTTTCCACTGAACATGAGGCAGCAGTGCTGATTTCTCTCTATGTAGGTTAACAGTGTCCACTGGGGGCTAAGTTTCTCTCTGTGTGGACTGTGAAGCCATTTGGTCATCCTCCACTTTTCGTGGTATTTCTTACTGCTGCACTGGGAGTTTGTTATTTGCTTCACGAAATACAAGTAGTTCACCTGGTACAGTGCTGGAGGGAGTTCTGTCACCTGTGGTGGGTAAGGGTCTGCAAGAGAATGCACCAACCATGCTTCTATCCCACATAGCTTTTCCCTTGACCATAACATCCTGATTCTGAACATTGCCCTGAAACCTCTCCAAATAACAAGATGCCTTTACATATAAGGGTCTGCTGGCTGCACCATGTCAGTCACAAGCCATTTGGAAGACAATGGAAGATCCCCATGGCCCCACCACAGATGTTTTATCACACACCTGCCCTCCACTGCTCTAGGCCCACTACTCAGAAGGCTCCAACTTACTGGCATCTCTGTTCTACACCATTTGCATGAAACCCAGTGAATCAAGGCACTGTCTGTTATACTCATGATCAGAAACCGGACATCCAAACTTTCTCCAGTGGTACCTGGTCCTGGGAATTTCAAAAATTTCATGGTATTTATCTAGCCATTTTTCAAGGATGAAGTTGGAGGCACTGTGGGTTTCAATTCATTCAGGAACCTTTAAATTTTGAGAAAGCTGATTTCAATGAAATCTCTATAGAACTCTCACAGACAAGGCTTCTCAAAGAGTGGCCAAAAGGTCACATGAAACCAGGCCCATTGAGGTCTACAGTGTGAGTTTCATGTGTGTTTTGACTCTCAACTATGGCTGCCAAGTCATTCAGAATAAAATCATGTGATATCCTGGCTGAAATTTCCAATGCTCTGTGGAAAGCCACCCTGGGCCTAGATCTCAGTTTCCAAGGGCAACTCTCATGTGTGGCCTCTTATAATCCCAACACAATTCATGACACCTCTTCTCTGAGTTCAGTTCCAGAACTCAGTGTCTAAGGGGAATCACACCAGAGTTCACACCCAGGTGGACCCAGTCTGTTAGGGTAAAAGAAATTGAAGTTAAAGTGTAAAATAGCGGGTGTTGTAAAGTTTCTAAGCTGCAAAGCCTGAGTTAAAATGTAAAGGACCAGGTATTGTTAAGTTCCCATGCTAAACCTAAAACCTGAAATTCCTGTAGCTGTTAGGACAATCCTTTCACTGCCCATTAAATATTCCCCCTGACCATCCAGTTGTTTAATAATCTAGGACCCTGTGCAGCTTGGCACCTAAGCATATCAGGGCCCAAACCAATCAGTTTGAATGTACCCCCCTCCTTAGGATCGACCTATCACCCCCGCCCGACCTGATTCCACCAATGAATGTGCTAATCAAGTTGGAGAGTTGTTGTTCGATTTTCCGGCTGATCAAGATGATTTCCTCTGATATATATAAAGCCTCTGCCTACCCAAAAAGTGTACTGAAGCACTGCTTAACCTCTTCTCGGGGATCTGGGCCGCTGTTGCTTGTTGAGTGAGCACAGAGCCCCAGCGAACTGAATTGGATCCTCAATAAATCCCCATCGCTGTTGCATGAGCCAGTCTCTTGGTAGTCTCTTCCTCTGACATCTGCTGGAATCTTACAAGTAATCTCTTCCAACTGCCACACAAATGACCACAATTAAAACCAAAACACTCCCACATGGCCCTCATATTCTTCCATATAGACACTCATCATATCCTCTGGCTAAAGGTTTCCATGAGGGGCGCAGCCCAAGACAGTGTCCAAAATAAGCTCCCTTGCCTCTGGTTTGCCTAAAGTCAGGGTGGCCTGTACAACCTTCCTGTGAACCAGGAGTGGTCAAATAGGCCTGCCATTAATACTACTTCGGTTCACCAATTTGAGGCCTACTGACTGTGGGGTTTAGATTCTTTATGTGAATTGGAGTAATCAGAAAACCCAAGCACCTATGTGCTAGCCTCTGCAGGGCTTTTAAGAACTCAATTGACCCAAAGGATCCCTATTCTCACTTGATGGAGGTCAGGAACCTTACAAAGGAAGGTGAGAGACTTTATCCATAATGACTGCTCTTTTGGCCAGTTTGGTTTGAATGCACACATGGGATCATTCTTTAGATCCATCAGGTGCTGATAATCTAAGCCACAGACTCACAAAGGGCCAAAAGGCTGAATCAGACACATCTCCTTCCAAAGAAATTAAGAAAAGAGCCACAGGGGATGTCCATTCATTTCCATTTGAAAACTGTTTTCTTCAGGTTTCAAAAAGAGATGGCCTGAGGCAAAGACCTTGCTGACATTCAGGTCAACAGAACAATAGGTAAACAAAAGGCCCAAAGCAGGGTTTCTCCAATGAGACTTAAATGGTCACTCTGATATCTGAGTATTCTGAGATGCTCTCCATTCCCTTCAGCTATCCAGTACATGGCCATGTCACAGAGCTTTTAGGTGGTACATATCTTGGAGAGAAAACCATGAGCCTATTCTGGATATTGGCCAGAATTCAGGAAGAAAACAGGAACTTAGAAAGATAGCAGGTGTTGCCCATCGATAAGGAAAGCCTCAGACCATTAATAAATTTGGCAGGATACATGCTGGGATGCGTTCTACTAGACAACACAAATCCATTGATCCATTCTCTTTTCAACTGTCTACAACCACGGACACAGTGGGATTCAGAGACATAGAAACACTCGCCTTGTCAAATGACTTACTAGAAACAGTTCACTCAAAACCAAACAAACCGCCGCTACTACCTATTCTCAGAACATTAGACAAAACCACAAACACACACACACATACAAAGGCACCTCCTTCCCCCAAGTAGGACTGTGACTATCCAGAGTGTCCTATGACTGGTGGGTCATACTATGTTCCACTGAAATGGCCTGTCCTTTCTCAGATCTGGTCTCCTTTTCCAACTCTGTGAAGTTGTCAGGAGCCAGTGGTGAGCCACTACCTGCTTTCTCAGAAAAGGCCCCTCTTCAGAGCTTTCCTGGCATTTGGCCATCCACACATCAGTAGTTACCAAGAAACTCTGACTCTCTCCTTGGTAAATCAAAAAAATTGAGACCCCTTGGACTGGGACTGTGACTGGCTCTGAGTGCCTGGCTTCCTGGATACCAAGTTCAGACAGTTCCATCACCAAAGAAGTGTGATGAGGTCACTTCCTTCAGGAACTGAATGAGGTCACTATCTTGACAACCTCTTTGCCTTCACAGTTGCTTCCAAAGGTCCCATGATATGGAGGCTGCCCCTACTTCCTGTGATACTTTCACAGGTTATAATGGTATATCAACCATAGGCACCTAGGGACAGCTCTCCACATAGGCCTGTTTTGGTCCATCTTATCTATATGAAAAAAAGAGAGGCTCATTCAGACACAACCCTTTATCCTGACCAGGTTATTCACCATGGAAGATGTCTTTTGCTCTCTCAGGTCCTTCATAGCTGCCTACATCTTCTCCATGGATCATTTCTGCATGGGCCTTTTAGGTTCTCAGCAGGTGGAGAATCCCCTACATGCCTGTATTTTGAGACCAACTCTGTCCCTGCTCTTCTGAAAAGTTAGATTGAGGGATCAGTGTATGGTTAAGGTTAATAACATGTTTGATTTGGGTTAGGAATCATTCCGCTCAATTAATAATGGTATTGGGAACCTGTGACATTTTTAAGAATATATAGGTGAAATATAAGTATGAAAACAGAAATCTAGGTAAGATTTGAAGCCCAGAAGGGCATTGGGCCTTTGATTGGGATACTTAGCATTGAATTATGTTATGCACAGATGTCTCAGATAAATCGATATACAATGAAATAGGACCTTGTACCTTGGATGATTGAATGTAGAAGAGAACATCCAATCAAACAGGGATAGTCTGTAGGATCAGGAAGATAGTCGGTAGGTGTTGAAATGAGGGCGAGTATAGACTTTGGACCAAAAGTTCTTTAACAATAGGGTTTCGGTTAGAGAGTGAATGTCAATATCAGCACATGTTTAGGGTCACTCACAATGATGAACTGGGGAAAATATGTAGCAAAGCAGATATCAATAGAGATATTAGGAAATCAGGTATAGTACAAAGTGAGTGATAATATTAGACATTTTCAACAGGGTTGAACTTGACTGTATAATCTTAGGGAAAAATAAATATGGAGTCACAAATAGATTGACATTTGAGAGCATTAGGCAATTTAGACATAGATGTTTTAGTAATCCATGGTCAATTTCCATTTAGGCTTTGGTACAATCATAAAGGTGAACTTTGCATTTTGTGTCCAGATTATTACAGTGATAAAATGTATATGTAGATCAGGTGGAGTATTTCTTCCACTGTTTCTGGGAGCAATATTTTGAAGATGCATAAATTAGTATTGGGGGTACAAATGGGTGTACCATGTGTTTATGAATATTGAGATAATGCATGAAGAGACCATACTGAGAATTAAAAATATAACTGGTTCCAACTTTAAATAATGGAATGAATTGATATCTGAAAATATACATGAAATCTTATATTGATACACATACATTCATTACAACCATTTATACATCTAATGGAAATATTAGGGTTATGGATAATCATGATAATTGTGTATATTTTGCTTCAAAAATCATTATGAAAATCAAAAATAATGTGTTTGGAAAGAAGTTTCATGATAAGACCAGTCAAGTAACCTGCAGGAATACGTGTGTTCTGAAGCAGAAAGTGATTGAAAGTGAAACAAATACCTGTAAATTTGATAACTTTTGGATTAAATATATATCCTATGATGTGCAAAAAAAGAAGAAATAGTAATTTACCAGTGTTGAATAGGAATAAACGTCAAAATACATAAAATGTCCCATAGGAATCAACTTGCTTTGATATTAAACTGGGTCAGTTACTATAAAAATATTAGGATTTGTGTGCACCGTTCACTGAAGTTAGCTTTCAGTACTAGGTAACAAATATGAATTTCAGGTGGATGAATATTTCTGGAATAATCTTCTGAAAAGTTGATTATAAATCCAAGTACATGAACATGAATAAATTTATGGAGTGTATAAAAGACACATATATTTCATGTTTTGAAGAACCTGGAGAATATATATATATATACAAAAAACACACACAGAGACATTAAAAACTGGCAATATATATGCCAATAGAAATTCATCATGAAATATATATCATCCATTGAAGCAAAAATATTTATTTTACTAAACATGGATTTAAGTAAAATGTTGTTAAACTAGGAAGCTCACCCATAGGTTGAATTTTCAGTTCCAACAGTGTTTAGGATGAGTGATCTCTTCTCACAATTTGTATCTGCCATGTCATCCACCTCACAAAAATATAAGTGTGATACCAGGTAGGATTCAATATGTGCATTAAAAATACATGTTCTGAATAGGCTTCAGAGAAAGGGAAACAAGAATTCACATATTTGTTAACTTTAAATCACATGGAGAACTTTTTCATTTAAAAATTGACTAGATTTGTAACACCTACCCTTTATCATGCAAAAGGCAAGTCCAACTATACAACAGGCCTCCTCTGAACTGGTTGTATTTCTATTTTGTTTGGGTTATTTTTCTCCATCATATTAGGATTAGTAGTGAGAGTCTAGTAGGGTATGGGTAAGTGTCAGGGATTCAGAATTTCGAATGGAAAATAGGAAAATTAATCTCATGTGTATTCAAATATGTGCTACACAAAAATCTCCCCACTCTGATCCAGAACAATGCCTTGATATTTCCTTCACCACAAGTAAGACACAATTAGAGGAGAAGAGTTAGAAAATTTGTGAATACATATCCGGAATGGAAAATGCTCAGGAGTTCACAACCTTGGAGTTGGGAGAGGAGTATCCAAAAGTAAGGGATAGGGTAAACACTCCACAAACATGAAGTTCTTTTGGCCTAAAGACTTCTTGACAAACTGCCTCTGAGTTTGGGCACTTAAAGTATATGTTGTTGTCAGGAGATTTAGCTTCCTTTGTAGTGAGACCATCAAATCTGGAATGGCATCTATGTGACCTGGAGGACATGGTTTCTTGTTTTCCAATGAACATTAGGCAGCAGTGATGAATTTTATCTTTGTCGGCAATTTTTGGCCATCTGGGTCTAAGTGTCTGCCCGCGTGGACTGTGAAGTCATTTGGTCATCCTCCACTTTTCGTGGTGTTTCTGGCTGCTGCACTCGTAGTTTGGTGTTGCTTCAAAAAATACAAGGAGTTCATCAGGGACACAGTGCTGGAGGGAGTTCTGTCAGGTGTGGTGGGTCAGGGTTTACAGGAGAATGCACCAACCAGGCTTCTATCCCACATAGCTTGCCCCCTTGACAAGAGCAACCTGATTCTGAACATTGCCCTGAAACCCCTCTATATAATAAGATGCCTTTACATATAAGGGTCTGCTGGCAGCAGCATGTCAGTCACAAGCCATTTGGAAGTCAAAGACATATTCACATGGCCCCACCACAGATGTTTATCACACACCTTCACACCACAGCTCTAGGCCCACTACTCAGCAGGCTCCAACTTACAGGCATCTCTGTTCTACTCCATTTTCATGAAACCCAGTCAATCAAGGCATTGTCTGGTACACTCATGATCAGGAACCAGATATCCAAAGGTTCTCCAGTGCCACCTGGTCATGGGAATTTCAAACCTTGCATGGTATTTATCTAGCCATTTTTCAAAAATGAATTTGAGACACTCTGGGTTTCAATTAATTCAGGAACCATTAAATGGTGAGGAAGCTCATTTCAATGAAAGCTCTAGAGAACTCTCATAGGCAAGGCTACAGAAACAGAGGCCAAATGGTAACATAAGCAAGGCCCATTGAGGTCTACAATGTTAGGTCCATGTGTGTTTTGACTCTCATCGACGGCTGCCAAGTCTTTCAGAATAAAATCATGTGATATCCTTGCAAAGATTCCCAGTTTTCTGTGCAAAGCCACCCTGGGCCTAGATCACAGATACCAAGAGCGAATCTCATGCGTGGCCTCCTAAAATCTCAAAACAATTCATGGCAATACTTCACTGAGGTCAGTTCCAGAAAGCAGTCTCTAAGTGGAATCACACAACAGTTCAAGCCCAGGTGAACACAGTTATCTCTTCCAACTGACACACAAATGACCACAATTAAAACCAAAACACTTCGACATGGCCCTCATTTTCTTCCATATAGACACTCATCATAACCTCTGGCTGGAGGTTTTCATGAGGAGCGCAGTCCAAGACAGTGTCCAAAATAAGCTCCCTTGCCACTCATTTGCTAAAGTCAGGGTGGCCTGGACATACTTTCTGTGAACCAGGCGTGATGAAATAGGCATGCTGTGAAGACTACACCGCTTCTCTACTTTGAGGCCAACTGACTCAGAGGTTAAGATTCTTTATGTGAATTGGAGTCATGAGAAAACCCAAGCACCTCTGCAGGGCTTTGGAGAACTCCTCTGACCCAAAGGATCCCTATTGATGGAAGTCAGGAACCTCACAGAGGAAGGCGAGACGTCATCCACAAGGACTGCTCTTTTGGCCATTTTGGTTTTGGATGCACACATGGGATCTTTCTTTAGATCCATCAGGTGCTGAGAATCTAAGCCACAGCCTCACACAGGGCCAAGAGGCTAAATCACACACATCCCTTTCCAAAGCAATAAAGCAAAGGGCCACAGGTGATGCCCATTCATTTCCATTTGAAAACTGTTTTCCTCAGGCTTCACAAAGGGGTGGCCTGAGGCAAAGAACTTCTTGAAATTAAGGGCAACAGAACATTATGTAAGCAAAAGGCCCAAAGCAGGGTTTCTCCACTGATACTTTACTGGTCACACTGATATCTGAGTTTTCTGAGATGCTCGCCATTCCCTGCAGATATCCAGTACATGGCCATGTCACAGAGCTTGGAGGTGGTACATATCTTGGACAAAAAAAACATGAGCCAATTCTGGAGATTGGAAAGAATTCAGGAAGAAAATTGGTAATTAGGAAGATAGTAGGTGTTGCCCATCCTTAAGGAAAGCCGCAACCCATTCATAAATTGGGCAGGTTGAATGCTGGGAAGCTTTCTACTAGACAGGACAAATACATTGATGCATTCTCCTTTCTAATGTATACAACCACGGACACAGTGGAATACACAGACATAGAAACACTCGCCTTGTCAAACGACTTACTAGAAACAGTACACTCCAAAAAAAAAAAAAAACTAACCGCCTTTCCTACCTATTCTCAGAAGATGAGACAAAATCATAAACCCACAACCACACCCACAAAGTCACCTCCTTCCCCCAAGTAGGTCTGTGACTCTACGGAGTGTTCTCTGACTGGTGGGCCATACAATGTTTCCCCGAAATGTCCTGTCCTGTCTCAGATCTGGTCTACTTGGCCAACTCTTTTAAGTTGTCAGAAGGGAATTTTGAGCCACTACCTGCTTTCTCAGGAAAGGCCCCTCTTCAGAGCTCTCCTTGCTTTTGGCATCATAATATCAGTAGGAACAAAGAAAGACTGACTCTGTCTTTGGTAAATCCAAGCAAGTGAGCCCACTGGGACTGGGACTGGGACTGGCTCTGTGTGCCTGGCTTCCAGGATCCCAAGTTCAGAGAGATCCATCACGAAGGAAGTGAGGTGAGGTCACTTCCTTCAGGAACTTAATGAATTCACTGTCTTGTAAACCATTTTGTCCTAATAGTTGCTTCCAAGGGTCCCATTAGATGGAGGGTTCCCCTACTTCCTCTGAAATGTTCACAAGTTAGAATGGTATGTCAACCTTAGGAACCCGGGAATAGCTATCCACACAGGCCTGGTTTGGTCCTTCTCCTCTACATTAAGAAGAGAGAGGCTGATTCAGACACATCCCTTCATCCTGACCAGGGTGTTTGACATGGAAGATGACTTTTGCTCTCTCAGGTCCTTCATAGATGACTATATCTTCTCCAGGGTTCATTTCTACATGGATCTTTGAAGTTCTCAGCAGGTGGAAGATCCCCTACATTCCTGTATTGTAAGACCAACTCTGTCCCTGCTTTTCATTAAATTTAGATTGAGGGAACAGTGTATTCTTAGGGTTAATAAAATGTTTGAATTGGGTTAGGAATCATTCTGCGGGATGAATAATGGTATTGGGAACCTGCGATATTTATAAAAATATAGAGGTTAAATATATGAATAAAAACAGAAATCTAGGTAATTTTGAAGCCTAGAGGGCATTGGGCCCTTGATTGGGATACTTAACTTTGATTTACATTGTGCACAGATGTCTCAGAAAAATAGATATATAATGGCATAGAACCTTGTACCTTGGATGATTGAATGTCGAAGAGAACATCCAGTCAAAAACGGATAGTCGGTAGGATTAGGTAGATAGTAGGTTTAGGAAGAAGTGTCAATATAGGATTTGGAATATATGTTCTATCGCAATAGTGTTTTGGTTAGAGAGTGAAAGTAAACATAACTTCATGTGAAGGGTCAGTCACAATGATGAACTGGGGAAAATATGTAGGAAACCACATATCAATAGAGACATAATGAAATCAGGCAAAGTATAAAGTGAGTGATATGATTAGGCATTTTCAACAGGGTAGAGTTTGAATATATAATCTCTGGAAGAAACAAATATGTAGTCACCAACAGGATTGATAATTGAGAGGATTAGGCAACATGGACAGGAATGTTTTTAGTAATCCATGTTCACTTTCCATTCAGACTCCGGTACAATCATAAGTGTGACATTTACTTTTTGTGTCCCGAATATTACTGTGATAAAATGTGTATGTAGATCTGGTGACATGAGTATTTCTTACACCATTTCTGGCAGTAATATTTAGAAGACATATACATAAGTATTGGTTGTACAAAGAGGTGTGCCCTGTGTCTATGAATATAGAGATAATGCATGAATTGACCACACTGTGAATAAATAATATAGCTGATTCCACTTTAAATAATGGATGGAATTGATATCTGAAAATATTTAAGATATCTTATATTGATATAAAATCATTCATTCCAACCAGTTATACATCTATTGTTAATATTAGTGTTATTGTTTATCATGAACGGTGTCTGAGTTTCGCTTCAAAAATGATTATGAAAATTGAAAATAATGTGTTTTGTAAAGAAGTCTCATGAAAAGACCAGTCAAGAAACATGGATGAATACATGTGTTCTGAAGAAGGAATTGATTGAAAGTGAAACAAATGCCTATAAATTTGCGAAACTGTGGATGAAAAATATATCCTATGATGTGCATAAACTGAAGAAATCATAATGTACCAGTGTTGAATAAAAATGAACGTCAAAACACACAGCATGTCCCATTGGAATCTACTCGCATTGATGTTAAACTGGGTCAGTTACTGTAGAAATATTAGGATTTGTATGCAACATTCACTGAAGTTAGTTTTCACTAGTAGGAAAAAATATGTATTTCAGGTGGATGAATATTTCTGAGAATAATCATGTGAAAATTTGATTATAAATCCACATACATGAATATGAATGAATTTAGAAAGTGTGTAATAAGACACATATATTTCATATTTTGAAAAATCTGGAGACTGTATATATATATATATATATATATATATATATATATATATATATATATATACACACAGACATTAAAAAGTAGCAATATATATGACAATCGAAATTCACCATGAAATATAAATCATCCACAGATGCAAAAATATTCATTTTACTGAACATGGATTTATGTATAATGTTGTTCATCTAGGAAGCTCACCCATAGGTTTAATTTTCTGTTCCAACAGTGTTTAGGAGCTGTAATGTCTTCTCGCAATTTGTATCTGCCAAGTAAGCCACCTCACAAGATTGTACGAGTGGTACCAGGTAGGATTCTGTATGTGCATATAAAAATACATGTGCTGAATATGCTACGGAGAAAGGGAGACACGAATTCATACATTTGTTTACTTTAAAAACACATGGAGAACTCTTTCAATAAAAAAATTAACTAGTTTATACCTTCTACCCAATATAATGCAAAAGACAATTCCAACTACACACCATGCCTTCTCTGAACTGCTTGTATTTCTATTCCGTTTGGGTTATTTTACTCCACCATATTAGGATTAGTAGTCAGAGTCTAATAGGGTATATGTTAGTGTCAGGGATTTAGTATTCTGAATGGAAAATTGGAAAATGAATCCAATGTGTATGCAAATATGTGCTACACAAAATTTTTCCCACTCTCATCCAGAACAATGCCTTGACAATACTTTCACCCCAAGTAAGACACAATTAGGGAAAAAGAGTTAGGAATTCTGAGAATACAAATCTGGAATGGAATATGATCAGTAGTTCACAAACTTGGAGGTGGTAGAGGAGTTTCCAAAAGTAAGGGACAGGGTCAAAACTCTCCATATAACAAGATGCCTTTACAAATAAGGGTCTGCTGGCTGCATCCTGTCAGTCACAAGGCATTTGGAAGCCAATGGCAGATCGAAATGGCCCCAGCGCATATTTTGTGTCACACACCTGCCCAACATTGCTCTAGGCCCACTGCTCAGCAGGCTCCAACTTACTGGCATATCTGATCTACACCATTTTCATGAAACCCAGTCAATCAAGGCACCGTCTGGTATACTCATGATCAGCAACAGGACATCCAAAGTTTCTCCAGTGCCACCTGGTCATGGGAATTTCAAAAATTTCATGGTATTTATCTAGCCATTTTTCAAGGATGAAGTTGGAGGCACTATGGGTTTCAATTAATTCAGGAACCATTAAATGGTGAAGAAGCTCATTTCAATGAATGCTCTGAAGAACTCTCACAGGCAAGTCTTCCCAAAGAGTGGCCAAAAGGTCACATGAAGCCAGACCCATTGAGGTCTACAATGTGAGTTCCATGTGTGTTTTGACTCTCAACTATGGCTGCCAAGTCTTTAAAAATAAAATCATGTTATATCCTGGCTGAGATTCCCAGTGCTCTGTGGAAATCCACACTGGCCTTAGATCTCAGTTTCCAAGGGTCACTCTCATGCGTGGCCTAATAAAATCCCGACAAAATTTATGGCAATACTGCTCTGAGGTCAGTTCCAGAACTCAGTCTCTAATGGGAGTCACACCAGAGTTCAAGCCCAGGTGGACCCAGTCATCTCTTCCAACCACGATACAAATGTCCACAATTAAAACCAAAACACTCCCACATGGCCCTCATCTTCTTCCATATAGACACTAATCATTACCTCTGGTAGCAGGTTTCCATGAGGGGCGCAGCCCACAACAGTGTCCAAAATAAGCTCCCTTTTTCCCTCATTTTCCTAAAGTCTGTGTGGCCTAGACACCCTTCCTGTTAACCAAGAGTGATCAAATAGGCATGCCGTTAATGCTGCTTTGCTTCTCCAATTTGAGGCCAAATTACTGTGCGGTTTAGATTCTTTATGTGAACTGGAATCATGAGAAAACCCATGCACCTATAGGCTAGCCTCTACAGGGCTTTAAATATCTCATTTGACCCAAAGTATCACTATTCTCACTTAATGGAGGTCAGGAACTTTACATAGGAAGGCGAGAGACTTCATCTACAATATCTGCTCTTTTAGCCATTTTTGTATTGGATGCACACATGAGATATTTCTTTGGATCCATCTAGTGCTGAGAATCTAAGCCACAGCCTCACACAGTGCCAAGAGGCTGATTCAGACACATCCCTTTCCAAAGCAATTAAGCACAGAGCCACAGGTGATGCCCATTCATTTCAATTTGAGAACTCTTTTCTTCAGGCTTCACAAAGGGGAGGCCTGAGGCAGAGACCTTCCTGACATTCAGGGCAATAAAACAATAGGTAAGCAAAAGGCACAAAGCAGGCTTTCTCCACTGAGACTTTACTGGTCATACTGATATCTGAGTTTTCTAAGAAGCTCGTCATTCCCTTCAGGTATCCAGTACATGTCCATGTCACAGAGCTTGGAGGTGGTACATATCTTGGGCACAAAAGCATGAGCCTATTCTTTAGAGAGGCCAGAATTCAGGAAGAAAACAGGAACTTTGGAGGATAGCAGATGTTGCCCATCCATAAGTCAAGTAGCAGTCCATTCATAAATTGGGCAGTATGAAGGCTGGCAAGCTTTCTACTAGACAGGACACATCCATTGATGCATTCTCTCTTCTTATGTCTACAACCACGAACACCGTTTTATATACAGACATAAAAACACTCGCCTTGTCAAAGTACTTACCAGAAAGAGTTCACTCAATCCAAACAAACCACCTTTGATACCTATTCTCAGAACAAGTGAAAACCACAAACATACACCTACACCCATAAAGGCACCTCCTTTCCCTAAGTAATTCTGAGACTATTTGGAGTGTCCTCTGACTAGTGGGCCACAGTATGTTCCCTTTAAATGGCATGTTCTCTCTCAGATCTGTCCTCCTTAGCCAACTCTGTAAAGTTGTCAGGAGCCAGCATTGAGCAACTACCTTTTTCTCAGGAAAGGCCCCTCTTCAGAGCTCTCTTGGCATTTTGCCATCCTCACATCAGTAGGTACCAAGAAAGACTGACTCTGTCTTTGGTAAATCCAAACAAGTGAGACCACTGGGACTGGGACTGGGACTGGCTCTGTGTGCCTGGCTTCCTGGATCCCAAGTTCAGATAGTTCCATCAACAAGAAAGTGAGGTGAGGTCAATTCCTTCAGGAACTGAATGAGGTCACTGCCTTGGCAACCACTTTGTCCTAACATTTGCTTCCAAGGGTCCCATGAGATGCAGGCTGCCCCTACTACCTGTGACAGTTTCACAAGTTAGAATGGTATATCAACCATAGGCACCCGGGAACAACTCTCTAAACAGGCCTGGTTTGGTCCATCATCTCTACATTAAAATTTGAGAGCCTGATTCAGACACAACCCTTCATACTGACCAGGTTGTTTTCCATGGAAGATGACTTTTGCTCTCTCAGGTCCTTCATAACTGCCTACATATTCTCCAGTGATCATATCTGCATGGATCTTTGAGGTTCTCAGCAGATGAACAATCCCCTACATTCCTGTATTGTAATACCAACTCTGTGCCTGCTCTTCTGTAAAGTTAGATTGAGGGAAGAGTGTATGGTTATGTTTAATAACATGTTTGATATGGGTTAGGAATTATTCGGCTGGATGAATAATGGTATTGGGAACCTGAGATATTTATAAGAATATAGAGTTGGAATATTGTAATGGTCGGGCAGGCATAGGAGGAAGAGACCACCAAGAGACTGTCTCATGCAACAACAAAGGGTTTATTGAGGGTCCAGCATGCTGGGGCTCAGAGCTCACTTGAATAGAGCAGAGAGTCCTGAGAACAGCTTAAACAGAGCTTATATACTTTCCTTGGAGAGGGCAGGGAGGGAAATTTATTGATGCGTCAGGGAGAGTGGGCAGTTTGCTTTCAACGGGATGATGGAGTACATTCTGCAGTTTGGCAGTTGGGGACAGCACATTCTGGGAACAAGATTAGCAAACAGTTCTCAAGATTTCAACAGTGTTTTATTAAGCATACAGAAAAATAGGAAGTGACAAGTACCTATTTTATTAACTTTTTATTCCCCAATTCTTCTTCTGGTTACTTTTAATCATGAAAGTGATCATTGAAGGGTGTCACATTTTATGTCTCCTAGTGGGGTATATTGTTGTCTGATTACCATAAGTTTAAATTGTCCAATTTGAGCTTCGAGAAAGGAAACTACATGGTTGAGCCAACAGGGTCCTACAGTTAGCAATAATATGAGGATTATTAATGGACAGGCCTGGGCTTATGAAAGCATAGTTAACCAGAGGGACTGTGTGAACCAAGACTCAAACCACCCTTTTTGGGCCTCTCTCTCTCGTTGACACTCTTAAAGGCATTTTCTTAATATACTCATAGGTTCTTATACAACTCCAGTATGGTCGGCATAAAAACAACCTTCTTCCCTCAATGCAGCACAAAGTCCCCCTTCTCTCATGAAGAGAAGGTTTAACCCTCGCCTGTTCTGTAAAACAACTTCAGAGAGAGAGGTTAAACATTCCTGTAAAGCTGTGATGGAGGTTTTATTATCTTTAATTTTTGGTCTATTGCTGCTTCTAATTGGGTCATTTGTTGTGTCCCATGGACTAGGGTTCCTGTGCTCACTCCTGCAGCAACTCCTATTCCTAATAGGATGGCTAAAGTGAGAGATACAGGTTCCCGGTGGAAACAGGTTGTATGCCCTCCGATTTGATCTTTAAATGAACATGCATCATCCTAGAACACTCTGGGAAACATCTGCACCATTACATAATTAATCACATCTGTTGACCATTTCATGAAAACATAAACAATGTTTAAGTATATAGAATTATACTGTTGTAGGTACGGAAAAGGAAAGGAATCTAAGATAGCACCGAAGACAGGGAAACAGCCCTATTTGGTTGCAAACGGATTTAGAGGGTATTGCTTCTGTTGTAATCAATTAATCTTCTGAACCCCAAGTTTAGGTAGTTTCAGAATTTGTACCCAACATGTAAGGGAAGGGGCTCAGAAGTTCACAGTCTGCAGAAGTTCACAAAAAGCAGTTTTTGTTTCTGTTATTTTTTCCTCTGTTCTCGGCAAGTTAACTTTTCAAGGACACTTGGGACAGGGAGAGCTTTTTTTTTTCTCTTTTTTTTCTCCCTGCCAGCTGTTACCATGGAGCCTAGTTGGTAACTTCTTTACTTAGAATTGTAGCCATCTCTGAGAATCCCCAGCTCAAGGCCAGAGGCCTTGTTCACTTATTTTGTGAAAAACTCGTAAGGGGGTGTCTAGCTTAGGAGTGCTGATTTTTCCAGCCACTGGCCAAGTAGAACAGGGCGACATGAAAACACGGAGTTTATCTACATTGAATTCTTTTATAGGGACTCTTTTGCTGAAAGTCCTAAAGTCAGCAATGGTGAAGACTTCTGGAGAAGGTCATATAAGACTTTTCTGTGGGCCTGGTGAAGAGGGGCAAGACGTGGAAAGCAAGGCTGAGAGCAGCTCCGTTTATCTGAGAATTAGGAAGGAGAGATGTAAAAGAATATTGGGAAAGGGGTTTGTGATTTTCCTGGCAACAAAAACTTGAGCAGTAGAACAGGTAGAGCAGAGGGGACGACAGGAGTGAGTATCCCAAAAAGCCTGTGAGGGACTTTAAATTCTTAGTCACCTGTTTTCAGTGATGACAAGGCAACTTTAAAGGTCACTTTCATTACATCTTGGATAGTGGTCTGAGGGATCTCCTCAGCTGGTTTGAGCTTTGGGTTACCTGGTAAGAGGACCTGATGGGACCTGCTCTGGGCACTTACTGGAGAAAAGAGGACTGAGTGGGTGGAGGGGTACCTCAGTACCTGATACCTCAGCAAGGGCGCAATTGTCTGAGAACCGGCCGAGGTTTGGTTTTTTGATCTAGTAAATGGAGGGGAGAAATCAGGTTGCTCAGGTGGGAGTGAAAGCAGAGAGTCTGGAGCAGAAGGCTGAGGGTTAGGATCTATTGGAGAAGCATAGTTCAGGACGTGAGTGAAGTAGGGAAAAGGTCTTCACATAGGGGAATCTCCTTCCACCCTTTTCATCACTTGTAGAAGTTAAAAATGTCATGCATAATTTGAGGATCTAGAGAGCCTTCTGGGGTCCATCGGTTTTGGTTGTCTAATTGGTAATATGGCCAATGCTGTGTACTGAATTTGATGGGGAGTTTGGGTTCCACCAGGCAGTCCCTGTATGCTAACATCCCCATGACTTACAGAAGAAGTTGGCTTTTTCCCCTCACAGCCGTGGCTCTTTGTGGCTTTGATAGTCTGCCATGCAAACATAGTAATCTGGGCTAGCCAACCTGCATCTTGCTCGCGTGTCCCTACATCCATAATGTTTGTTTCCATTATCGATGATACAGAAGGTATTTAATAGAATTTTAGTGGGATCCACTTTATCAGATATATCCCAATAGGAAAAACCTATAGCCAGCTGACAAATGTCTGGGTGGAGAGATGGCCACCAGGTCCCTATGGGGGCTGTAAGCGAGATAGACCATACTTCTTCTCTAGTAGGATTTGTGATCAGCCATCGCTGATGAACCACCTGATGAGGTTTAGGACTACTGGTGGCCAAGGGGAGAGTCTATAGCCTTATTCATATGGTGAATACACAATTTGAAAGGGTTACTAGTCATTTCCAGTTTCCAGCAAGAGTCTGGACAGAGCGCAGGCTTGAGATGAGAGGCATGGATCCAGGAATTGATTCCGTATACATTTACTGATGTAGGTGTTATAAGTAGTACCTGGTATGTTCCTTTCGATCGGGGTTCCAGGAATGAAACCTGATGTCTTCTTATGTAGATGAAGTCTCTTACATTATATTGAAGTGGAGTCCCCTTGTCCCCAGTTTGGTAGGCCGTGGCCAGCTGTTTGAACAGATATCAATGAGTTCTTTCAAGAGCTTTAAGTCTGTCAAGCTAGGGGGTGTGGAAGGGATCCTTAGGTCTTAGAGTTGGGGTTAGGTCCCTTACTGGAGGAAGGGCACCATAGAGAATTTCACAGGTGGTGAGGTTACACAAAGAAACAGAGGGAGTATTTCTTGCATGAAACAGTGGATAAGGCAGGAGCATAGTCCAATCTTTTATGCAGGTCTCTAAGAGTAATTTCGTAAAGGTCTATTTAATGGTTCTATTTATTTTTTCTACCTGTCCTGAGTTCTGGGGTCTATAAGCATAATGTAACTACCAATTAATAACCAGGGTACTGGTTAACCTATACTCAGAACATGAGACAAAAAAAGAATCCCACACCAACACCCACAAAGGCACCTGCTTCCCCCAAGTACATCTGTGACTATCTGGAGTATTCTCTGACTGGTGGGTCATACTATGTTCCCCAAAAATAGCCTGTCTTGTCTCAGATCTGGTCTTCGTGGCCAACTCTGCGAAGATTTCAGGAGCCAGCATGAGCCACTACCTGCTTTCTCAGGAAAGGCCCCTCTTCACAGCTCTTCTGGCATTTGGCCATCCCCACATCATTAGGTACCATGAAAGACTGACTCTGTCCCTGGTAAATCCAAAGAATTGAGCCCACTAGGAGTAGGACTGGGACTGGCAATGGGTGCCTGGCTTCCTGGATCCCAAGTTCAGAGAGTTCCAACACCAAGGAAGTGACGTGAGGTCACTTCCTTCAGAAACTGAAAGAGGTCACTCCCTTGGCAACCACTTTGTCCTAACAGTTGCTTCCTATGGTCTCTTGAGATGGAGGATGCCCCTACTTCCTGTGACACTTTCACAAGTTAGAATGGTATATAAACCATAGGCACTCAGGAATAGCTCTCCACACAGGCCTGGTTTGATCCATCTTCTCTACATTAATAAGAGAGAGGCTGATTCAGATACACTCCTTTATCCTGACCAGGTTGTTTGCCATGGAAGATGACTTTTGCTCTCTCAAGTCCTTCATAGCTGCCTACATCTTCTCCAGGAATGATTTCTGCATGGACCTTTGAGTTTCTAAGCAGGTGGAAGATCCCCTACATTCCTGTATTGTAAGACCAACACTGTCCCCGCTCTTCTGTAAAGTTAGATTGAGGGAACAGTGTATGTTAGGTTTAATAACATGTTCAATTTGGGTTAGGAATCATTCTTCGGGATGAATAATAGTATTGGGAAACTCTCTCAGATCTGGTCTCCTTGGCCAACTCAGTGAAGTTTTCAGGAACCAGTGGTGAGACACTGCTTGCTTTCTCATGAACTGGCCCTCTTCAGAGCTCTCCTGGCATTTGGCCATCCTCACATCAGTAGGTACCAAGAAAGTCTGACTCTGTCCTTGGTAAATACAAACATGTGAGCCCACTGGGATTGGGACTGGGACTGACTCTGGGTGCCTGGCTTCTTGGATCCCCAGTTCAGAGAGTTCCATCACCAAAGAAGTGAGGTAGGTCACTTCATTCAGAAACTGAATGAGGTCACTGCCTTGGCAAACACTTTGTCCTAAAAGTTGTTTCCTAGGTTCCCATGAGATGGAGCCTGCCCCTACTTACTGTGACACTTCAAGCTAAGAATTGTATATCAAAAATCGGCACCCGGGAACAGCTCTCCACACATGCCTGATTTGGTCCAACTACTCTACATTAAGAAGAGAGAGGCTGATTCAGACACATCCCTTCATTTTGACCTGGTTGTTTTCCATGGAAAATGAATTTTTCTCTCTCAGGTCCTCCATAGCTGTCAACATCTTCTCCAGGGATCATTTCTGTAAGGACCTTTGAGGTTCTCAGCAGGTGGAAGATCCCCTACATTCCTGTATTGTAAGACAAACTGTGTCCTTACTCTTTTGTAAAGTTAGATTGATGGAAGAGTGTATGGTTAGGATTAATAACATATTCGATTTGAGTTAGGAATCATTCTGCAGGATGAATAATGGTATTGGGAATCTGCGATATTTACAAGAATAAATAGGTGAAATGTAAGTATGAAAACAGAAATCTAGGTAAGACTTGAAGCCCAGAAGGGAATTGGGCCTTTGATTGTGACACTTAGCTTTGAATTATGTTCTGCACAGATGTCTCAGATAAATCGATATAAAATGGCATCGGACCTTGTACCTTGGATGATTGAATGTCGAAGAGAATATCCAGTCAAAAGGGGACAGTAGGTGGATTAGGAAGATAGTAAGTAAGTTTAGAAAAAAGAATGAGTATAGGAATTGGACCAAAAGTTCTTTAGCAACAGGGTTTCGGTTAGTGAGTGAATGTCAATGTCAGCACATGTGAAGAATGAGTCACAATGATGAACTGGGAAAAATATGTAGGAAAGCAGATATCTATAGAGACATTATGAAATCAGACAAAGTATAAAGTGAGTGATAGTATTAGATATTTTCAACAGGGTTGAATTTGAATATATAATCTTAGGAAGAAACAAATATGTAATCATTAATAGGATTGACATTTGAGAGCATTAGCCAAATTGGACATGGATTTTTTTAGTAATCCATGTTTACATTCCATTTAGTCTTTGGTACAATCATAAGTGTGAACTTTGCATTTTGTGTCCAGAATATTACTGTGATAAAATGTTTATGTACATCAGTTGACAGAGTATTTTTTTCCACCATTTCTGGGAGCAATATTTTGAAGACATATAAATTAATATTGGGGGTACAAAGAGGTGTACCCTGTGTCTATGTATGTAGAGATAATGCATGAAGAGACCATACTGTGAATAAATAATATAACTGATTACACTTTAAATAATCGATTGAATTTATATCTGAAAATATGCAGAAAATCTTATATTGATATACAATCATTAATTCCAACCAATTATACATATAATGGTAATATTACTTTAATGGTTTATCAAGACGGGTGTGTGAGATTTGCTTCAAAGCGATAATGGAAATTGAAAATAATGTGTTTGGAAAGAAGTCTCATGAAACGACCAGTCAAGAAACATTAAGGAATACATGTGTTCTGAATCAGGAAGTGATTGAAAGTGAAACAAATGCCTATCAATTTGATAAATTGTGGATGAAATATTTATCCTATGATGTGCATTAACTGAAGAAATAGTAATGTACCAGAGTTGAATAAAAATGAACGTCAAAATACACTTCATGTCCCATAGGAATCTATACGCATTGATGTTAAACTGGGTGAGTTACTGTAGAAATATTAGGATTTGTGTGCACCATTCACTGAAGTTTGTTTTCAGTACTAGGAAACAAATATGTATTTCAGGTGGATGAATATTTCTGATAATAATCTTGTGAAAAGTTGATCATAAATCCACATATATGAATATGAATGAATTTAGGGAGTGTATAATAAGACACATATATTTCATATTTTGAAAAATCTGGAGAGTATATATATATATATATATATATATATATATATATATATATATAAAAAACACACACACACACAGACATTAAAAAGTAGCAATATATATGGCAATCTAAATTAATCATGAAATATATATCATCCACAGATCCAAAAATATTCATTTTACTGAACATGGGTTTATGTATAATGTTGTTCAACTAGGAAGCTCACCCATAGGTTGAATTTTCAGTTCCAACAGCGTTTAGAATGAGTGATCTATTCTCACAAATTGTATCTGCCAATTCATCCACCTCACAAGAATGTACGTGTGGTACCAGGTAGGATTTGATATGTGCATATAAAAATACATGTGCTGAATAGGCTACAGAGAAAGGGAGACAGGAATTCAAATATTTGTTAACTTTCAAACACATGGAGAACTATTTAAATTGAAAATTTGCTAGATTTATAACTCCTACACTACATAATGCAAAAGGCAAGTCCAACTATGCACCATGCCTCCTCTGAACTGCTTGTATTTCTATTTTGTTGGGGTAATTTATCTCCATCATATTTGCATTAGTAGTCAGAGTCCAGTAGGGTAGGTTTTAGTGTCAGGGATTAAGTATTTCGAATGAAAAATTAGATAATGAATCCAATGTGTATGCAAAAAATCTTCCCATTCTCATCCAGAACAATGCCTTGACATTACATTCGCCCCAAGTAATACACAATTAGAGGAGAAGAGTTAGAAAATCTGTGAATACATATCTGGAATGGAAAATGCTCAGGAGTTCACAAGCTTGGATGTGGAAGGGGAGTTTCCAAAAGTAAGGGACAGGGTTGATAGACCCAACCTGATCATTTATTAAAATTGGGAGCCCACTTGCCAGAAAGCCATGAAAAGATAATTTTGGATTTATTATAAATTACTGCAAATTCTGAACCTGCTTGGAATGTTTGCCCATGCCTTAAATTCACCCATGCCTGTCTCTCTGACCAGATTGCAGCCCTCTCTGAAACTTTAGTGACACCTCATAAATATTTTCTTTCCCTGGCCAGACAACGAGTCTCTGAGGCTCTAATGGTCCTCATAATTTCTGATGTTGGGGTGAGCTTAAAAAAAAAATGTAAACTACCGTTAGTGTGATGCTTGTTAAAGTTCTGTTATCTGTAACCCCCTTTTTGTGCATCTTTCTGGGCTATATAGCTGGGCTATAGGAAAGGTGGGTTTGCTGTCTTGCTCCCGCCATTTTGGGAGGGAGAGGTAGCCTTTCCCTTTGAAATAATTAGCTTGCCTTAATTTGATTTTACTAGGAGTCAGTGGTCTTTACATGCGTTCCTGGTCTAATATTTTGGAGTTCCCCAGTGAGATGACCCTGCCGGACAAGATCACAAGACCAGACTGCTGTAAATTCTGAAGTTGGCCTTCCTTCCAGGGCTCCAAGCTTGAGAGCAACTCTAGGGTTTGTGCAACTTGAGATGGTCCAAGGCCTTGGAGTTAGCCTTCAGTTCAGGGAGCACTGCAGTGAACCACCGCATTAAAACTATTAGCAAGCACCTGGTGGAGGAGGCATCCATAGGTAATTGGTGCCTTTATAACATCTGATATCCGGTTAAGGGAGATCTCTTCTGATGACAGAGAGGTGGACTGAGGAGGCTCACATATACTCCTGTCTGGGACAGTAACAAGAATCATTCTGTCATCTGTTCTGTTCTCTAGGGAATTCATCTGGAAGGGTAGAGAGGTGCCAACGGGCACGCATGCGCTCCTACGGGGAGCTTTAGGAAGACATTGCATTGCTCCTCTGTTTTCCTGTTTCGGCGCCGGATTTCTGTTTTTTTTTTTTTTGTTGTTGTTGTTGTTGTTGTTTTGTTCTGTGTTCTATATGTTTTTTGTTTGTTTGTTTTTGTGCATTTTGTTGTGTGATTTCTGTGGTGAAAACTTAAGGATATCGGACATGAAAATAAAGCAAGTAAGCCTGACACCCTTTGGACTGAGTTTAAAGGAACTCCATTGAACTTTACACCCGTTTGTTAAGCAGTATGATAGAAGCCCCTAGCTGGCTGCCTGGAGCACACTCACTGCAGAGGGCAGTGCCTGCGGGGGACCTAAGAACTGAGTATCTCCCAGGTTAATAAGTGAAACTCCTTTAAAATCCCTTGTCCCTCCAGATAAAGAGAGTCACAACCTTTTGGCAGAGTCCCTGTGTTTATCTTTGTTAGCAAAGCAATAAACCTTCGTTTTTCTTTTTCTCAAAACCCTGTCCTCATTTTTAAATTGGCATTAATTGGCTTCAAGTTCAGGAACCCAACTTTAAGTTACAAATTTTGATAACCCACCCGCACCCTGGAACTTTTTGAGAGCTGACTACAGAAATGTTAGGAGATGGAGCATGCTTGTGGTGGAACTGAAACAGAGGAGCAAATCCTGTAAGTAAAAGGAGGGACTGAGGGACTCCCAGCAGCTGCTGAAGCCTTATTTTTTCAGAGAATTCCCTAGGTCTTTCCCTGCAATTTAACGATAATGCCACCTCTGTCATCTTAAAAAAGAGGGAAAAAAAGGGGACACTAAATGCAGGAAAGTCACTATGGAGACCCTTGATTTTACATTTCAGGATGCTCCTCTGTGAAAACACCTGGTCCCCTTGTGGGGACATCTGTGGTGCAACTGGTGTAGGAGATTTTTCTCTTATCTGCTCTGTTTTAAAGGCTTCTGTCTGTCAGTCATAGTCTGGAGCTCCTTTCTGTCTGTCGTGTGTCTTTGTTTCTGGCACTTTAAGACATGTGCAATAATGTGTTGATATTATATATTGTTTCTTGGGAATGATTTTACCTGAATGTGTGTCTAAATGATGATGTTTTATTGTAACAATCTGGTAGCTTATTGGGTTTTTGAAGCATTGCAGAATCGTGCCGTTAAAAGTCAGATTGAGATAATTGTTTAGTTTATGATTTCAGATAATTCATGCCAGAGAACTTAAATACTTAGGATGGAAAACTAAAGAACTCTACTTCCAAGTTGGCAAGAAATTTTCCAATCATTCAGTCTTTTTTTTTTCACCAATTTTTAATTGGGTAGCCTGGGAAAATGTCACTGTGTGTACCAGTGCATTAATTTGGACAAGGATAGTAAATCATAGTATGGTATCTGTTGACAACACAAGATGTAAAGATATAAAATTTTGTAAATTTTGTCTTAAGCTTGTATCAAAATTTTCAACATCCTATCTGGAAAATTATGGTTAAAATGCGTTAGGCCTGAGGTGTCTGCTCAGAATAGCAGTTTTTTCCTGCTCCTTCCAGACCTCAGCCAGGACTTAGATTGAAATGCAAATGAAAGAAGCCTGCAAGATCAGTAGGAGACTGATATGAGGCTTAAGGAAAAAAAAAAGTAAATAGTATGGTATTTACTAATTACTGGTCAGTTATTTTTTCTAGGACTCTTATTTTTTTCCTTAGATCCTTTAATTTTTCTAACTCATAAATTTGATCCTACAGACCTAGGTTAATGTTTTTCTGATCAGTTCTATCTTTGACCAACTGTGGAGTTTTTAAAACATGGCAATGGAGATTTCACCTGCTAAAAGCTACAAGGCCTTTACTATTATTATGTGTGCACACTTTTGTTATTTGTTGTATGTCTATATATATATATATTCTTAATCATATATATGATACAGAAATTAACATATATAAGGAGCGCTCATAATAAAAAAAGCACTCATAAAAACAAATTTTAAGGGATGCCCTCTCTCACCACTTCGGTTCAACATAGTTCTCGAATCACTGGCCAGAGCAATTAGACAGACGAAAAAAATTAAAGGCATAAAAATAGGAAAAGAACTCAAATTATCACTATTTGCAGATGACATGATTCTATACCTAGCAGACCCAAAAGGGTCTACAAAGAAACTACTAGAGCTAATAAATGAATTCAGCAAAGTGGCAGGATATAATATCAACACACATAAATCAAAGACATTCCTGTATATGAGCCACAAATCCTCTGAAATGGAAATGAGGACAACCACCCCATTCACAATATCCTCAAATAAAATAAAATACTTGGGAATCAACCTAACAAAAGAGGTGAAAGACTTATACAATGAAAACTACAGAAACCTAAAGAGAGAAATATAAGAAGATCTTAGAAGATGGAAAAATATACCCTGTTAATGGATAGGTAGAACTAACATCATCAAAATGGCGATATTACCAAAAGTTCTCTATAGGTTTAATGCAATGCCAATCAAAATCCCAACGGCATTTCTTGTAGAAATAGAGAAAGCAATCATGAAATTCATATGGAAAAATAAAAGACCCAGAATAGCAAAAACAATGCTAAGCAGGAAGTGTGAATCAGGCGGGATAGCTATACCAGACGTCAAACTATACTATAGAGCAATAGTAACAAAAACAGCAGGGTACTGGTACCAAAACAGGTGGGTGGACCAATGGTACAGAATAGAGGACACAGAAACCAATCCACAAAACTACAACTATCTTATATTCGATAAAGGGGCTAAAAGCATGCAATTGAAGAAGGATAGCATCTTCAACAAATGGTGTTGGGAAAACTGGAAATCCATATGCAACAAAATGAAACTGAATCCCTTTCTCTTGCCATGCACAAAAGTTAACTCAAAGTGGATCAAGGAACTTGATATCAAATCAGAGACATGGCGTCTGATAGAAGAAAAAGTTGGCTATGATCTACATACTGTGGGGTTGGGCTCCAAATTCCTCAATAGGACACCCATAGCACAAGTGTTAATAACTAGAATCAACAAATGGGACTTACTCAAACTAAAAAGTTTTTTCTCAGCAAAAGAAAGAATAAGAGAGGTAAATAGGGATCCTACGTCCTGGGAACAAATCTTTACTCCTCACACTTCACACAGAGCCCTAATATCCAGAATATACAAAGAACTCAAAAAATTAGACAATAAGATAACAAATAACCCAATCAACAAATGGGCCAAGGGCCTGAATAGAAATTTCTCAGAGGAGGACATACAATCAATCAACAAGTATATGAAAAAATGCTCACCATCTCTAGCAGTCAGAGAAATGCAAATCAAAACCACCCTAAGATACCATCTCACTCCAGTAAGATTAGCAGCCGTTAGGAAGTCAAACAACAACAAGTGCTGGCGAGGATGTTGGGAAAAGGGTACTCTTGTACATTGCTGGTGGGACTGCAAATTGGTGCAGCCAATTTGGAAAGCAGTATGGAGATTTCTTGGAAAGCTGGGAATAAAACCACCATTTGATCCAGCTATTCCCCTACTCGGTCTATTCCCTAAAGACCTAAAAAAGAGCACACTATAGGGACACTGCTACATCCATGTTCATAGCAGCACAATTCACAATAGGAAGACTGTGGAAGCAAAACCTAGATGCCATTCAATAGACGAATGGATAAAAAATATGTGGCATTTTTACACAATGGAGTATTACTCTGCATTAAGAAATGACAAAATCATAGAATTTGGAGAGAAATGGATGGCATTAGAGCAGATTATGCTAAGTGAAGCTAGCCAATCCCTCAAAAACAAATGGCAAATGTCTTCTTTGATATAAGGAGAGTAACTAAGAACAGAGTAGGGACGAAGAGCATGAGAAGAAAATTAACATTAAACAGGGATGAGAGGTGGGTGGGAAAGGGAGAGAGAAGGGAAATTTCCTGTAAATGGAAGGAGACCCTCAGGGGTATACAAAATTACATACAAGAGGAAGTGAGGGGAAAGGAGGAAAAATATGAGGGGGGAGAAATGAATTACAGTAGAGGGGGTAGAGAGAGAAGAGGGGAGGGGATGGGGGAGTGGGGATAGTAGAGGATAGGAAAGGCAGCAGAATACAACAGACACCAGAATGGCAATATGTAAATCAATGGTTGTGCAACTGATGTGATTCTGCAATCTGTATATGGGGTAAAAACGGGAGTTCATATCCCACTTGAAACAAGTGTGAAATATAATATATCAAGAACTATGTAATGTTTTGAACAACCTACAATAAAAATTAATTTAAAAAAAGTGGATCCAAAGATCTTTAATTCACGTGATTAAAATTGTTCAATTTAAATTGGATAAACAGATAAAAATAAATGTTTTTAAATTTAAGCTTACAAGTTTTTATAGGTGTTCAAAAATCTAATAAAATATTAATATCTACAAAATGTCTAAAATGCCTTGATTCTAGGACTTTTCCTTCAACAGAAAAATGGTTTACACTCTTCAATACATTTGTCTAATATTTTAATAAATAAGTAAAGTAAATTTGATGTGGAATTTCTCATTCTTGAGTACATTTATTAGATACCCGATTGATTTACTAAGGTCTGTATCAGATTGTAAAAATCAGTCATGTGTTAAAGAGACAAAAATTTCTGAAAACATAAGTTTACCCATAACATTGTGTTTATTAAGTTTTATTTTTTCTAGAGCAAGCAACCATAAAAATTAAACAACTGATTAAATAAGAACTGTTATTTTAGAGCACTCTACTGCCATTTCTTTAAAAGCTAAACTTGGTTAATCTAGAAATATCAATGTAATTTTGATGCTATTAATGTGCTCATATCTTCCAGGTATACAAGTCTGTAAGTTAGAAACATTTAAAGAGCATTATATCAAGCTGGTATTCTGAAGTTGTATGGTAAAAAAAATGTACTGGGGATTTATTTACCTGTTATCAATAAGATATGTAAAGTTTTATGTTACTTTTTTCATTGGGGAACAATTTAAATGTATTTTTAAGTTAATCAGAGCCTAATATATGTAAAGGTTAAAATCTTTCAGCCTGTCTTTAATCCATGTTTTAAATGTGATGTCATATGATGTTAGATAATGTTCATGTGACCTCAAACAATTTATGTAAACTTTGTAAAATGATATTTAAAAAACAATGATCAGTTTTAGAACTAAAACACTTAATATTTATAAAGAGGCCTGCCTTACCTGAGATAAGGCTCTGTGTCCCATCTTACTACATGTGAGAATGACTACAAAAGGAGTAGGTCAGATTTTATTTCATTTAAAGTTATGTTTAAAAGTTCTTTTGTTTTTCTGTGAAGATTACTAGGATCTCAAACAGGGCATATAATGTATAACTCAGCCAAAAAATTCAGGGTAGCTATTACAGAAACTAAGTATTTTTACTCTTGTTAAAAAATTTTATTTTTAATTTGCTTATAAGTGATCTAAAGATTCCCTGTTAGTCTTTTACAGAAGTGTTGCTTTAATAACACAACATGGGTTAATTTAAGATAATAAGTCATCACCTACAAGACAGACAGAATAATACATATCCCAATTAATGAAAAGATAAATAATAATTAAGTTATAGATATTAAAGCCCAGTACTCTCAATATAAGGCTGTTAAAATTTATTTGCTGGATGTTTAAGATTAGGATTTAAAATTAAAGTTAAATGAATCGGCCAAGAAAACAAATATTAATATTTTAAGGTATACACTTTATGTTAGCCTCCCAAAATAAGTAAGACTGGAGGTTACAAAGAAGGATTCTCAGACAGGAATGCCTGATAACTATAAAAAGAGACTATTAAGAGGAGCTGCCAGAGGCAGAAAATTTAGTTTAGGGCCTACAGATATTCCTAACCTACAGAGGTAGGCTTGGTGTTTGCTAGTACGATTATCCAGCCCTGAGTAACAGAATTAAAGGTTTCTCTATTAGACACAGAGGTCATACTAGAAAAAGGATTTTGCAAGATCAGATGACATTAAATTAATAAACTGTATCTTATGGGGAGGGACAACTGTAGAACAAAAAATTAAATATTAAGTTGACAGTCCTGATAACTGAGGATATTAAAGAATGGTGAGGGAACTTCTATACGGTGACATGTTCCAGCTGCTGCAACATTTATTCATTACTCATGGTTTTTGTTACTCTCATAGAAGAACCCATTCCCAGATGACTTTACAACCTGTTCTTCCCCAACCAGACTTCAAACCAAGCTGAAATCTAAAAGGTAACTCATGTCCCTCAACTAAATTCTAAAAGGCAACTCATGTCCCTCATGCCATGACCCTTACGTCACCCTCTCTCAGCGCAGAAGAATCCAAAATGCGTGAGGCCTCCCTTCTTACAACAATGGAGCCAAAAATAAATAGACTATCAATATACGTAATTAATTAAGTCAGGTAAAATCAGGGAGACCCGTTTTGGGTGAGTTCTAGAAATTTGGAGACTGTTACCTGAGGGATTTAAATTTCCTCAGTGCACTTCCCTTAATCTATCAAAGATTTGAAAGGAACACATAAGAAAAGGGGGGAATGATAGGCCCAACCTGATCTTTTATTAAAATTGGGAGCCATCTTGCCACAAAGCCATGATAAGATAATTTTGGCTTTACTATAAATTACTGCAAATTCTGAACCTGCTTGGAATGCCTGCCCATGCCTTGAACTCACCCATGTCTGGCTCTCTGACCAGATAGCAGCACTCTGTGAAATATTAGCGACACATCATAAATATTGGCCTTCCCTGGACAGACAATGACCATCTCTGAGGGTCTAATGGTCCTCACAAATTCTGATGTTGGGGCCAGCAAAAAAAAAAAAAAAAAAATATATATATATATATATATAAACTACCATTAGTGTGATGCTTGTCCGAGTTCTGTTATCTCTAACCCCCCTTTTGTGTAACTTTCTGGGCTTTAAAGCTGGGCTGTAGGTAAGTTGGGGTTGCTGTCTTGTTCCGGCCGTTTTGGGAGGGAGAGTTAGCCTGGCTGGTGAAAATAATAAGCTTAGTTTAATTTGATTTTAATTGGAGTCAGTGGTCTTTTCTTGCATCCTTGTCTAACAGGTAAACACTCCACAAACATGGAGCTCTGCTGGCCTAACGACTTTTTGAGAAACTGCCTCTGAGGTTGGGCACCTGAAATATATGTTGTTTTCAGGAGCTTTAGCTTCCTTTGTTGTGAGACCATCAAAGCTGGCTCTGCATCTATGTGACCTGAAGAAATTGGTTTCTTATTTTCCAATGAAAATGAGGCAAAGTGCTGAATTCTCTCTTTGTAGGTAAACTGTGGCCACTGAAGGCTAAGTGTCTCCCTGTGTGGACTGTGTACCCATTTAGTCATCCTCCACTATTCATGGTGTTTCTTGCTGCTGCACTGGGAGTTTGGTATTTGCTCTACGAAATACAAGAAGTTCAACTGGGACACAGTGCTGAAGGTAGTTCTGTCACGTGTGGTCGGTCAGAGTCTGCAAGAGAATGCACCAACCAGGATTCTATCCCACATAGCTTGCCCACTTGAAGATAGCAACCTGATTCGTAACATTGCCCTGAAACCTCTCCATATAACAAGATGCCTTTACATATAAGGGTCTGCTGGCTGCACCATGTCAGTCACAAGCCATTTGGAAGTCAATGGTAGATCCAAATGGCCCCAACACAAATGTTTTATCCCACACCTGCACACCACAGTTCTGGGCCCAATACTCAGCAGGCTCCAACATACTGGCATTTCAGTTCTACACCATTTTCATGAAACCCAGTCAATCAAACCACTGTCTGGAACACTCCTGATCAGCAACAGGACATCCAAATGTTCTCCTCTGACACCTGGTTATGGGAATTTCAAAAATTTCTTGGTATTTATCTAGCATTTTTCACGGATGAAGTTGGAGGCACTGTAGGTTTCAATTCTTTCAAGAACCATTAAATGGTATGGAAGCTCATTTCAATGAAAGCTCTGGAGAATTCTCACAGTCAAGGCTTCCCAAAGAGTGGCCAAAAGATCACATGAACCCAGGCCCATTGAGGTCTAGAGTGTGAGGTCCATGTTTGTTTTGAATCTCATCTATGGCTGCCAAGTCTTTCATAATAAAATCATGTGATATCCTGGCTGAGATTCCCGATGCTCTGTGGAAAGCCACCCTGGGACTTGATCTCAGTTTCCAAGGGCGACTCTAATGCGTGGCCTCCTAAAATCCCAAGAGAACTCATGGCAATATTTCTCTGAGGTCAGTTTCAGAACTCAGTCTGTAAGGGGAATCACACCAGACTTCAAGCCCAGGTGGACCCAGTCATCTATTTCAACCACCACACAAATGACCACAATTAAAACCAAAACACTCCCACATGGCCCTCATCTTCTTCCATATAGACACTCATCATAACCTCTGGCTGGGGTTTTCCATGAGGGGCAAAGCTCACGACAGTGTCCAAAATAAGCTCCCTTACCCCTCATTTGCCTAAAATCAGGGTGGCCTGGACACCCTTCCTGTGAACCAGTAGTGATCAAATATGCCTGCCATTTGTACTGCCCAGCTTCTCCAATATGAGGCCTACTGACTGTTTGGTATAGATTTTTTATGTGAATTGGAGTCATGAGAAAACCCAAGCAATTACGGGCTAGCCTCTGCAGGGTTTTGAAGAACTCATTTGACCCAATGGATCCCTCTTCTCACTTGATGTAGGTCAGAAACCTTACAGAGGAAGGCGAGGGACTTCAACCACAATGACTGCCCTTTTGGCCATTTTGGTTTTGGAAGCACAAAAGGAATGTTTCTTTAGATCCATCAGGTGCTGAGAATCTAAGCCACAGCCTCACACAGGGCCAAGAGGCTGATTCAGACACATCCCTTTTGGAAGAAATTAAGCAAAGAGCCACAGGTGATGCCCATTCATTTCCATTTGAAAACTGTTTTCTTCAGGCTTCACAAAGGGTTGGCCTGAGGCAAAGACCTTCCTGACATTCAGGGCAACAGAACATTATGTAAGAAAAGGCCCAAAGCAGGGTTTCTCCACTGAGATTTTACTGGTCACACTGTTATCTGAGTTTTCTGAGATGCTCGCCATTCCCTTCAGCTATCCAGTACATGGCCATGTCACAGAGCTTGGAGGTGGTACATATCTTGGACTCAAAACCATGAGCCTGTTGTGGAGAGTGGCCAGAATTCAGGAAGAGTACAGGAACTTAGGAATATTGTAGGTGTTGCCCATCCATAAGGCAAGCCACAGTCCTTTCATAAATTGGGCAGGATGAATGCTGTTAAACTTTCTCCTGGAGAGGACAAATCCATTGATGCATTATCTTTTCTAATGTCTACAACCAGAGATACAGTGGGATACACAGATATAGAAACACTTGCCTTGTCAAACAACTTACTAGAAACAGTCCACTCAATACCAAACAAATAGCCTTTCCTACCTATCACGCCTTTCCTACTGTATCAACATACACTAGTTATTCATCACCCCCTGCCCCGGTTATTTTGCTGCAGTGGGACTGCTGCAGATGGTGGCCCATACAGGGAGCCCTGGGACACTTGGGGGTAAGTGACGAATAAAAGCTGCCCATCCATAGATAGGATGGGAGCAAATCTGCTCATCCCTAGGCAGATAGGGGGAGAGGAAAAACGGTCATTTCAAAAAATGGAGAAGATTGATACAGTATGATTGTGTCTTGTTTTATCTCAGTGTATTGTATGGTCTTTGTGATGAAAATAAGGAAGGGGTGAGAAGTAAATTGATAATGGAAAGAGGCACCCCAGTGGAAACAAGTGCAATTAGGGCATGTGTTGATGGAAGCCCAGGAAGTCTAATCAGAAAGAAAAAGAAAGTTAAGAAGAAGAAGGATTATCAGGAAAAAAGTTTCAGCAAAAGGCTGTTACTGAATACTTTTCGTTTCCGGAGTGTGTGTGAATAGGCGCCTCGGCTGCCACATGCTCAAGCCAGTCACTGTGCAGCAAGGGCTTTTCAAGCAGTGGCAGCCGGCAATTCCCCGCCCCCAGCCTGGGGAGCGGGGCCCCGTGGCAGTTTGAGTCCTGGACACTCCCCAGGGCCATCTGTGGCTGTCCAGGATGCTACAGCCAGCCATAGATGCTACTGGCTCCCTGATGTTTGGTCATTTTCAATGCCAATAACTAAGCTACAATGGTTCTCCCACACCCGGAAGATAATAAATAATAAGCACTATTAAGGCTTTTTTCAAATGTAAAAAACCTTGAGATAATGTACTAAATTTTTCAGAAGGTTGTTTTCTTAGCACCTGGTGGAATACTATAGGATTTTCTTTAGCCAGTGGTAGGAGTTCCTGCCTTCATCCCAGTGCCGGTGAGGACAAGGGTGGAAGAATTTCCAGTGTTGCTGAAAACCGGAGGAGACTTCGGCTGAGAAACGGAGGAGACTTTGGATCAAGCTAGCTGCCTTCAGAACTTTCCTGGGCTGTGATTTAAGCTAGCTGCCTGCAGAATTTACATGGACTGTGATTTAAGCTAGCTGCCTGCAGAACTTACCAGGACTGTGATTTAAGCTAGCTGCCTGCAGAACATACCTGGACTGTGGTTTACCTGAACTGTGAGTTAATCTATTGAGACACTGCTTTACCTGGACTGAGACAACAAACTGTAATCTATAACAAATTTTAACTCGGTGTCTTTGCTAACAGTGTCGTTGCTGGTATTATTTCTCCAAGTGCTTCATCAATTGGCTTGTATTGTGACATTTTGTATCCTCCCTTTCTGTTTGTAGCAGGTTATTTATGGTGTTTCTGTAAAAACCACTGTGGTCTTTATTTAAATTAAATAAAAGGGGGAAATGTTAGAGTCTGTAAACATGTCAAAATAACACCTGGCATTTTGCCAGGGGAATGTTAGAGTGTGTAAACAAGTCTGGATGATGCCTGGCAAAATGCCAGAGGGAGTGGTTTGAGATGTAACAAAAGCGAGCCATTAAGTGTGGAGATTCCTGATTGGTTGACTGCAGTATCTAGTTTATGTTAATTAGATAACCTGGGTGGAATGTATAAATACCTCTATTGTCCTACAATAAATGGCTTCCACTCCTGCTATATCAACATACACATGTTATTCATAACCCCCACCCCCCGGTTATTTTGCTCCAACCGGACCGCGGCAGTATCTGCCAAGTCAGAAACCTCTCAAGTATGAACATGTGATACCAGGTAGGATTCTATATGTGCATATAAAAATACATGTGCTGAATAGGCTACACAAAAAGGGAGAGAGGAATTCACATTTTTGTTAACTTTAAAAACACATGGAGAACTATTTTAATTAAAAATTGACTAGATTTATAACTCCTACCCTATATAATGCAAAAGGCAAGTCCAACTATACAACATGACTCCTCTGAACTGCTTGTATTTCTATTTTGTTTGGGTTATTAATCTCCATCATATTAGGATTAGTAGTCAGAGTCTAGTAGGGTATGGGTTAGTGTCCAAAATAAGCTCCCTTGCCCCTCATTTGCCTAAAGTCATGGTGGCCTGGACACCCTGCATGTGAACCAGGAGTGATAAAATAGGACTGCAGTTAATACAGCTCTGCTTCTCCAATTTGAGGCCTACTGAGTGTCAGGTAACAATTCTTTATGTGATTTGGAGTCATGAGAAAACACAACCACTTCTTCAGGGCATTGAAGAATTCATTTGAACCAAAGGATTCCTATTCTCACTTGATGTAGGTCAGAAACCTAACAAAGGAACGCAAGAGACTTCATTCACCATAACAGATCTTTTTGCCATTTTGGTTATGGATGCACACATGGGATCTTTCTTTAGATCCATGAGGTGCTGAGAATCTAAGCCACAACCGCACACAGGGCCAAGAGGCTGATTCAGACACATCCCTTTACAAAGAAATTAAGCAAAGAGCCACAGGTGATGCCCTTTCATTTCCATTTGAAAACTGTTTTCTTCAGGCTTAACAAAGGGGTGGGCTGAGGGAAAGAACTTCCTGACATTCAGGGCAACAGAAATATAGGTAAGAGAATGGCCAAAGCAGGATTTCTCCACTGAGACTTTCCTGGTCACACTGATATCTGAGTTTTCTGTGATTCTCCCATTCCATTCAGCTGTCCAGTACATGGCCATGGCACAGAGCTTGGAGGTGGTATATATCTTGGACACAAAACCATGAGCCTATTCTGGAGAGTGGCCAGAATTCAGGAAGAAAACAGGAACTTAGGAAGATAGTAGGTGTTCCCCATCCATAAGACACACCGCAGTCCATCCATCAGTTGAGCAGGATGAATGCTGGGAAGCTTTCTACTAGACAGGATGCATCCATTGGTGCATTCTGTTTTTTAATGTCCAAAACCACGTACACAGTGGGATACACCGAACTAGAATCACTCACCTTGTCAAACGATTTACTAGAAACAGTCCATTCCAAACCAAACAAACCACCTTTCCTACCTATTTTCAGAACATGAGACAAAACCACAAACTCACACCCACACCCACAAAGGCATCTCCTTCCCACAAGTAAGTCTCTGACTCTCCAGTGTGTCCTCTGTCTGTTGAGCCAAACTATGTTCCCCGAAATGGCCAGTCCTGTCTCAGTTCTGGTTGCCTTGGCCAACTCTGTGAAGTTGTCAGGATCCAGTGGTGAGCCACTACCTGCTTTCTCAGGAAAGATCCTCTTCATATCTGTCCTGGCATTTGGCCATTCTCTCAGCAGTAGGTACCAAGAAAGACTGACTCTGTCCTTGGTAAATCCAAACAACTGAGCCCAGTGGGAGTGGGACTGGGACTGGCTCTGGGTGTCTGGCATCTTGGATCCCAATTTCAGAGAGTTCCAATACCAAGGAAGTGAGGTAGGACACTTCCTTCAAGAACTGAATGAGTTCACTCCCTTGGCAACCACTTTGTCCTAACAGTTGCTTCCAAGGGTCCCATGAGATAGAGGCTGCCCCTACTTCCTGTGACACTTTCGCAAGTTAGAATGGTATATCAACCATAGGCACCCGGGAACATCTCTCAACAAAGGCCTGGTTTGGTCCACCTTCTCTACATTTAGAATAGAGAGACTGATTCAGACACGACCCTTCATCCTGACCAGGTGGTTTGCCATGCAAGGTGACTTTTGCTCTCTCAACTCCTTCATAGCTGCCTACATCTTCTCCAGGTATCATTTCTGCATGGACCTTTGAGGTTCTCAGCAGGTTTAAGATGACCTACATTCCTGTATTGTAAAAACAACTCTGTCCCTGCTCTTCTGTAAACTTAGATTGAGGGAAGAGTGTATGGTTAGGGTTAATAAAAGGTTCGATTTGGGTTAGGAATCATTCTGCAGGATGAATAATTGTATTGGGAACCTGTAATATTTACAAGAATGTAAAAGTGAAATATTAGAATGAAAACAGAAATCTAGGTAAGATTTGAAGCCCAAAAGGGTATTGGGCCCTTGATTGGGATACTTAGCTTTGAATTATGTTCTGCAGAGATGTCTCAGATAAATCGATGTACAATGGCATAGGACCTTGTACCTTGGATGATGGAATGTCGAAGAGAACTTCTAGTCAAAAAGGGATACTCGGTATTATTTGAAAGATAGTCAGTAGGTTTAGAAAGCAGAGAGAGTGTAGGATTTAAACCAAAAGTTCTTTAGCAATAGGGTTTCGGGTAGAGAGTGAATGAAAATGTGAGCACATGTGAAGAGTCAGTCACAATGATAAACTGTGCAAAATATGTAGGAAAGCAGATATTAATAGAGACATTAGTAAATCAGGCAAACGATAAAGTGATTGATAGGATTAGACATTTTCAACAGGCTTGAGGTAAAATATATAATCTTAGGAAGAAACAAATATGTAGTGACCAATAGGATTCACATTTGAGAGCGTTAGGCAACCTGGACATGGATGTTTTTAGTAATGCATACTCACTTTCCATTAAGGCTTTGGTAAAATCATAAGTGTGAACTTTGCTTTTTGTGTCCAGAAAATTACTGTGATAAAATGTATATGTAGATCAGATGACATAAGTATTTATTCCACCGTTTCTGGGAGCAATATTTTGAAGATATATAAATTAGTACTGGCGTTACAAATGGGTGTACCCTGTGTCTAGGAATATAGAGATAATGCATGAATAGACAAAACTTTGATTAAACAATGTAACAAGTTCTAAATTTAAATAATGGATTGAATTGATATCTGAAAATATACAGGAAATCTTATATTGATATGCAATCATTCAATCCAACCAGGTATCCATCTTATTTTAATATTAGGCTTATGGATTATCATAAAGAGTGTGTGAATTTTGTTTCAAAGGTGATTATGGATTTCAGAAATAATGAGTTTGGAAAGAAGTCTCATGAAGAGACCAGACAAGAAACCTGGAGGAATACAAGAGTTTTGAATAAGGAAGTTATTGAAAGTGAAACAAATGCCTATAAATTTGTGAACTTGTTAATGAAATATATATCCTATTATGTGCATAAACTGAAGAAATAATAATGTACCAGTTTTGTTAAAAAATGAACGTCAAAATACACATCATGTCCCATAGGAATCTACAAGCATTGATGTTAAACTGGGACAGTTACTGTAGAAATATTTGGATTTGTATGCACCATTCACTGAAGTTTGTTTTTAGTACTAGGAAACAAATATGTATTTCAGGTGGATGAATATTTTTGAAAATAATCTTGTGAAAAGTTGATTATAAATCCACATACATGTACATGAATGAATTTAGGGAGTATATAATAAGACACATATGTTTCATATTTTCAAAAATCTGGAGAGTGTATATCTATCTATCTATCTATCTATCTATCTATACACACACACACAAACACACACTCAAACAGACATTAAAATGTAGCAATATATATATATATATATATCATGAAATATATATAATCCACAGAGCCAAAAATATTAATTTTACTAAACGTGGATTTATGTATAATGTTGTTCAACTAGGAAGTCACCCATAGTTTGAATTTTCACTTCCAACAGCATTCAGAGGAGTGATCTCTTCTGACAATTTGTATCTGCTAAGTCAGCAACCTCTCAAGAATGTACATGTGATACCAGGTAGGATTCTAAATGTGCATATAAAAATACATGTTCTGAATAGGCTACAGAGAAAGGGAGAGAGGAATTCACATGGTTGTGAACTTTAAAAACACATGGAGAACTGTTTCAATTAAAAATTGACTAAATTTATAACTCCTACCCTATATAATGCAAAAGGCAAGTACAACTATACAACATGAATCCTCAAAACTTCTTGTATTTCTATTCTGTTGGGGTTATTATTCTCCATCATGTTAGGATTACTAGTCAGAGTCTAGTAGGGTATGGGTTAGTGTCCAAAATAAGCTCCCTTGCTGCTCATTTGCCTAAAGTCATGGTGGCCTGGACACCCTGCATGTGAACCAGGAGTGATAAAATAAGACCGCAGTTAATACTGATCTGCTTCTCCAATTTGAGGCCTACTGACTGTCAGGTATAGATTCTTTATGTGAATTGGAGTCATAAGAAAACCCAAGCACTTCTTCAGGGCTTTCAAAAATTTATTTGAACCAAAGGATCCCTATTCTCACTTGATGTAGTTCAGGAACCTAACAAAGAAAGGCAAGAGACTTCATCCATCATAACTGATCTTTTTGAAATTTTGGTTTTGGATGCACACATCGGATCTTTCTTTAGATCCATCAGGGGCTGAGAATCTAAGCCACAACCGCACACAGGGCCAAAGGGTGATTCAGACACATCCCTTTGCAAAGAAATTAAGCAAAGAGCCACAGGTGATGCCCATTCATTTTCATTTGAAAACTCTTTTTTTCAGGCTTCACATGAGGGTGGCCTGAGGCAAAGAACTTCCTGACATTCAGGGAAACAGATACATAGTAAGAGAATGGCCCATAGCAGGGTTTCTCCACTGAGACTTTCCTGGTCACACTGATATCTTAGTTTTCTGATATTCTCCCATTCCCTTCAGCTGTCCAGTACATGGCCATTTAACAGAGCTTGAGGTGGTACATATCTTAAACACAAAACTATGTGCCTATTCGGGAGAGTGGCCAGAATTCAGGAAGAAAACAGGAACTTAGGCAGATAGTAGGTGTTGCCCATCCATGAGGCAAGCCGCAGTCCATTCATCAATTTGGCAGGATGAATGCTGCGAAGCTTTCTACTAGACAGAACACATCAACTGATGCATTCTCTTTTCTAATGTCGACAACCATGGACACAGTGGGATACACAGACATAGAAAGACTCGCCTTGTCAAACGACTTACTAGAAACAGTTCACTACAATCCAATCAAACCGCCTTTCTTTCGTATTCTCAGAACATGAGACAAAACCACAAACCCACACCCACACCCGCAAAGGCACCTCCTTCCCCCAAGTAGGTCTGTCATATCCGGAGTGTCCTCTGACTGGTGGGCCATACTATGTTCTCCCAAAATGGCCTGTCCTGTCTCAGATCTGCTCTACTTTGCCAACTCTGTGAAGTAGTCAGGAGCCAGCGGTGATCCACTACCTGCTTTATCAGGATAGGACCCTCTTCAGAGGTTTCCTGGCATTTGGCCATCCTCAAATCAGTAGGTACCAAGAAATATTGACTCTGTCCTTCGTAAATCCAAACAAGTTAGACCACTGGGACTTGGACGGGTTATGGCTCTGGGTGCCTGGCTTCCTGGATCCCAAGTTCAGAGACTTCCATCACCAAGGAAGTGAGGTGAAGTCACTTCCTTGAGGAACTGAATGAGGTCACTGCCTTGGAAACCACGTTGTCCTAACATTTGCCTCCAAGGTTCCCATGAGATGGAGGATGCCCCTACATCCTGTGACACTTTCACAAGTTCGAATCGTATATCAAACATAGGGACCAGGGAACAGCTCTCCACACAGGCATGGTTTGGTCTATCTTCTCTGTATTAAGAAGAATGAGGCTGATTCAGACACATTCCTTAATTCTACCAGGTTGTTTGCCATTGAGATGACTTTTGCTCTCTCAGGTCCTTCATCACTGCCTACATCTTCTCCAGGGATCATTTCTGCATGTACCTTTGAGGTTCTCAGCAGGTGGAAGATCCCATGCATTCCTGTATTGTAAGACCAACACTGTCACTGCTCTTCTGTAAAGTTAGATTGAGGGAACAGTGTATGGTTAGGGTTAATAACATTTTCATTTTCGGTTAGGAACCATTCTGCTGGATGAATAATGTTATTGGAACCTGTGATATTTATTAGAATACAGACGTGAAATATATGTACATAAACAGAAATCTAAGTAAGATTTGAAGCCCAGAAATCATTGGGCCCTTGATTGGGATACCTATCGTTGAATTACATTCTGCAAAAATGTCTCAGAGAAATCGATATACAATGGCATAAGACCTTGTAACTGGATGATTGAATGTAGAAGAGAACCTCCAGTCAAAAAGTGATAGTCGGTATGATTAGGAAGATAGTAGGTAGGTTTTAAGAAGAAGAGTGAATATAGGATTTGGACCAAAAGTTCTTTAGCAATAGGATTTCGATTAGAGTGTGAATGTAAGTTTCAGAACATGTGAAGATTTAGTCACAATGATGAACTGTGGAAAAGCAGATACCAATAGAGACATTACAAAAAAAGGCAAAGTATAAAGTGAGTGAGAGGATTAGACATTTTCAACAGGGTTGAGTTTGAATATATAATCTTTGGAAGAAACTAATTTGTAGTTACCAATAGGATTTTCATTTGAGAGCATTAGGCAACCTGGACATGGATGTTTTTAGTAATCCATGTTCACTTTTCATTTAGCTTTGATACAATCATAAGTGTGACCTTTGCTTTTTGTGTCCAGAATATTTCAGTGATAAAATGCATATGTAGATCAGGTGACATGGGTATTTCTTCCAACATTTCTGGGAGCAATATTTTGAAGACGTATAAATTAGTGTTGGGGGTACAAAGAGGTGTACCCTGTGTCTATGAATATAGAGATAATGCATGAAAATACCACATTGTGAATAAATAATATAACTGGTTCCACTTTAAATAATGGATTGAATTGATATCTGAAACTAAGTAAGAAATCTTATATTGATATACAATCATTCATTCCAACCAGTTGTACATCTAATGGTAATATTAGGGTTATGGTTTATTATGAGGGGTGTGTGAGTTTTGCTTCAAATGTGATAATGGAAATCGAAAATAATGTGTTTGGAAAGAAGTTTCAAGAAAAGACCAGTCAGAAACGGAGGAATACATGTTTTCTGAAGGAGGAAGTGATTGAACGTGAAATAAATGCCTATAAATTTGTGAACGTGTGGATGAAATATATATCCTATAATGTGCATAAACTCAAGAAATAGAAATGTACCAGTGTTGAATAAAAATAAACTTCAAAGTACATATCATGTCCCATAGGAATCTACTTGCATTGATGTTAAACTGGGTCAGTTACTGTAGAAATATTAGGATTTTTTTTTTTGGTGTTATACTACAATTTATTTTAGCACTAGAATGCCACAGAATGTAGAGGAAAGAGCAATGGATTTTTAGTTATAGCACTAATAATCCAACATTTAATGACTTTTTTGGGGAGTCTAGAAATTACATAAGGCTATGTAACATATATTTTATTATTTAACATTCATAAATGCTTGGGATTTTAGTAATATTTCTAGTTTTTTATTTTTTATTTTTTAAGTTGTTGATGGATCTTCATTTTCTTTATTTGTATGTGGTGCTGAGAATAGAACCCAGTTCCTCACACATACTAGGCAAACATGTTAACACTGAATCACAAACCCAGCCGCTCCACTTTTGTCTTAACATCGAACACGCCTCTCCCTCTTCTTTACTCACTTTCTTCCTCATTTTTCCCCTTCTCTCTCTTCCTTTTTCGTTTTTCCTCCATATCTATTTTTCTCTCATGGCATTACAAACAGTTGTATGCTATGAAATTTAAATTTGAGACTGTTTTTTATAGTCACTATTTTTTTTTAAAAAATTTAATAATTATAATCACCTGATAGATATATTACAATACATTTATTATACATATGTGTCTATATTCATGCATATGCATTACATATATTATGTGTATATATATATATATATATATATATATATATATATATATATATATATATATATATACATATATATTTAAAAGTACTTTGATTAGCCTGTTAGAAATAATATACACCAAGACTTTCTTAATTCTGAAGTCTTCCAGAATTAACATCTTACAATGAAAATCAAATAAACATATTTAAGAAAAAAGGTATCATTCTTTATTATGAATATTGATAATTTAATGTTTTTTATCACGTTACGCTGTAATATGGCATATTATATCTTATGAATTAGAGAAATTTTTTTGAACAACCTATTATTTAAGGACCATATGCACTGACATTTTAAATGGCTTTCTTATGATTTCAATTTCTATCAATTATGTATTAATTGCCAAATACTTATTTTAGTACTTTTCATATTCATAATTGATATAAAGTGAATTGTTTAATTTTTCTGGTAATTAGTTACTTAGTACAGTAGGGACATTATTAATAGTTCTAAATTTTTATAAGTAAATGGTACAAAGATATTTTCATGCAAAATTAAGAATAATTGCATGCTCTAAATGTTTGATTGTTGATACATATAATACAGAGCTTTTGATGAGTCTCTTCCCAGTAAAACATAAAATGCAAAGATATCGTTGGGTATGTATGTCCAAATAAAGATAATGAAAAATACACATTATCAGCTAGAAACTATTAAATAAAAGATGAAAAGAACAATCCAACACATTGTACCAACTTATCAGATGAGGCAGTATTCTGAAAGAATAGCCTAAGACTAGACCTGGTCCATGACAAAATATTTACCAAAAATTGAAATATGAAAAATATAGGAAATGCTATGAATTTTTCATGAAGGTAGGTGGATTATCCTTTAATCTCAATTAAGTGTATTTTCAAAAGCCAGTTTTCTGGTAAAATAAATTTGTGATAGATACAACTACACAAAACAAAGTTTCTGCTTAGCAAAATGAATGCATCTCAACACTTTTTTAGCTGATTTCTTGCCACTCAATTTTAAACCTTTATTTATTTATTTATTTTTATTGATTGTTCAAAACATTACAAAACTCATGATATATTATCTTTCATACATTTGACTCAATTGGGTTATGAACTCCCATTTTTCCCCAAATACGAATTGTAGAAGCACATTGGTTACACATTCACATTTGTACATAATGGCATAATAGTGATGTTGTATTCTGCTACCTTTTCTATCCCCTACTATCCCCCCTCCCCTCCCCTCCCATCTTTCCTCTCTACCTCATCTGCTGTTGTTCAATTCTCTCCATTGTTTTCCCCCCATTTCCCCTCACAAGCTCTTATATGTAATTTTGTGTAACATTGAGGGTCTCCTACCATTTCCATATGCTTTCCCTTCTCTCCCCCTTTCTATCCCCCCACTCGTCTTTGTTTAATGTTAATCTTTTTCTCATGCTCTTCCTCCCTGTTCTGTTCTTAGGTGCTCTCTTTATATCAAAGAAGACATTTGGCATTTTTTTAAGAATTGGTTAGCTTAGCTTAGCATAATCTGCTCTAATGCCATCCATTTCCTTGCAAAGTCTATGATTTTGCCATTTTTTAGTGCTGAGTAATACTCCATTGTGTATAGATGCCACAGTTTTTTAACCATTCATCTATTGAAGGACATCTAGGTTGGTTCCACAGTCTAGCTATTGTGAATTGTGGCGCTATGATCATTGATGTGGCAGTATTCCTATAGTACGCTCTGTTAAGACCCTCTAGTCCGAGAAGGGTGATAGCTGGGTCAAATGGTGCATTCATTCCCAGCTTTCCAAGAAATCTCCATACTGCTTTACAAATTGGCCTTATCAATTTTCAGTACCACCAGTAGTGTACAAGTGTACCCTTTTCTCCACATCCTCGCCAACACTTATTGTTGTTTGACTTCATAATGGCTGCTAATCTTACTGGAGTGAGATGGTATCTTAGGGTCGTTTTTATTTGCATTTCTCTGACTGATACAGATGGTGAGCATTTTTTTATGTACTTGTTGATTGATTGTATGTCCTCCTCTCTGAAGTGTCTGTTCAGGTCCTTGGCCCATTTGTTGATTGGGTTATTTGTTATCTTATTGTTTAATTTTTTGAGTTCTTTGTATATTCTGGATATTAGAGCTCTATCTGAAGTGTGAGGGGTAAAAAATTGTTCCCAGGATGTAGAATCTCTATTTACCTCTCTTATTGTTTCTCTTGCAGAGAAAAAACTTTTTAGTTTAAGTAAGTCCCATTTGTTTATTGTTATTATTAACTCTTGGGCTATGGGTGTCCTATTAATGAATTTGGAGCCCGACCCCACAGTATGTAGATCATAGCCATCTTTTTCTTCTATCACATGCAGTGTCTCTGATTTCATCACTAGCTCCTTGATCCATTTTGAGTTAACTTTTGTGCATGGCGAGAGAAAGGGATTCAGTTTCATTTTGGTGCATATGGATTTCCAATTTTCCCAGCACCATTTGTTGAAGATGCTATCCATCTCCCAATATGCTTTTAGCCTCTTTATCATATATAAGAATGTTGTAATTTTGTGGATTGATTTCTGTGTCCTCTATTCTCTACCACTGATCCACCTGCCTGTTTTGGTACCAGTACCACGCTGCTTTTATAACTATTGCTTTGTAGTACAGTTTGAACTCTGGTATCGCTATACCTCCAGATTCAAATTCCTGCTTAGAATTGCTTTTGCTATTCTGGGTCTTTTGTTTTTCCATATGAATTTCATGATTGCTTTATCATTTCTACAAGAAATGCCGTTGGGATTTTGATTGGCATCCATTTTAACCTGTAGAGAACTTTGGGTAATATCACCATTTTGATGATGTTAGTTCTGCCTATCCATGAACAGGGTACATTTTTCCATCTTCTAAGATCTTCTTCTATCTCTCTCTTTAGGATTCTGTAGTTTTCATTATATAAATCTTTCACCTCTTTTGTTAGGTTGATTTCCAAGTATCTTATTTTCTTTGAGGATATTGTGAATGGAGTGGTTTTCCTCCTTTCCATATCAGAAGTTTTGCTCCTGATATACATAAATGCCTTTGATTTATGCGTGTTGATTTTATATCCTGCCACTTTGCTTAATTCATTTATTATCTCTAGCAGTTTCTTTGTAGACCCTTTTGGGTCTGTTATATATATTATCATGTCATCCACAAATAGTGATAATTTAAGTTCTTGTTTTCCTATTTTTATGCCTTTAATTTCTATTGTCTAATTGCTCTGGCTAGAATTTCAAGAACTAAATTGAATAGAAGTGGTGATAGAGGGCATCCCTGTCTTGTTCCAGATTTTAGAGGCAATCCCTTCAGTTTTTCTCCATTTAGGATGATGCTAGCCTGAGGTTTAGCATATATAGCTTTTACAATGTTGAGGTAAGTTCCTGTTATCCCTAGTTATTCTAGTGTTTTGAACATAAAGGGATGCTGTACTTTGTCAAATGTTTTTTTCTGCATCTATCGAGATGATCATATGGTTCTTGTCTTTAAGTCTATTGATGTGGTGAATAGTATTTATTGATTTCCGTATATTGAACCAGCCTTGCATCCCAGGGGTGAATCCTACTTGATCATGGTGCACAATTTTTTTTGAAATGCTTTTGTATTCGATTCATCAGGATTTTATTGAGAATTTTTGTATCCAAGTTCATTAGAGATATTGGTCTGTAGTTTTGTTTCTTTGAAGTGTCTTAGTCTGATTTCAAGATCAGGGTGATTTTGGCCTCATAGAATGAATTTGAAAGAGCTCCTTCTTTTTCTATTTCTTGAAAGAGCTTGAAAAGAATCAGTATTAATTCTTCTTTGAAGGTTTTGTAGAACTCCGCTGTTTACCCATCCGGTCCAGGGCTTTTTTTCGTTGGTTATCTTTTGATGGTTTCTTCTATTTCTTCCTTTGTCATTGGTCTGTTTAAATTGTGTGTGTCTTCCTGACTCAATCTGGGCAGATCGTATGACTTAAGAAATTTATTGATATCTTCACTATCTTCTATTTTATTGGAATATAGGGTTTCAAAATACTTTCTAATTATCTTCTATATTTCTGTAGTGTCTGTTGTGGTATTGCATTTTTCACCCCCTATGTTAATAATTTGAGTTCTCTCTCTTCTTCTCTTCGTTATCATGGCTAAGGGCCTGTCAATCTTATTTATTTTTTCAAAGAACCAACTTTTAGTTTATCAATTTTTTCAATGATTTTTTGTTTCAATTTCGTTGATTTCTGCTCTTATTTTAATGTCGTCTACTACATTTGCTGTTGTTTTGCTCTTCCTTTTCTAGGTTTTTGAGGTGTAGTGTGAGTTCATTTATTTGTTGTTGTTTTTTTTTTTTTTGAGGAAAGAACTCCAAGAAATGAATTTTCCTCTTAAAACTGCTTTCATTGCGTCCCATAGATTACAGTAGGTTGTGTCTGTATGGTCATTTGTCTCTAAGAATTTTTTTGTCTCCTCCTTAATGTCTTCTGTAACCCATTGATCATTCAGTAGAATATTGTTCATTTTCCATGTGATGTAGGATTTTTCCTTCCTTCTTTTATCATTGATTTCCAGTTTCATTTCATTATGATCTGATATGGTGCATGGTATTATCTCCACGCCTTTATATTAACTAAGAGTTGCCCTATGACCTAATATATGGTCTATCTTTGAGTAGGATCCATCTGCTGCTGATAAGAAGGTGTATCCACTTGATGATGGTTGATATATTCTATATATGTCGGTTAAGTCTAGGTTATTGATTGTGCTGTTGAGTTCTATAGTTTCTTTATTCAGTTTTTGTCTAGAGGATGTGTCTAATGGTGAGAGCGGTCTGTTGACGTCACCTATAATTATTATGTTGTAGTCTATTTGACTCTTGAACTTGAGAAGAGTTTGTTTTATGAGTGTGGCAGCTCATTTGTTTGCTGCATACAAATTGGTAATTGTTATGTTATGTTGGTGGATGGTTCCTTTTAACGTTATATAGTGTCCTTCTTTATCCCTTTTGATTAACGTAGGTTTGAAGTTGATTGTATTTGATATGAGTTTGGCCACTCCTGCTTGCTTCCGTGTGCCCTGTGAGTGGTATGATTTTTCCCAACCTTTTACTTTCAGCCTGTGTATGTCTTTACCTATCATATGAGTCTCCTGAAAGCAGCATATTGTTGGATTTGTTTTTTTGATCCAGGTTACTACCCTATGTCTCTTGAATGGTGAGTTTAGGCCATTAACATTTAAGGTTACAATTGAAATATGATTTGTACATCCATTCATGTTAATTTATTTATTTATTTTAGTTTGGCTAGTTTTTACTTTTTGGTTATTTTCCTCCCCCTTTACTGAGATACCTCCCACTGTTAGTTTGGGGCACTATTTTTCAATTCTTCTTCTTGTAGTATTTTGCCCAAAATCCTTTGCAGTGCTGGTGTTATGGGTGTGAATTCTTTTAGTTTTTATTCATTGTGAACGATTTTAATTTTATTGTCAAATCTGAAGCTTAATTTTGCTGGATACAGTATTCTTTGTTGGAATTCATTATTTTTCAGTGTTTGAAATACATTGTTCCAGGATCTTCTCACTTTCAAAGTTTGTGATGAAAAATCAGTCGTTAATCTAATTGGTTTACCCCTGAATGTAATCCGCCTCCTTTCTCTCGTAGCTTTTAATATTCTCTCCTTGTTCTGTATTTTGGCTATCTTCATAATTATATGTCTTGGAGTTGGTCTATTATGGTTTTGAATGTTTGGGGTCCTGTAGGCTTCAAGGATTTGGCAATCCATTCCATCTTTCATCTCTGGGAAGTTTTCTAGAATTATTTCATTTAATATGTTGTCCATTCTTTGGGTTTGAATCTCTATGGCTTCTTCTATTCCGATGACTGTGAAATTTGTTTTTTTTATGACATCCCATATCTTTTGAATAGACTGCTCTTGGGACTTAAGCATCTTTTCTGTGTTGACTATATTCTTTTCAAGTTGATAAACGTTGTCGTCATTATCTGATGTTCTGACTTCTATTTGATCTAGTCTATTTGTAATATTCTCGTTTGAGTTTTAATTAATAGTTTCCTGCATTTCTAGGATTACTGTTTGATTTTTTTAAGATCTCTATCTCCTGGTAAAGCTTGTTCTTTGCCATTTGAATTTGTTTAATTCATTTTCAAAATATACTTTTATTGCTAGGACTTGCTGATTCATGTATTCTCTAATATCCCTTTCCATCTGAGTTAGGTAAGCCTTGAGTTTTTTCCCTATCCCTGTTTCTGATGATTCTAGGTCCTCCTGTAGAATTAAGTTGTCCTGCATTGTTTGTACACATTTTTTTCCTTTGTTTTTTCATGATGTTCACGTTGTTTTCCATTTCTATTTGATTGCTGTTTTTCTGCTCTATTCTATAGATTTGTTTTGGTTTAATATATCTGTTGTCTCTCCTTTGTGTTGGTAGACTATGCCTGCTAAAGTGAATTCTGCTTGGAAGGAATTGCGATGGCCGAGCTCCAGTGATGTCACCTGTCTGCTATGGCGGGCCCCAGGCTCCTTGCAGGGTGTTCAAATGGGAGTGGGCTGGGACTGATCTGTCTCTGTTTGTTTTCAACTCCCCGTCGCCGGCGGGCGGGCGGTCTCCAGCTGTCCAGTCACACAGTCAGCGGGTGGGCTGTCACTGGTGGGCGGGAGATCTCTAGCCACCCAGTTGCACGTGCAGCCAGCGGGCGATTGGTCGCTGGTAGGCAGGCGGGCACCAGCCACCCAGTCGCACCAGCAGCGGGCTGTTTGTGACCAGTGGGTGGGCGTTCTCCAGCCGCCCAGTCACGCGGGCCTGGCCTCTAGTCCCCTGTTATCTCCTGCTAGTCCTGGTTTCTCATGCTAGATCAGATTTCCCCTGAGTGATGCCTCTCGGCAGCTCATACTGTCCTCTGGGCCTGCCGTTTCTTGGGTGTGAATGGTGTCTATGGGGAACCCCGGCACTCTATTGTTTTGATTTTTTCCTCTTGCCCCTCTCCCAGCTCTGGCTAGACAGGTTTCGTTTTCGCCGCTGATGGGAGGGGAAGTTGAAGGTCAGGTGCCTGTAGTTTTCCCGACGTCTTTATGCAGGCTCTCTCTGATAATCTCTCCAATGGAAAGCCTAAGAGAGATTTTATGTGAATTCCCTGCTGTATGGGAGATGAGCTGAGTAACACAAACCTGTTTTATTGTTGCAATCTGTTGGAGAGTGGCGGTGGTTACTTCTGCTCTCCAAGATGGTGACCGTTGGTTTCCTTGGTGGAGTTTTTATTGTGGGGGGATAGAACTGTAGCACTTCCTTCCCCGTTTGAAATCCCAAACTCAGCCCGGGGCTCAGTTGGAGGTCAGCCAGCAGGATTCCACAGAATCTGCAGCAACGTTTCTCCCTGCCAGCTGGTCGCTTCTAGGTGGTGCCCTGCTGTCTCTAGCCACGGGGCAGGCCACACAGATTTGTCAGCCCGGATCTCCGGTCGCACATTTGGCTCGTGTTTGAGACTCAATTACCGGACCTCATTGGTGGAAATCATTCTTCTAGGTTTCGGTGCACACCCATTTTTCTGTAAGATCCTAACAAGATAATTTTTTGTCGTTCTAACTCGTTATTCACCTGTGAAGTGGCGCAGTTCACAGGGTGTGAGTGGCAGATTCAGAGACATCCCTTCATCCTGACCAGGTTGTTTGCCATGGAAGATGACTTTTGCTCTCTCAGGTCCTTCATAGCTGCCTACATCTTCTCCATGGCTTATTTCTCCATGGACCTTTGAGGTTCTCAGCAGGTGAAAGATCCCCTACATTCCTGTATTATAAGACCAACTCTGTCCGTGCTCTTCTTTAAAGTTAGATTGAGGGAACACTGTAGGGTTAGGGTTAATAACATGTTTGATTTGGGTTAGGAATCATTCTGTTTATGAATAATTCTATTGAGAAGCTGCGATATGTATAAGAATATATAGTTGAAATATATGTAGGAAAACAGAAATCTAAGTAAGATTTGAATCCCAGAATGGCATTGGGCCCTTAATTGGGATACTTAGCGTTGAATTACGTTCTGCACAGATGTCTCAGGTAAATTGATATACAATGTCATAGGACCCTGTACCTTGGAAGATTGAATGTAGATGAGAACATCCATTTAAAAAGGTATAGTTGTTATTGAATGGTTAATTAAATAGGTACTTGTCACTTCCTGTTTTTCTCTATGCTTAACAAAACACTGTTGAAATCTTGAGAACTGTTTGCTAATCTTGTTCCCAGAATGTGCTGTCCCCAGTTTTCAAACTGCAGAATTTACTCTCTCACCTGGTTGCATGCAAACTGCCCACTCCCACTGACCCATCAATAAACTTTCCTCCTTGCCCTCGGCAAGGAAAGTATATAAGCTCTGCTCAAGCTCTTCTCAGGGCTCTCTGCTGTATTCAAGTGAGCTCTGAGCCCCAGCATGCTGGAACTCCAATAAACCCTTTGCTGTTTCATGAGTCAGTTTCTTGGTGGTCTCTTCCTCCAATGCACGCCCGACCTTTACACAGGAAGTTTCCACTGATATCTGGCAGCGGCGGATGAGAGACCCCAACGGGCTACTCTTGGGGTAAGTAAGTCTCCTATTCCTGGTTTCAGGTTTCAGGTTAGGACTTGGAAAAATGGCTATTGATGAAGAGTGTGAGCTCTCTCCGACAGTGGCTGACAGACGTGTCACAGAGCCACAGGCCACGTTCCTGGAGGACGCCCCAGAGGACTTGGGAAATTTAGTTATAATAGATTCCTCGACTCAGTGATATTTTGTTTTGGATTCGGTATTGCCAGCCCATTGGTTATTGCCGGCTACTCAGTCCTGATCTCAGTGTTGGACGTCCATTGCCTGTCTTTATTGTCTTGTCTTGTCTGTTTCATGTGTCATTGCTTTCACTGTTTGTGGATCTTTCATTATGGGACAGAGCACTTCAATGCTAGATCTCAGTTTAAAGGGCGACTCTTATGCGTGGTCTCATAAAATCCCAACACAATTAATGGCAATACTTCTCTGAGCTCAGTTCCAGAACTCAGTCTCTAAGGGGAATCACACCAGAGTTCAAGCCCAGGTGGACCCAGTCATCTCTTCCAAATGCCACACAAATGACCACAATTAAAACCAAAACACTCCCCAATGGCCCTCATCTTCTTCCATATAGACACTCATCATAACCTCTGGCTGGACGTTTCCATGAGGGGCATAGCCCAAGACAGTGTCCAAAACATGCTCCCTTGCCGCTAATTTGCCTAAAGTCAGGGTGGCCTGGAAACCCTTCCAGTGAACCAGGATTGATCAAATACACCTGCCATTAATACTGATCTTCTTCTGCAATTTGAGGCCTACTGACTGTCAGGTGTAGATTCTTTATGTGAATTTCAGTCATAAGAAAACCCAACCACATCTGCAGTGCTTTGAAAAACTCATTTGACCCAAAGGATCCCAATTCTCACTTGATGGACGTCAAGAACCTAACAGAGGACGGAGAGAAACTTCACCCACAATGACTGCTCTTTTGGCCATTTTGGTTTTGGATGCACACATGGGATCTTTCTTTAGATCTATCAGTTGCAGAGAATCTAAGACACAGCCTCACACAGGGCATAGAGTTGGATTCAGACACATCCATTTCCAAAGCAAGTAAGCAAAGAGCCACAGGTTATGCCCATTCATTTAGATCTGAAAACTGTTTTCTTCAGGCTTCACAAAGGGGTGGTCCGAAACAAAGAACTTCTTGACATTCAAGGCAACAGAATATTATGTAAGCAAAAGGCTCAAAGAAGGGTTTCTCCACTGAGAGTTTACTGGTCACACTGATATCTGCGTTTTCTGAGATGCTCGCCATTCCCTTCATCTATCCAGTACATGGCCATGTCACAGAGCTTGGAGGTGGTACATATCTTGGACACAAAACCATGAGCCTATTCTGGAGATTGGCGAGAATTCAGAAAGAAAATTGAAAATTACTAAGATCGTTGGTGTTGCCCATCCTTAAGGAAAGCTGCAATCCATTCATTAATTGGGCAGGATGAATGCTGGGAAGCTTTCTACAAGACAGGACAAATCCATTGATGCATTCTCTTTTCTAATGTCTACAACCACGGACATAGTGGGATACACAGACATAGAAACACTCGCCTTGTCAAACGTCTTACTAGAAACAGTTCAACCCCAAAAAACAAACCACCTTTCCTACCTATTCTCAGAACATGAGACAAAATCATAAACCCAAAACCACACCCATATTGGCACCTCCTTCCCCCAAGTAGGTTTGTGACTCTAGGGAGTGTCCTCTGACTGGTGGGCCATACAATTTTCCCCTGAAAAGTCCTGTCCTGTCTCAGGTCTGTTCTCCTTGACCAACTCTGTTAAGTTGTCAGAAGCTAGTGTTTAGCCACTACCTGCTTTCTCAGGAAAGGCCCTTCTTCAGAGCTCTCCTTGCTTTTGCCATCCTAACATCAGTAGGTACAAAGAAAGACTGACTCTGTCCTTGGTAAATCCAAACAAGTGAGCCCATTGGGACTGGGACTGGGACTGGCTCTATGTGCCTGGTTTCCAGTATCCCAAGTTCAGAGAGATCCATCACCAAGAAAGTGAGGTGAGGTCACTCCCTTCAGGAACTGAATAAATTCACTGCCTTGTAAACCATTTTGTCCTAATAGTTGCTTCCAAGTGTCCCATTAGATGGAGGCTTCCCCTACTTCCTTTGAAACTTTCACAAGTTAGAATGGTATGTCAACCTTAGGAACCCGGGAATAGCTATCCACACAGGCCTGGTTTGGTCAATCTCCTCTACATTAAGAAGAGAGAGGCTGATTCAGACACATCCCTTCATCCTGACCAGGGTGATTGCCATGGAAGATGACTTTTGCTCTCGCAGATCCTTCATAGCTGACTATATCTTCTCCAGGATTCATTTCTGCATGGACTTTGGAGGTTCTCAGCAGGTGGAAGATCCCCTACATTCCTGTATTGTAAGACCAACTCTGTCCCTGCTTTTCTTTAAATTTAGGTTGATAGAACAGTGTATTCTTAGGGCTAATAAAATGTTTGATTTGAGTTAGGAATAATCCTGTGGGATGAATAATGGTATTGGGAACCTGAGATATTTATAAAAATATAGAGGTTAAATATATGAATTAAAACCGAAATCTAGGTAATTTTGAAGCTCAGAAGGGCATTGGGCCCTTGATTGGGATACTTAACTTTGATTTACATTGTGTACAGATGTCTCAGATAAATAGATATACAATGGCATCGGACCTTGTAGCTTGGATGATTGAATGTTGAAGAGAACATCCAGTCAAAAACGGATAGTAGGTAGAATTAGGTACAGAGTTGGTTTAGGAAGAAGAGTGAGTATAGGATTTGGAACAAAAGTTCTGGAGCATTAGGGTTGTGGTTAGAGAGTGAAAGTGAACATAAGTTCATGTGAAGGGTCAGTCACAATGGTGAACTGGTGAAAATATGCAGGAAACCACATATCTTTAGAGACATTATGAAATCAGGCAAAGTATAAAGTGAGTGATATGATTATGCATTTTCAACAGGGTTGAGTTTGAATATATAATCTTAGGAAGAAACAAATTTCCCCTTCCTCTCCTGTTTTCTCTTTTCTTTCCACTATACAAAGTCTAATCTGGGACAGAAAAGATCCGTCCTTTATAGGGCATATCAGGACATATACAGGATTGCCTGGAGCCTTTAGTTTGGGTAATGATTTAGCAGATAAAACTACGCATGACATACATATTTTCTCTACAGTAGAAGAAGCTACAAATTTTCATAAAAAATTCCATGTCAATGCTAATACTATACATAAGCGCTTTAAAATAACTAAGGAACAAGCTAGACAAATAATAAAACAATGTCAAAATTGTGTGACCATTTTACCACAAGTTAATCTTGGAGTCAATCCTAGAGGATTGATACCTAACCATATTTGGCAGATGGACGTCACAAACTTGCCAGAATTTGGAAAATTAAAATATTTGCATGTTACAGTTGATACTTCTTCTGAATTTTTGATGGACTCCCTTCATGCCGGAGAAAAAAAACTAAAGATGTTATAGCTCATTGCTTACAAAAATTTGCCACTGTGGGCATTCCAAAACAGTTAAAAACAGATGTTGCCCCTGGTTATACTTTTACCTCTTTTAAAGAATTTTGCTCATCATTTTGCATTACTCATATAACAGGAATCCCATACAATCCGCAGGGACAAGGCATAGTTAAATGAGCTCATCAAACTATTAAAACGTACTAATTAAACAAAAAAAAAAAAAAAGGAATTGGGAAGGGGTATATATTCCCCAAAGATAAACTTAAAATAACCCTTTTTACTCTAAACTTTGGAAATTTGGATTCATCAGGCTTATTCCTGTGGAAAGGCATATGTGTCCAAAAAATGTACATAAGCCCAAGGTACTTTGGAAGGATATTCTAACAGGACAATGGAAATGTCCTGACCCAGTAATTGTCTGGAGTTGGAGGTCTGTTTGTGTGTTTCCACAGGGAGAACAGCAGCCGATTTGGATTCCAGAGAGACTAACTAAAGCGATTTCTACAGATTAAAAAAATATGATTTGGCTCAAATCCATAACAGCTGATATCCAGAACTCCAGTTTGGCTATTCTTACATCTGTGACAAATCCAGGATGCTTTTTTCAATATCTATTTTATTATTACCCTTTCCCATGTCATGAAGTTCTATTTTGTTTTTTGAGCTCATACAAACCTAGGTTAATGTTTTGCTGATCAGTTCTATTTTTGGACTATAGAGTTTTTAGACATTGCAATGGAGATTTCACCTGTAAAATGTTATAAGGCCTTTACTCTTATGTTATGTGTTGTATGTATTATATTACGTGTGCACACTTGTGTTTTTTGTTATATGTTTGAATGTACGTATGTCCATATATCATATATGATGAGCGCTCATGAAAAAATGGATCCAAATATATTTTTATACACTTGATGTAAATGTTTTAATTTAAATTGGGTAAACACCTGTTGAGGATTGTTTTAAAATGTGTACAAAAAAGGAGGTTAACAGATATGTTTGTTTACTTTCACCTTTTCTTTTCATTATATTTAATAATTCTCTTCAAGACAATGTAAATTGTTAAGAAAATTGTTTTCTTTTAGTACCTTCTGGAATGTTACATAATTTTTCTTTGGCCATTATTGCCAGAATTCCTATCTTCATCCCAGTGCCTGTAAAGACAAAGATAAAACCAATCTACAGCTTCTGCAATAGCCATCACTGAACTGCTTGCAGAACTTGCCTCGACTATGTATCACCTGTATGCATTGTGAACTCACCTGCATGCATTGTGAACAATATGTTGGTGAATTGACTTGTGGTAGTGTTGGGGTATTTTTGCTGATGATGTCATCGGTGGTACAATTTTTCCAAAAGGAGCCGTCAATTGGCTTGGTGTATCTTCCTCCCTTCTGCTGTCATGGTCGTTCAGCTAAAATTTGGGGGCCAACAGAGGTGAGACAAAGAACCTCACCCCCCGCTGGTACAAAGACCTCTCCACAGGTGTGACTGTATACTGGACCTGTAGCTAGTGACGGGTAAGATCCAATTGCAATGGTACCAATCTAAGACTGGAGGCTGATACCTTGAGGTCAGCTCATTCGATAATGGGTAAGCACCATATGTACTATTGGACAACCTAAGGCAGGCATGGTCCCTAAGCCACATGCTTGTTGTTTAAACAGAGAGGGGGAGGTGTTGAGAGGCACAGCCCAAGGGGCCAAACAAACTTTCAGACTGCCGGCTGATGATTGGCTAACAGCGGCCCCAGCAACATCAAGCTAATTGGCTCCTCTGCGGTGATGCTCATTGGAGATGCTCATTGAGCAGTTTCCCCACCCTTTCAGACTGCAAGCTGATGATTGGCTCACAGCAGCCCCAGCAATATCTAGCTGATTGGCTCCTCTGTGGTAATGCCATTGGGCTGTTTCCCCACCCTTTCAGACAACGGAGCTGCTCATTGTGGGACTTTTTAGGGCTCTGCCCACACGACCCAGCCAATCGACCTCAAGAGAAGGAGTGTGGAGGTTGAGAGCTTGTGGGAAGCCAGTAGTGGCAGTTGGGCTCTGAGGGTTTTTCCCGAGGAGCTAATTTTTAGTCATGTGTGGTTCTAAAAGTAATTTTAGTTTCTTTTGACAAGTGGCTCCTGAATTGTGCCCAGCCAGATTGCAGCAATCCTAAAGTGATGGAGAAAAAGAACCCAAACAGAATAGAAATACAAGCAGTTTAGAGAGGCATGGTGTATAGTTGGATTTACCTTTTGCATGATAAAGGGTAGGTGTTATAAATCTAGTCAATTTTAAATTGAAATAGTTTGTCATGTGTTTTATAGTTAACAAATATGTGAATTCCTATCTCCCTTTATCTGTAGGCTATTCAGCACATGTATTTTTGAATGTACATATAGAATCCTACCTGGTATCACATGTACATTTTTGTTAGATGGCTGACTTGGCAGATACAAATTTTTAGAAGAGGTCACTCCTCCTAAACGTTGTTGGAATTGAAAATTAAAACTATGGGTGAGCTTCCTAGTTGAACAATATAATACATAAATCCATGTTCAGTAAAATGAATAGTTTTGGATCTGTGGATGTTATATATTTCATGATGAATTTCGATTGGCATATATATTGCTACCTTTTAATGCCTCTCTCTCTCTCTCTCTCTCTATATATATATATATATATATATACACACACACTCTCCAGATTTTTCAGAATGTAAAATATATGTGTCTTATTATACAATCCCTAAATGCATTCATGTTCATGAATGTGGATTTATAACCAAATGTTCACAAAGTTATTTTCAGAAATATTCATCCACCTTAAATACATATTGTATCCTAGTACTGAAATCAAAATTCAGTGAATGGTGCATAGAAGTCCTAATTTTTCTACAGTAACTGACCCACTTTAACATCAATGCAAGTAGATTCCTATGGGACATGATGTGTATTTTGACCTTCATTTTTATTCAACACTGTTACATGACTATTTCTTCAGTTTATGCACATCATAGGATATATATTTCATTCACAATTTTGCAAATTGATAGGCTTTTGTTTCACTTTTAATCACTTCTTGCTTCAGTACACAAGTATTCCTCTATGTTTTTTGACTGGTCTTTTCATGATACTTCATTTTATTTTAGATTTCAATAATCACTTTTAAAGCAAAACTCACACACTCTTCATGATAAACCATAAACCTAATATTACCATTAGATGTATAAATGGTTGTAATGAATGTATGTATCTCAATATAAGATTTCCTGTAAATTTGTAAATATCAATTCAATCCAATATTTAAAGTTGGAACCAGTAATATTATTTATTCACAGTATGGTCTATTCATTCATTTTATCTATATTCCTAGACACAGGGAACACCTATTTGTACACCCTATACTAATTTATACACCTTCAAAATATTGCCCACAGAAATGGTGGAAGAAATACTGATGTCACCTGATCTACATATGCACTTTATCACAGTAATATTCTGGAAACAAAATGCAAAGTTCACACTTATGACTGTGCCAAAGCCTAAATGGAAAGTGTGCATGGATTACTAACAATATCCATGTCCAGATTGCCTAATTCTCTCAAATGTCAATCCTATTGGTGACTAAATATTTGATTCTTTCTAAGATTTTATACTCAACCTCTACCCTGTTGAAAATGTCTAATCCTATCACTCAATTTATACTTTGCCTGATTTCTTAATATCTCCATTGATATCTGCTTCCCCATATATTTTCCCCAGTTCATCATTGTGTCTGACTCTTCACATGTGGTGACATTTACATTCACTCTCTACCGCAAACCCTATTGCTAAAGAACTTTTTGTCCAAATCCTATACTCACTTTTCTTCCTAAACCTACTGACTGTCTTCCTAATCCTACCAACTATGCCTATATGAGTGGATGTTTTCTTCTACATTCAATCATCCAATTTTCAAGGTCCTATGCCATTGTATATCGATTTATCTGAGACATCTGTTTAGAAGATATTTAAAAGCTAAGTATCCCAATCAAGGGCCCAATGCTCTTCTGGGCTTCAAATCTTACCTAGATTTCTGTTTTTATACTTATATTTCAACTATATATTCTTGTAAATATCACAGGTTCCCAATACCATTATTCATCCAGCAGAATGATTCCTATCCCAAATAAAACCTGTTATTACCCTAACCATACACTGTTCCCTCAATGTAACTTTACAGAATAGCAGGGAAAAAGTTGGTCTTACACTACAGGAATGTAGGGGATCTTCAACCTGCTGAGATCCTCAAAGGACCATGCAGAAATGATACCCTGGAGAAGTTGTAGGCAGCTATGAAGGACCTGAGGGAGGAAAACTCAACTTCCATGGTAAACAACCTGGTCAGAATGAAGGGATGTGTCTTTATCAGCCTCTTTCATCTTAATGTAGAGAAGATTGACCAAACCAGGCCTGTGTGGAGAGCTGTTCTCGGGTGCCTATGGTTGATATACCATTCCAACGTGTGAAAATGTCACAGGAAGTAGGGGCACCCTCCATCTCATGGGACCCTTGGAAGCAACTCTTAGGACAAAGTGGTTGCCAAGGCAGTGACTTCATTCACTTCCTGATTGAGGTTACCTCACATAACGTCCTGGGTGATGGAACTCTCTAAACGTGGGATTCAGAAAGCCAGGCAAGCACAACCAGTCCCAGTCCCAGTCCCAGTGGTCTCACTTTTTTTGGATTTACCAAGGACAGAGTCTGTCTTTCTTGGTACCTACTGGCCAAAAGACAGGAAAGCTAAGAAGAGGGGCCTTTCCTGATAAAGCAGGTAGTAGCTCACCACTGGCTTCTGACAACTTCACACAACATTCCTCCCTCAATGCAGCACAAAGGTCCCTTTCACTCATGAAGAGGAGGTCCAACCCTCAACTGTTCTGTAAAAGAACTTCAGAGAGAGAGGTTAAAGATTCCTGCAAAGCTGTTATGGAGGTTTCTAATATATTTAAGTTTTGGTCTATTTCTGCTTCTAACTGGGTCATTTGTTGTGTCCCATGGACCAGGGCAGTGGTTCCTGTGCCCACCCTTGTGGCAACTCCTATTCTTTATAGGATGGCTAAAGTGAGGGACATATGTTCCCAGTGAAACCGGGTTGTATGTCCCACCTATTCGATCTTCAAATGAACCTGCGTCATGATAGAGCATTCTGGGTAACATATGCACCATTACACAATTAATCACATCCGTTTTTCATTTCATGAAAACATCAACAATGTTTTAGTATATAGAATTATACTGTTGTAGGGACGGACAAGGCAAGGCACCTAAGATAGCACCAAAGACAGTGAAACAGTCCTATTTGGTTGCACCCAGATTCAGAGGGCATTGCTTCGGTTGTAATCAATTAATCTTCTGAATTCCAAGTTTAGGTAGTTTCAGAATTTTGTACCCAACATGTAAGAGAAGTGGCTCAGAAGATCACACTCTGCAGAAGTTCACAAAAAGCTGTTTTTGTTTCTGTTTTTTTTTTTCTCTGTTCTGGGCAAGTTAACTTTTCAAGGACAACTGGGTGGGGGAGAGCTTTTACTTCCCTTTCTTTTTTTCCCCCTGCCAGCTGTTACCATGGAGCCCAGATGGTAACTTCTTTATCTTAGAAATGTTGCCATCTCTGTGAAGCCCCAGTTCAAGGCCAGAGGAATTGTTCACATATTTTGTGAAAAACTAGTAAGGGGGTGTCTAGCTTAGGAGTGCTGATTATTTTTAGCCAGTGGCCAAGTGGAACAGGGCAACATTAAATGAGGAAGGTTATCTACACTGAAATCGTTTATAGGGACTTTTTTGCTGAAAGTCCTAAAGTCAGCCATGGTGAAGACTCCTGGAGAAGGTCAGTGAAAACTTTTCTGTGGGCCTGGTACAGAGGGGGGAGACAGAGAAGTCGGGGCTTAGAGCAGCTTCATGGATCTGAGAATGAGAAAGGAGAGATGTAAAAGAATAATGGGAAAGGGGTTTGGGATATTCCTAGCAACAAAACTTGAGCAGTAGAACAGGTAGAGCAGAGGGGAAGAAGGGAGTGAGTATCCACAAAGCCTGTGAGGGACTTTAAATTTTTAGTAACCTGTTTTCAGTGATGAAAGAGCAACTTTAAAGGCCATTTTCATTACATTTGGATAAGGGTCTGAGGGCTCTCCTCAGCTGGTTTGAGCTATGGGTTAGCTGGAAAGAGGACCTGGTGGGACCCAGTGCGGGCAGTGACAAGAGAAGAGAGGAGTGAGTCGGTGGAGGGGTACCTCAGTACCTGCTTCTCAGCCAGGGGGCAATGGTCTGAGAACCGGTGTTGGTTTGGGTTTTTGATCTAGTAATTGAAGGGAAGAAATCAGGTTGCTGAGTTTGGAGTGACAGCAGATAGTCTGGAGATGAAGGCTGAGGGTGAGGATCTATTGGAGAAGCATAGTTCAGGATGTGAGCAAAGGAGGGAAAAGGCCTCCACATAGGGGAATCTCCTTTTACCCTTTTGAGCACTTGCAGAAGTTAAAAAGGTCACACAGTATTTGAGGATCTAGAGACCCCTCTGGGGGCCATGGGTTTTGGTTATCTAATTGGTCATATGGCCAATGCTGTGTACAGAATTTGATGAGGAGTTCGGGTTCCATCAGGAAGCCCCTGTATGCTCACATCCCCATGACTTACAGAAGAAATTGGCTTTTCCTCCACACAGCTGTTGCTGTTTGTGGCTTTGATTGTCTGCCGGGCAAACATAGTAATCTAGGCTAGCCAACCTGCACCTGGCTTACCTGTCCCGACATCCATAATGTTTGTTTCCATTATTTATGGTACAAAAGGTATTTAATGAAATTTTAGTGGTATCCTCTTCATCAGGGATATCCTAATAGGAAAGACCTATAGCCAGCTAACAAATGTCTGGGTGGAGAAATGGCCACCAGGTCCCAAAGTGGTCTATATGTGAGATAGATTATACTTCTTCTCCAGTAGGATTTGTGATCAGCCATCGCTGCTGAAAGGGCTGATGAGGGTTAGAACTACTGGTGGTCAAGGAGAGACTCTATAGCTTCATCCACCTGGCGAATACACAATTTGAAAGGGTTACCAGTCTCTTCCAGTTTCCAGGCAGAGTCTGGACAGGGTGCAGGCTTGAGATGAGAGGCCAGGATCCAGGAAGTGATTCTGTCTACCTTTACCACTGTAGGTCTTATAAGTAGAACCTGGTATGGTCCTTTCCAGTGGGGTTCCAGGGATGACACCTGATGTTGTCTTACATAGACAAAGTCTCCTACTTGATATTGATGTGGAGTCCCCTCATCTCCAGGTTGGTAGGCAGTGGCCAGCTGTTTTCACAGGTATCGCTGAGTTCTTTCAACAGCTGTAAGTCTGTCAAGCATGGTGGTGTGGAAGGGATCGTTAGGTCTTAGAGTTGGGGTTAGGTCCCTTACTGGAATAGGGGCCCCATAGGGAATTTCATAGTGGGTGAGGTTACACAAAGAAACAGAGAGAGAATTTCTTGCATGAAACATTGCATAAGGCAGAAGCATTGTCCAATCTTTTATGTCGGTCTCTAAGCTTAATTTCATTAAGGTCTCTTTAATGGTTCTATTCATTCATTCTACCTGTCCTGCACTCTGTGGTCTATAAGCACAATGTAATCCCCAGGGTACTGGCTAACCCCTAACGTACCTGGGTCATGAATGCAGGTCCATTATCAGACTGTGTTACCTTAGGCAGGTCGTATCTTGGAAAAAAATCTTCCAGGATCTTCTTGACCACCATTTGTGCTGTTTCTTTCTTTCTTTTTTTTCTTTCTTTCTTTCTTTCTTTCTTTCTTTCTTTCTTTCTTTCTTTCTTTTTTTTTGGTGGGGAAGGCTTTAATCCATCCTGAAAATGTATCTACAAAGACTAGGAGATATTTAAGTCCATACCTTGCATGCTTAATTTCAGTAAAGTTCACTTCCCAGAATTGTCCTGGTCTTTTTCCTCCTAGGTGCTTTCCTCCAGGAAGCTTGGAAGGGTAAGCATAAACCAATTGATGGACCCGACAGGCTTTTGTTACCCATTCAGTCCTTTTGCTGTGATTTGGTCAGTGGAAAACTCTGTTCTTGATCCTTCAGGAATGCCTGCAAGTTTCTTTGAACAAAGTTGAGTGAGTTGATGTACATTTTCTACTGACATAGTTAGAGCCATGACTATAGGAGTTTTTACTGAAGGATTTAGAAATCCCACTTGGTTGCCTTCAGGGTTAAAAGTTATTTTGGCCCAGAGCTTGGTGAGCAGATCTCTGCCCATCAATGGGGCCAGGCATTCTGTGATTACTAGGAAGGATTGATGGATTTTCCTTTTCCCAGGTCTATGGTCCTCTTAGTTGTCCAAGCCCGATACTTACTGCCATTTGCCCCTTGAACTAGAGACCTTTAATTTGATAGATGGCCCAATGGGGCCTTGAGGGCTGAGTATATTGCCCCTGTATCCACTTCAAAGTTTACTGGGGTCCCCTACACTTCAAAAGTTACCCTGAGCTCCGGGAGGGGATGTTAGCCCCGACTTTTGGAGTCATCCTCAAGAGTCAGAATGGCTGGCAGGAGTGGCTGTCTCTTTCTAGGGAACTCTTTGGCCCAGTGTCCTTTTTTTTACAGTAGGCACAGTGATCTGAGGCAAGGAGTGGCCTCTGGCGTGGGCCCAGGTATCCCTTCCTGTCTCCCTGTTTCTTAATTTCTGGCCTATTTGTTGTTGTGACCAGGACCTTAGTCAGCGCCTTAGTCTGTCTTTTGTTTCTTTTATCCTCCCTTTGTTCCCTTCTCTTCCTCAGTTTCTCTCTTAAAGTATACCTTCTCAGCTTCTCTGACTAAATCTCTCAAAGTCATATCTTGTAATCCATCTAAGCATTTTAACTTTCTTTTAATATCCGGGGCAGCTTGCCCAATAAAGGCCATTGTGACAGATGACTTTTGATCCTCTGCCTGAGGATTGAAAGGAGTGTATCTTCTATATGCCTCCATAATTCTCTCTAGAAACATAGAGAGAGGTTCTTCAGGCCCTTGAATAATCTCTCTTACCTTGGCCTAATTAGTTGGTCGCCTAGCGGCCGCACGGAAACCCACTATTAGAGCCCGGTGATAAGTGAACAGATGCTCCCTACCTTCAAAGATTTGGGGGCCACAGTTGGGTTGGTTCAAAGGAAAGCTGGCTTTGATTATCTTGGGAAGTTGTGTCAGTCACGCATCTGGTCAGAGGATATTTTTTTCCAGCTTCCAGGAGTATTCTATTTTGATCCCCTGTCATGAAGACAGTCCCTATGAGTTGTTGGCAGTCATCTCAAGTAGGCTAGTGTGAAAACATCAATGACTCAACCAGACCTGTGTGCCAGGTGGGGTGCTCAGAAAAAGGGGGATTGTTATATTTCCAATTATGTACGTCTGAAGAGGAGAATGGCCAAAACTGGTAGGCTTGCATTTTTTCCCCCATGGCCGTCGTCAATCTTTGGCCCATAGGGATGGAGGGGGAGCATCATGGGAGTTCCAGTGTTTTCAACTATTCACTGCTGGCGAGTTCCTATAGCCGGGCCAGCTTCCTCAAGGGAAGGAAGGGCTGTGTGTGCCACTGGGGAGCTATCTGGAGGGTGCTGTGCTCCTCCAATTGCAGAGAGGCTGAGTCAGCAGCAGGGGAATCACTTAGAGGGTGTTGGGGATTGGGGGAAGAGGGCAGGGGATAAGGAGGGGGAGGAGAATCCAGTAGAGTCAAATCTTGTGACTCAGGGAGAACAGAGGGTGGAGAAGGAAGAAGAGCAGAGGGTTTGAGAGATCATGGGGGAAGGAGTAGGAGCAGGGGCAGCGGTAAGGAAAGGCTTCACCCATGGAGGAGGAGATTTGCAGAGGTCCTGCAAAGTTAAGATATATGGCGGAATGATCCAGATGGCTATGTGGCCCTGGCTAAAAGACAATATCTCTAACTTTTTAAATTAGTGGGAAGTAGAAAGATCCTTCTAGAGGCCATCCGACTCGAAAGGTGGGTCATTCTGAGGCACAGAGCATCTTCCAGGTCCAGTGTTTTACTAAATAAAAAAGATTCTGAGCCCTTATGTGGACTTTGGGCCAGTGATCAATGGTCAGGGACAGAGGCATTGAAGTGCTCTGTCCCATAATGAAAGATACACAAATAGTGAAAGCCACGACACATGGGGTCTCACATTCGCCGCTGCTGGATTTCAGTGGAACCTCCATATGAAAAGGTCGGGCAAGCCTTGGAGGAAGAGACCACAAAGAGATTGTCACATGCAACAGCAAAGGGTTTATTGGGGGTCCAGCATGCTGGGGCTCAGAGCTCAATTGAAAAGAGATGAGAGCCCTGAGAACACCTTAAGCAGAGTTTATATAATTTTCTTGGAGAGGGCAGGGAGGAAAGTTTATTGATGGGTCCGGGTGAGTGGGCAGTGTGCGTGCACACGGGTGAGGGAGTACATTCTGCAGTTTGGCAGTTGGGGAGAGCACATTCTGGGAACAAGATTAGCAAAGAGTTCTCAAGATTTCAAAAGTGTTTTGTTAAGCATACAGAGAAACAGGAAGTGACAAGTACCTATTTTATTAACCTTTAACTACCGACTATCCCTTTTTGACTGGATGTTCTCTTCTACATTCAATCATCCAAGGTACAAGGTCCTAGGCCATTGAATATTGATTAATCTGACACATCTGTGCAGAACCTAATTCAAAGCTAAGTATCCCAATCAAGGGCCCAATTCTCTTCTGGGCTTCAAAACTTACCTAGATTTCTGTTTTCATACATGTATTTCACCTATATATTCTCATACATATCACAGGTTCCCAATACCATTATTCATCCAGCAGAATGATTCCTAACCAAATCGAAAATGTTATTAACACTAACCGTACACTTTCCCCTCAATCTAACATTACAGAGAGGAGGGACAGAGTTAGTCTTACAATACAGGAATGTAGTGGATCTTCCACCTGCTGAGAACCTCAAAGGTCCATGCAGAAATGTCCTCTGGAGAAGATGTAGGCAGCTATGAAGGACCTGGGAGAGTAAAAGTCATCTTACATGACAAACAACCTGGCCAGGATGAAGGGTTGTGTCCAAATCAGCCTCTCTCGTCCTAATGTAGAGAAGATGGAACAAACCAGGCCTCTGTGGAGAGCTGTTCCCAGGTTCCTATGGTTGATATACCAATCTAACTTGTGAAAGTGTCACAGGAAGTTGGGGCAGCCACCATCTCATGTGACCCTTGGAAGCAACTGTTAGGACAAAGTGGTTGCCAAGCCAGTGAACTCATTCAGTTCCTGAAGGAAGTGACCTCACCTCACTTCCGTGGTGATGGAACTCTCTGAACATGGGATCCAGGAAGCCAGGCATCCAAGCCAGTCTCAGTCACAGTCCCTGTGGGCTCACTTGTTTGGATTTACCAAGGACAGAGTCAATCTTTCTTGGTACCTACTGATGTGAGAATGGCCAAATACCAGAAAAGCTCTGAAGAGGGGCCATTCCTGAGAAAGCAGGTAGTGGCTCACCACTAGCTCCTGACAACTTCACAGAGTTGACCAAGGAGACCAGATCTGATAAAGGACAGGCCATTTTGGGAGAACATAGTATGGTCCAGAAGTCAGAGGACACTCTGGATAGTCACAGACCTACTTGAGGGAAGCAGGTGCCTTTTTGGGTGTTGGTGTGGGTTTGTGGTTTTGTCTCATGTTCTGAGAATAGGTAGGAAAGACGGTTTTGAGGCTTGGAGTGAAATGTTTCTACTAAGTCGTTTCACAGGGCGTGTGTTTCTATGTCTGTGTATCTCACTGTGTCCGTGGTTGTAGACATTAGAAAAAAAGAATGCATCAATGGATGTGTACTGTCTATTAGAAAGCTTCCGAGCATTCATCCTGCCCAATTAATGAATGGACCAGGGCAAGCATAATCAATGGGTAACACCTGCTATCTTCCTAAGTTCCAGTTTTCTTCCTGAATTCTGGCCACTCTCCAGAATAGGCTCATGGTTTTGTGTCCAAGATATGTACCACCACCAAGCTCTGTCACATGGCCATATACTGGATAGCTGAAGGGAATGGCGAGCATCTCAGAAAACTCAGATATTAGTGTGACTACTAACATCTCAGTGGAGAAACCGTGGTTGGGCCTTTTGCTTAACAATTGTTCTTTTCCCCTGAGTCAGGAAGGACTTTGCCTCAGGCCAACCCGTTTGTGAAGCCTGAAGAAAACCGTTTTTTAATGGAAATGAATGGGCATCACCTGTGTCTCTTTGCTTAATTGCTTTGGAAAGGGATGTGTCTGAATCAGGCTCTTGGCCCAGTGTGAGGCTGTGGCTTAGATTGTCAGCACCTGATGGATGTAAAGAAAGATCCCATGTATGCATCCAACACCAAAATGGCCAAAAGAGCAGTCATTGTGGGTGAATTCTCTTGTCTTTCTCTGTAAGTTTCCTGACCTCCATCAAGTGAGAATAAGGATCCTTTGGGTCTAATGAGTTCTTTAAAGCCCTGCAGAGGCTAGCCCATTGGTGCTTGGGTTTTATCATGACTCCAATACACATAAATAATCTAAATCCCACAGTCAGTAGGCCTCAAATTGGAGAAGTGGAGCAGTATTAAATGCAGGCCTATTGGATCACTCCTGTTTCACAGGAAGGGTGTCCAGGCCACTCAAACTTTAGGCAAACGAGGGGCAAGGGAGCTTATTTTGGATACTGTCTTGTACTGTGCTCCTCATGGAAACCTCTAGCAAGAGGTTATGTTCAGTGTCTATATGAAATAAAATGAGGGCCATGTGGGATTTTTTTGGTTTCAATTGTTTTCATTTGTGTGGCGGTTGGAAGAGGTGACTGGGTCCACCTGGGCTTGAACAGTGGCGTGATTCCCCTTAGAGAGTGAGTTCTGAAACTGACCTCAGAGAAGTATTGCCATGACTTGTGTTGGGATTTTAGGAGGACACGCATGAGAGTCGCCCATGGAAACTGAGATATAGGCCCAGGGTACCTTTCCACAGAGCACTGAGAATCTCAGCCAGGATATCACATGATTTTATTCTTAAAGGCATGTCAGCCATAGTTGAGAATCAAAACAAACATGGACCTCACATTGTAGACCTCAATGAGCCTGGCTTCATGTGACCTTTTGGCCACTCTTTGGAAAGTCTTGCCTGTGAGAGTTCTTGATAGCGTTCATTGAAATGAGCATCCTCACCATTTAATGGTTCCCGAATGAATTAAAACCCACAGTGCCTCCAACTTCATCCTTGAAAAATGCCTAGATAAATACCATGAAATTTTTGAATTTCCCATGACCTGGTCGCACTGGGAACATTTGGATGTCCTACATCATTCATGAATCTATCAGGCAGTGCCTTGATTGACTGGGATTCATAAAAATGGTGTAGAAAAGAGATACCAGTAAGTTGGAGCCTACTGAGTGGTGGGCCTAGAGCAGAGGTGGGAAGGTGTATGATAAAACATCTTTGTGAGGCCATGTCAATCTGCCATTAGCTTCCAAATTGCTTGTGACTGACATGGTGCAGTCAGCAGAATGTTCAATGAAATGGCATATTGTTATATGGAGAGGTTTCAGGGCAATGTTCAGAACCAGGTTTCTATGGACAAGGGGGCAAGCTATGAGGGATAGAAGCCTGCTTGGTGCATTCTCCTGAGAACCCTGACCCACCGCACAAGACAGAACTTCCTCCACCACTGTGTCCCATTTGAACTCCTTGTATATCGTGAGGCAAATACCAAAGTCCCAGTGCAGCAGCAAGAAACACCATGAAAATTGGAGGATGACCAAATGGCTTCACAGTCCCCCAGGGAGACACTTAGCCCACAATGGCCACAGTTTACCTACAAAGAGAGAATTCCGCACTGCTACCTCATGTACATTGGAAAATAAGAATCCATGTCCTCCAGGTCACATAGATGCAGACCCAGCTTTGATGGTCTCACTAGAAAGAAATCAAAAGCTCCTGAAAACAATATATATTTCAAGTGCCCAACCACATAGGCAGTTTCCCAAGAAGTCTTTAGGGCACCAGAGCTCCACATTTGAGAAATGTTTACTGTGTCCCTTACTTTGGGAAACTCCTCTAACACCTCCAAGGTTGTGAACTCCTGAGCATATTCCATTCCAGATATGTATTCACAGATTTTCTAACTCTTCTTCTCTAATTCTGTATTACTTGGGGCGGAGTTAATTACAATAAATTTTTCTGGAAGAGAATAAGAAGATTTTTGTGTAGCACATATTTGCATACACATTGTGTTCATTTTCCAATTTTCCATTCGAAATACTGATTCCCTGACACTAACCCATAGCTTGCTAGACTCTGACTACTAATCCTAATGTGATGGAGAAAAATAACTCAAACAGAATAGAAATACAAGCAGTTCAGAGGAGGGGTGGTGTATAGTTGGGCTTGCCTTTTGCAATACATAGGTTTGGAGTTATAAATCTAGTCAATTTTTAATTGAAGTAGTTCTCCGTGTGTTTTTAAAGTTAACAAATATGTGAATTCCTGTCTCCCTTTCTCTGTAGCCTATTAAGCACATGTATTTGTATATGCACATATTGAATCCTACCTGGTATCACACGTACATACTTGTGAGGTGGCCAACTTGACAGATACAAATTGTGGAACAGAAAATTCAACCTATGGGGGAGCTTCCTAGGTGAACAACATTATATATAAATCCATGTTCAGTAAAATAAATATTTTTGGATATGTGGATCATATAAATTTCACGATGAATTTTGATTGGCATATATATTGCTACTTTTTAATTGCTCTGTGTGGGTTTTGTGTGTGTGTGTATATATATATATATATATATATATATATATATATATATATATATATTCTCCAGATTTTTCAAAATGTAAAATATATGTGTCTTATTATACACTCCTAAATTCATTAATGTTCATATATTTGGATTTCTAATCAACTTTTCACAAGATTATTCTCAGAAATATTCATCCACCTGAACTACATATCTGTTTCCTAGTACTGAAAACTAAATTCAGTGAATGGTATATACAAATGCTAATATTTCTACAGTAACTTACCCAGTTTAACATCGGTGCAAGTAGATTCCTATGTTCCATGATGTCTATTTTGACGTTCATTTTTATTCAACACTGGTATATTAGTTTTCTTCATTTTATGCACATCATACGATATATATTTCTTCCACAATTTAGCAAATTTATAGGCATTTGTTTCACTTTCAATCACTTCCTGCTTCAGAACACATGTATTCCTCCAGCTTTCTTGACTGGTTTTTTCATGAGACTTCTTTCTGAACACATTGTTTTCGATTTCCATAATCACTTTTGGGGCAAACTCACACACCCATCATGATAAACCATAACTCTATTATTACCATTAGATGTATAACTGTTTGGAATGAATGATTGTATATCAACATAAAATTTCTTATGTATTTTCAGATATCAATTCAATCCAATATTAAAAGTGGAACCTGTTATATTATTTATTCACAGTATGGTCTATTAAGGCATCATCTCTATATTCATAGACCCAGGGTCTATGTATTTGTATCCCCAATACTAATTTATAAGTCTTTAAAATATTGCTTTCAGAAATGGTGGAAAAAATACTCTAGTCACCTGATATACATATACATTTCATCACAGTAATATTCCTGACACAAAATGCAAGGGTCACACTTATGACTGTACCAAAGCCTAAATTGAATGTGAGCATGTATTACTAACAACATCCATGTCCTGGTTCCCTAATGCTCTCAAATATTATTCCTATTGGTGACTACATATCTGTTTCTTCCTAAGATTATATATTCAAACTCAACCCTGTTAATAATGTCTTATCCTACCACTCACTTTGTACTTTGCCTGATTTCCTAATGTCTCCATTGATATCTGCTTTCAAATACCTTTTCTCCAGTTCATCATTGGGAATGACCCTTCAAATGTGCTGACATTTACATTTACTCTCTCACCAAAACCTTATTGCTAAAGAACTTTTGGTCCAACTCCTAGACTCACTCAAATGGGTTCTTCAAAGCCCTGCAGAGGGAAGCCCAGAGATTCTTGGGTTTTCTCATGACTCCAATTCACATAAAGTATCTAAACCCCACAGTCAGTAGGCCTCAAATTCGAGAAGCAGAGCAGCATTAATGGCAGTCCTATTTGATCACTCCTGGTTCACAGGAAGGGTGCCCAGGCCACCCTGACTTTAGGCAAATGAGGGGGAAGGGAGCTTATTTTGGACACTGTCTTGGACTGTGTCCCTCATGGAAACCTCTAGCAAGGGATTATGATGAGTGTCTACATGGAAGAAAATGAGGGCCATGTGGGAGTGTTTTGTTTTTAATTGTGGTCACTTGTGTGGCGGTTGGAAGAGATGAATGGGTCCACCTGGGCTTGAACTCTGGTGTGATTCCCCTTAGAAACGGAGTTTTGGAAATGACCTTAGAGATGTATTGCTATGAATTGTGTTGGGATTTTCGGAGGCCAGGCATGAGAGTCGCCCATGCATGACAATACGCGTCAAATTGGAGAAGCAGAACTTAATGTCCAAATCCTTTACTCACCCTTCTTTTTAATCCTACCGTCTATCTTCCTAATCTCAGATAAATACCATGATATATTTGAAATTCCTATGACCAGGTGGCACTGGAGAATCTTTGGATGTCCTGTTTCTGATCATGAGTGTACCAGACAGTGGCTTAATTGACTTGGTTTTATGAAAATGGTGTAGAACAGAGATGCCAGTAAGTTGGAGCCTGCTGAGTAGTGGGCCTAGAGCAGTGGTGTGCAGATGTGTGATAAAATATCTGTGGTGGGGTCATGTGGATCTTCCATTGGCTTCCAAATGGCTTGTGACTGAAATAGTGTAGCCAGCAGACCCTTATATGTAAAGGCATCTCGTTATATGGAGAGGTTTAACGTCAATTTTAAGAAACAGGTTGCTATGGTCAAGGGGACAAGCTATGTTGGATAGAAGACTTGTTGGTGCATTCTCCTGGAGAACCTGACCCACCACACATGACAGAACTCACTCTAGCATTTTGTCCCAGTTGAACTCATTGTATTTCGTTAAGTAAATACCATACTCCCAGTGCAGCAGCAAGAAACACCACAAAAAGTGGAGGATGACCAAATGGCTTCACAGTCCACATGGGGAGACACTTAGACCCGAGTGGCCACAGTTTACCTACAAAGAGAGAATTCAGCACTGCTCCCTTATGTTCATTAAAAAAAAAGAAACCATGTTCTCCAGGTCACATAGATGCAGACCCATCTTTGATGGTCTCACTACAAATGAAGCTAAAGCTCCTGACAACAACATATATTTCAAGTGCCCAAACTCAGAGACAGTTTCTCAAGAAGTTTTTAGGCCAGCAGAGCTCCATGTTTGTGGAGTGTTTACCCTGACCCTAACTTTTGGAAACTCCTCTACCACCTCCAAGGTTGTGAACTCCTGATTATGTTCCATTCCATATATGTATTCACAGATTTTCTAACTCTTCTCCTCTAATTGTGTCTTATTTGGGGTGAAGGTAATGGCAATTCATTGTTCTGGATGAGAGTGGGAATATTTTTGTGTGGCACATATTTGCATACACATTGGATTCATTTTCTTATTTTCCAATCAAAATACTGAAACCATGACACTAACCCATACCCTACTAGACTCTGACTACTAATCCTAATATGATGGAGGAAAAATAACCAAAACAAAATAGAAATACATGCAGTTCAGTGGAGGCATGGTGTATATTTGGACTTGCCTTTTACATGATAAAGGGTAGGTGTTATAAATCTAGTCAATTTTTGGTTAAAATAATTCTCCATGTGTTTTTAAAATTAACTAATATGTGAATTCCTGTCTCCCTTTCTCTATAGACTATTCAGCACATGTATATTTATATGCACATATAGAATCCTACCTGGTATCACAGGTTAATTTTTTTGTTTTGTCTGACTTGGAAGATACAAATTGTGAGAAGAGATCCCTCCTCCTAAACGCTGTTGAAACTGAAAATTCAACCTATGGGTGAGCTTCCTAATAGAAAAACATTATACAAAAATCCATGTTCAGTAAAATAATTATTTTTGCATATGTGAATTATATATATTTAATGATGAATTTCGATTAGCATATGTATTGCTACTTTTTATAGTCTGTGTGTATGTTTTGTGTATATATATATATATATATATATATATATATATATATATATATATACATACTCTCCAGATTTTTCAAAATATGAAATATATGTGTCTTATATATACTCCCTAAATTTATTCATGTTGATGTATTTAGATTTATAATCGATTTTTCACAAGATTATTCTCAGAATTATTCATCAACTTGAAATATATATTTGTTTCCTAGTACTGAAAACTGACTTCAGTGAAAGCTGCACACAAATCCTAATATTTCTAGAGTAACTGACCCAGTTTAATATCGACGCAAGTAGACTCCTATGGGACATGACATATAATTTGACGTTCATTTTTATTCAACAAAGGTACATTACTATTTCTGCAGTTTATGCACATCGTAGGATATATATTTTATCCACAAGTTCACAAATTTTTAGACATTTGTTTCAATGTCAATCACTTCCTGCTTCAGAACACAAGTATTCCTCCATGTTTCTTGACTGGTCTTTTCATGAGACTTCTTTCCAAAAATATTATATTTGATTTCCATAATCAGTTTGAAGCAAAACTCACACACACTTCAGGATAAACCACAACCCTAATATTACCATTAGATGTATTACTGGTTGAAATGAATGTATGTATATCAATATAAGATTTCCTGAATATTTTTAGATATCAATTTAATCCATCATTTAAAGTTGGAACAAGTAATATTATTTATTCACACTACGCTCTATTCATGCATTATCTCTATATTCATAGACACAGGGTACATCTATTTTTACCCACAATACTAATTTATACATCTTCAAAATATGGCTCCAAGAAATGGTGGAAGAAATACTCATGTTACCTGATCCACATATACATTTTATCACAGTAATATTCTGGTCAGAAAATGCAAACATCACACTTATGATTGTACCAAAGTCTAAATGGAAAATGAACATGGATTACTAAAAACATCCATGTCCAGGCTGCCTAATGCTCCCACTTGTCAATCTTTTTGGGGACTACATATTTGTTTTTTCCTAAGATTATATATTGAAACTCAATCATATTGAAAATGTCTAATCCAATCACTCACTTTACACTTTGCATGATTTCCTAATGTCTCTATGGATATCTGCTTTCCTACATATTTTCCCCATTTCATCATTGTGACTGATTCTTCACACGTTCTGACATTCATATTCACTCTCTACCCGAAACCCTATTGCTAAAGAATTTTTGGTCAAAAACTTATACTCACTCTTCTTTTTAAACGTACAAACTGTCTTCCTAATACTACCAACTATCCCTTTTATCCTGGATGTTCTCTTCGACATTCAATCATCCAAGGTACAAGGTCCTATATCATTGTATATCGATTTATCTGAGACATCTGTGCAGAACATAATTCAAAGCTAAGTATCCCAATGAAGGTCCCAATGTCTTTCTGGGCTTCAAATCATACCTAGATTTCTGTTTCCATACTTATATTTTACCTATATATTCTTGTAAATATCGCAGGTTCCCAATACCATTATTCATCCAACAGAATGACTCCTCACCAAAATCGAACCTGTTATTAACCCTAACCATACACTGTTCCCTCAATCTACCTTTACAGAAGAGCAGGGACAGAGTTTGTCTTACAATACAGGAATGTAGGGGATCTTCCACCTGCTTAGAAACTCAATGGTCCAAGCAGAAATGATCCCTGGAGAAGTATTAGGCAGCTATGTAGGACCTGAGAGAGCAAAAGTCATCTTCCATGGCAAACAACCTTGTCAGGATGAAGGGTTGTGTCTGAATCAGCCTCTCTATTCTTAATGGAGAGAATATGGACCAAACCAGGACAATGTGGAGAGCTGTTTCTGGTTCCATATGGTTGATATACCATTCTAACTAGTGAAAGTGTCAGAGGAAGTAGGGTATCCTCCATCTCATGGGACCCTTGGAAGCAACTGTTATAACAAAGTGGTTGCCAAGGCAGTGAACTCATTAAATTCTTGAAATAAGTGACCTACCTCACTTCCTTGGTGATGGAACTCTCTGAATTTGGGATCCAGGAAGCCAGGCACACAGAGCCAGTCCCAGTCTCAGTCCCAGTGGGCTCACATGTTTCGATTTACCAAGGACAGAGTCTGTCTTTTTTGGTACCTACTGATGTGAGGATGGCCAAATGCGAGGAGAGTTCTGAAGACGGGCCTTCCCTGAGAAAGCATGTAGTGGTCAGAACAGGCTCCTGACAACTTCACAGTGTTTGACAAGGAGACCAGATCTAAGACAAGACAGGCCTTTTCGGGGGAACATAAAATGGCCCACCAGTCAAAGGACACTCTGGATAGTCACAGACTTACTTGGGGGAAGGAGGTGCCTTTTTGAGTGTGTGTGTGAGTTTGTGGTTTTGTCTCATGTTCTGAGAATAGGTAGGAAAGGCGGTGTGTTTGGTTTGGAGTGGACTATTTCTAGAAAGAACTTTGACAAGGCAAGTGTTTCTGTGTCTGTGTCTCCCACTGTGTCCATGGTTGTAGACATTAGAAAAGAGAATGCATCAATGGATGTGTCCTGTCTAGTAGAAAGCTTCCCAGCATTCATCCTGTCCATTTTAGTAATGGACTGCAGGTTGCCTTATCGATGTGCAACACCTACTATCTTACTAAGTTTCTGTTTTCTTCCTGAATTTTGGCCACTCTCCAGAATAGGTTCATGGTTTTGTGTCCAAAATATGTACCACCTCCAAACTCTGCGACATGGCTATGTTCTGGATAGCTGGAGGGAATTGGAGCATCTCAGAAAACTCAGATATCAGTGTGACCAGAAAAGCCTCAGTGGAGAAACCCTGTTTTTCGCCTTTTGCTAACCTATTGATCTTTTGCCCTGAATGTCAGGAAGGTCTTGGCCTCAGGCCACCCCTTGGTGAAGCCTGAAGGAAACAGTTTTCAAATGGAAATGAATGGGCATCACCTGTGGCTCTTTGCTTAATTGCTTTGGAAAGCCATGTGTCTGAATCAGCCTCTTGGCCCTGTGAGAAGCTATGGCTTAGATTTTCAGCGCCTGATGGATCTAAAGAAACATCCAATGTGTGCATCCAAAACCAAAATGGCAAAAACATAAGTCATTGTGGATGATGTCTCTTGCCTTCCTCTGTTAGGTTCCTGACCTTCTTCAAGGGAGTATAGGGATTTTTTGGGTCAAATGAGTTCTTCCAAGCTCTTCAGAGGTGCTTGGGTTTAATCATGAATCCAAATCACATAAGGAATTTATACCTGACAGTCAGTAGGCCTCTAATTGGAGAAGTAGAGCAGTATTAGCGGCAGACGTATGTGATCAATCCTAGTTCACAGGAAGGGTGTCCAGGCCACCCTGAGTTTAGGCAAATGAGGGGCAAGGAAGCTTATTTTGGACACTCTCTTGAGCTGCGCCATTCAAGGAATCCTCCAGCCAGAGGTTATGATGAGTGACTCTATGGAAGAAGATGAGGGCCATGTGGAATTGTTTTGGTTTTAATTGTGGTCATTTATGTGGTGGTTGGACAAGATGACTGGGTGCACCTAGCCTTGAACACTGGTGTGATTCTCCTCAGAGACTGAGTTCTGTAACTGACCTCAGAGTAGTAATTGCTTTGAAATTGGTTGTGTCTTAATTAGCCTCTTGGCCCTGTGTGAGGCTGTGACTTAGATTATCAGCACCAGATGGATCGAAAGAAAGATCCCATGTGTGCATCCAAAACCAAAATGGCCAAAAGAGCAGTCATTGTGGATTAAGCCTCTTGCCTTTCTCTGTAAGGTTCTGAAAGAATAAAAGAAATTGAAATTGAAATTGAAATGTAAAGAACCAGGTTTGTAAACTTTCCAAGCTGCACTTTCCTGTGGCAGTTTAGACAATTCCCGGATCTGCCCATTAGATGTGTGTTGAAATCTTCCCTGACTACCTAGTTACTTAACAACCCTTTCCCAGAATCCCTGCAGCTCAGCAAGTATACATCTCAGGTATTCAACCAATCAGTTTAAATTTATACCCCTTCTTAGGGCTGACCAATCACCCCCTGCCCGAATTGTTCCCGCAAATGAAAGTGCTAATCATGCTTTAGAGTTGTTATTTGATTTTCCCATGGTATATGATGAATTGCTAAAGGAGGCTATCATGTATGTAAAGTCCCTGCCCTCTCTAAGGAATGTATATAAACTCTGCTCAAGTTGTTCTCAGGGCTCTTTGTTCTTTGCTCCTCTAAAGTGAGCTCTGAGCCCCAGCATGCTGGACCCCCAATAAAACCTTTGCTGTTGCATGAGAAAGCCTCTTGGTGGTCTTTTTCTCTGACGTTCGCCCCACCTATTCATCTGGAGGCCCCAGGTGAGATATCCGGCAGCGGCGGACAAAAGACCCCAATGGACTCCTCTCGGGGTAAGTAAGGCACCTCTTTCTGGTTTTGGGTTTCAGGTTATGGATTGGCAAAGTGGCTGTCAGTGAAGAGCATTAGCTCTCTCTGATGGTGGCTGACAGATGTGTCACAGAGCTACAGGCCACGTTCCTGGGGGACACTCCAGAGGACTAGAGAAATCAAGGAATACTAATTTCTTCAACTCGTTTATATTTTGCTTTAGGATTCGGTTCGCCAGCCCATCAGGTTTTGCCGGCTACTCAGTTTTGGTCATTGTTCTGAACTCATGTTGAGTTTTCCGGCTGTCTTTATTGTCTAACCCATCAGGTTTTGGCAGTTACTCAGTTCTAATCTTTGTCTTGGACTCATGTTAAACGTTTACTGTTTGTCTTTGTCTGTGTTGCGTTTGTGTCTTCACTGTCCCTGTTTGAGTAACTCTCATTATGGGACAAAGCACTTCCACTTCTCTGTCCCTGACACTTGATCATTGGACTGATGTCCGCTCAAGGGCCCAGAATCTTTCTTTTTCAGTAAAATGCCGTACCTGGCAGATTCTCTGTGCTTCAGAATGGCCTATTCTCAGAGTCAGGTGGCCCCCCAGAAGGATCCTTCTACTTCCCTCTAATCCGAAAAGTCAGAGATATTGTCTTTCAGCTGGGGCCACGTGGCCACCCAGATCAACAGCCATATACCCCTTCCCCCAGCATCCTATCATTCAAACCTTCCACTCCTCCCCCTCTTCCTTCCATTCTCCCTGAGTCACAAGACTGGACACTCCTCCCACTCCTTATCCTCTACCCTCGCTCTCCAACCCCCAACACGTTCCAGATGATATTCTCGCCGCTGACTCAGCCTCTCCGCCGCTAGAGGCAATTGGGCCAGACCCAAGCACTCCAGGGGACTTCTCTGCAGCAGCAGCAACCCCTCCTCCCATGGAGGAAGCTGGGCCACCTAAAGGAACCCGCCGGTGACGGATAATAGAAAACTCGGAAGCCCCTATGATGCTTCCTCTCCGTCCCTACGGGCCAATGAACCGATCCAACTGGCACCCAAACACCTTTAAATGTAGGTAGCATCTGTCCACTTATCGCCAGACTCTAATAGCGGGTCTCCGAGTGGCCGCCAGAGGGCCGACTAATTTGGCCAAGGTAAGAGAGATTATCCAAGGGCCTAATGAGTCTCCCTCTATGTTTCTGGAGAGATTTATGGAAGCATATAGGAAATATACTCCTTTTGATCCTCAGGCAGAGGATGAACAAGCATCTGTTGCAATGGCCTTTATCGAGCAGGCTGCCCTAGATATTAAGAGAAAGTTACAACGTCTAGATGTATTACAAGATAAGACCTTGAGAGATTTAGTAAGAGATGCTGAGAAAGTATATTATAAGAGAGAAACTGAGGAGGAAAGGGAACAGAGGAGAGAGACGGAAAGGGAACAAAAGGAGGATGAAAGGAGCAAAAGGCAGACTAAAGCATTGACTAAGGTTCTGGTCAGAGCACCAAATATGCCAGAAGTTAAAAAGCAGGGAGTCAGAAAGGGATACCTGGGCCCCCGCCAATGGCTGCCCCTGGCCTCAGATCAGTGTGCCTACTGTAAAGAAAACAGGACACTAGGCCAAAGAGTGCCCCCGAAAGAAGCAGAGATGCCAGTCCGCCATGCTGACTCTAGAAGAGGACTAGGAAAGTCGGGGCTCGGATCCCCTCTCCGAGCTCAGGGTAACATTTAAAGTGGAGGGGACCCCAGTGAACTTTGAAGTGGATACAGGAGCAGTATAATCAACCTTTAAGACCCCACTGGGCCCCCTATCAAATAAATGGTCCCCTGTTAAAGTACTAATGGCAGTAGATATTGGGCTGGGACAACTAAGAGGACTATGGACCTAGGAAATGGAAAAGTCCACCACGCTTTCCAAGTAATCCAAGAATGCCCATCCCCATTGATGGGCTGGGATCTGCTTACCAAACTCTGGGCTAGAATAACCTTTAACCCTGATGGTCCCCAAGTGGAGTTTCTAAAGCCTTCAGTAAAAACTCCCATAGTCATGGCTTTGACAACATCCGTAGAAGATGAACATCAACACTTTGCGCCTCCTAGGACTGATCAAACAGGCAAACTACCCCAGAAATGGATAAAAGATTATCCTAATGCCTGGGCAGAAACTGCTGGGTTAGGTCTAGCCATATAACAACCTCCAATAGTAGTAGAATTAAAAGCCTCTATCTCTCCAATCAGTGTTAAACAATATCCTCTAATCAAAGAAGCTAAGGATGGGATAAGGGCCCATATTCAGAAATACCTGGCTCTTGGGGTCTTAAGGCCCTGTCATTTGTCCTAGAATATCCCCCTGCTACCAGTAAGAAAGCCAGGAACTGGGGACTACCGGACGCTTCAATACCTAAGAGAGATCAACAACAGAGTGCAGGACATTCACCCCACTGTACCGAATCCATATAATTTGCTTAGCGCTCTGAATCTGGAGCAGGAATGGTACACTGTGCTAGACTTAAAAGATGCTCACTTTTGCTTGCCCGTACATAAGGACACTCAGTTGCTGTTTGCTTTTGAGTGGATAGACCCCGAAAAAGGAACATCTGTCCAACTAACCTGGACTAGACTCCCACAGGGGTTCAAAAACTCTCCCACTCTCTTTGATGAACCCCTCCACAAGGACTTCAATGACTTCAAAACTGCACACCCCGATGTCACCATACTCCAATATGTGGATGGTCTGCTACTGGCAGCCGACACCAAAGAGAACTATGAGTCTGGGACCCAAGCATTATTTTCCAAGCTTGCTCGGCTTGGATATAGGGCTTCTGCCAAAAAGGCCCAAATTTGTCAGCAAGAAGTAATCTTCCTGGGTTATTCTCTTAGGGGTGGCAAAGGATGGCTCACTGAGCCCACAAAACGAACCTTTGTGCAGATACTGCCCCCATCTAATAAGAGACAACTCAGGGAGTTTCTTGGGACTGCCGGCTTTTGCAGGTTATGGATTCCTGGGTTCGCGTCTCTGGCTGCCCCTTTATACCCGCTGATAAAGGGGGATGCCCACTTCCAATGGACCCCTGAGCACCAACAAGCTTTTGATAATGTCAGAAAAAAGGTGCTGCTATCTGCTCCGGCCTTAGCACTCCCAGATATAGAAAAACCCTTCAGTCTCTACATCGAGGAAAAGAAAGGAATAGCACGGGTTGTGCTCACTGAGACTTTGGGACCTTGGAAAAGGCCGGTAGAATACTTATCAAATAAACTGGACCCAGTGGCTAGTGGGTCGCCCCATTGCTTAAGAGCTATAGCAGCGGCAGCCCTTCTAATAAAAGATGCTGATAAATTAACGTTGGGACAGAAGCTAACGATTATAGTCCCCCATGCCCTGGAGTGCATCATCTGTCAGCCTCCAGAGATGTGGCTATCAAACTCTAGAATAACCCACTACCAGAACCTCTTGCTTGACAAAGACAGAATCACGCTGGGACCCGCTGCTCCACTCAACCCGGCTACACTGCTGCCAGAAGAATCATCAAGACCCGTTGCTCATGAGTGTCAACACATACTGGCAGAGGAAACCAGTATACGACGAGACTTGAAGGATCAGCCACTGCCTTGCCCTGAAGTTGTATGGTTTATGGATGGCAGCAGCTTCCTCCAAGATGGTAAGCGGTGGGCTGGAGAAGCAGTAGTTAGCAAAATTAATGTCATCTGTTCCTCTGGTCTCCCAGAACTGACATCAGCCCAAAAAGCAGAACTGATTGCCCTTACGAAAGTATTGGAACTAGCAACAGGCAAAAGGGCCACCATATACACTGATAGCCACTATGCATTTGCCACTGCAAATGTGCACGGGGCTATTTACCATCAAAGGGGGTTATTAACCTCCACCTAGAAAGAAATAAAGAACAAAGATGAGATCCTCCAACTTCTCTCAGCAGTGCAGGGCCCTAAGGAACTAGCTATAGTGCACTGCCCAGGGCACCAGAAGGGAAACGAACCCTTGGCGGTTGGAAAAACAAGGGCAGATGAGGAAGCTTAATTGGCAGCCCTAAATGGAGTGACTGTGTTAACTTTTTCCACACCAGGGGGAACAACAATCAGGAGACTTGGCCGCACCGGAACATTCAGGCAACTTATCATCTGAGGAGACAGATACAGAACTCTGGGATCCTACAGAGCCAAGTTTACAATTTCAAAAAGCCCACCTTTATGTCAAAGACGTACACCAGCTCACCCACTTAGACTCAGAGAAGATATAGGCACTCTTAAAGGACCGGAGAAAGGACTTATTATTGACTGACTCACAGAGGAAAGAAATAGCTGAGCAGGTGACTAGAGCTTGTCAAGTCTGCCAAGTAGTTAATGCTTACCCCTCCAAGCTTCCTGCAGGGAAGCGCTTACAAGGAACCAGACAAGGACAATTCTGGGAATTGAACTTTACTGAAATTAAGCCAGCAAGGTATGAACTTAAATATCTCCTAGTCTTTGTAGATACTTTTTCAGGATGGGTCGAAGCCTTCCCCATGAAGAAAGAAACAGCTCAGATGGTAGTCAAAAAGATCGTAGAAGACATTTTTCCAAGGTTCGGCCTGCCTAAGGTAATAGGGTCCGCTAACGGACCGGCATTCATGCCCCAGGAAAGTAAGGGATTTGCCAGGACCCTGGGGATTAATTGGAAGTTACATTGTGCTTATAGACCCTATAGCTCAGGACAGGTAGAAAGGATGAATAGAACCATCAAAGAGTACTTAACAAAATTAAGCTTGGATACTGGCATAAAAAATTGGACTATGCTCCAACCTTATGCACTGTTTTGCGAAAGAAATACCCCCCCCGCCTCTTTGTGTAACCTCACCTCTTATGAAATTCTCAATGGTGCCCTTCCTCCAGTAGGGGACCTAATCCCAACTATGAGACTTAATGATTCCTTTCACACCCCCTTGCTTGACAGATTTAAAGCCCTTTAACAAACCCAGCACCCAGCGATACCTGTGGAAACATTTGGCCTCTGCTTATCAGACTGGAGACGAGGGAACCCCACATTGATATCAAGTGGGAGGCTTCGTCTACGTGAGATGGCGTCAGGTGTCATCCCTGGAACTCCACTGGAAAGGACCATACCAGGTGCTGCTTATAACACCCACAGTGGTGAAAGTGGATGGGATCACTTCCTGGATCAATGCCTCCCATCTCATGCCTGAGCCCTGTACAGACTCTGGCTGGAAACTTCTACAGACTGGTATCCATCTCAAGTTGCGTGTCCGTCATGTGGGTAGGGCTATGGATTCTTCCCATGACCACCAGCAGCCCTAATCCCCATCAGCGTGCTCAGCAACAAGGGCAAGTAATGAATCCTAATGGGCAAGTAGTGTGATCTATTTCACAAACAGCCACCTTATGGACTTGGTGGCCATCTCTCCACCCGGAAATTTGTCAGCTTGCCATAGGCTTCCCTGACTGGGATCTCCCTGACATAGAGGACCCCACACAGATCCCACTCAAACCCTAACTAGGGCAACATAGACCACCTTAACCCATGAATTGTGGATGTCATCTCCCCCAGCTCAGGTGTAAACTAGCCAGTCTTGACTATTATGTGTGCCCACCTGATTTCCAAAGTCATAAAACAGGCCCAAACCTGTGGAGGACCCAGTGACTTTTATTGTAGATCTTGGGGTTGTGAACAAACGAAAGCTGCATGGTGGAACCCAAACTCCTCAGAAAGGTATGATTCCGGTAGGATGAAATGACACCTGGATTGATCCCAAGAAATGTGCTGCTTGCCCAGTGGTGTCAAAAACTCACTGTGGAAAGAATACTCTATGTTACCCCCTCAATATAACTTTCACTTCCAAAGGAAGGGGCTACCTCAGAAAAACCTGGCCTATGGGAAATACGTGGGGAATGCGATTCTATATTTATGGCCCAGGTGATGAATTTGGTCTCTGGTTCACCGTCTGGCTTAAAAAGAAAGAAAATCCCACAGCAATAGGACCCAATCCCCTCAAGCCAGGAATTAAGCCTCCTAAACCTTCCATGCCTAGATCTACCAGAACCCCTCTACCATCTAATACTTCCTGGATTCCGTCTTTGCCTACTTCCCCAGTCCAGAGTACATCTGACTCCTCCCCCTGGGAACTAATTAAAGGAACCTTTATGGTACTGAACTCCACACAGTCAGAACTCCTTGTATTTCAGCCCAGGTCTTTGACAGCCCTGTAAATTATTGTGTAATGGTGCAGATACTCTCCAGGGTACTCTATCATAATGCCTAATCATTTGAAGGTCTACTAGGGGGACAAACAACCCGATATCAAGGGGAACCATTGTCCCTTACTCTAGCCATCCTATTGGGGATAGGAGCTTCTGCAGGAGTGGGTATGGGAACAGCTTCTGTGATGCGTGGTTAACAACAAATGGCCCAATTAGAAACAGCAATAAATCAAGACTTGAAGACGTTAGAGACCTCCATCACAGCTTTGCAGGAATCCTTAACCTCTCTCTCTGAAGTTGTTTTACAGAACAGGTGAGGATTAGACCTCCTCTTGATGAGGGAGAGGGCCTCTGTGTTGCACTGAGAGAAGAATGTTGTTTTTATGCTGACCATATTGGAGTTGCAAAATAATTCATGAGTAAATTAAGAAAATACCTTGAAGAGCGCCAGAGAGAATGGGAGATTCAACAAGGGTGCTTTGAGTCATGGTTTACCGAGTACCCCTGGTAACTACACTAATATCAGACTTAGCTGGACCCCTGATCATCCTTATGGTGTTGCTAACTGTGGGACCTTGTTTGCCTAACCACATAGTTTCCTTTCTCCAGGCTCAGATTAGGCAGGTGAAACTCATGATAATCAGACAGAAATATGCTGCACTGGTAGGAATAGAATGTGAAACCCCACAATAATTTTGATTCATTACTTTTAAGATTAAAAGTAGTCAGAAAAAGGGGTGGGAAATGAAAGAATAAAAGAAATTGAAATTGAAACGTAAAGAACCAGGTTTTGTACATTTTCCAAGCTGCACTCAGAACCTGAAATTCCTGTGGCACTTAAGACAATTCCCGGATCTTCCCATTAGATGTGTGTTGAAATCTTCCCTGACCACCTCGTTACTTAACCACCCCTTCCCAGAAACCATGCAGATTTGCACGTATACATCTCAGTGCTTCAACCAATCAGTTTAAATGTATACTCCTTCTCACGGCTGACCAATCACCCGCTGCCCAACCTGTTCCCACCAATGAATGTGCTAATCATGTTTTAGAGTTATTATTTGATTTTCCCGCGGTATATGATGATTTTCTAAAGGAGGCTATGATGTATGTAAAGTCCCTGCCCTCTCTAAAGAATGTATATAAACTCTGCTCAAGTTGTTCTCGGGGCTCTTTGTTCTTTGCTCCTCTGAAGTGAGCTCTGAGCCTCAGCATGCTGGACCCCCAATAAACCCTTTGCTGTGGCATGAGACAGTCTCTTGGTGGTCTTTTCCTCCGAAGTTCGCCGGACATTTTCAGTTCCTGACTTCCGTCAAGTGAGAATAGGGATCATTTGGGTCAAATGAGTTCTTCAAAGCCCTACAGTGGATAGCCCATAGGTGCTTGGGTTTTCTCATGACTCCAAATCACATAGAAAATCTACCCCTGACAGTCATTAGGCCTCAAATTGGAGAAGCAGAGCAGTATTAAAGGCAGGCTTATTTGATCACTCCTGGTTCAAAGGAAGGGTGTTTAGGCCACCCTGACTTTTGGCAAATGAGTGGCAATGGAGCTTATTTTGGACACTGTCTTGGGCTGCACCCCTCATGGAAACTTCCAGCCAGAGGTTATGATGCGTGTCTGTGTAGAAGAAGATGAGGCCCATGTGGGAGTGTTTTGATTTAAATTGTGGTCATATGTGTGGTAGCTGGAAGAGATTACTGGGTCCTCCTGGGCCTGAACTCTGGTGTGACTCCTTTTAGACACTGTGTCCTGGAACTGAGCTTAGTGAAGTATTGCCATGAGTTGTGTTGGGATTTGAGGAGGCCATGCATGAGAGTCGCCCTTGGAACCTGAGATGTAGGCCCAGGGTAGCTTTCCACAGAGCACTGGGAATCTCAGTCAGGATACCACAAGATTTTATTCTGAAAGACTTGGCAGCCATAGTTGAGATCAAAACACTCATGGATCTCAATTGTAGACCTCAATGAGCCTGGCTTCAGGTGACCTTTTGGACACTCTTTGGGAAGCCTTGCCTGTGAGAGTTCTCCAGAGTTTTCATTGAAATGATCATACTCACCATTTAATGGTTCCTGCATGAATTGAAATCCACTGTGCCTCCAACTTCATCCTTGATAAATGGCTAGATAAATAGTTTAAATTTTTGAAATTCCCATGAACAGGTGGCATACAGAACCTTTGGATGTCCTATTTCTGATCATGAGTGTACCAGACAGTGCCTTGATTGTTTGGGTTTAATGAAAATGGTGTAGAACCGAGATGCCAGTAATTTGGAGCCTGATGAGTAGAGGGCCTAGAGCAGCGGTAGGCAGGTGTGTGATAAAACATCTGTGATGGGGCCATGTGGATCTGCCTTTGGATTCCAAATGTCATGAGACGGACATGGTGCAGCCAGGAGACCATTATAAGTAAACACATCTTGTTATATGGAGAGGTTTTAGGGTAATTTACAGAATCAGGTTGCTATGGTCAAGGGAGCAAGCTATGTGGTATAGAGGCCGGTTTCATGAATGCTCATGTGTGAGCCACCACATGTGATAGAACTCCCTCCAGCACTGTGTCCCAGTTGAACTCCTTGTATTTCATGAAGCAAATACAAAACTCGCAGTGCAGCAGCAAGAAACACCAGGAAAAGTGGAGGATTACTAAATGGCTTCACAGTCCACACGGGCAGACACTTAGACCACTGTGTCCCAGTTGAACTCCATGTATTTCGTGAAGCAAATACCAAAGTCGCAGTGCAGCAGCAAGAAACACAATGAAGAGTGGAAGAGGAACAAATGAATATACAATCCACGCGGGGACACACTTAGCCCCAAGTGGCCATAGTATACCTACAAAGAGAGAATTCAGCACTGCTCCCTCATGTTCATTGGAATATTACAATTTATGTCCTCCAGGTCACATAGATGCTGACCCAGCTTTGATCGTCTCACTAGAAGGAAGCAAAAGCTCCTGAAAACAACATATATTTCAAGTGCCCAAACTCAGAGGCAGTTTCTCAAAAAGTCTTTAGGCCAGCAGAGCTCTGTGATTGTGGAGTGCTTACCCTGTCCCTTACTTTTGAAAACTCCTCTACCACCTCCATGGTTGTGAACTCCTGATCAAATTCCATTTCAGATATGTATTCACATATTTTCTATCTCTTTTCCTCTAATTGTGTCTTACTTGGGGCGAAGGTAATGTCAAGGGATTGTTCTGGATGAGAGTGGGAAGATTTTTCTGAAGCACATATTTGCATACACATTGGATTCATTTTCCTATTTTCCATTCAAAATACTGAATCACTGACATTAACACATACCCTACTAGACTCTGACTACTAATCCTAATATGTTGGAGAAAAATACCCCCAAAAGAATAGAACTACAAGCAGTTCAGAGGAGGCATGGTGGATAGTTGGGCTTGCCTTTTGAATTATATAGTGTAGGAGTTTTAAATCTTGTCAATTTTTTTTGAAATAGTTCTCCATGTATTTTAAAAGTTAAGAAATATGTGAATTCCTGTCTCCCTTTCTCTGAAGCCTATTCAGCACCTGTATTTTTATATGCACATTTAGAATCCTAACTGTTACCACACGTACGTTCTTGTGTGGAGGCTGAATTGGCAGATACAAATTGTGAAAAGGGATCACTCGTCCTAAACGCTGTTGGAACTGAAAATTCAACCTGTGGGTGAGCTTCCTAGTTGAACAACATTATACATAAATCGATGTTCAGTAAAATGAATTTATTTGGATCTGTGGATGATATATATTTCATGGTGATTTTAAATTGGCATATAGTGCTACTTTTTAATGTCTGTGAATGTTTGTGTGTGTGTGTGTGTATATATATATATATATATATATATATATATATATATATATATATATATATATACACACACTCTCCAGATTTTTCAAAATATGAAATATATGTGTATTATTTTACACATCCTAAATTTTTCATATTCATGAATGTGGATTTATAATCATCTTTTCACAAGATTATTCTCAGAAATATTCACATACCCTACTAGACTCTCACTACTAATCCTAATATGATGGAGAAAAGTAACGCAAACAGAATAGAAATACAAGCATTTCAGAGGAGGCATGTTGTATATTTGGACTTGCCTTTTGCATGATAAATGGTAGGTGTTATAAATCTGGTCAATTTTCAATTGAAATAGTTCTCCATGTGTTTTTAAAATTAACAAATATATGAATTCCTGTCCCTTTCTCTGTAGCCTATTCATCACATGTATTTTTATATGCATTTATAGTATCCTACCTGGTATCACATGTACATTTTTGTGAGTTGGCTGACTTGGTAGATACAAATTGTGAGAAGAGATCACTCCTCCAAATCGTTGTTGGAACTGAAAATTCCACCTATAGGGGAGCTTCCTAGTAGAAAAACATTATACATAAACTCATGTTCAGTAAAATAAATATTTTTGCATCTTTGGATGATATATATTTATAGATGAATTTTGAGTGGCATATATATTGCTACTTTTTAATGTCTGTGTGTGTGTGTTTTGTGTAAATATATATATATATATATATATATATATATATATATATATATATATATATATATACACTCTCCAGATTTTTGAAAATATGAAATATATGTGTCTTATTTACACTCGCTAAATTTATTCATGTTCATGGACTTGGATTTATAATCAACTTTTCACAAGATTATTCTCAGAAATATTCATCCACCTGAAAAACAGATTTAACTAATATTTCTACAGTAACTGACCAAGTTTAACATCAATGCACCTTGATTCCGATATGACAAGCTGTGCATTTTGACGTTCATTTTTATTAAACCCTGGTACATTAATATTTATTCGTATTATGGACATCATAGGATATATATTTCATCCACAAATTCACAAATTTATGGGCATTTGTTTCACTTTCAATCAATTCCTGCTTCAGAACACATGTATTCCTCCAGGTGTCTTGACTGGTCTTTTCATGTGACTTCTACCCAAACACATTATTTTCGATTTTCATAATCAATTTTGAAGCAAAACTCACACCCTTTATGATAAACCATAACCCTAATATTACAAATAGATGTATAATTGGTTTGAATGAATGTATGTTTATCAATATAAAATTTTCTTTATATTTTCAGATACCACTTCAATCCATTTTTTAAAGTTGAAACCAATTATATTCTTTATTCACACTATTGTCTATTCATACATTTTCTCTATATTCAGAGACACAGGGTGCACGTATTTGTACCCCCAATACTAATTTATATGTCTTCAACATATTGCTTCCAGAAATGGTGGAAGAAATACTCATGTCACCTGATATAAATATACATTTTTTCAGTGTAATATTCTGGACACAAAACGCAAATGTCACACTTATGATTGTACCAAATCCTAAATAGGAAGTGAGCATGGATTACTAAAACCATCCATGTCCAGGTTGCCTAATGCTCTCAAATGTCTATCCTGTCGGTGACTACATATTTGTTTCTTCCTAAGATTATATATTAAATCTCAACCTGTTGAAAATGTCTAATCCTATCACTCACTTTATACTTTGCCTGATTTCCTAATGTTTCTATTGATAAATGCTTTCCTACATATTTTTTCCAGTTCATCACTGTGACCAACTCTTCACATGTGCTGACATTTACATTCACTCTCTAACCAAAACTCTATTGCTAAAGTACTTTTGGTCCAAATCCTATTCTCACTCTTCTATCTAAACCTACACTATCTTCCTAATCCTACCGACTATCCCTTTTTGACTGGATGTTTTCTTACACATTCAATCAACCAAGGTACATGGTCCTTTGCCATTATATATCGATTTATCTGAGATATCTGTGCAGAACATTGTTCAAAGCTAAGTTTCCCACTCCAGTGCCCAGTGCACTTCTGGGCTTCAAATCTTATCTAGAATTCCATTGTCATACTTATATTTCACCTCTATATTCTTATAAATACCACAGGATCCCAATATTCTTATTCATCCAGCAGAATGATTCCTAACACAAATCGAACCTGTTATTAACCCTAAACATATACTGTTCCCTCAATCTATCTTTACAAAAGAGCAGGACTGAGTTGGTCTTACAATACAAAAATGTAGGGAGACTTTCACCTGCTGAGAAGCTCAAAGGTCTATGCAGATATAATCCCTGGAGAAGATATAGGGAACTATGAAGTACCTGAGAGAGAAAAAGTCATCTTCAATTGCAAACAACCTGGTCATGACGAAGGGATGTGTCTGAATCAGCCTCTATCTTCTTAATGTAGAGAAGATGGACCAAACCAGGCCTATGTAGAGAGCTGTTCCCAGGTGCCTATGGTTGATATAACTTTCTATCTTGTGAAATTGTAACAGGAAATAGGGGCAGCCTCCATCTCATGAGACCCTTGGAAACAACTGTTAGGACAAAGTGGTTGCAAAGGCAGCAAATTCAATCAGTTCCAGAAAGAAGTGACCTCATCTAATTTTCTTGTTGAAGGAACACTCTAAACTTGGAATCCAGGCACCCAGAGGCAGTCCCAGTTCCAGTCCCAGTGGGCTCACTTGTTTAGATTTACAGAGGACAGAGTCCGTCTTTCTTGGTAAATACTGATGTGAGTATGGCCAAATGCCAGGTGAGCTCTGAAGAGGGGCCTTTCCTGAGAAAGCAGGTAGTGTCTCACTGCTGGTCCCGGACAATTTCACAGAGTTAGCCAAAGAGACCTGATCTGAGACAGGACAGGCCGTTTCGGGGGAACATAAAATGGTCCACCAGTCAGAGGGCTCTCCAGATAGTCACATACCTACTTGGAGGAAGGAGGTGCCTTTGTGGTTGTGGGTGTGAGTTTGTGGTTTTGTCTCATGTTCTGAGAATAGGTAGGAAAGGCAGTTTGTTTGGTTTGGAATGGACTGTGTCTACTGAGTGCTTTGACAAGGCAAGTGTTTCTATGTCTGTGTATCCCACCGTGTCTGTGGTTGTAGACATTAGAAAAGAGAATGCATCAATGGATTTGTCATGTCTAGTAGAAAGCTTCTCAGCATTCATCCTGCCTAATTTATGAATGGACTGTGGATTGCCTTATAAATGTGCAACACCTACTATCTTCCAAAGTTCCTGTTTTCTTCGTAGAATTATGGCCACTCTTCAGAATAGGCTTATGATTTTATGTCCACCATATGAACCACCTCCAAGATCTGTGACATGGCTATGTACTGGATAGCTGAAGGGAATGAGAGCATGTCAGAAAACACAGATATCATTGGGACCAGGAGAGTCTCAATGGAGAAACCCTGCTTTGGGTCTTTTGCTTACCTATTTGTCTGTTGCCCTGAATGTCAGGAAGTTCTTTGACTCAGGCCACCCCTTTTTGAAGCCTGAAGAAAACAGTTTTCAAATGAAAATGAATGGGCATCACCTTGGGCTCTTTGCTTAATTGCTTTAGAATGGGATGTGTCTGAATCAGCCTCTTGGCCCTGTGTGAGGCTGTGGCTTTGATTCTCAGCACCTGATGGGTCTAAAGAAGGATCCCATGTGTGCATCCAAAACCAAAATGGCCAAAAGAGCGGTCATTGTGGATGGAGTCTCTCATCTTCCTCTGTAATGTTCCTGCCTCCATCAAGTGAGAATAGGGATCCTTTGGGTCAAATGAGTTCTTCAAACCCTGCAGAGTCTAGCCCATAGGTGGTTGGGTTTTCTCATGACTCCCATTTACAAAAAGAATCTAAACCCCACAGTCAATAGGCCACAAATTGAAGAAGTGGAGCAGTATTAACGGCAGGCCTATTTGATCACTCCTGGTTCACAGGAAGGGAGTCCGGGCCTTTAGGCATATGAGGGGTAAGGAAGCTTCTTTTGGACATTGTCTTGGGCTGTGCCCCTCATAGAATCCTCCAGCCAGAGGTAATGATGAGTGTCTATATGGAAGAAGATGAGGTCCATGTGGGAGTGTTTTGGTTTTAATTGTGGTCACTTGTGTGGCGGTTGGAAGAGATGAATTGGTCCACGTGGGCTGGAACTCTGGCGTAATTACCCTTAGAGACTGCATTCTGGAACTGATCTTAGAGAAGTATTGCAATGAGTTGTGTTGGGATTTTAGGAGACCACGCATGGAGTCCTTGGAAAATGAGTCTTGACCCAGGGTTGCTTTCCACAGAGCACTGGGAATCTCAGCCAGGATATCACATGATTTTATTCTGAAAGACTTGGCAGCAATAGTTGAGAGTCAAAACAAACATGGACCTCATATTGTAGACCTCAATGGGCCTGGCTTCATGTGAACTTTTGGCCACTCTTTTGGAAGCCTTGCCTGTGAGAGTTCTCGAGAGCTTTCATTAAAATGAGTTTCCTCAACATTTAATGGTTCCTGAATGAATTGAAACCCACAGTGCCTCCAACTTCATCCTTTAAAAATGGTTAGACAAATACCATGAAATGTTTAAAATTCCCATGAGCAGGTGGCACTGGAAAACCTTTGGATGTCCTGTTTCTGATTATGAATATACCAGAAGGTGCCTTGATTGACTGGTTTTCATGAAAATGGTATAGAAAAGAGATGCAAGTAAGTTCGAGCCTGCTGAGTAGTGGACCTAGAGAAGTTGTGGGCAGGTGTGTGATAAAAAATCTGTGGTTTGGCCATGTGGATCTGCCTTTGGCTTCCAAATGGATTATGACTGATATGGTGCAGCCAGCAAACCCTTCTCTCAAAAGGCATCTTGTTATATGTAGGAGTTTCAGGGCAATGTTCAGAATCAGGTTGCTATGCTCAAGGAGGCAAGCTGGTGGGATAGAAGCATGGTTGGTGCATTTTCCTGCAGACCCTGACCCACCACACGTCACAGAACTCGCTCCAGCACTGTGTCCCAGTTGAACTCCTTGTTTCATGAAGCAAATGCCAAATTGCGAGTGCAGCAGCAAGAAACAGCACGAAAAGTGGAGGATGACCAAATGGGTTCACAGTGCACACGGGGAGACACTTAGCCCCCATTGGTCACAGTTTACCTACAAAGAGAGAATTTAGCAAGGCTGCCTCATGTCCATTGGAAAACAAGAAACCATGTGCTCACAAAGGTCACAAAAATGCAGACCAGCTTGGATGGTCTCACTACAATGGAAGCTAAAGCTCCTGACAACAACATATATTTCATGTGCCCAACCTCAGAGGCAGTTTCTTAAGAACTCTTTAGGCCAGCAGAGCTCCATGTTTGTGGAGAGTTTACATTGTCCCTTAATTTTGGAAACTCCTCTACCTTCTCCAAATTTGTGAAAATTGAGCAGTTTCCATTGCAGATATGTATTCACAGATTTTCTAACTCTTCTGCTCTAATTGTGTCATACATGGGGCGAAGGTAATGTCAAGGCATTGCTCTGGATGAGAGTGGGAAGATATTTGTGTAGCACATATTTGCATACACATTACATTCATTTTCAATTTTCTATTCGAAATACTGAATCCCTGACACTATCCCATACCCTACTATCCTCTGACTACTAATCCTAATATGATGGAGAAAAATACCCAAACAGAATAGAAATACAAGCAGTTCAGAGGAGGCATGCTGCATACTTGGACTTACCTTTTGCATGATAAATGGTAGGTGTTATAAATCTAGTCAATTTTTAATTGAAATAGTTCACCATGTGTTTTTAAATTAAACAAATATATGAATTCCTGTCTCCCTTTCTCTGTAGCCTATTCATCACATGTATTTTCATATGCACTTATAGAATCCTACCTGGTATCACATGTACATTTTTGTGAGGTGGCTGACTTGGCAGATACAAATTGTGAGAAGAGATCACTCCTCCAAATTGCTGTTGGAACTGAAAATTCCACCTATAGGGGAACTTCCTAGTAGAACATCATTATACATAAACTCATGTTCAGTAAAATAAATATTTTTGCATCTGTGGATGATATATATTTAAAGATGAATTTTGATTGGCATATATATTGCTACTTTTAAATGTCTGTGTGTGGTTTTTTTTTTGTGTGTGTGGGCATGTGTGTGTATATATATATATATATATATATATATATATATATATATATATACACTCTCCAGATTTTTCAAAATATGAAATATATGTGTCTTATATACACTCTCTAAATTCATTCATGTTCATGCATGTGGATTTATAATAAACTTTCCAAAATATTATTCTCAGAAATATTCATCCACCTTAAATACATATTTGTTTCCTAGTACTGAAAACTAACTTCAGTGAATGGTGCATACAAATGTTAATAATTCTACAGGAACTGATCCAGTCTTTCACCAATGCAAGTAGATCCCAATGGGACATGATATATAATATGATGTTCATTTATATTCAACACTGGTACATTATTATTTCTTCAGTTTTTGCTCATCATAAGATATGTATTTCATCCACAAGTTCACAAATTTGTAGGCATTTCTTTAAACTTTAATCACTTCCTACTTCACAACACATGTATTGTCAGGGTTTCTTGACTGGTCTTTTCATGAGACTTCTTTCCAAACACATTATTTTTGATTTCCATAATCACTTTTGAAGTAAAACTCACACACTCTTCATGATAAACCAAAACACTAATATTGACATTAGATGAATAACTGGTTGGAATGAATGATTGTATATGCATATAAGATTTCCAGTAATTTTTCAGATATCAGTTCATCCCATTATATTAAGTCGGAACAAGTTATATTACTTATTCACAGTATGGTCTATTCATGCTTTATCTCTATATTCATAGACATAGGGTACACCTCTTTGTACGCCCAATACTAATTTTATGTCTTCAGTATATTGCTACCAAAAATGGTGGAAGAAATACTTATGTCACCTGATCTACATATACATATTATCACAATAATATTCTGGACAAAAATGTAAATGTTACACTTATGAATGAACCAAGCAAAGCCTAAATGAAATGTGAACATAGATTACTAAAAACATCCATGTCCAGGGTGCCTAATGCTCTCAAATGTCAATATTATTGGTGACTAAATATTTGTTTCTTTCTAAGATTCAACCTCAAGCCTGTTGAAAATGTCTAATCCTCTCACTCACTTTATACTTTCCCTGATTTCGTAATATCTTTATTGATATCTTCTTTTCTACATGTTTTCCCCACTTCATCATCGTGACTGGCTCTTCATATGTGCTGACATATACATTCACTCTCTAACTGAAATCCTATTGCTAAAGAACTTTTGTTCCAAATCATATACTCACTCTTCTTCCTAAAACGACCGACTATCTTCCTAATCCTACCGACTATCCCTTTTTGAAGGGATGTTCTCTTCTACATTCAATCTTCCAAGGTACAAGGTCCTATGCCATTGTATATCAAATTATCTGAGACATCTGTGCAGAACATAATTCAAAGCTAAGTATCCCAATCAAGGGCCCAATGCCCTTATGGGTTTAAAATCATACCTGGATTTCTGTTTTCATACTTATGTTTCACCTCTACATTCTTGTAAATATACCAGGTTCCCAATACCATTATTCATCCAGAAGAATGATTCCTAACACAAATCGAAATCAAACCTGTTATTAACCCAAAACATACACTGTTCCCTCAATCTCATTTTACAGAAGAGCAGGGACAAAGTTGTTCTTACAATACAGAAAAGTAGGGGACCTTCCACCTGCTGAGATCCTCAAAGGTCCATGCAGAAATGATACCTGGAGAAGTTGTAGACAGGTATGAAGGACCTGAAAGAGCAAAAGTCATCTTCGATGACAAACCACCTGGTCAGGATGATGGGATGTGTCTGAATCAGCCTCTCTCTTCTTATTGTGGAGAAGATGGACCAAACCAGGCCTGTGTGTGTGCCTATGGTTGATATACCATTCTAAATTGTGAAAGTGTCAGAGGAAGAAGGGGCAGCCTCCATCTCATGGGGCCCTTGGAAGCAACTGTTAGGACCAAGTGGTTGCAAAGGCAGTGACCTCATTCAGTTCCAAAGAAAGTGTCATACCTCATTTCCTTGGTGATGGAACTCTCTGAACTTGGTATCCAAGAAGCCAGGCACCCAGATGCAGTTCCAGTCCCAGTCCCAGTGGGCTCACTTGTTTGGATTTACCAAGGACAGAGTCAGTCTTTCTTGGTACCTACTGATGTGAGGATGGCCAAATGCCAGGAGAGCTCTGAAGAGGGACCTTTCCTGAGAAAGCAGGTAGTGGCTCACCACTTTTTCCTGACAACTTCACATAGTTGGCCAAGGAAACCAGATCTGAGAGAATACAGGCCATTTCGGGGGAACATAGTATTGCCCACCAGTCAGAGAACACTCCGGATAGTCACAGACCTACTTAGGGGAAGGAGGTGCCATTGTGAGTGTGGGTGTGTGGTTTTGTCTCTTGTTCTGAGAATAGGTAGGAAAGGCGGTTTGTTTGGTTTTCAGTGAACTATTTCTAGTAAGTCATTTGACAAGGTGAGTGTTTCCATGTCTGTGTATCCCACTGTGTCCGTGGTTGTAGACATGAGAAAAGACAATGCAACAATGGATGTGTCCTGTGTAGTAAAAAGATTCCCAGCATTCATCCTGCCCAATTTATAAATGGACTGCAGCTTGCCTTATGGATTGGCAAAACCTACTACCTTCCTAAGTCCCTGTTTTCTTCCTGAATTCTGGCAACTCTCCAGAATAGTCTCATTGTTTTGTGTCCAAGATATGTACCAACTCCAAGGTCTTTGACATGTCCATGTACTGGATACCTGAAGGGAATCGCCAGTATCTCAGAAAACTCAGATATGAGTGTGACCAGAAAAATCTCAGTGGAGATACCATGCTTTGGGCCTTTTGCTTACCTATTGTTCTGTTGCCCTGAATGTCAGGAAGATGTTGGGCTCAGGCTACCCCTTTGTGAAGCCTGAAGAAAACAGTTTTCAAATGGAAATGAATGGGCATCACCTGTGGCTCTTGCTAAATTGCTTCGGAAAGGGATGTGTCTGAATCAGGCTCTCTACCCTGTGTGAGGCTGTGGCTTAGATTCTCAGCACCTGATGGATCTAAAGAAAGATCCCATGTGTGAAACCAAAACCAAATTCGCAAAAAATTTCAGTCATTGTGAATGAATTCTATTGCCTTTCTCTGTAGGTTCCTGAAATCAATCAAGTGAGAATAGCGATCCTTTTGGTCAAATGAGTTCTTCAAATCTCTGCAGAGGTGCTTGTCTTTTCTCATGACTCCAGTTCACATAAAGAATCTAAACCCCACAGTCAGAAGGCCTCAAATTGGAAAAGCGGAGCAGTATTAATGACAGGCCTATTTGATCACTCCTGGTTCACAGGAAGGGTGTCCTTCCCACCCTGACTTGAGCCAAATGAGGGGCAAGGGAGCTTATTTTGGACACTCTTTTGGAATGTGCCCCTCATGGAAAGCTCCAACCAGTGGTTATGATGAGTGTCTATAAGGAAGAAGATGGGGCCATGTGATAGTGTTTTGTTTTTAATTGTGTTCATTTGATTGGCAGTGTGAAGAGATGACTGGGTCAACCTGGGCTTGAACTCTGGTTTGATTCCCCTTAGAGACTGCGTTCTGGAATTGACCTCAGAGAAGTATTGCCATGAAAAGTGTTGGGATATTAGGAGGCCACGCATGAAAGTCACCCTTGGAAACTGAGATCTAGGCCCAGGGTGGTTTTCCAAAGAGTACTGGGAATCTCAGCCAGTATATCACATGATTTTATTCTGAAAGACTTGGCAGGGATAGTTTTGAGTCAAAACACACATGGACCTCACATTGGAGACCTCACTGCGCCTGGCTTCATGTGACCTTTTGGCCACTCTTTTGGAAGCCTTGCCTGTGAGAGTTCTCCAGAGCTTTCTTTGAAATGAACTTCCTCAACATTTAATGGTTCCTGAATGAATTGAAACCCACAGTGCCTCCAACTTCATCCTTGAAAAATGGCCAGATAAATACCATGAAATTTTTAAAATTCCCATGACCAGGTGGCACTGGAGAACCTTTGGATGTCCTGTTGCTGATCTTGAGTGTACCAGACCCTGCCTTAATTCACTGGGTTTCATGAAAATGGTGTAGAACAGAGATGCCATTGAGTTATAGCCTGCAGAGTTGTTGGCCTAGAGAAATGGTGTGCAGTTTTGTGATAATACATCTGTGTTGTGACCATGTGGTTCTGCCATTGGCTTCCAAATTCATTGTGACTGCCATGGTGCAGCCAGGAGACCTGTATATGTAAAAGCATGTTTTTATATTGAAAGATTTCAGGGCCATGTTCAGAATCAAGTTGCTATGGACATGGGGGCAAGCAAGTTAGAGCCTGCAGAGTATTGGGCCTAGAGAAGTGGTCTGCAGTTGTGTGATAATACATCTGTGTTATGGCCATGTGGATTTCTCATTGGCTTCCAAATTTTTTGTGACTAACATGGTGCAGCCAGGAGACCCGAATATGTAAAAGCATGTTTTTATATGGAGAGGATTCAGGGCCATGTTCAGAATCATGTTGCTATGGACAAGGGGGCAAAGTATGTGGGAAAGAAGCCTGGTTGTTGCATTCTCCTGCAGACCCTGACCCACAACACGTGACAGAACTCCCTCCAGCACTGTGTCCCTGTTGAACTTCTTGTATTTTGTGAAGCAAATACCAAACTCCCAGTGCAACAGCAGGAAACACCACGAAAAGTGGAGGATGACCAAATGGCTCCACAGTCCACATGGGGAGACAATTAGACCCCAGTGGCCACTGTTTACCTACAAAGAGTGAATTCAGCACTGCTGCCTCATGTTCACTGGAAAATAAGAAACCATATCCTCCAGGTCACATAGATGCAGACCCAGATTTTATTGTCTCACTACAAAGGAAGCTAAAGCTCCTGAAAATAACGTATGTTTCAAGTGCCCAACCTCAGAGGCAGTTTCTCAAGATGTCTTTATGCCAGCAGACCTCCATGTTAGAGGAGTGTTTACCATGTCCCTTACTTTTGGAAACTCCTCTACCACCTCCAAGGTTCTGAACTCTGAGCATTTTCCACTCAAGATATGTATTCACAGATTTTCTAACTCTTCTATTCTAATTGTGACTTACTTCAGGCGAAGGTAATGTCAAGGATTTGTTCTGGATGAGAGTGGGAAGATTTTTGTGTAGCATATATTTGCATACACATTTGATTCATTATTCTATTTTCCATTTGAAATACTGATCCCTGACACTAACTCATAACCTACTGGACTCTGACTACTACTCCTAATATGATGGAGAAAAATAACCCAAACAGAATAGAAATCCAAGCAGTTCAGAGGAGGCATGGTGTATAGTTGGACTTGCCTTTTGCATAAAAAAGGGTATGTGTTATAAATCTAGTCAATTTTCTGTTGAAATAGTTATCCATGTGTTTTTAAAGTTAACAAATATGTGAATTCCTGTCTCCCTCTCTCTGTAGCCTACTCAGCACATGTATTTTTATATGCACATATAGAATCCTACCTGGTATCACACGTACATTCTTGTGAGGTGGCTGACTTGGCAGATACAAAATGTGAGAAGAGATTACTCCTCCTAAATGCTGTTGGAACTGAAAATTCAATGTATGGGTAAACTTAGTAGTTAAACAACATTATACATAAATCTATCTTCAGTAACATGAATATTTTTGAATCTGTGGATGATGTATATTTCATGGTGAATTTCAATTGGCATATATATTGCTATTTTTATAGTCTCAGTTTGTGTGAGTGTGTGTGTGTGTGTGTGTGTGTATATATATATATATATATATATATATATATATATATATATATATATACATACATATATATATACTCTCCAGATTTTTCAAAATATGAAATGTATGAGTCTTATTATACACTCCCTGAATTCATTCATGTTCATGTATGTGGATTTATAATCAACTTTTCACAAGATTATTCTCAGAAATACTCATCTACCTGAAATACATATTTGTTTCCTAGTACTGAAAACTAACTTCAGTGAATGGTGCATACAAATTCTAATATTTCTACATTAACGGACGCAGTTTAACATCAATTCAAGTAGATTCCTATGGGACATGATGTGTATTTTAACGTTCATTTTTATTCAACACTGGTACATTACTATTTCTTCAATTTCTGCACATCATCGTATATATTTATCATCCACAAGTTAGCAAATATATAGGCGTTTGTTTCACTTTAAATCACTTTCTGCTTCAGAACACATGCATACCTCCAGGTTTCTGGACTGGTCTTTTCATGAGACTTCTTTCCAAACACATTATTTTCAATTTCCATAATCACTTTTGAAGCAAAACTCAAACACTCTTCATGAAAATCCATAACCCTAATATTTCATTCAGATGTATAATGGGTAGGATTAAATGTAGTATATCAATATAAGGTTTTCTGTATATTTTCAGATATCAATTCAATCCATTATTTAAAGTTGGAACCAGTAATATTATTAATTCACAGTATTGTCTATTCATGCATTATCTCTATATTCATAGACAAATGGTACACCTATTTCTACCCAAAATACTAATTCATATATCTTCAAAATATTGCTCCCATAAATGGTGGAAGAAAAACTCCTATTACCTGATCTACATATATTATTTATTATAGTAATATTCTGGACACACATAGGAATGTTCACACTTATGATTGTACCAATGTAAAGTCGGGCGAGCGTCGGAAAAGAGACCACGAAGAGACTGTCTCATGCAACAGCAAAGGGTTTATTGGGGGTCCAGCATGCTGGGGCTCAGAGCTCACTTGAATAGAGAAGAGAGCCCTAAGAACAGCTTAAGCAGAGCTTATGCAATTTACGTGGTGAGAGCAGGGAGGGAAATTTATTGATGGGTCAGGTCGAGTGAGTGGTTTGCATGCCAATGGGAGAGGGAGTACATTCAACAGTTTGGCAATTGGGGACAGCACATTCTGGGAACAAGATTAGCAAACAGTTTTCAAGATTTCATCAGTATTTTGTTAAGCATACAGAAAAACAAGAAGTTAAAAGTACATATTTTATTAACCTTTCATTCCCCACTTCTTATTCTGGTTAATTTTAATCATAAAAATGAGCATTGCGGGGTCTCACATTTTATGTCTTCTAGTGAGGTATATTGTTGTCTGATTACCATAAGTTTAACTTATCCAATTTAAGCTTGTAGAAAGGAAACTAGATGGTTGAGCAAACAGGGTCCTACAATTAGCAATGAAATGAGGATTATTAATGGACTGGCCAGGGCTGATAAAAGCGTAGTTAACCAGGGGGACTGTGTGAACAAAGACTCAAACCACCCTTTTTGTGCATCTCTCTCTTGTTGATGCTCTTCTAGGCGTCTTCTTAATTTACTCATAGATTTTTTTACAACTCCAGTATGGTCGGCATAAAATCAACTTTTTCCCTCAATGCAGCACAAAAGCCCCCTTCTCTCACGAAGAGGAGGTCCAACCCTCGCATGTTCTGTAAAACAATTTCAGAGAGAGAGGTTAAAGATTCCTATAAAACTGTGATGGAGGTTTTTAATATCTTTAAATTTTGGTCTATTGCTGCTTCTCATCGGGTCATTTGTTGTGTCACATGGACTAGGACAGTGATTCCTGTGCCCACACCTGCAGCAGCTCCTTTTCCTAATAGGATGGCTAAAGTGAGGGATACAGGTTCCCAGAGGAACCGGGTTGTATGCCCCCGTATTTGATATTTAAATTAACCTGCCTCATGATAGAGCACTCTGGGAAACATCTGAACATTACATAATTAATCACATCTGTTGACCATTTTATGAAAACATAAACAATGTTTAAGTATATAGAATTATACTGTTGTAAGGACGGACAATTCAAGGCACCTAAGATAGCACCGAAGACAGCGAAACATACCTATTTGGTTGCAACGGATTTAGAGGGCATTGCTTCTGTTGTAATCAATTAGTCACCTGATCTCCAAATTTAGGTAGTTTCCGAATTTTGTACCCAACATGTAAGGGAAGGGGCTCAGAAGTTCACAGTCTGCATAAGTTCACAAAAAGAAGTTTTCGTTTCTATTGTTTTTTTCATCTGTTCTGGGCAAGTTAACATTTTAAGGACACCTGGAGTGGGAGAGCTTTTTTCTTCTCTTTTTTTTTTTCTCACTGCCAGCTGTAACAATGGAGCTCATTTGGTAACTTATTTATCTTAGAAATGTAACCATGTCTGTGAAGCCCCAGCTCAAGGCCAGAGGCCTTGTTCACATGTTTTGTGAAAAACTAGTAAGGGGGAGTCTAGCTTAGGAGTGCTGATTTTTCCAGCCAGTGGCCAAATAGAACAGGGAAACACGAAAAGGGGAAGTTTATCTACATTGAACTCTTTTATAGGGACTCTTTGGCTGAAAGTCCTAAAGTCAGCCATGGTGAAGACTGCTGGAGAAGGTCATTTAAGACTTTTCTGTGGGCCTGGTATAGACGGGGAAGACAGGGAAGGCGGGTCTGAGAGCAGCACCTTGGGTCTGAGCATGAGGAAGGAGACATGTAAAAGAATAATGGGAAAGGGGTTTGGAATTTTCCAGGCAACAAAACTTGAGCAGTAGAACAGATAGAGCAGAGGGGAAGATGGGAGTTTGTATCCCAAAAAGCCTGTGAGGGACTTTAAATTCTTAGTAACCTGTTTTCAGTGATGACAGAGCAACTTTAAAGGCCATTTTCATTACATCTTGGATAGGGGTCTGAGGGCTCTCCTTAGCTGGTTTGAGCTTTGGGTTAGCTGGTAAGAGGACCTGGTGGGACCTGGTGCGGGCACTGACAGGAGAAGAGAGTAGTGAGTGGGTGGATGGGTACCTCAGTACCTGCTACCTCAGCAAGGGGGCAATAATCTGAGAACCGGTGGTTTGGGTTTTTGATCTAGTAATTGGAGGGAAGAAATCAGGTTGCTGAGGTGGGAGTGGCAGCAGAGAGTCTGGAGCAGAAAGCTGAGGGTGAGGATCTATTGGATAAGCATAGTTCAGGATGTGAGCGAAGGAGGGAAAATGCCTCCACTTAGGGGAATTTCCTTCCACCCTTTGTGCACTTGCCGAAGTTAAAAAGGTCACGGAGAATTTTAGGATCTAGAGACCCCTCTGGGGGCCATCGGTATTGGTTGTGTAATTGGTAATATGGCCAATGCTGTGTATTGAATTTGATGAGGAGTTTGGGTTCCACCAGGCACCCCTGTATGCTCACATTCCCATGACTTACAGAAGAAGTCGGCATTTCCCCCACACAGCCATGTCTGTTTGTGGCTTTGATAGTCCGCTGGGCAAACATAGTAATCTAGGCTAGCCAACCTGCATCTGGCTCTCGTGTCCCTACATCCATAATGTTTGTTTCTATTACCTATGATACGGAAAGGATTTATTGGAATTTTAGTTGGATCCCCTTCATCAGGGATATCCCAATAGGAAAGACCTATAGCCAGCTGACAAATGTCTGGGTGGAGAGATGGCCACCATGTCCCTAAAGGGGCTGTATGCAAGATAGACCATACTTCTTGTACAGTAGGATTTGTGATCAGCCATTACTGCTGAACAGGCTGATGAGGGTTAGGACTACTCTTGGCCAAGGGGAGAGTCTGTAGCCTTATCCACATGGCGAATACGCACTTTGAAAGTGTTACCAGTCTTTTCCAGTTTCCAGTCAGATTTTGGACAGGGCGCAGGCCAGAGATGAGAGACATGGATCCATGAAGTGATTCCGTCTACATTTACCACTGTAGGTGTTATATGTAGCACCTTATATGGTCCTTTCCAGTGGGGTTCCAGGGATGACACCTGATGTCGTCTAATGTAGACGAAGTCTCCTACTTGGTATCGATATGGAGTCCCCTCGTCCCCAGGTTGGTCGGCAGTGGCCAGATGTTTCCACAGATATTGCTGATTTCTTTCAAGAGCTTTAAGTCTGTCAAGCAAGGGGGTGTGGAAGGGATCGTTAGGTCTTAGAGTTTGGGTTAGGTCCCTTACTGGAGGAGGGACCATAGAGAATTTCATAGGGGGTGAGGTTACACAAGGAAACAGAGGAGTATGAGTATTTCTTGCATGAAACAGTGCATAAAGCAGGAGAATAGATCGATCTTTTATGCCGATCTCTAAGCTTGATTTTGTTAATTCTCTTTAATGGTTCTATTATTTTTTTTTTTACCTGTACTGAGCTCTGGGGTCTATAAGCACAATGTAATTTCCAATTAATCCCCAGGGTCCTGACTAATCCCTGACTTATCAGGGCAATTAACGCCAGTCCATTATTAGACCCTATTGCCTTAGCCAGTCCGTATCTTAGAAAAATATCTTTCAGGATCTTCTTGACCACAATTTGTGCCATTTATTTTGTTGTTGTTGTTTTTTTTTTTTTTGTGTGTGTGTGTGTGTGGGGGGAAGGCTTCAATTAATTCACCCTGAAAATGTATCTACAAAGACTAGGAGATATTTAAGTCCATAACTTCCTGGCTTAATTTCAGTAATGTCCACTTCCAAGAATTGTCCTGGTCTGGTTTCTTGTAGGTGCTTTCCTGCAGGAAAGTTGGAAGGGTAAGCATTAACCAATTGACAGACCCGGCAGGCTTTTGTTACCCGTTCAGTTATTTCTTTCGCTCTGAGTCGGTTAGTGGAAAACTCTGTTCTTGATCCTTCAGGAATGCCTGCAGTTTCTTTGAACCAAGGTGAGTGAGTTGATGTACATTTTTAACTTAGTTTAGGGCTTTCTGAAAATGCAAGCTGGGCTCAGTGAAGTTGAGGGTTTCAGTGTCAGTGTCCTTAGATGTTATCAAAAGCTTGCTGGTGCTCAGGGGTCCATTAGAATTGGGCATCTCTCTTTAACAGCGGGTATAAAGGAGCAGATAAGGACGCAAACCCAGGTATCCATAAGCTACATAAGCCAGCAGTCCCAAGAAACTCTCTGAGTTGTCTGCTGTTAGATGGGGGTGGTATCTGCTCAATGGATTGTTTTCTGGTCTCAGTGAGCCATCGCTTACTGCCCCTAAGGGAATAGTCCAGGAAGATTACTTCTTGCTGGCAAATTTGGGCTTTTTTGGCAGAAGCACTATACCAGAGTTGAGCAAGCTCGTATAATAATAATTGGGTTCCAGACTCACAGTTTTTCTTGGTGTTGGCTGCCAGTTGCAGGTCATCGACATATTGAAGCAGGGTGACGTCAGGGTGCATAGTTCTGAAGTTGTTGGGGTCTCTGTGGAGGGCTTCATCAAAGAGAGTGGGGAAGTTTTTGAACCCCTGTGGGAGTCTAGTCCATGTTAGTTGACCAGACGTCCCGGTTTCTGGGTCTACCCACTCGAAATCAAATAGCAACTGACTATCTTTATGCAGAGGCAAGCAAAAGAAAGCATCTTTTAAGTCCAGAACAGTATACCATTTCCGCTCATGGTTCAGAGTGCTAAGCAGATTGTACAGATTATGTACTGTGGGGTGAATGTCCTGCACTCTGTTGTAGATCTCTCTTTGGTCTTGAACGGTGCGATAGTCCCCGGTTCCTGGATTTTTATACTGGTAACAGGGCAGTGTTCCAGTTCAAATGACAGGGCCTTAGGACCCTTAAGGCCAGATATTTCTGAATATGGGGCCTTATCCCATCTTTAGCTTTTTTGCTCAGAGGATATTTTTTGACATTGATGGGGGGGCTGAAGTTTTTAACTCCACTGTTATTGGAGGATGTTTCACGGCTACGTGTAACCCAGCAGTTTTTTCCTAGGCATCTGCGTAATCTGTTATCCATTTCCGGGGTAGCTTGCCTGTTTGATCAGTCTTGGGGGGTTTGACAAGTTGATGTTCATCTTCTACTGACATAGTAAAAGCCGTGACTATAGGAGTTTTTACTGAAAAATTTAGAAATTTCACTTGGGGGCCTTCAGGGTTAAAAGTTATTCTGGCCTGGAGCTTTTTGAGCAGATGTGTGCCCATCAATGGGGTCGGGCATTCTGGGATTACTAGGAACGAGTGATGGATTTTTTCTTTCCCCAGGTCCATGGTCCTCTTAGTTGTCTAAGCCCCATATTTACTCCCATTAGCCCCTTGAACTAGAGTCCTTTTTGTTTGATAGATGGCCCAATGGGGCCTTAAGGGCTGAGTATACTTACCCTGTATCCACTTCAAATTTTAACCCCCCCAGCGAGTACTTTGTGTTCTTTTGGCCGGGCCAGCTACCTCCAAGGAAGGAGGGGCTGTGTGTGCCGTGGGGTAGTCACCTGGAGGGCGCTGGGCTGGCCTATATTCCTCCAATGGTGGAGAGTCTGAGTCAGCAGCAGGGGAATCACTTAGAGGGTGTTTGGGGTTGGAGGACAAGGGCAGGGCATAAGGAGGGGGAAGAGAGTCCAGTAGAGTCTTGAGACTCAGGGACAACAGAGGGTGGAGGAGGGGGAGCAGAGGGTTTGAGAGATAGAAAAGTGGGAGAACCAGTAGGAGCGGGGACAGGGACAAGGAAAGGCTTCAACCATGGAAGAGGAGATTTGCAGAGGTCCTGCAAACTAAAGATATATTGCTGTTGATCTGGATGGCTATGTGGCCCCGGCTGAAAGACAATATCTCTGAGTTTTTGAATTAGTGTGAAGTAGAAAGATCCTTCTGGGGGCCATCCGACTCCAAAGGTGGGTCATTCTGAGACACATAGAGTCTTCCAGATCTGACGTTTTACTGAAAAAAAGAAGATTCTGAGCCTTTAAGCAGACTTTGGTCCAGTGATCAAGGTTCAGGGACAGAGGCATTGAAGTGTTCTGTCCCATATGAAAGATACACAAATAGTGAAAGCAATGACACACGACACAGACAAGACAAGACAATAAAGACAGGCAATGGACGTCCAATACTGAGAACAGGACTGAGTAGCCAGGAAAACCTGATGGGCTGACAATACCGAATCCAAAACAAAATATCACTGAGTTTAGGAGACTATTGTTACTCGGTTTCCCGAGTTCTCTGGGGCGTCCCCCAGAGATGGGGCCTGTGGCTCTGTGACACTTCTGTCAGCCACCATCAGAGAAAGCTCATGCTCATCACCAATAGCCATTTTGCCCATCCCTAACCTGAAACCTGAAACAAGAAAGTGGCGCCTTACTTAACCTGAGATGAGCCTATTGGGGGTCTTTCGTCCAACGCTGCTGGAACTCGCTGGGGCCCTCAGATGTAATGGTCAGGCGACCATTGGAGGAAGAGACCACCAAGACACTGTCTCATGCAACAGCAAAGCCCCCAAAATTCTGGGGCTCAGACCTCACTTGAATAGAGCAGAGAGCACTGAGAACAGCTTAAGCAGAGCTTATATACTTTTCTTGAAGAGGGCAGGGAGGGAAGTTTATTGATGGGTCAGGGCAAGTGGGCGGTTTGCATGTAAACGGGTGAGGGTGTACATTCTGCAGTTTGGCAGTTGGGGACAGCACATTCTGGGAACAAGATTAGCAAAAAGTTTTCAAGATTTCAAGAGTGTTTTCTTAAGCATACAGAAAAACAGGAAGAGACAAGTACCTATTTTATTTATTTTCAACAAAGCCTAAATGGAAAGTGAGCATGAATTACTAAAAACATTCATGTCCAGGTTGCCTAATGCTCTCAAATGTCAATTCTATTGGTGACTACATATTTCTTTCTTCCTAAGGTTATATATTCAACCTCAACCCTGTTGAAAATGCCTAATCCTATGACTCACTTAATAATTTGCCTGATTTCCTAAGGTCTCTATTGATACCTCCTTTCCTACATATTTTCCAAAATTCATTATTGTGACTGACACTTAACATGGGCTGACATTAATATTCACTCTCTAACCGAAACCCTATTGGTAAAGAACTTTTTTCCAAATCTTATTCTCACCCTTCTTTCTAAACCTACTGACTATCTTCCTAATTCCACCGACTATCCCTTTTTGACTGGAGGTTCTCTTCGACATTCAATCATCCAAGGTACAACGTCCTATGCCATTGTGTATGGATTTATCTGAGACATTTGTGCAGAAAGTATAACATTGCTAAGTATCCCAATGAAGGTCTCAATGCCCTTCTGGGATGCAAATCTTACCTAGATTTCTGTTTCCATAATTTTAACTCACGTCTATATTCTTATAAATATCACAGATTCCCAATACCATTATTCATCCTGCAGAATGATTCCTAACCCAAATCGAAACTGTTATTAACCGTAACCACACAGTGATCTCTCAATCTAACTTTAGAGAAGAGCAGGGACAGAGTTGGCCTTAAAATATAGGGATGTAGGGGATCTTCCACTTGCTGAGAACCTCAAAGGTCCATGCAGAAATGATCCCTGAAGAAGATGTAGGCAGCTATGAAGGACCTGAGAGAGCAAAAGTCATCTTCCATTGCTAAAAAACCTGGTCAGGATGAAGGGATGTGGCTGAATCAGCCTCTCTCTTAATGTACAGGAGACGGACCAAACCAGGCCTTTGTGGAGCGCTGTTTCTTGGTGCCTTTGATTTATATATCATTCTAACTTGTGAAAATGTCACAGGAAGTAGGGGCAGCCTCCATCTCATGGAACCATTGGAAGCAACTGTTAGGACAATGTGTTTGCCAAGGCAGTGACCTCATTAAATTCCTGAAGGAAGTAACCTACCTCACTTCCTTGGTGATGGAACACTTTAAACTTGGGATCCAGGAAGCCAGGCACTGAGAGCCAATCCAAGTCCCAGTCCCAGTGGGCTCACTTGTTTGGTGTTACTAAGGACAGAATCAGTCTTTCTTGGTACCTACTGATGTGAGGATGGCCACATGCCAGGGACCTTTCCTGAGAAAGTAGGTATTGGCTCTCCACATGCTCCTGACAACGTCACAGAGTTGGCCAAGGAGACCAGATCTGAGAATGGATAGGCCATATCAGGGGAACATAGTATGACCCACCAGTCAAAGGACACTCTGGATAGTTACAAACCTACTTGGGGGAAGGAGGTGCCTTTGTGGGTGTGGGTGTGAGTGTGTGGTTTTGTCTCATGTTCTGAGAATAGGTAGGAAAGGTGGTTTGTTTGGATTGGAATGGACTTTTTCTAGTAAATTGTTTGACAAGGCGAGTGTTTCTATGTCTGTTTCTCCCACTGTGTCCGTGGTTGTAGACATTAGAAAAGAAAATGCATCAATGGATGTTTCCTGTCTTGTAGAAAGCTTCCTAGCATTCATCCTGCCCAATTAACGCATGGACTGTGACTTGCCTTATGGATGGGCAACACCTACTATCTTACTACGTTTCTGTTTTCTTCCTGAATTCTGGCCACTCTCAAGAATTGGCTCATGGTTTTGTGTCCAAGATATGTACCACCTCCAAGCACTGTGACATGGCCATGTACATGATAACTGAAGGGAATGGGAGGATCTCAGAAAACTCAGATATCAATGTGACCAGTAAAGTCTCAGTGGAGAATCCTTGCTTTGGGCCATTTGCTTACCTATTGCTTCATTGCCCTGAATGTCAGGAAGGTCTTTGCCTCAGGCCACCCCTTTGTGAAGCCTTAATAAAACAGTTTTCAAATGGAAATAAATGGGCATCACCTGTGGCTCTTTGCTTAATTGCTTCCAAAAGGGATGTGTCTGAATCAGCCTTGTGAACCTGTGTGAGGCTGCTGCTTAGATTCTTAACACCTGATGGATCTAAGGTAAGATTCCATGTGTGCTACAAATACAAAATGGTCAAAATAGCAGTCATTGTGTATGAAGTCTCTCGCCATCTTCTGTAAGGTTCCTGACCTCCATCCTGGCCTGCAAAGGCTAGACCATAGATGCTTGGGTTTTTTCATGACTCCCATTCATATAAAGAATTTATACCTGGCAGTCAGTAGGCCTCAAATTGGAGAAGTGGAGCAGTAATAAGGTCAGGCCTATTTGATCACTCCTGGTTCACAGGAAAGGTGTTTAGGCCACACTGACCTTAGGCAACATAGGGGCGAGGGAGCATATTTTGGACAGGGTCTTGGACTTCACCCCTTTTGGAAACGTCCAGCCAGAGGATTTGATGAGTGTCTACATGGAAGAAGACGAGGGCTATGTGAAAGTGTTTTGGTTTTAATTGTGGTCATTTGTGTGGCAGTTGGAAGACATAACTGTGTCCACCATGGCTTGAACTTTGGTGTGATTCCCCTTAGAGACTGCGTTCTGGACCTGACCTCAGAGAAGAATTGCCATGAATTGTGTTGGGATTTCAGGAGGCCACACATGAGAGTCCCCATTGGAAACTGAGATATAGGCCCAGGTGGCTCTCCACAGAACACTGGGAATCTCAGCTACGATATCACATGATTTTATTCTGAAAGACTTGGCAACCATAGTTGAGATTCAAAACACACATGGACCTAGCATTGTAGACCTCAATGGGCCTGGCTTCATGTGACCTTTTGGCCACTCCATGGGAAGCCTTGCCTGTGAGAGTCCTCCAGAGCTTTAATTGAAATGAAATTCCTCACCATTTAATGGTTCCTGAAAGAATTGAAACTCACAGTGCATCCAACTTCATCCTTGAAAAATGGCTAGATAAATACCATGAAATTTTTGAAATTCTTATGACCAAGTGGCACTGAAGAACATTTGGATGTCCAGTTGCTGATCATGAGTGTACCAGAGAGTGCCTTGATTGACTGGGTTTCATGAAAATGGTGTAGAAGAAAGAATCCTGTATGTTGGCGCCTGCTGAGTAGTGACCCAGAGCTGTGGTGTGCAGTTGTGTCATAAAATATCTCTGGTGGGGCCATTTGGATCTGCCATTGACTTCCAAATGTCTTGTGGCAGACGTGGTGCAGCCAGTAATCCCTATATGTCTGATCTCTTCATATAAAGGCATCTTGTTATATTTAGAGGTTTCAGGGCCGTGTTCAGAATCAGGTTGCAATGGTTGAGGGGGCAAGCTATGTGGGATATAAGCCTCATTGGTGGATTCTCCTGGAGACCCTGACCCACCACACGTGTGAGAAATCCCTCCAGCACTGAGTCCCTGTTGATCTCCTTGTATTTCATGAAGCAAATACTAAACCCCCAGTGCAGCAGCAAGAAACACCATGAAATGTGGAAGATGCGCAAATGGCTTCACATACCACATGGGGAGACACTTAGCCTTCAGTGACAACAGTTTCCCTACAAAAAGAGAATTCTGCACTCCTGCCTCATGTTCATTGGAAAATAAGAAACCATGTCCTCCAGGTCACATAGATGCAGACCCAGCTCTGATGGTCTCACTACAAAGAAGCTAAAGCTCCTGACAACAACATATATTTCAAGTGCCCAAGGTCAGGGAGAGTTTCTCAATAAGTTTTAGGCCGGCAGAGCTCCATGTTTGTGGAGTGTTTACCTGTTTGACCAGGACAGGAGAAAAGACCACTGACTCCAATTCAAATCAAATTAAAGCAAGCTTATTATTTTTCCACTGGCTGAGCTGCCTATCCCTCTCAAAATGGCAGAAACAAGACAGCAACCCCACCTTTCCTACAGCCCAGCTTTATAGTCCAGTAAGTTACACAAAAGGGGGGTTACAGATAACAGAACTCGGAGAAGCATCACACTATTGCTAGTTTACAATTTTTTTTTTTGCTGGCCCCATCATCAGAATTTATGAGGACCATTAGAGACTCACGAGAGTCGTTGTCTGGCCAGAGAAGGCCAATATTTATGAGGTGTCACTAAATTTTCAGAGAGGGCTGCTATCTGGTCAGAGAGCCAGGCATGGGTGAGTTCAAGGCACGGACAGGCATTCCAAGCAGATTCAGAATTTGCAGTAATTTATAGGAAAGCAAAATTATCTTTTCATGACTTTGTGGCAAGATGGCTCCCAATTTTAATAAATGATCAGGTTGGGTTTATCATTCCCCCCCCATTTTTTTTTTGCTTTTTAATATTTTTTAAATTAATTTTTATTGTAGGTTGTTCAAAACATTACATAGTTCTTGATATATCATATTTCACACTTTGATTCAAGTGGGATATGAGCTCCCATTTTTACCCCATATACAGATTGCAAAATCACATCAGTTGCAGAACCATTGATTTACATATTGCCATTATCGTGTCTGTTGTATTCTGCTGCCTTTCCTATCCTCTACTATCCCCCCTCCCCCCTCCCCTCCCCTCTTCTCTCTCTACCCCCTCTACTGTAGTTCATTTCTCCCCCTTAAATTTTTCTCCTTTCCCCTCACTTCCTCTTTAATGTAATTTTGTATACCCCTGAGGGTCTCCTTCCATTTACATGCAATTTCCCTTCTCTCTCCCTTTCCCTTTCACCTCTCATCCCTGTTTAATGTTAATCTTCTTCTCATGCTCTTCGTCCCTACTCTGTTCTTAGTTACTCTCCTTATATCAAAGAAGACATTTGGCATTTGTTTTTAAGGGATTGGCTAGCTTCACTTAGCATAATCTGCTCTAATGCCATCCATTTCCCTCCAAATTCTATGATTTTGTCATTTCTTAATGCAGAGTAATACTCCATTGTGTATAAATGCCACATTTTTTTTTATCCATTCGTCTATTGAAGGGCATCTAGGTTGGTTCCACAGTCTTGCTATTGTGAATTGTGCTGCTATGAACATGGATGTAGCAGTGTCCCTATTGTGTGCTCTTTTTAGGTCTTTAGGGAATAGACCGAGTAGGGGAATAGCTGGATCAAATGGTGGTTCCATTCCGAGCTTTCCAAGAAATCTCCATACTGCTTTCCAAATTGGCCGCACCAATTTTCAGTCCCACCAGCAATGTACAAGAGTACCCTTTTCCCCACATCCTCGCCAGCACTTGTTGCTGTTTGACTTCCTAATGGCTGCCAATCTTACTGGAGTGAGATTTGCAACAAAATGAAACTGAATCCCTTACTCTCGCCATGCACAAAAGTTAACTCAAAGTGGATCAAGGAACTTGATATCAAATCAGAGACATGGCATTTGATAGAAGAAAAAGTTGGCTATGATCTACATACTGTGGGGTCGGGCTCCAAATTCCTCAATAGGACACCCATAGCACAACAGTTAATAACTAGAATCAACAAAAGGGACTTACTCAAACTAAAAAGTTTTTTCTCAGCAAAAGAAACAATAAGAGAGGTAAATAGGGAGCCTACGTCCTGGGAACAAATCTTTACTCCTCACACTTCAGACAGAGCGCTAATATTCAGAATATACAAAGAACTAAAAAAATTAGACAATGAGATAACGAATAACCCAATCAACAAATGGGCCAAGGACCTGAACAGAAATTTCTCAGAGGAGGACATACAATCAATCAACAAGTATATGAAAAAATGCTCACCATCTCTAGCAGTCAGAGAAATGCAAATCATTCCCCCTTTTTTAATGTGTCCCTTCCAAATTTTTGATAGGGTAGGGAAAGAGCAATGAGGGAATTTTAATCCCTCAGGTAACAGTCTCCAAATTTTTAGAACTCACCCAAAATTGGATTCCTGGTTTTACCTGACTTAATTAATTACTTATATTGATATTCTATTTATTTTTGGCTCCATAGTTGTAAGACGAGAGGCGTCACTCATTTTGGCTTCTTCTGAGCTGAGAGAGAGTGACGTGAGTGGGCACAGTATAAGGGACATGAGTTGCTTTTTAGAAGTCAGTTGAGGAACATGAGTTGCCTTTTAGAAATCAGTTCGTTTTGAAGTCTGGTTGGGGAAGAACAGGTTGTAAATTCATCTGGGGATGGGTTCTTCTGTGTGAGAAACAAGAACCATGAGTACTGAAAAAATGTTGCAGCAGCTGGAACATGTCACTGTATAGAAGTTCCCTCAGCAGGCTTTAATATTCCCAGTTATCAGGACTGTCAACTTAATATTTAACATTTAGTGTTACAGTTATCCCTCTCCATAAGATACAGTTTAATGATTTAATATCATCTGATCTTGCAAAATCATTTTACTAGTATGACCTCTGTGTGTAATAGAGAAACCTTTAATTCTGTTACTCAGGGCTGGATAATCGTACTAGCAAACACCAACCCTACCTGTAGGTTAGGAATATCTGTAGGCCTTAAACTAAAAATTTCTGCCTCTGGCAGCTCCTCTTGATAGTCTCTTTTTATAGTTATCAGGCATTCCTTTCTGGGAATCCTTCTTTGTAGCCTCCAGTCTTTCTTATTTTGGGAGGCTAACATAATGTGTATAAAAAATTATTATTATTATTATTAATATTATTATTTAAAATGCCCAGGAATGGCTGTATTTTGGTTTTAACTGTCTTTCCTAAGTGTTTATCATGAAACAGTCAAACTGACTTTTGTTTCTATCTATTGTTAACAGTCAGCTGAGCTTTTATGGGAGTCATTCCTGGGGAAACTTGAGAGCAGCTTCTCAGTTCTGCTAGTGCCATTTGCGCTAGGTGGGTCCAGGTCTTGCTTGACCATGTGGCTACCCTTGGAAGCATCAGGGATGTCTCCCTTCTCTGATGACTCTCCTCTTCTTAGCAAATGCACTGATTGGCTTTCTGTTCTCCAGGGGTCTCATTAATCTCCCTAATTGGGAAGATATGAGGCCCAGAGTTGCAAAGGTCTTTGAGAAGTCCCTTGTTCCCTGGATTCAGACTGACTCAGAGGGCAAGAGCCAAATATTGGTTTTCTTGTCCCTTTTCATGAAACTTTAATATAAATCCTAATCTTAATCATCCAGCAAATAAATTTTAACAGCCTTATATTAAGAGTACTGGGCTTTAATGTCTATAACTTTATAATTATTTATCTTTTTTATTAACTGGGATCTGTATTATTCTGTCTGTCTTGTAGGTGATGACTTATTATCTTAAATTAACCCATGTTGTGTTCTTAAAGCAACACTTCTGTAAAACACTAACAAGGAATCTTTAGATCACTTATAAGGAAATTACAAAATAAAATTTTTTAACAAGAGTAAAAATACTTAGTTCGTGTAATAGCTACCCTGAAGTTTTAAGCTGAGTTATACATTATATCCCCTGTTTGAGATCCTAGAAATCTTGACAGAAAAAAAAAACAACTTTTGAACATAACTTTAAATGAAATAATATCTGACCTACTGCTTTCGTAGTCATTCTCACATATAGTAAGATGGGACACAGAGCCTTATCTCAGGTAAGGCAGGGCTCTTTATAAAACTTAAGTGTTTTACTTCTAAAGATGATCTTTGTTTTTTTAAATATCATTTTACAAAGATTACATATATTATTTGAGGTCACATGAACATTAGTTAACACCATATGATATCACATTTAAAACATGAATTTAAGAAAGGCTGAAAGTTTTTAACCTTTATATAGATTAGACTCTCATTAACATAAAAATACATTTAAATTGTTCCCCAATGTAAAAAGTAACATACAACTTTACATATCTTATTGATAAGAAGTAAATGAATGCCCAATATATTTTTTTACCATACAACTTCAGAACACCAGCTTGAAATAATGCTCTTTTAAAGTTTCTACCTTACAGATTCGTATACCTGAAAGATATGAGCACATTAATAGCATCACAATTACATTGAAGTTTCTACATTAACCAAGTTTAGCTTTTAAATAAATGGCAGTACAGTGCTCTAAAATAACAGTTCTTATTTAATCAGTTGTTTAATTTTTATGGTTGCTTGCTCTAGAAAAAATAAAACTTAATAAACACAATGTTATGGGTAAACTTATGTTTTAAGAAATTTTTGTCTCTTTAACACATGACTGATTATTACAATCTTATACAGACATTAGTACAAACTTATACAGACCTTAGTAAATCAATCAGATATCTAACAAAAGTACTCATGAATGAGTAATCCCATATCAAATTTACTTTACTTATTTATCAATATATTAGACAAATATATTGAACAGTGTAAACCATTTTTTTGTTGAAGGAAAAGTCTTAGAACCAAGGCATATTAGAACATTTGTAGACATTAATATTTTATTAGATTTTTGAACACCTAGAAAAACTTGTAAGCTTAAATTTAAAGACATTTATTTTTATCTCTTTATCCAATTTAAATTCAACTATTTAAATCACTTGAATTAAAGATCTTTGGATCCACTTTTTAAAATTTGTTTTTATGAGCGTTTTTGTTTTAATGAGTGCTCTTTATAAATGTTAATTTGTGTATCATATATATGATATACGGACAAATGAATATATAGACATACAACACATACCAAAATTGTGCACACATAATAATAGTAAAGGCCTTGTAGCTTTTCCAGGTGAAATATCCATTGCAATGTTTCAAAAACTACACAGTTAGTCAAAGATAGAACTGGTCAGAAAAACATCATCCTAGGTCTTTAGGATCAAATTCATGAGCTCAAAAAAAAAAAAATAAAGAATCTAAGGAAAAAATAAGAGTCCTAGAAAAATTGACTGGCCATTAATTAGTAAATACCATACAATTTAATTTTTTTTAGGCCTCAGATCACTCTCCTACTGAGCTTGCAGGCCTCTTTCATTTGCCATTCAACATAAGTCCTGCCTGAGGTCTGGAAGGAGCAGGAAAAAGCTGCTATTCTGAGCAGACACCTCAGGCCTAAGGCATTTCAACCATAATTTTCAGGTTCAGATGTTGAAAATTATAATACAATTTTAAGACAAAATTCACAAAATTTTATGATACAAGTTTAAGACACAGTTTACAAAATTTTACATCTTTATATCTTGTTTTGTCAACAGATACCATACTATGATTTACTATCCTTGTCCAAATTAATGCACTGGTAGACACAGTGACATTTTCCCAGGCTACCCAATTAAAAATTGGTGAAAAAAAAGCCTGAATGATTGGGAAGTTACTTGCCAACTTGGAAGTAGAGTTCTCTAGTTTTCCATCCTAAGTATTTAAGTTCTCTGGCATGAATTATTTGAAATCATAAACTAAACAATTTCCTAAACCCGACTTTTAACTGCAAGATTGTGCAATGCTTCAAAAACCCATTCAGATGCCAGATTGTTACAATAAAACATCATCATTTAGATACACATTCAGCTAAGATCATTCCCAAGAAATGATTTATAATATCAACACATTATTGCACATGTCTTAAAGGGCCAGAAACAAAGACACAAGACAGACTGAAAGGAGCTCCAGACTATGGCTTACAGACAGAAGCCTTTAAACCAGAGCAGATAAGAGAAAAATCTCCTACACCAGTGGCACCATAGATTTTCCCACAAGGGAACCAGATGTTTTCACAGAGGGACAACCTGAAATGTAAAATCAAGGGTCTCCATGGTGACTTTACTGTATTTAGTGTCCCCTTTTTCTTTTTCTATTTTTTAAGAAAACAGAGATGGCAAAATCCTTACAGTGCAGGGAAGGAAGTAGGTAATTCTCTGAAGCAACAGGGCTTGGGCAGCTGCTGGAAGTCCCTCAGTCCCTCCTTTCACTTACAGGATTAGCTCCTCTTGTTCGGTTCCACCCCAAGCACGCTCCATCTCCTAACATTTCAGTAGTCAGCTCTCAAAGAGTTCCGGGGTGTGGGGGGTACCAAAAATTGTAACTTAAAGTTTGGTTCCTGATTTTGAAGCCAATTAATACCAATTTAATAATGAGGACAGGGTTTGAGAAAAAGAAAAAGGGAGATTTACTGCTTTGCTAACAAAGGAGAAAAACAGGGGTCTCTGCCCAATGGTTGTGATTCTATCGATCTGAAGGGACAAGGGGTTTTAAGGAGTTTCACGTGTTAACCTGGGAGATACTCAGTTCTTAGGTCCCCAGCAGGCATTGCCCTCTGCAGTGGGTGTGCTCCAGGCAGCCAGCTAGGGGTTTCTCTCATCCTGCTTAACAAAGGGTATTAAAGTTCATCACAGTTCTTTAAAACACAGTCCAAATGGGTGTCAGTTTACTTGCTTTATTACCCATTTTCAGTTAAGTTTTACCACAGAATTCACACAACAAAACACACTAAAACAAACCAAAAAAAAAAAAACATATGAAACACAGAACAAAACACACAAAAAAACAGAAAACCAGCGCAGAAACAGAAAAACAGAGGAACTATGCAACGTCTTGCTAAAGCTCTGGGATAGGAGCTCCTGCGTGCCCATTGGCACCTCTCTATGCTTTCAGAGGAATTCCCTACAGAATATAACAGAGGACAGAATGATTCTCGTTACTGTACCAGACAGGAGTATATGTGTGTCTCCCCAGGACACCACTCTGTCATCAGAAGAGATCTCCCTTAACCGGATATCAGATGTTATATAGGCGCCAGTTATCTATGGAGGCCTCCTCCACCATGTGCTTGCTAATAGTTTTAGGGCGGTGGTTCACTGCAGTGCTCCCTGGACCAAAATCTCACACCAAGGCCTTGGAAATTGCCTCTTCATGCCGGAGCCCTGGAGGGAAGGCCAGCTTCAGAATTTCCAGTAGTCTGGTCTTGTGATCTATTGGGGCAGGGTCATCTCGATGGGAAACTACAAAATATTACACCAGGATGCAAGAAAAGACCACTGACTCCAATTAAAATCAAATTAAGGCAAGCTTACTATTTCAAAGTGGATCCAAAGATCTTTAATTCACGTGATTTAAATGGTTCGATTTAAATTGGATAAACAGATAAATATAAATGTCTTTAAATTTAAACTTACAAATTTTTCTAGGTGTTTAAAAATCTAATAAAATATTAATGTCTACAAAAGGTCTAATATACCTTTGTTCTAGGACTTTTTCTTCAACAACAACAAAAAAAATGGTTTAAACAGTCTCCTACTCTAAGCCATTTTCTACCATCAATGGACCCTTCAGGGGGAAACCATGGACACAATTCTCCTATGTATGAAAAGAATAATTTTAAGTCCTTTTTCTTAACATGTGCCCCCTATGTCTTGAGGGCCTCCTTGAGGCCTGACAAAAACAAATCATGTGACGAAACTGCTTGTCCCATGGTGGGTCACTCACCATGTGTCATCCCCACTCTCCTCCTGGATCTGTCTTTCGGTGGTGTCTGCTGAGGCAATCGCAAGCTCCGCTTTTTTAAGTCTTCCCTGAGGACAGGTTTCCCCCTCAGTCAAAGGCTCGAGCCCCTATTGATCCTCAGGCAGAGGATCAAAAGGCATCTGTCATGATGGCCTTCATTGGGCAAGCTGCCCTGGATATTAAAAGAAAGTTACAACTCTTAGAGGGATCACAAGATATGACTTTGGGAGATTTAGTCAGAGAAGCCGAGAAAGTATACTATATGAGAGAAACAAAGAGAAAGAAAGGGAGCAAAGGGAAGATGAGAGATGCAAAAGACAGACTAAGGCATTGATTAAGGTCCTGGTCACAACAATAAATAGGCCAGAAATTAACAAACAGGAAGACAGGAACGGAAACCTGGACGCACGCCAGAGGCCACAATGGAGTTTAACTCAGCATTAAAAAATGACAAAATCATAGAATTTGCAGGGAAATGAATGGCATTAGAGCAGATTATGCTAAGTGAAGGAAGCCAATCCCTAAAAATCAAATGCCAAATGTCTTCTTTGATATAAGGAGAGTAACTAAGAACAGAGTAGGGATAAAGAGCATGAGAAGAAGATTAACATTAAACTGGGATGAGAGGTAGGAGGGAAAGGGAGAGAGAAGGGAAATTACATGGAAATGGAAGAAAACCCTCAGGGTTATACAAAATTACGGACAAGAGGAAGTGAGGGGAAAGGGAAAAATACAAGGGGGAAAAATAAATTACAGTATAGGGGGTAGAGAGAGAAGATGGGAGGGGAGGGGAGGGGAGGGGGGATAGTAGAGGATAGGAAAGGCAGCAAAATACACAGACACTAGTATGGCAATATGTAAATCAATGGATGCGTAACTGATATGATTTTGCAAACTATATACTGGATAAAAATGGGAGTTCATAACTCACTTGAATCAAAGTGTGAAATATGATATATCAAGAACTATATAATGTTTTGAACAACAAACAACAAAAGTTAAAAAAACACATGGAGAACTATTTCAACAAAAAATTGACTAGATTTATAACTCCAATTCTACATAATGCAAAAGGCAAGTCCAATTATACACCATGCCTCCTCTGAAATGCTTGTATGTCTATTCATTTTGGGTTATTTTTCTCCATTATATTAGGATTAGGAGTCAGAATATAGAGTCTAGTAGGGTATGGGTTAGTGGGAGTGATTCAGTATTTCGAATGAAAATTAGGAAAATCAATCCAATGTTTATGCAAATATGTGCTAAAATAATCATCCCACTCTCATCAAGAACAATGCCTTGACATTACCTTCGCCCCAAGTTAGACACAATTAGAGGAGAAGAGTTAGAAAATCTATAAATACTTATCTGGAATGGAATATGCTCAGGAGTTCACAACTTTGGGGGTGGTAGAAGAGTTTCCAAAAGTAAGGGACAGGGTAAACACTTCACAAACATGGTGCTCTGCTGACCGGAAGACTTATGAGAAACTGCCTCTGAGTTTGGGCACTGGATATATATGTTGTAGTCAGGAGCTTTAGCTTCCTTTGCAGTGAGACCATCAAAGCTGGGTCTGCATCTATGTAACCTGGAGCACATGTTTTCTTATTCTTTAATGAACATGAGGCAGTAGTGCAGAATTCTCTCTTTGTATGTAAACTGTGGCCAATGGGGGCTAAGTGTCTTCCTGTGTGGACTCTGAAGCCATGTGGTCATCCTCCATTTTTCATGGTCTTTCTAGCTGCTGCAATGGGAGTTTGGTGTTTGCTTCAGGAAATACAAGTAGTTCAACTGGGACACAGTGCTGGAGGGAGTTCTGTCATGTGTGGTGGGTCAGGGTCTGCCAGGAGAATGCACCAACCAGTCTTATATCCAACATAGACTTCCCCCTTGTCCCTAGCAACTTGATTCTGAACATTGCCCTGAAACCTCTCCATATAACAAGATGCCTTTACATGCAAGGGTCTGCTGGCTGCACCATGTCAGTCAAAAGCCATTTGGAAGCCAATGGCCAATCCACATGACACCAACACAGATGTTTAATCACACACCTGCCCACCACTGTTCTAGGCCCACTACTCAGCAAATTCCAACTTACTGGCATCTCTGTTCTACACCATTTTCATGAAACCCAGTGATTCAAGGCACTGTCTGGTACACTCATGATCAGCAACAGGACATCCAAAGGTTCTCCAGTGCCACCTGGTCATGGGAATTTCAAAAATTTCATGGTATTTATCTAGCCATTTTTCAAGTATCAAGTTGGATGCACTGGTTTTTCAATTCATTCAGGAACCATTAAATGGTGAGGATGAAAGCTCTGGAGAACTCTAAAAGGCAACGCTTCCCAACGAGTGGCCAAAATGTCACATGAAGCCTGACCCATTGATGTCTACTCAATGTGAGTTCAATATGTGTTTTGACTCTTTACTATGGTTGCCAAGTCTTTCAGAATAAAATCGTCTTATATCCTGGTGGAGATTCCCAGTGCACTGTGGAAAGACACCCTGAGACTAGATCTCAGTTTCCAAGGGCGACTCTCATGTGTGGCCTCCTAAAATCCCACCAAAATTAATGGCAATACTTCCCTGAAGTCAGTTCCAGAACTCAGTCTCTAAGGGGAATCACACCAGAGTTCAGGTCCAGGTGTACCCAGTCATCTCTTCCAACCAGCACACAAATGACCACAATTAAAACCAAAACACTGCCACATGGCCCTCATCATCTTCCATATAGACACTCATCGTAACCTCTGAATGGAATTTTCCATGAGGGGCGAAGCCCAAGACAGTTTCCAAAATAAACTCCCTTGCCCCTCATTTGCCTAAAGTCAGGGTGACCTAGACACCCTTCCTGTGAACCAGGAGTGATCAAATAGGCCTGCCGTTAATACTGTTCTGATTCTCCAATTTAATCCTACTGATTGTCGGGTATAAATCCTTTATGTGAGTTGGAGGCAATAGAACACCCAAGCACACATGGCATCTTTCTTAAGATCTATCACCTTCTGAGAATCAAAGCCCCAACCTCACACAGGGCCAAGAGGCTGATTCAGACACATCTCTTTCCAAAGCAATTAAGCAAAGATCCACAGGTGATGCCCATTCATTTCCATTTGAAAAATGTTTTCTTCAGGCTTCAGAAAGGGGTGGCCTGAGGCAAATACCTTCCTGACATTCAGGGCAACATAACCATAGGTAAGCAAATGGGCCAAAGCAAGGTTTTTAAACTGAGACTTTACTGGTTACACTGATATCTGAGTTTTCTGAGATGTTCCCATTCCCTTCAGCTATCCATTACATGGCCATGTAACAGATTTTGGAGGTGGTACATATCTTGGCCACAAAACCATGAGCCTATTCTGGAGAGAGGCCAGAAATCAAGATGTGTAGAGGACCTTAGGAAGATAGTAGGTGTTGCCCATCCATAAGGCAAGCCACAGTCCATTTATAAAGTGGGCAGGATGAATGCTGGGAAGCTTCCAACTAGACAGGAAACCTCCATTGATGCATTCTCTTTTCTAAAGACTACAACCACGAACACAGTGGATACACAGACATAGAAACACTCGCCTTGCCAAACGACTTCCTAGAAACAGTCAACTCCAAACCATACAAACCACCATTCCTACCTATTTTCAGAACATGAGACAAAACCACAAACTCACATCCACATCCACAAAAGCACCTCCTTCCCCCAAGTAGGTCTGTGACTATCTGGAGTGTCCTCTGACTGGTGGGCCATACTATGTTGCCCCAAAATGGCCTGGCCTGTCTCAGATCTGTTCTTCTTGGCCCACTCTACGAAGTTGTCAGCAGGCAGCATTGAGCCAATACCTGCTATCTAGGGAAAGGCCCCTTTTCTGAGCTCTACTGGCATTTGGCCATCCTCATATCATTAGGTACCAAGAAAGACTGACTCTGTCCTTGGTAAATCCAAACAAGTTCGACCACTGGGACTGGGACTGGGACTGGCTCTGGGTGCCTGGCTTCTTGGATCCCAATTTCAGAGAGTTACATCACCAACGAAGTTAGGTAGGTCACCTCCTTCAGGAACTGAATGAGATCACTGCCTTGGCAACCACTTTGTCCTAACAGTTGCTTTCATGGGTCTCATGAGATGGAGGCTGCCCCTACTTCCTGTGACACTTTGACAAGTTTGAATGGTATATCAACAATGGCCACCCGGGAACACCTCTCCACGCAGGTCTGGTTTGGTCCATCTTCTCTACATTAAGAAAAGAGAGGCTGATTCATACACATCCCTTCGTTATCACAAGGTGTTTGCCATGGAAGATGGCTTTTGCTCTCTCAGGTCCTTCATAGCTGCCTACATCTTCTCCAGGGATCATTTCTGCATAGAAATTTGAGGTTCTCAGCAGGTGTAAGATCCCCTACATTCCTGTATTGTAAGATGAACTCTGTCCCTGCTCTTTTGTAATGTTAGATTGAGGCAAGAGTGTATGGTTAGGGATAATAACAGGATCGATTTGGTTTAGGAATCATTCTGTGGGATGAATAATGGTATTGGGAACCTGCAATATTTATAGGAATACAGAGGTGAAATATAAGTATGTAAACAGAAATCTAGGTGAGATTTGAAACTCAGAAGTGCATTGGGCAATTGATTGCGATACATAGCTTTAAATTACGTTCTGCACACATGTCTCAGATAAGTCGATATACAATGCCATAGGACTTGTACCTTGGATGATTGAATGTAGAGGAGAACATCCACTCAAACAGGGATAATCAATAGGATCAGGAAGATAGTCAGTAGATTTTGGAACAAGGGTGAATTTAGTATTTGTACCAAAAGTTCTTTAGCAATTGGGTTTTGGTTAGAGAGTGAATATCAATGTCAGCACATGTGAAGGGTCAGTCACAATGATGAACTGGGGAAAATATGTAGGAAAGCCGATATCAATAGAGACATTAGGAAAACAGGCAAAGTACAGGGTGAGTGATAGTATTAGACATTTTCAACAGTTTTGAGGTTGAATATATTAGGAAGAAACAAATATGTAGTCACCGATAGGATTGACATTTGAGAGCGTTATGCAAGCTGGACATGGATGTTTTTAGTAATCCATGTTCAGTGTCCATTTAGGCTTTGGTACAATCACACGTGTGAATTTTGCATTTTGCGTCCAGAATATTACTGTGATAACATGCATATTTAGATTAGGTGACATGAGTATTTCTTCCTCTATTACTGGGAGCAATATTTTGAAAACGTATAAATTAGTATTGGGGGTACAAAGAGGTGTACCCTGTGTCTATGAATATAGATAATGCATGAATAGACCATACTGTGAATAAATAATATAACTGGTTCCACTTTAAATCATGGATTGAATTGATATCAGAAAATATATAAGAAATCTTATATTGATATACAATCATTCATTCCAAACAGTTATACATCTAATTGTGAAATGATAGTTATGGTTTATCATGAAGGGTGTGTGAGTTTTGCTTAAACAATTATAAAGAAAATCGGAAATAATATGTTTGGAAAGAAGTCTCACGAATAGACCAGTTAAGAAACCTGGAGTAATGCATGTGTTCTGAAGCAGGAAGTGATTGAAAGTGAAACAAATGCCTATAAATTTGCCAACTTGTGCAAGAAATATATACCCTCTGATGTGCATAAACTGAAGAAATAGTAATGTACCAGTGTTGAATAAAAATGAACATCAAAATACAAATCATGTCCCATAAGAGTCTACTTGCATTGCTGTTAAACTGGGGCAGTTACTGTAGAAATATTAGGATAATGCCGCAGTCTTGCTGGGCACAATCAGGAGCCACTTGTCAAAAGAAACTAACTTTATTTTTAAAACCACACACGCCAAACAAAACAGCCTCTCAGGAAAAACCCTCAGAGCCCCAACTGCCACCACTGGCTTCCCAAAAGCCTCTTCCTCCCACACAAGCCTCTCTCCACCTCCCACAATCCTCCTGCTCTTGAGGCCGATTGGCTAGGTCATGTGGGCAAAGCCAAATAAGTCCCCTAATGAGCAACTCCGTGGTCTGAAAGGGCAGGGAAACAGCCCAATGAGCATCACCGCAGAGGAGCCAATCAGCTAGATGTTGCTGTGAGCCAATCATCAGCCAGCAGCTGGAAGTTTGCTGGCTTCTGGAATTTTGCTGGGGCCCCTTCGGATGTGGCTCTCAACATCTCCCCCTCTCTGTTTAAACAACACACATGTGGCTTAGGGACAGTGCCTGCCTTAGGTTGTCCAATAGTACATATGGTCCTTACCCGTTAAGTTGGTACCATTGCAATTGGATCTTACCCATCACTGACTACCGGTCCAGTTTACAGCAACACCTGTGGAGAGGTCTTTGTACCACCGGGGGGTGGTGAGGTTCTTTGCCTCACCTCTAATGGCCCCCAAACATTAGCTGGACGATAATGACACACAGAAGAGAGGAAGATACACCAAGCCAATTGACAGCTCCTTTTGGAAAAATTGTACCACCGATGACATCATCAGCAAATATACCCGAACACTACCACAAGTCGCTGCACAAACAGGTAGTTTACAATGCATACAGGAGAGTTCTCAATGTGTCTAGGCAAGTTCTGCAAGCATTTCAGTGATGGCTATTGCAGAAGCTGTAGATTGGTTTTATCTTTGATTTCACCAGCACTGGGATGAAGATAGGAATTCTGGCAATAATGGCTAAAGAAAAATTATGTAACATTCCAGAAGGCACTAAAAGAAAACAATTTTCTTAACTATTTACATTGTCTTGAAGATAATTATTAAATATAATGAAAAGGAAAGGTGAAAGAAAGGAAACAGATCTGTTAACCTCCTTTTTTTCAAATTTTAAAACAAACCTCAACAGCTCTTTACCCAATTTAAATTAAACCATTTAAATAATGTGAATAAAAAAATATTTGGATCCATTTTTTTTATGAGCGCTCATCATATATCATATATGGACATACGAACATTCAAACATATAACACAAAACACAAGTGTGCACACATAATATAATACATACAACACATAACCTAATAGTAAAGGCCTTATAACTTTTTACACGTGAAATCTCCATTGCAATGTTCAAAAACTCTTTTGTCAAAAAATAGAACTGATCAGCAAAACATTAAACTAGGTCTGCATGAGCTCAAAAAACAAAATAGAATGTGGGAAAGGGCAATAATAAAATAGATAATGAAAAAAGCATCCTGGTTTTATCTCAGATGTAAGGATAGTCAAACTGGAATTTTGGATATCAGCTGATAAGGCCTTGAGTCAAATCATCTTCTTTTTGGATGTGCCCTGATATGTCTTATAAAGAATAGATCTTTTCTGTCCCAGATTAGACTTTTTATATTGGAAAGTAAAGAGAAAACAGTAGAGAAAGGAGAAATCTTACCAGCAACTTTAAGGGATACTATAGCATTAACTATATACTGACTATCGGAAAATAAATTAAATACAGAATATTTAAATATCTCAAAAGCTTGTAATACTGCATTAAGCTCTACCTTTTGAGCTGATTGTTTGGGTACTAAAAATTTATAAGTTTTATCAGGTATAACTATTGCTGCTGTACCATTATTTGATACATCAGTGAATATATTTGAAGCATTCATGATAAGTGTTTTTCTTCTCAATTTTGGAAAAATTACAGGATGCGATGACCAAAAAGAAAATAAAGGGTTAGATGGTAAGTGGTTATCAAATGAAACATTAGATTGGACCATGATTATTGCCCAAATATTTAACTCATTAGCTAACTCATCAATTTGATTCAGAGTATATGGAGTAAAAATTTTATTGGAAGAAATTCCAAACACTCCCTTTGCTGCTTTAATTCCTTTGAGTATTAATTATCCTAAAGCCTCAGGATACCTAGTAAGAATAGTGTAAGGAGAATAAGATAAATGTATCCATAATAATGGACCTTCTTGCCAAAATACTCCTGTAGGAATATTTTTTGTTGGTAGTACAATAAATAATAAAGGCAAACTTATATCAATTCTATCCAAATGCATATTTTCCATATATGTTTCATTGATTTTTATTGCCTTTCTTGCTTCAGGTGTTAACATGCAGGGTGAATTTTTATCTGATAGACCTTTTAGGATATCAAATAAAGGTCCCAACTCTCCTGTTGATATACCTAGATAAGGCCTTATCCAATTAATGTCTCCTAATAACTTTTGAAAGTCGTTATGTGATTTGAGTTGATCTACTCGTATTTGAATTTTTGGTGGACTGACCATTGTTGAGGATAACAGAACTCCTAAATAATTAATTGGAAAATTTAATTGTACTTTATCTATTGCTATCTCTACATTATAATTTTTAATAAGTTTGTAAGTGTGGCATAACTTTCTAGCAATGTGTTTTTAGCTTTGTGTGCTAATAATACATCATCCATATAGTGAAATATTTGTGTTCAGAATTTTGATTTCTAAGTGGCTGGATTACTTTGTTAACATAAATATGACACATAGTTGGGCTGTTAGCCATCCCTTTAGGGAGTACTTTTCATTCATATCTCTGATCAGGACCTTCATGATTCAGTGCAGGGATAGTAAAAGCAAAACCTGGACTATCCTTAGGATGAATTATAATTGAAAAAAAAAACAATATTTAATATCTATAACTAAAACATACCAGGTTATTGGCAAAGCAGACAATTGAGGAATCCCTGATTGAGCAGGTCCCATAATAACCATCTCATTATTAATGGCTCTAAAATCTTGCAATAGTCTCCATTTACCAGATTTCTTTTTGATGACATAAATGGGAGTATTTTGGGGATATACAGTCGGTTGTATATGTCCTTCTGCTAATTGTTGTTTTACCAGGTCATGGACTGCTTGTATCTTTTCTTCAGTCAGGGGCCACTGAGGAACCCATACTGTCTTTCTGATTTTCAGGTAATTTTTATTGTCTCAGTGGCCCTTTCTGAAAATCCAACCCATGTCTCTCTGTTCCTTGATCTATTTGTATTGGTGCTGCTATGACTTATTCTTGTTTTTCTAATCTTTTTTCTTTCCTAAAACCTTGTCTAGTCATAATAGTGGCTGCATTTTGGTTGATGTTATTTGTTAATGTCAAACCTAATTGATCTAGGACATCTCGTCCCCATAAATTTATGGGAAGATGATCCAATTCATATGGCTGTATAGTTCCTTCACATCCTTTAGGATCATTCCTATCTAATACCATTTTACTTCTATGGGGATTAGTCGCCACTTATAGGCCTCGAAGCGTTTGAGTGGCTTGTTGTAATGGCCAATGTTTTTGCCATTCTTGACGAGAGATGATGCTAATGTCTGCACCTGTATCCAGTAGCCCATTCAATTCATGCCCTTGAATATTTAGTTTTAGCATGGGGCGAGAATCTAAATTTAAAGAAAGCATAGCCAAATCTACACCTTTGGAGCCTAATCCCTATAACATCTTTCTACAGTAGGACTGGAAAATTTATCATATAGGCTGGGTATTATTAGTAACTGTGCTATTCTATCTCCTTGTGAAATTACTGATATGTCTTTTGGAGAACTGGCTATAATTTTTATTTCACCTTCATAATCGGGATCAATCACCCCAGGACTTATCATAAGTTCTTTTAGAGTAGAAGAGCTGCATCCCAATAATAAGCCCATGGTTCCTTTGGGAAGAGGTCCTTTTACCCCTGTGGGAATGATTTGAACTCCCATCTCTGGAGTTAGTACTGATCTGGCAGAGGCACAGATGTCCAACACTGTGCTCCCTCTGGTTTGTCTGATGAGGGATCTGATGGACAATGTGTCCTGGGCACTACCCTGTTGGGGTTGCTGGGTTCCTCCAGTGCTCTGTATATTTGTGGTTTGGGGCCCCGGAGCATTGGAACCCCCTGTCCATTTATTTGGCAATTGAGCCCAATGCCTTTCTCCATGATATCGTGGATAAACACCTGGTCCTTGTTCATTTTTTGATAATTGAGTACCCTCTATGGTGGTTTGAGAACAGCACTCATTAGCCCAATGTCTCCCTCTATGGCATTGTGGCCAAATACCTGGTATTCTACTCCTTTGATAACTAATATTGTTAAACCCTCCTTCTATGGGCCAATTCCTTTTAAAATGTCCTGTTTCTTCACATTGGTAGCATGTTCTTGGTCTGGCATCTAAAGCCTGTTTTACTGTAGCTGCCACAATTTGCCCTTGTTCATTAATGTATCTGGCAACTAAAGCCTGTTTTACTGCAGCTGCCATGACTTGCTCTTGTTCATTAATGTCTCTACATAATTAAATCAATGTGTTTAAATCTTCATTTTTCCATGGTCTAATGATATCTCTGCAACAACGATTCGCTTGCTCATAAGCCAGTTGTTTTAGTAATGGCATTGCTTGTTCTGTATTCCCAAAAACTCTGGTAGCTCTTTGAATAAGCCTATCTACAAATTCAGCATAAGGTTCATTAGCTCCTTGTATTACCTTAGATAATTGACCTTGTAAACCTCCATGTTCTTGTAAAGTCTTCCATGCCTTAATTGCATCTACACCAATTTCTGCACATACACCATGATCATATGCAATTTGCTGCGGCTGATCTTCATAAGGTCCCTTTCCTAACAACATATCTAGATTTCTCTGAGGATAACCAGCTCCTGCATTTCGCCTAGCTGTCTCCTTTCAACATTCCTCATTGGCAACCTTCCATAACATGCATTGTCCTCCATTTAGCACAACATTACACATATTAGCCCAATCCACTGGCTTCATGTTCAAGTTGTTAATGGATTCGACCATGATTACATTGAAGGGTGCTTGAGGACGATAGGTTGTTACAGCCTCTTTTAGCTGCTTCACTGTTTTGAAATTTAAAGCATGGTAAACACGCTGCCCTCCTCCCTCAAATACAGGGCATGTTAATATTTGAGATCTTGTCTCAGGATCCTAACTATCAACTGCGGGAGTTGGGGGCCTCCCAGCATAAGAAAGTGGCCTTGTTAGTTGGACACTTATGTCATCTGGTGATAGAAAGGTGTTAGTAGCAGTCTCCTGTTGTAAATTTCCCCTGATGTTTTTTACTGTTTTACACTTTCTTTCTCTGTCTAACTAGCTTTAGAGGCCTTCTCTTTTACTTGAATTTTTTCCTCTGTCTGACTAGTTCGAGAGACGTTCTCTTTTACTTGAATAGTTTCCTCTATCTGACTAGCTCGAGAGACCTTCTCTTTTACTTGAATTTTTTCTTCTGTCTGACTAACTTGAGACACCATCTGTTTTACTTGAATCAATATGTCTTCTTCTTCCTCTACCATTGACTGAACTGAAGGCTTTGAACTAAGCAAACAAGATATGAATGTCCACAATGGCAATGTGCCAACTGGCAGAATCCCTGGGCTTTTCTTTTCTATTCTTTTTAAATCTGCACCATGATGGTTCCATTGTGATATATTTAACAACTCCTCCTTAAAAAGCCATGGTCTACATTTTTGTATTGTATCAACAATTGCCATGACTGCTCTTGATTTTACTGGGATGCCTCCTTCCTCTAACAATTTACTTAACACTTTTTTGGTTTGTTTTTTACTAATTTTTGATCCCATATTTCTACTATAATACAAACCAACAAGATAACACCAAACAAAAAAAGAGATAGAATGAAATAAAAATGGAACAACAAAAAAATTATTATAGCCTTTCTCCCTATCTGTTCCTCAGACACAAATAGTTTTTCCTCAGATGTGAGCAGTTTTTCTTCCATCTCACTCATCTCCAGGGACACGCAACTTAAAACAAAATAGGAATCATAAAATGACTACCCATCCTCTCGCCCTGCCCTCAAGAGCGAGCAGTTTACCTTATCAGTTACCCTCAGTCGCTCCCCATATGAGCCACCAAATGCCGCTGTCTGGCTGGGCACAATCAGAATCCACTTGTCAAAAGAAACTACCTTTATTTTTAGAACCACACACGCCAAGCAAAACAGCCTCTCAGGAAAAATCCTCAGAACCCCAACTCCCAACACCAGCTTCCCAAAAGCCTCTCCCTCCCACAAAAGCCTCTATCCACTTCTCACAATCCTCCTGCTCTTGAGGCAGATTGGCTGGGTCACGTGGGCAGAGCCAAAAAAGTCCCCCAATGAGCAGCTCCATGGTCTGAATGGGCAGGGAAACAGCCCAATAAGCATCACCGCAGAGGAGCCAATCAGCTAGATGTTGCTGGGGCTGCTGTGAGCCAATCATAAGCTGGAAGTCTGAAAGGCGGGGAAACATCTCAATGAGCATCTCCAATGAGCATCACCACAGAGGAGACAATGAGCTAGAAGTTGCTAAGGCCGCTGTGAGCCAATCATCAGCCTGCAGCTGAAAGTTTGCTGGCACCTGGAAGTTTGCTGTGGCCCCTTCGGCTGTGACTATCAACAGGATACGTATGCACCATTCACTGAAGTTAGTTTTCAGTAATAGAAAACAAATATGAATTTCAGGTGGATGATTATTTCTGAAAATAATCTTGTGAAAAGTTGATTATAAATCCACATACTTGAACATGAATGAATTTAGGGAGTGTAAATAAGACACATATATTTCATATTTTGAAAAATCTGGAGAGTGTGTATGTGTGTATACACACACACACACACACAAATTTTAAAATGTAGCAACATATATGCCAATCCAAATTCACCATGAAATATACATCATTCACAGATCTAAAAATATTCAATTTACTTAACAGGGATTTATGTATAATGTTGTTCTCCTAGGAAGCTCACCCATAGGTTCAATTTTCAGTTCCAACAGCATCTAGGAGGAGTGATCTCTTCTCAAAATTTGTATCTGCCAAATCAGCTACCGCACAAAAATATACACGTGATAAAAGGTAGGATTCTTTATGTGCATATAAAATAGATGTGCTGAATAGTCTACAGTGAAAGGGAGACAGGAATTCACATATTTGTTAACTTTAAAAACACATGGAGGACTATTTCAATTAAAAATTGACTAGAATTATAACACCTACTTGCAAAAGGCAAGTCCAAATATATACCATGCCTTCTCTGAACAGCTTCTATTTCTTTTCTGTTAGGATTCTTTTTCTCCATCATATTAGGATTAGTAGTCAGATTCTAGTACAGTATGGGTTAGTGTCAGGGATTCAGTATTTCAAATGGAAAATAGGAAAATGAATCCAATGTGTATGCAAACATATGCTAAACAAAAATCTTTCCACTCTCATCCAGAAAAATGCCTTGACATTACCTTCGCCCCAAGTAAGACACAATTAGAGGAGAAGAATTAGAAAATCTGTTAATACATATCTGGAATGGAAAATGCTCAGGAGTTCACAACCTTGAAGGTGGTAGAGGAGTTTCCAAAAGTAAGGGAAAGGGTAAACACTCCAGAAACATGGAGCTCTACTTGCCTAAAGACTTCTTGAGAAACTGCCTCTGAGGTTGGGCACTTGAAATATACGTTGTTGTCAGAAGCTTTAGCTTTCTTTGTAGTGAGACCATCAAAGCTGGGTCTTCATCTATGTGACCTGGAGGATGTTGTTTCTTATTTTCCTAATGAACATGTGGCAGCAGTTCTGAATTCTCTCTTTGTAGGTAAACTGTGGCAACTTGGGGCTAAGTGTCTCCCTGTTTGGACTGTGAACCCAGTTGGTAATCCTCCAGTTTTCGTGGTGTTTCTTGCTGCTGCACTTGGAGTTTGGTATTTGCTTCTTGAAATACAAGGATTTCAACTGGGGCACAGTGCTGGAGGGATTTCTGTCACATGTGGTGTGTCAGGGTCTGCATATAAATGCACCAACCAGGCTTCTATCGCACATGCTTGCCCCCTTGACCATAGCAACTTGATTCTGAACATTGCCCTGAAAAATCTCCATATAACAAGATGCCTTTACACATAAGGGTCTGCTGGCTGCAGCATGTCAGTCACAAGCCATTTGGAAGCCAATGGCAGATCCACATGGCCCCAACACAGATGTTTTATCACACACCTGCACATCACTGCTCTAGGCCCCAACTCAGCAGTCTCCAAATTACTGGCATCTCTGTTCTACACCATTCTCATGAAACCAAGTCAATCAAGGCACTGTCTTGTACACTCATGATCAACAGCATAAGATCCAAAGTTACTCCAGTGCCATCTGGTCATGGGAATTTAAAAAATGTCATGGTACTTATCTAGCCATTTTTAAAGGATGAAGTTGGAGGCACTGTGGGTTTAAATTTATTCAGGAACCATTAAATGTTGAGGAAGTTTATTTCAATGAAAGTTCTGGAGAACTCTCAGAGGAAAGTCTTCCCAAAGAGTGACCAAAAAGTCACATGAAGACAGGCCCATTGAGGTCTACAATATGAGGTCCATGTGAGTTTTGACTCTCAACTATTGCTGCCAAGTCTTTCAGAATGAAATCATGTGATATCCTGGCTGAGATTCCCAGTGTTCTGTGGAAAGCTACCCTGGTCCAAGATCTCAGTTTCCAAGAGCGACTCTCATGCATGGCCTCCTAAAACCCCAACACAATTCATGGCAATACTTCTCTGACGTCAGTTCTAGACCTCAGTCTCTAAGGGTATCACACCAGAGTTCAAGCCCAGGTGGACCCAGTCATCACTTCCAACCACCACACAAATAAACACAATTGAAACCAAAACACTCCCACAAGGCCCTCATCCTCTTCCATATAGACACTAATCATAACCTCTTGCTGGAGTTTTCCATGAGGGGCGCAGCCCAAGACAGTGTTCAAAAGAGCTCCCTTGCCACTTATTTTCCTAAAGTCAGCGTGGTTTTTTACCATTTTTGTTTTGGATACACACATGGAATCTTTCTTTAGATCCATGAGGTGCTGAGAATCTAAGCCACAGCATCACACAGGGCCAAGAGGCTGAATCAGACACATCCTTATCCTAAGCAATTAAACAAAGAGCGACAGGTGATGCGCATGCATTTCCATTTGAAAACAGTTTTCATCAGTCTTCCCAAATGGGTGGACTGAGGCAAAGACCTCCTGACATTCAGGTCAACAGATAAATAGGTAAGCAAAAGGCCAAAAGAAGGGTTTTTCCACTGAGACATTACTGGTCACACTGATATCTGTGTTTTCTGAGATGCTCCCATTTCCTTCAGCTATCCAGTACATGGCCATGTCACAGAGCTTGGAGGGGTACATATCTTGGACACAAATCCATAAGACTATTTTGGAGAGTGGCCAGAATTTAGGAAGAAAACTTGAACTTAGAAATTTAGTAGGTGTTGCACATCTATAAGACAAGCCACAGTCCATTAATAAATCGGGCAGGATGAATGCTGGGAAGCTTCCTAATAGACAGGACACATCCTTGATGCATTCTCTTTTCTAATGTCTTCAACCATGGACACAGTGGAATACATAGATAAAGAAACACTCACCTTGTCAAACGACCTACTATAAAGAGTCCACACCAAACCAAAAAAAACCCGCCTTTTCCACCTATTCTCAGAAAATGAGACAGAACCAAAAACTCACACCCACACCCACAAAGGCACCTCCTTTCCCCAAGTAGGTCTGTGACTATACAGTGTGTCCTCTGAATGGTGGGCCATACTATGTTACCCCAAAATGGCCTGTCTTGTCTCAGATCTGTTTTCTTTGGCCAACTCTGTGAAGTTGTGAGGATCCATTGGTGAACCACTTTCTGCTTTCTCAGGAAGGGCCCCTCTTCAGAGCTTTTCTGGCATTTGGCCATCCTCACATCAGTAGGTACCAAGAAAGACTGACTCTGTCCTTGGTAAATCCAAACAAGTGAGACCACTGGGACTGGTACTGGGACTGGCTCTGTGTGCCTGGTTTCCTGGATCCCAAGTTCAGAGATTCCATCACCAAGAAAGTGAGGTAGGTCACTTCCTTCAGGAACTGAATGAGGTCACAGCCTTGGCAACCACTTTGTCCTAACAGATGCTTCCAAGGGTCCCATGAGATGGAGGCTGCACCTACTTCCTCTGACATTTTCATAAGTTAGAATGGTATATCAACCATAGGTACTGGGGAACAGCTCTCCACAGAGGCTTGGTTTGGTCCATCTTCTCTACATTAAGAAGAGAGATTCTGATTAGGACACAACCCTTTATCCTGACCATGTTTTTTGCCATGGAAGATGACTTTTGCCCTCTCAGGTCGTTCATAGCATCCTACACATTCTCCAGGGATTATTTCTACATGGACCTTTGAGGTTCTCAGCAGGTGGAAGATCCATACATTCCTGTATTGTAATACCAACTCTGTCTCTGCTCTTCTGTAAAGTTAGATTGAGGAACAGTGTATGGTTAGGATTAATAACATGTTCAATATGGGTTAGGAATCATTCTGCTTGATGAACAATGTTATTGGAAACCTGCGATATTTACATGAAAATATAGGTGAAATATAAGTATTGAAATATAAATCTAGGTAAGATTTGAATCCTAGAAGGGAATTTGGCCTTTGAGTGGGATACTTAGCTTTGAATTATGTTCTGCACATATGTCTCAGATAAATTGATATGCAATGGCATAGATCCTTGTACCTTCGATGATTGAATGTAGAAGAGAGCATCCAGTTAAAAAAGAGATTTTTGCTAGGATTAGGAATATAGTCGGTAGGATTACGAAGAAGACTGAGTATAGAATATGGACCAAAAGTTCTTTAGCAATAGGGTTTCTGGTAGAGATTGAATATAAATGTCAGCACATGTGAAGAGTCAGTCACAATGATGAACTGGGGAAAAAAGTAGGAAAGCAGATGTGAATAGAGAGTAGGAAATCAGGCAAATTATAAAATGAGTGAGAGGTTTAGACAGTTTCAACAGGGTGAGATTGAAAATGTAGTCTTAGGAAGAAACACATATGTAATCACCAATAGGATTGACATTTGAGAGCATTAGGCAACCTGGACATGGATGTTTTTAGTAATCCATGTTCACTTTCCATTTAGGCTTTGGGACAGTCATAAGTGTGACCTTTGCATTTTGTGTCCAGAATATTACTGTGATAAAATGTATATGTAGATCAGTTGACATGCATATTTTTTCCACCATTTCTGGGAGCAATATTTTGAAGATATAGAAATTATTGTTGGGAGTACACAGATGTGTACCATGTGTCTATCAATATATAGACAATGCATGAATAGACCATACTGTGAATAAATGATATAACTGGTTTCACTTTGAATAATGGATTGAATTGATATCTGAAAGTATACAAGAAATCTTATATTGATGTACAATCATTCATTTAAACCAGTTTTACATCTAATGGTAATATTAGTGTTATGTTTTATCATGACGGGTGTGTCAGTTTTGCTTCAAAAGTGATAATGGAAATCGAAAATAATGTGTTTGGAAAGAAGTGTCACAAAAAGAGAAGTCAAGAAACATGGAGGAATACATGTGTTCTGAAGCAAAAGTGATTGAAAGCAAAACAAATGTGTATATATTTGCTAAATTGTGGATGAAATATACATCCTATGATGTGCATTAACTGGAGAAATAGTAATGTACCAGTGTTGAATAAAAATGAACGTCAAAATACACATTATATCACATAGGAATCTTCTTGCATTGATGTTAAACTGGGTCAGTTACTGTATAAATATTAGAATTTTATTTTGGTGTTATAATACAATTTATTTTAGCACTAGCATGCCACAGAATGTAGAAGAAAGAGCAATGGATTTTTAGTTATAACACTAATAATCTAGCATTTAATGATTATTTTGGGGAGTCTAGAATTTACATAAGGCTATGCAACATAATTTTTTGTATTTAACATTCATAAAATCTTGGAATTTTGGTAATATTTCTTTTTTTTTTATTTTTTCAGTTGTTGATAGACCTTCATTTTATTTATTCGTATGTGGTGGTGAGAATATAACCCACTGCCTCACACATGCTAGACAAGCATGTTAACACTGAGTCACAAACCCAGCCCCTCCACTTTTATCTTTTCATCAAACACTCCTCTCCCTCTTCTTTACTCAATTTCTTCCTCATTTTCCCCCTTCTCTCTCTTCCTTTTTTATTTTCCCTCCATAAGTATTTTTCTCTCATAGCATTACAAACAGTACTATGCTATGAAATTTACATTTAAAACTGTTTTTTATAGTCATTCTTTTCTTGAGAAAATTTAAAAATTATAACCACCTGATAAATATATTACAATACATTTATTATGCATATGTATCTATATTCATGCATATGTGTTACATATATATATATATATATATATATATATATATATATATATATATATACATATATATTTAAAAGTACTTTGATTAGCCTGTTAGAAATAATATAGACCAAGTCTTTCTTAATTCTCAAGTCTTCCAGAATTAACATCTTACAGTGAAAATCAAATAAACATATTTAAGTAAACAGGTATCATTCTTATTTATCAATACTGATAATTTAAGGTTTTTATATCACATTTAGCTGTAATATGGCATATTAACTCTTTTGAATTAGAGAATTTTTTTTTTGAACAACCTATTATTTAAGGACCATATGCACTGACATTTTAAATGGCTTTCTTGTGATTTCACTTTCTATCAATTGCATATTAATTGCCAAATACTTATTTTAGTAATTTTCATATTCATAATTGATATAAAGTCAATTGATTAATTCTTTTTGTAAGGAGTTACTAATTACAGTAGGGACAGTATTAATAATTCTAAATCTTTATAAAAATGGTACAAAATATTTTCATGCAAAATTATGTATAATTGCATGCTCTAAATGTTTGATTGTTGATACATATAATAAAGAGCTTTTGATGAGTCTCTTCCCCAGTAAAACAGAAAATGCAAAGATATAGTTGGGTATGTATGTCCAAACAAACATATGGAAAAATACACATTATCATCTAGAAACTATTAAATAAAAGATGAAAAGAACAATCCAACACATTGTACCAACTTGTCAGATGAGGTAGTATTCTGGAAGAATAGCCTAAGTCTAGACCTGGTCCATGACAAAATATTCACAAAAAAATAAAATATGAAAAATATAGGAAATGCTATGAGTTTTTCTTGAAGGTAAGTGGATTATCCTTTAATCTCAATTATGTGCATTTTTAAAAGCCAGTTTTCTGGTAAAATAAATTTGTGATAGTTACAAGTACACAAAACAAAGTTTCTGCTTAGCAAAATGAATGCATCTCAACTCTTTTTTAGCTGATTTCTTCCCACTCAACTTTAAACCTTTATTTATTTATTTTTTATTGGTTGTTCAAAACATTACAAAGCTCATCCTATATCATCTTTCATACATTTGACTCAATTGGGTTATGAACTCCCAATTTTCCCCAAATACGAGTTGCAGAATCACATCGGTTACACATTCACATTTTTACATAATGTCATATTAGTGACTGTTGTATTCTGCTACATTTCCTATCCCCTACTATCCCCTACTATACCCCCTCCCATCCCCTCCCATCTTCTTTCTCTACCTCATCTGCTGTTGTTCACTTCTCTCCCTTGCCCCACCTTTCCCCAATTTTCCCTACCCCATTGTTTGAAGATGCTATCCTACTTCCATTGCATGCTTTTAGCCCCTTTTTCAAATATAAGAAAGTTGTAATTTTGAGGATTGGTTTCTGTGTCCTCTATTCTGTACCATTGTTCCACCTGCCTATTTTGTTACCAGTACCACGCTGTTTTTGTTACTATTGCTTTTAGTACAGTTTGAACTCTGGTATCACTATACCTCCAGATTCATATTTTCTGTTTAGAGTTGCTTTTGCTATTCTGGGTCTTTTGTTTTTCCATCTTCTAAGATCTTCTTCTCTCTCTCTCTTTTGGGTTCTGTAGTTTTCAGTATATAAAACTTTCACGTCTTTTGTTAGGTTGATTCCCAAGTATCTTATTTTATTTGAGGATATTGTGAATGGAGTGGTTTTCCTCATTTCCATTTCAGAAGTTGTGTTGCTGACATACAGGAATGCCTTTCATTTATGCGTGTTAATTTTATATTCTGCCACTTTGCTGAATTCATTTATTAACTCTAGCCGTTTCATTGTAGACCCTTTGGGGTCTGTTAAATATATTTTCATGACATCTGCAAATAGCGATAATTTAAATACTTCTTTTCCTATTTTTATGCCTTTAATTTTTTTTGTCTGTCTAATTGTTCTGGCTAGTATTTCAAGAACTAAATTGAATAGAAGTGGTGATAGAGGGCATCCCTGTTTTGTTCCAGATTTTAGAGGGAATGCCTTCAGTTTTTCCACATTCAGGATGATGCTAGCCTGAGGTTTAGCATATATAGCTTTTACAATGTTGAGGTAAGTTCCTGTTATCCCTAGTTTTTCTAGTGTTTTGAACATAAAGTGATGCTGAACTTTGTCAAATGTTTTTTCTGCATCTATTGAGATGATCATATGGTTCTTGTCTTTATGTCTATTGATGTGGTGAATGGCATTTATTGATTGCCGTATATTGAACAAGCCTTGCATCCCACGGATGCATCTTACTTGATCATGGTGCACAATTTTTTTGATATGCTTTTGTATTCGATTCGCCAGGATTTTATTGACAAGTTTTGCATCGAAGTTCATTAGAGATATTGGTCTGTAGTTTTCTTTCTTTGAAGTGTCTTTGTCTGGTTTCGGGATCAGGGTGATTTATCCTCATAGAATAAATTTGGAAAAGCTCCTTCTTTTTGTTTTTCTTGAAATAGCTTGAAAAATATTGGTATTAATTCTTCTTTAAAGGTTTTGTAGAACTCCGCTGTATACCCATCCGGTCCATGGCTTCTTTTGGTTGGTAGTTTTTGATGGCTTCTTTCATTTCTTCCTTTGTTATTGGTCTGTTTAAATTGCGTGTGTCTTCCTGACTCAATCTGGGCAGATCTTATGACTTAAAAAATTCATCGATATCTTCACTATCTTCTATTTTATTGGAATATAGTGTTTCAAAATACTTTCTAATTATCTTCTGTATTTCTGTAGTGTCTGTTGTGATATTGCCTGTTTCATCCCGTATGTTAGTAATTTGAGTTCTCTCTCTTCTTCTCTTCATTAGCATGGCTGTGGGCCTGTCAATCTTATTTATTTTTTCAAAGAACCAACTTTTAGTTTTATCAAATTTTTTAATTTTTTTTTGTTTCAATTTTGTTGATTTCTGCTCTAAATTTAATTATTTCTTGTCTTCTACTACATTTGCTGTTGTTTTGCTCTTCCTTTTCTAGGTTTTTGAGGTGTAGTGTGAGTTCATTTATTTGTTGATTTTTTTCTTTTTTTGAGGAAAGAACTCCAAGAAATTAACTTCCCTCTTAAACTGCTTTCATTGTGTCCCATCGATTCTGGTATGTTGTGTCTGTATTGTCATTTGTCTCTAAGAATTTTTTTTTATCTCCTCCATTATGTCTTCTGTAACCCATTGATCATTCAGTAGCATGTTGTTCATTTTCCATGTGATGTAGGATTTTTCCTTCCTTCTTTCATCATTGATTTCCAGTTTCATTCCATTATTATCAGATATAGTGCATGGTATAATCTCCATGCTTTTATATTTACTAAGAATTGCCCTATGGCATAATATATGGTCTATCTTTGAGTAGGATCCATGTGAAACTGAGAAGAACGTGTATCCACTTGATGATGGCTGATATATTCTATATATGTCGTTCAAGTCTAGGTTACAAATTGTGCTGTTGAGTTTGATAGTTTCTTTATTCAGTTCTTGTCTAGAGAATCTGTCTAATGCCGAGAGTGGTGTCTTGAAGTCACCCATAATTATTGTGTTGTAGTCTATTTGGCTATTGAACTTGAGGAGAGTTTGTTTTATGAACATTGCAGCTCCATTGCTTGGTGCATACAAATTCATAATTGTTATGTCTTGTTGGTGGATGGTTTCTTTTAACAGAATATAGTGTCCTTCTTTATCCCTTTTGATTAACTTAGGTTTGAAGTTGATTTTATTCCACATGAGTATGGCCACTCCTTCTTGCTTCTGAGGGCCATGTGAGTGGTATGATTTTTCCCAAACTTTTACCTTCACCCTGTGTATGTCTTTTCCTATCATATGAGTCTCCTTAAGGCAGCATATTGTTGGATTTATTTTTTTTGATCCAGGTTACTAGCCCATTCTCTTGATTGGTGAATATAATCCATTAACATTTAAGGTTATAATTGAAATATGATTTGTTCTTCCAATCATGTTTATTTATTTATTATGTTTTAGTTTGGCTAGTTTTTACTTTTTTGGTTATTTTCCTCCCCCTTTACTGAGATACCTCCTGCTGTTAGTTTTCGGCACTATTTATCAATTCCTCTTCTTGTAGTATTTTGCTCAAAATGCTTTGCAGTGCTGGTTTTCTGGCTGCGAATTCTTTTAGCTTTTGTTTATTGTGAAAGACTTTAATTTCGTTTTCAAATCTGAACTTTAACTTTGCTGGATACAGTATTCTTGGTTGGAATCCATTATTTTTCAGCATTTGAAATACATTGTTCAAGGATCTTCTCGCTTTCAAAGTCTGTGATGAAAAATCAGTCATTAACCTAATTGGTTTTCCCCTGAATGTAATCTGCCTCCTTTCTCTTATAGTGTTTAATATTCTCTCCTTGTTCTGTATGTTGGCTATCTTCATAATTATATGTCTTGGAGTTTGTCTATTATGATTTTGAATGTTTGGGGTCCTGTAGGCTTCCAGGATTTGACAATCCGATCCATCTTTCATCTCTGGGATGTTTTCTAGAATTATTTTATTTAATATGTTCTCCATTCCTTTGGTTTGAATCTCTATGCCTTCTTCTATCCCAATGACTCTCATTTTTTATGACATCCAATATCTCTTGAATAGATTGCTAGTGGGATTTAAGCCTCTTTTCTGTGTTGATTATATTCTTTTCAAGTTGATAAACTTTGTCTTCATTATCTGATATTCTGACTTCTGCTTGATCTAGTCTATTTGTAATATTCTCGTTTGAGTTTTTAATTTGTTTAATACTTTCCTGCATTTCTAGTATTACTGTTTGATTTCTTTTAAGATCTCTATCTCCTGGTAAAGCTCGTTGTTTGCCATTTGAGTTTGTTTGTTTAATTCATTTTCAAAATATACTTTTATTGCTTGGACTTGCTGCCTCATGTCTTCTCTAATATTCCTTTCCATCTGAGTTAGGAATGCCTTAAGTTCTTTCCCTATCCCTGTTTCTGATGCTTCTAGGTCCTCCTGTAGAATTAAGTTGTCCTGCATTGTTTGTACTCCTTTCTTTCCCTTGTTTTTTCATGATGCTCATGTTACTTTCCAGCTCTATTTGATTGCTGTGTTTCTGTTTTATTCTATAGATTTGTTTCGGTGTTGTGTATCTCTGTTGTCTCTCCTTTGTGTTGGTAGACTATGCCTGCTAAAGTGGATTCCACTTGTAGGGAATTCCGAAGGCCGAGCTCCAGTGACGTCACCCCTCTGCTTTGGCGGGCCCAGGCTCCTTGCCGAAATGTTCGAATACGGGGATGGAACTGGACTGTCTCCAGTTGGTTTCAGCTCTAGGTCACTGGCGGGTGGGCAATCACTAGCCACCCAGTGGCGCAGTCGGTCTCCTGCGCGCCGGTGTTCTCCAGACGCCCAGTCACGCGGACAGCAGGTGGACTGTCACCTGCGCTTCTGTGTTCTCCAGCTTCCCAGTCACAAGAGCCTGGCCTCTAGTCCCCTGGTTTCTCCTGCTAGTCCTGGTTTCTCCTGCTAGACTAGATTTCCCCTGAGTGATGCTTCTCTGCAGTTCAATCTGTATTCTGGGCCTGTCATTTGTTGGGTGTGGAGGGTGTCTATTGGAACCCAGACACTCTATTGTTTTGAGGATCAGTCAGACCGGATCTCCGGTTGCACATTTGGCTCGTTTTTCAGACCCAATTACCAGATCTCAGTGCTAAAAATCTTTCTTATAGGTTTTGGTGCACCCCCATTTTGCTGTAAGTTCTTAACAAGATAGTTTTTTGTGGTTCTATCTCGTTATTCACCTGTGCAGTGGCGCGTTACACTGGGTGTGATGCACTCTATTCATGGCCATCAGGCAATGATGAAATATTATGCTTTGTATGCAGCATTTACTGAAGTTAGTTTTCAGTATTAGGAAACAAATATGTATTTCAGGTGAATGAATAATCTGAATTTCTGAGAATAATCTTGTGAAAAGTTGATTATAAATCCACATACGTGAATATGAATGATTTTAGGGAGTGTATAATAAGACACATATATTTCATATTTTGAAAAATCTGGAGAGTGATATATATATATATATATATATATATATATATATATATATATATATATATACACACACAGAAACACACTCACAGACATTAAAAAGTAGCAATATATATGCCAATCGAAATTCAAAATGAAATATATATCCTTCACATATCCAAAAAAATACATTTTACTGAAAATGGATTTATGTATAATGTTGTTCAACTAGGAGGCTCACCCATAGGTTGAAATTTCAGTTCCAAAAGGGTTTAGGAGGAGTGATCTCTTCTCACAATTTGTATCTGCCAAGTCAGCCACCTCAGAAGAAAGTCTGTGTGATACCAGGTAGTATTCTATATGAGCATATAAAAATACATGTGCTGAATAGGTGACAGAGAAAGGGGAGAGGAATTCACATATTTGTTAACGTTAAAAACACATGGAGAAATATTTCAATAAACATTGACTATATTTATAACTCCAACCCCATATAATGCAAAAGGGAAGTCCAAGTATACACCATGCCTTCTCTGAACTGTTTGTATTTCCATTCTGTTAGGGTTACTATTCTCCATCATATTAGGATTAGTAGTCAGAGTCTAGTAGGTTATGGATTAGTGTCAGAGATTCAGTATTTCGAATAGAAAATAGGAAAATAAACCCATTGTGTTTGCAAATATGTGTGATACAAAAATCTTCCCACTCTCATTCAGAACAATGCCTTGACATTACCTTCTCCCCTAATAAGACACAATTAGAGGAGAAGAGTTAGAAAATCTGTGAATACATATCTGGAATGGAATATTCTCGGTGTTCACAAGCTTGGAGGTGGTAGAGGAGTTTCCAAAAGTAAGGGACAGGGTAAACACTCCACAAACATGGAGCTCTGCAGGCCTAAAGACATATTGAGAAACTGCCTCTGAGTTTGGGCACTTAAAATGTATGTTGTGGTCCGAAGCTTTAGCTTCCTCTATAGTGAGAGCATCAAAACTGGTCTGCATTTTTGTGACCTGGGGGACATGGTATCTTATTTTCCAATGAACATGAGGCAGCAGTGCTGAATTCTCACTTTGTAGGTAAACTGTGGCAACTGGAGTCTAAGGGTCAATCTGTGTGGACTGTGAAGCTAATTGATCATGCTCTACTTTTCTTAGTAGAGCACTGGGAGTTTGTTATTTGCTTCACAATACAAGGAGTTCAACTTGGTCAGAGTGCTGGAGGGAGTTCTGTCACATGTGGTGCCTCAGGGTCTGCAGGAGAATGCACCAGTCAGGCTTCTATTTCACATAGTTTGACCCCTTGACCATAGCATCCTGATTCTGAACATTGCCCTGAAACCTCTCCATATAACAAGATGCCTTTACATATAAGGGTCTGCTTGCTGCACCATGTCAGTTACAAGCCATTTGGAAGCCAATGGCAGATCTACATGGCCCCAACACAGATGTTTTATCACACACCTGCCCACCACTGTTCTAGGCCCACTACTCAGCAGGCTCCAACTTACTGGCATCTCTGTTCTACACCATTTTTAAGAAACGCAGTCAATCAAGGCACTGTCTGTTATACTCATGATCAGCAACTGGACATCAAAAAGTTCTCCAGTGCCACCTGGTCATGAAAATTTCAAAAATTCCATGGTATTTCTCTAGCCATTTTTCAAGGATGAAGTTGGAGGCACTATGATTTTCAATTCACTCAGGAACCTTTAAATGTTGAGGAAGCTCATTTTAATGAAAGCTCTGGAGAACACTCACAGGCAAGGCTTCCCAAAGGGTCGCCAAAAGGTCACATGAAGCCAGGCCCATTGAGGTCTGCAATGTGAGATCATGTGTGTTTTGCCTCTCAACTATGGCTGCCAAGTCTTTCAGAATAAAATCATGTGATATTCTGGCTGAGATTCCTCGTGCCTTGTGGAAAGCCTTTCTGGGCACAGATCTCAGTTTCAAAGGGCGACTGTCATTCATGGCCTCCTAAAATCCCAACACAACTCATGGCAATAATTCTCTGAGGTCAGTTCCAGAACTCAGTCTCTAAAGGGAATCACACCAGAGTTCAAGACCAGGTGGAGCCAGTCATCTTTTTCAACCGCCACACAAACTTCCAAAATTAAAACCCAAACACTCCCACAAGGCCCTCATCTTCTTCCATATAGATACTCACTATAAACTCTGGCTGGAGGTTTCCATGAGGGATGCAGAACAAGATAGTGTCCAAAGTTAGCTCCCTTGCCCCTCATTTGCCTAAAGTCGGGGTGGCCTGAACACCTTCCTGTGAACCTGGAGTGATCAAATAGTGTGCCGTTAATACTGCTCTGCTTCTCCAATTTGAGGACGACTGACTGTGGGGTTTAGATTCTTTATGTGAATTGGAAGCATGAGAAAATGCAAGCACCTTTGGGCTTGCCTCTCCTTGGCTTTAAAGAATGCATTTGACCCAAAGAATCCCTCTTCTCACTTGATGGAGGTCAGGAACCTTACAGAGGAAGGCAAGAGACTTCATCCGCAATGACTGCTCTTTTGATCATTTTGGTTTTGGATGAACACATGGGATCCATCAGGTGCTGAGAATCTAACCACAGCCTCACACAGGGCCAAGAGGCTGTTTCAGACAAATCCATTTCCAAAGCAATTAAGCAAAGAGCTACAGGTGATGTCCATTCATTTCCATTTGAAAACTTTTTTCTTCAGGCTTCACAAAGAATTGGCCTGTGGTAAATACCTTCCTGATATTCAGGGCAACAGAACAATAGGTAAGCAAAAAGCCCAAATCAGGGTTTCTCCACTGAGACTTTCCTGGTCACACTAGCTACCCACTACATGGCCATATAACAGAGCTTTTAGGTGGTAAATATCTTGGACACAAAACCATGAAGCTATTCTGCAGAGTGTCCAGAATTCAGAAAGAAAACAGAAACTTATGAAGATATCAGGTGTTGCCCTTTGATAACAAAAGCCACAGTCCATTTATAAATTGGGCAAGATGAATGCTGGGAAGCTTTCTACTAGACAGGACACATCCTTTGATGCATTCTTATTTCTAATGTCTACAACCACGGACACAGTGGGATACACAGACATAGAAGCACTCGCATTGCAAAACGACTAACTAGAAACAGTCCACGCCAATCCAAACAAACAGTCTTTCCTACCTATTCTCAGAACATGAGACAAGACCATGAACATACACCCACACCCACAAAGGCACCAACTTTGCTCCAAGTAGTTCTGTGATTACCCAGAGTGTCCTCTGAATGGTGGGCCATACTATATTCCCCCAAAATGGCCTGTCGTGTCTCAAATCTGGTCTCCTTGGCCAATTCTGTGAAGTTGTCATTAGCCATGGGTGAGCCACTACCTGCTTTCTCAGGAAAGGCCCCTCTTCAGAGCTTTTCTGGCATTTGAACATCCTCACATCTGTAGGCACTAAGAAAGACTGACTCTGTCCTTGGTAAATTGAAGCAAGTGAGACCACTGGGCCTGGGACTGTGACTGGCTCTGGGTGCCATTCTTCCTGGATCCCAAGTTCAGAGAGTTCCATCACAAAGGAAGTGAGGTGAGGTCACTTCCTTCAGAAACTGAATGAGGTCACTGCTTTGGCAACAACTTTGTCCAAATAGTTACTTCTAAGGGCCCATGAGATGGAGGCTGTTCCTACTTTCTGTAACACTTTCAAAAGTTAGAATGGTATATCAACCATAGGCACCTGGGAACACCTCTTCACACAGGCCTGGTTTGGTCTATCTTCTCTACATTAAGTTGATAGAGGCTGATACAGACACATCCCTTCATCCTCACCAGGTTGTTTGCCATGGAAGATGACTTTTGCTCTCTCGGGAACTTCACAGCTGCCTACATCTTCTCCAGGGATTATTTCTACATGGACCTTTGATGTTCTCAGCAGGTGGAAGATTCCCTACATTCCGGTATTTAAAGAGAAACTCTGTCCCTCCTCTTCTGTAAAGTTAGATTGAGGTAACAGTGTATATTTAGGGTTAATAACATGTTCGATTTGGGTTAGGAATCTCTCTGCCGGATGAATAATGGTATTGGGAACCTGTGATATTTACAAGAATATATAGGTGAAATATAAGTATGAAAACAGAAATGTAGGTAAGATATGAAGCCAGAAGGGCATTGGGCCCTTGAGTGGGATACTTAGGTTTGAATTATGTTCTGCACATGTGTCTCAGATGAATTGATATAAAATGGCATAGGACCTTTTACCTTGAATGATTGATTGTTGAAGAGAACATCGAGTTAAAAAGTGATAGTCAGTAGGATTAGTAAGATAGTCAGTAGGTTTATAAAGAAGAGTGAGTATAGGATTTGGACCAAAAGTTCTTTAGCAATAGAGTTTCGTGTAGAGAGTGAATGTAAATGTCAGCATATGTGAAGTATGAATCACAATGATGAACTAGGGAAAATATGTAGGAAAGCAGATATCAATAGAGATATTAGGAAATCAGGCAAAGTGTAAAGTGAGTGATAGAATTAGACATTTCCAACAGGCTTGAGGTTGAATATATAATCTTAGGAAGAAACAAATATGTAGTCATCAATAGGATTGACATTTGAGAGCATTAGGTAACCAGGACATGGTTGTTTTTGGTAATCCATGCTCACTTTCCATTTAGGCTTTGATACAATCATGAGTTTGACCTTTGCTTTTTGTGTCCAGAATATTACTGTGATAAAATGTATATATAGATAAGGTGACATCAGTATTTCTTCCACCATTTCTGGGAGCAATATTTTGAAGAGGTACAAATTAGTAATGGGGGGACAAATAGGTGTACACTGTGTTTATGAATATAGAGATAATGCATTAATAGACCATACAGTGAATAAATAACATAACTGGTTCCAACTTTAAATAATGGATTGAATTGAAATGTGAAAATATACAGGAAATTTTATATTGATATGCATACATTCATTCCAACCAGTTTTACATCTAATGGTAATATTAATGTTATAGTTTATCATGAAGAGTGTGTGAGTTTAGCTTCAAAATTGATTATGGAAATCGAAAATAATGTGTTTGGAAAGAAGTCTCATGAAAAGACCAGTCAAGTAACATGGAAGAATTCATGTGTTCTGAAGCAGGAAGTGAAACAAATTCTTATTAATTTGCTAACTTGTGGATGAAATATATGTCCTATGATGTGCAAAAACTGAAGAAATACTAATGTACCAGTGTTGAATTAAAATAAAGGTCAAAATAGACATTAAGTCCCATAGGAATCTACTTGCATTGATGTTAAACTGGGTCTGTTACTGTAAAAACATTAGGATTTGTAAGCACCATTAATTGAAGTTAGTTCTCATACTGGGAAACAAATATGTATTTCAGGTAGATGAATATTTCTGAGAATAATCTTGTGAAAAGTTGATTATAAATCCACATACATGAACATGAATGAATTGATGGAGTGTATATAAGAGACATATATTTCATATTTTATAAAATCTGGAGAGTGTGTGTGTGTGTATATATATATATATATATATATATATATATACAGAAAAACACAAAAATACATTAAAAAGTATCAATATATATGCCAAACGTAATTTATCAGTAATATATATCATCCACAGATGAAAATATATTTATTTTACTGAACATGGATTTATGTATAAATTGTTCTACTGGGAAGCTCACCCATAGTTTTAATTTTCAGTTCCACCAGCGTTTACGAGATCTCTTCTCACAACCTGTTTCTGCCCAGTCAGCCAACTCAAAAAAATGTACGTGTGAGACCACGTAGGATTCTATATTTGCATATAAAAATACATGTGCTGAGTAGGCTACATAGAAAGGAAGACAGGAATTTACATATGTGTTAACATTAAAAACACATGGAGGACTATTTCAATTAAAAATTGAGTAGATTTAGAATACCTACCCTCTATCATGCAAAAAGGAAGTCCAACAATACACCATGCCTGCTGTAAACTGCTTGTATTTTCATTCTGTTTGGGTATTTTTCTCCATCATATTAGGATTAGTAGTCAGAGTCTAGTAGGGTATGAGATAGTGTCAAGAATTCAGTATTTCAAATGGAAAATTGTAAAATGAATCAATGTGTATGCAAATGTGTGCTACACAAAAATTTTCCCACTCTCATTCAGAACAATGCCTTGACATTACCTTCACCCCAAGTAAGACACATTTAGAGGAGAAGAGTTAGACAATCTTTGAATGCATATCTGAAATGAAAAATGTTCAGGAGTTCACAACCTTGGAGTTGGTAGAGGAGTTTCCAAAAGTAAGGGAAAGTGTAAAATCTCCACAAACATGGAGATTTACCAGCCTAAAGACTTCTGGAGAAACTGCCTCTAGGTTGGGCACTTGAAATATATGTTGTTGTCAGGAGCTTTAGCTTCCTTTCTAGTGAGACAATCAAAGCTTGGTCTGCACATCTGTGACCTGGAGGACATGGTTTATAATTCTCCAATGAACATGAAGCAGCAGTGTTGATTTCTCTCTTTGTAGGTAAACTATGGCCACTGGGTCTATGTGTCTCCCCATGTAGACTGCTAAGCCATTAGGTCATCCTCCACTTTTCAAAACGTTTCTTGATACTGCACTCGGAGTTTGGTATTTGCTTCATGAAATACAAGGAGTTCAACTGGGACAAAGGGCTGGAGGAAGTTCTTTCACGTGTGGTGGGTCAGGGTCTGCAGGAGAATGCACCAACAGGGCTTGTATACCACATAGGTTGCTCCCTTGACCATAGAAACCTGATTTTGAACATTGCCCTGAAACCTCTCTATATAACCAGATGTCTTTACATACAGGATCTGCTGGCTGCACCATGTCAGTCTCAAGCCATTTGGAAGCCAATGGCAGATCCACATGACCCCACCACAGATGTTTTATCACACACTTGCTCACCCCCGCTCTGGGCCCATTACTCAACAGGCTTCAAATGACTGGCATCTCTTTTCTACACCATTTTCATGAAAACAAGTCAATCAACACACTGTCTGGTACACTCATGATCAGCAACTGGACATCCAAATGTTCTCCAGTGCCACCTGGTCAAGGAAATTTCAAAAATTTCATGGTATTTATCTAGCCAATTTTCAAGGATGAAGTTGGAGACACTGTGGGTTTCAATTCATTCAGAAATTATTTAATGGTGAGGAAGCTCATTTCAATGAAAGCTCTGGAGAACTGTCACAGGCAAGGCTTCCCAAAGAGTGGCCAAAAGGTCACATGAAGCAAGGCCCATTGAGGTCTACAATTGAGGTCCATGTGTGTTTTGACTATCAAATATGTCTGACAAGTTTTTCAGAATAAAATTGTGTGATATCCTCCTGAGATTCCCAGTGCTCTGTGGAAAGCGACACTGGGCCTAGATCTCAGTTTCCAAGGGTGACTCTCATGCGTGGCCTCCTAAATCCCAACACAATTCATGGCAATATTTCTCTGAGGTAAGTTCCAGAACTCAGTCTCTAAGGGGAATGACACCATAGTTCAAGCCCATTTGGATCCAGTCATCTCTTCCAACCGCCACACGAATGACCACAATTAAAACCAAAACACTCCCACATGGCCCTCATCTTGTTAAATATAGACACTCATCATAAACTCTGGCTGGAGGTTTCCATGCGGGACGCATCCCAAGACAGTGTCCAAAATATTCTCCCTTGCCCCTCATTTGCCTAAAGTCAGGGTGGCCTGGACACCCTTCCTGTGAACCAGAAGTGGTCAAATAGGCCTGCCGTTAATACTGCTCTGCTTCTCCAATTTGAGCACTATTGACTCTCAGGTATAGATTTTTTTATGTGATTTGGAGTCACGAGAAAACACAAGCACCTCTGCAGGACTTTGAAAAACTCATTTGACCAAAAGGATCCCTGTCTCACTTGATAGAGGTCAGGTACCTAACAGAGGAAGGCAAGAGACTCATCCACAATTACTGAATTTTTGCCATTATGGTTTTGATTGCACACATGGTATCTATCTTTAGATCCATCATGTGCTGAAAATTTAAGCCACAACCTCATACAGGGCTAGGAGGCTGATTCAAACACATCCCTTTCCAAAGCAAAGAACCACAAGTTATTCCCATTTATTTCCATTTTAAAACTGTTTTATTCAGGCTTCACAAAGGGGTGGCCTGAGGCAAAGACCTTCCTGACATTCAGGGCAACAGAACAATAGGTAAGCAAATGAACCAAAATATGGGTTCTTCACTGAGCGTTTACTGGTCACAATGATGTCTGAGTTTTCTAAGATGTTCCCATTTCCTATAGCTATCAAGTACATGGCCATGTCACAGAGCTTGGGGGTGGTATGTATCTTGGACACAAAACTATGAGGCTATTCTGGAGAGTGGCCAGAATTCAGGAAGAAAACAGGAACTTAGGAAGTTAGTAGGTGTTGCCCATCCATAAGGAAAGCCACAGTCCATTCATCAACTAGGCCTGATGAATGCTGGAAAGTTTTCCACTAGACAGGACACATACATTGATACATTCTCTTTTCGAATGTCTACAACCATGGACAGAGTGGGATACACAGACATAGAAGCACTCGCCTAGTCAAACGACTTTCTAGAAACAGTCCACTCCAATCAAAACAACAGCCTTTCCTACCTATTCTCAGAACATGAGACAAAACCACAAACTCACACCCACACCCACAAAGGCACCTCCTTAACTCAAGTAGGTCTGTGACTATCCGGAGTGTCCTCTGAATAGTGGGCCATACTATGTTCCCCTAAAATGGCCTGTACTGTCTCAGATCTGGTCTCCTTGGCCAACTCTGTGAAGTTGTCAACAGCCAGCGGTGAACCACTACCTGCTTTCTCAGTAAAGGCCCCTCTTCAGAGCTCTTCAGGCATTTGGCAATCCTCATATCAGTAGGTACCAAGGAAGACTGACTCTGTCCTTGGTAAAACCAAACAAGTGAGACCACTGGGATTGGGACTTGGACTGGCTCTCGGTGCCTGGCTTCCTGGATCCCAAATTCAGAGATTTCCATCACCAGGAAAGTGAGGTGAGGTCACTTCCTTCAGGAACTGAATGAGGTCACTGCCTTGGCAACCACTTTGTCCTACCAGATTCATCCAAGGTTCCCATGAGATGGAGGCTGCCACTACTTCCTGTGACACTTTCACAAGTTAGAATGGTATATCAACCATAGGCACCTGGGAACAGCTCTCCACACAGGCATGGTTTGATCAATCTTCTCTACATTAAGAAAGGAGAGGCTAATTCAGACACATCCCTTAATACTGACCAGGTTGTTTGTCATGGAAGATGACTTTTGCTCTATTAGGTCCTTCATAGCTGCCTGCAACTTCTCCAGGGTATCATTTCTGCTTGTACCTTTGATGTTCTCAGCAGGTGGAAGAGCCCCTACATTACTGTATTGTAAGACAAACTCTCTCCCGGCTCTTCTGTACAGTTAGTTTGAGGGTACAGTGTATGGTTAGAGTAATAACAGGTTTGATTTAGGTTAGAAATCATACTGAGGAATGAACAATGGTATTGGGAACTCGCGATATTTACGAGAATATATAGGTGAAATATAAGTATGAAAACAGAAATCTAGATAAGGTTTGAATCCAAGAAGGGCATTGGGCTGTTGATTGGGATACTTAGCTTTGAATTATATTCTGCACAGATGTCTCAGATAAATTGATATACAATGGCATAGGACCTTGGACCTTGGATGATTGATTGTCAAAGAGAATTTCCAGTCAAAAAGGGATAGTCGGTAGGATTAGGAAGATAGTTGGTAGGTATAGAAAAAAGAGTGAGTATAGGATTTCGAACAAAAGTTCTGTAGCAATAGGGTTTTGGATAGAGAGTGAATGTAAATTTCAGCACATGTAAAGAGTCAGTCACAATGATGAACTCAGGAAAATATGTATGAAAGCAGATATCAATGGAGACATTAGGAAATCAGGAAAAGCATAAAGTGAGGGTTAGTATTAGTCATTTTCAACAGGGTTGAGGTTGAATATATAATCTTAGAAAGCAACAAATATGTAGTCACCAATAGGATTGATTTGCGAGCATTAAGCAACCTGGAAATGGATGTTTTTAGAAATCCATGCTCACTTTCCATTTAGGATTTGGTGAAAGGTTAATAAGATAGGTACTTGTCACTTCCTGTTTTTCTGTATGCTTAACAAAACACTGTTGAAACCTTGAGGACTGTTTGCTAATTTTTCCCCAGAATGTGCTGTCCCTGACTGCCAAACAGAGAATGTACACCCTCACCTGTTTGCACGCAAACCGCCCACTCGCCCTGACCCATCAATAAGCTTCCCTCCCTGCCCTCTTCAAGGAAAGTATATAAGCTCTGCTTAAGCTGTTCTCATTGCTCTCTGCTCTATTCAAGTGAGCACTGAGCCCCAGATTGCTAGACTCCCAATAAACCCAGGGTAACTTTTGATGTGGAGGGGACCCCAGTAAACTTTGAAGTGGATACAGGGGCAGTATACTTAGTCCTTAAGGCCCCACTGGGCCCTCTATCAAATAAAAGCTCTCTAGTTCAAAGTGCTAACACCAGTAAATATGGGAATTAGACAACTAAGAAAACCATGGACATGAGGAAAGGAAAAATCCATCACTCCTTCCTAATAATCCCAGAATGCCTGGCCCCATTGATGGGCAGAGATCTGCTCACCAAGCTCCGGGCCAAAATGACTTTTAACCATGAAGGCCCCAAAATGATATTTCTAAATCCTTTAGTATAAACTCCTATATTCACGGCTTTAAATATGTCAGTAGAAGATGAACAGCAACTCTTCACACCCCCCAAGACTGATCAAACAGGCAAGCTACCCCAGAAACGGATAACAGATTACCCAGATGCCTGGAAAAAAACTGCTGGGTTAGGACTAGCCATGAAACAACCTCCAAAAACAGTGGAGTTCAAAACCTCAGCCTCCCCAATCAATGTCAAAAAATATCCTCTGAGCAAAAAAGCTAAAGATGGGATAAGGCCCCATATTCAGAAATATCTGGCCTTAGGGTCCTAAGGCCTTGTCAATCATCCTAAAACACTCCCCCGCTACCAGTATAAAAAGCCAGGAGCCGGGGACTATCCCCCATTAAAGACATAAGAGAGACCTACAACAGAGTGTAGGACATTCACCCCAGTGTACCTAATCCGTACAATCTGCTTATCACTCTGAACCCTGAGAGGAAATGGTATACTGTTCTGGACTTAAAAGATGCTTTCTTTTGCTTGCCTCTGCATAAATATAGTCAGTTGCTGTTTGCTTGCTAGTGGGTAGACCCAGAAACTGGAACGTGTGGTCAACTAACTTGGACTAGACTCCCCAAAATGGTTGAAAAACTCCCCCACTCTCTTTGATGAAGCCCTCCAAAGAGATCTCAACAGCTTCAGAACTACGCACCCCGAAGTCACCCAGCTTCAATACGTGGATGACCTGCTACTGGCACCCAACACCAAGGATATCTGTGAATCTGGGACCCAAGCAGTATTATGTGAGCTTCCTCAACTCGGGTATAGAGCTTCTTCCTAAAAGGCCCAAATTTGCCAGCAAGAAGTAATCTTCCTGGGCTATTCCTTTAGGGGCAGTAAACGATGGCTCACTGAGCCCAGAAATCAAACGGTTGTGCAGAAACCACCCCCATCTAACAGCAGACAACACAGAGAGTTTCTTGGGACTGCTGGGTTTTGCAGGTTAAGGATTCCTGTGTTTGGGTCCTTAACTTCTCATTTACACCCGCTGTTAAAGGAGATGCCCAATTCTAATGGACCCCTGAGATCCAGCAAGCTTTTGATAATATCTAAGGACACTGACACTGTACTCCTCAACTTCACTGAGCAAAGCCTGAAATTTCAGAAAGCCCTACACTACGTTAAAAATGTACATCAGTTCACTCACCTTGGTTCAAAGAAATTGCAGGCATTCCTGAAGGATCAAGAACAGAGTTTTCCACTAACGGACTCACAGTGAAAGGAAATAACTGAACAGGTAAAAAAAAGCCTGTCGGGTCTGTCAATAGGTTAATGCTTACCCTTCCAACTTTCCTGCAGGAAAGCACCTACGAGGAACCAGACCAGGACAATTCTGGGAAGTGGACTTTACTGAAATTAAGCAAGCATGGTATGGACTTAAATATCTCCTACTCTTTGTAGATATATTTCAGGATGGATTGAAGCCTCCCCCCCCAAAAAAAAAAGGCGCAAATGGTGGTCAAGAAGATCCTGAAAGATATTTTTCCAAGGTACGGCCTGCCTAAGGTAATAGGGTCTGATAATGGACCAGCGTTCATGGCCCAGGTAACTCAGGGGTTAGCCAGGACCCTGGGGATTAATTGGAAGTTACATTGTGCTTATAGACCCCAGAGTTCAGGACAGGTAAAAAAATTAAATAGAACCATTAAAGAGACCTAAACGGAATTAAGCTTAAAGAGTAGCATAAAAGATTGGACTATGCTCCTGCCTTATGCACTATTTCATGCAAGAAATACTCCCTCTGTTTCTTTGTGTAACCTCACCCCCTATGAAATTCTCTATGGGGCCCCATCTCCAGTAAGGGACCTAACCCTAACTCAAAGATCTAACGATCCCTTCCACACCACCTTGCTTGACAGACTTAAAGTTCTGGAAGGAACTCAGCAATACCTGTGGAAACAGCTGGCCACTGCCTACCAACCTGCTGAAGAGGGTACTCCACATCTATATCAAGTAAGAGACTTTGTCTACATAAGACAACATCAGGTGTCATCCCTGGAACCCGGCTGGACAGGACCATACCAGGTGCTACTTATAACACCTACAGTGCTAAAGTTAGACGGAATCACTTCCTGGTTCCTAATTCTCATCTCAAGCCTGTGCCCTGTCCAGAATCTGGCTGAAAAATGAAAAAGACTGGTAACATTTTCAAATTGTATATTCGCCATGTGAATAAGACTATAGACTCTCCAATTGGTCACCAGTAGTCCTAACCCTCATCAACCCGTTCAGCAGCGATGGCTGATCACAAATCCTACTAGACAAGAAGTATGGTCTATCGCACATACAGCCCACTTAGGGACCTGGTGGCCATCTCTCCACCAAGAAATTTGTCAGCTGGCTATACGTCTTTCCTATTGGGAAATCCCTGATGAAGAGGATCCCCAAAAATTCCATTAAATACTTTCCATACAATAGATAATGGAAACAAACAATATGGATGTAGGGACACGCGAGCCAGATGCAGGTTGGCTAGCCTAGATTACTATGTTTGCCTGGCGGACTACCAAAGCCAAAAACAGCCACGACTGTGTGGGGGAAAAGCCAACTTCTTCTGTAAATAATGGGGATGTGAGGATACAGGGGCTACCTGGTGGAAGCAAAACTCCTCATCCAATTCAGTACACAGCATTGGCCATATTACCAGTTAGATAACAAAAACCGATGGCCACCAGAAGGGTCTCTAGATCCTCAAATTTTGCGTGACCTTTTAAACTTCGACAAGTGCTCAAAAGTGTGGAAGGAAATTCCCCTACGTGTAGGCCTTTTCCCTCCTATGCTCAAATCCTGAACTATGCTTCTCCAATAGATACTCACCCGCAGCCTTCTGCCCCAGACTCTCTGCTGTCACTCCCACATCAGCAACCTGATTTCTCAGCTCCAGTTACTAGATCAAAAACCCAAATTTCCGTCGGTTCTCAGACCATTGCCCCTTGCTGAGCTTGCAGGTACTGAGGTACCCTTCCACCCACTCACTCCTCTCTCCTCCTGTCAGTGCCCACACCGGGTCCCACCAGGTCCTCTTACCAGCTAACCCAAAGCTCAAACCAGCTAAGGAGTGCCCTCAGACGCCTATCAAAGATGTAATTAAAATGGCCTTTAAAGTTGCTTTGTCATCACTGAAAACAGGTTACTAAGAATTTAAAGTCCCTCACAGGCTTTTTGGGATACTCACTCCCGTCTTCCCCTCTGCTCTACCTGTTCTACTGCTCAAGTTTTGTTGCCAGGAAAATCCCAAACCCCTTTCCCATAATTCTTTTATATCTCTTTTTCCTCATCCTCAGATCCACGGAGCTGCTCTCATCCCCTGCCTTCCCTGTCTTCCCCTCTGTATCAGGCCCACAGAAAAGTCTTAAATGACCTTCTCCAGAAGTCTTCACCATGGCTGACTTTAAGCCTTTCAGCAACACAGTTCCTATAAAAGAGTTCAATGTAGATAAACTTCCTCTATTCGTGTTGCTCTGTTCTACTTGGCCACTGGCTGGAAAAATCAGCACTCCTAAGCTAGACACCCCCATAGTAGTTTTTAACAAAATATATGAAGAAGGCCTCTGCCCTAGAGCTGGGGCTTCATAGAGATGGCTACATTTCTAAGATATAGAAGTTACCAACTGGGCTCCATGGTAACAGCTGGCAGGGAGGAAAAGAAAAAAAAGAAGAAAAAAGCTCTCCCCCTCCCAGGTGTCCTTAAGAAGTTAACTTTCCCAGAACAGAGGAAAAAAAAAACAGAAACAAAAACTGCTTTTTGTGAACTTCTGCAGACTGTGAACTTCTGAGCCCCTTCCCTTACATGCTGGGTACAAAATTCTGAAACAACCTAAACTTTGGGTTCAGGGATTAATTGATTACAACAGAAGCAATGCCCTCTAAATCCGGATGCAACCAAATAAGACTGTTTTCCTGTCTTCTGTGCTATCTTAGGTACCTTGCCTTGTCCATCTCTACAGCAGTACAATTCTATACACTTAAACATTGTTTATGTTTTCATAAAATGGTCAACAGATGTGATTAATTATGTAATGGTGCAGATGTTTTCCAGAGTGCTCTATCATGGCGCAGGTACATTTAAATATCAAATAGGGGGGCAAACAACCCGGTTCTGCCAGGAACCTGTATCCCTCACTTTAGTCATCCTATTATGAATAGGAGTTGCTGCAGGGGTGGGCACAGGAACCACTGCCCTGGTCCATGGGACACAACAAATGACCCAATTAGAAGCAGTAATAGACCAAAACTTAAAGATATTAAAAACCTCCTTCACAGCTTTACACGAATCTTTAACCTCTCTCTCTGAAGTTATTTTACAGAACAGTCGAGGGTTGGACCTCCTCTTCATGAGAGAAGGGGCCTTCATCCTGCATTGAGGGAAGAATGTTGTTTTTATGCCGACCATACTGGAGTTGTAAAAGAATCTATGATTAAATTAAGAAGATGCCTTGAAGAGCATCAACAAGAGAGAGAGGCCCAAAAAAGGTGGTTTGAGTCTTGGTTCACAAAGCCCCCTCATTAACTACATTTTCATCAGCCCTGGCCGGTCCATTAATAATCCTCATATTATTGGTAATTGTAGGACCCTGTTTGATCAACCGTGTAGTTTCCTTTCTCCATTCTCAAATTGGACAAGTTAAACTTATGGTAATCAGAAAACAATATACCACACTAGTAAACATAAAATGTGACACCCCCAATGATCATTTTTATGATTAAAAGTAACCAAAAGAAGAAGTGGGGAATGAAAGGTTAATAAAATAGGTACTTGTCACTTCCAGTTTTTCGGTATGCTTAACAAAACACTGTTGATGTCTTGAGAACTGTTTGCTAATCTAGTTCCCTGAAAGTGCTGTACCCAACTGCAAAACTGCAGAATGTACTTCCTCACCCATTTGGACGCAAACCGCCCACTCGCCCTGACCCATCAATAAACTTTCCTATCTGCCCTCTCCAAGGAAAGTATATAAGCTCTGCTTAAGCTGTTCTCAGGACTCTGTGCTCTATTCAAGGGAGCTCTGACCCCAGCATGCTGGACCCCCATAAATCCTTGGCTGTTGCATGAGACAGTCTCTGGTAGTCTCTTCCTCCGACACTCGCCTGACCTTTACATTGGTAAAATAATAAGTGTCATCTTTGCTTTTTGTGTCCAGAATATTACTGTGATAAAATGTATATGTAGATAAGGTGACGTGAGTATTTCTTCCACCATTTCTGGGAGCAATATTTTGAAGATGTATAAATTAGTATTGGGGGTACAAATAGGTATATCCTGTGACTCTGAATATAGAGATAATGCATGAATAGACCATAATGTGAATAAATAATACAATGGGTTCCAAATTTAAATAATAGATTCCATTGATATCTGAAAATATACAGGAAATCTTATATTGATATACATACATTCATTTCAACCACTAATACATCTAATGGTAATATTAGGATTATGGTTTATCATGAAGAGTGTGTGAGTTTTGCTTCAAAAGTGATCATGGAAATTAAAAATAATGTGTTTGGAAAGAAGTCTCATGAAAAGCCCAGTCAAGAAACCTAGAGGAATTTATGTGTTCTGAAGCAGGAAGTGATGAAAGTGAAACAACTGCCTATAAGTTTGCTAACTTGTGGATGGAATATATATCCTATCATGTGCATAAATTGAAGAAATAGTATTGTACCAGTGCTGAATAAAAATGACCTTCAAAATACACATCATGTCCCACTGGAATCTACTTGCATTGATGTTAAACTGGGTCAGTTACTGTAAAAATAATAGTATTTGTATGCAAAATAAACTGAAGTTAGTTTTAAGTACTGGAAACAAATATGTATTTCAGGTGGATGAATATTTCTGTGAAAAATCTTGTGAAAAGTTGATTATAAATCCATATACATGAACATGAATGAATTTAAAGAGTGTATATAAGACACATATATTTCTGGAGAGTATATATACATATATATATATATATATATATATATATATATATATATATATATACACACACACACACACACACACATACACACACACACACAAAATACACACACACACACAGACATTAAATTAGCAATATATATGCCAATCGAAATTTATCATGATATATATATCATCCACAGATGCAAAAATATTTCTTTAATTGAACATGGATTTATGTATAATGTTGTTCAACTAGGAAGCTCACCTATAGGTTGAATTTTCAGTTCCAACAGCGTTTAAGAGGAGTGATCACTTCTCACAAATTGTATTTGCCAAATCAGCCACCTCACAAAAATGTACATGTGATACCAGGTATGATTCTATATGTGCATTTAAAAGTACATGTGCTAAATAGGATACAGAGAAAGGGAGACAGGAATTCACATATTTGTTAACCTTAAAAACACATGGAGAACTATTTAAATTAAATATTGACTAGATTTATAACACCTACCATTAATCATGCAAAATACAAGTACAACTATACACTATGATTTCTCCTAACTGCTTGTATTCCTATTCTGTTTGTGTTATTTTTCTCCATCATATTAGGAGTAGTAGTCAGAGTCTAGTAGGGTATGGGTTCATGTCAGAGATTCAGTATTTTGAATGGAAAATTGTAAAATGAATGCAATGTGTATGTAAATATGTGCTACAAAAAAATGTTCACACTCTCATCCAGAACATTGCCTTGACATTGCCTTTGTTCCGAGTAAGACACAATTAGAGGAGAAAAGTTAGAAAATCTGTGAATATATATCAGGAATGAAAAATGCTCAGGAGTTCACAACCTCCGAGGTGGTAGAGGAGTTTTCAAAAGTAAGGGACAGGGTAAACATTTCTCAAACATGGAGCTCTGATGGTGTAAAGACTTCTTGAGAAACTTCCTCTGAGGTTGGGCACTTAAAAATATATGTTGTTGTTAGGAGCTTTAGCTTCCTTTGTTGGGAGACCATCAAATCTGGGTGTGCAACAATGTGACCTGGAGGATATTGTTTCTAATTTTCCAATGAACATGAGGCAGCCATGCTGAATACTCTCTTTGTAGTTTAACTATGGTCACTGGGTTGTAAGTGTCTCCACGTGTGGACTGTGAAGCCATTTGGTCATTCTCCAATTTTCGTGGTGTTTCTCACAGGTGCACTGGGAGTTTGGTATTTGCTTCATGAAATACAAGGAGCTAAACTGGGACACAGTGCTGGAGAGAGTTCTGTCCTGTGTGGAGGGTCACGGTCTGCATGAGAATGCACCAACCAGGATTCAATTCCACATAAGTTGCCCCCATTTCCATAGCAACCTGATTCTGAACATTGCCCTGAAACCTCTCTATATAAAAAACACCTTTGCATAGAAGGGTCTGCTGGCTGTACCATGTCAGTCACAAGCCTTTGGGAAGCCAATGGCAGATCCACATGTCACCACCACACATGTTTTATCACACACCTTCACACCACTGCTCTAGGCCCACTAATGAGCAGGATCCAACTTACTGGCATCACTGTTCTACACAAATTTCATGAAACCCAGTAAATCAAGGCACTGTCTGGTACACTCATCATCAGCAACAGGACATCCAAAAGTTCTCCAGTGCCACCTGGTCATGGGAATTTCAAAAATTTCATGGTATTTATCAAGCCATTTGTCAAGGATGAAGTTGGAGGCTCTGGGGGTTTCAATTCATTCAGGAACCATTAAATGTTGAGGAAGCTCATTTCAATGAAAGCTCTAGAGAACACTCACAGGCAAGGCTTCCCAAAGAGTAGCCAAAAGGTCACATGAAGCCAGGCCCATTGAGGTGTACAATGTGAGGTCCATGCGTGTTTTGACTCAACTGTGGCTGCAAAGTCTTTCAGAATAAAATCATGTGATATCCTGGCTGAGATTCCCAGTGCTCTGTGGAAAGCCACTCTGGGCTAGATCTCAGGTTCCAAGGGCAACTCTCATGCATGGCCTAGTAAAATTCAAACACAATTGATGACAATGCTTCTCTGAGGTCAGTTCCAGAACTCAGACTCTAAGGGGAATCACACCAGAGTTAAAGCCCAGGTAAACCCAGGCATCTCTTCCAACTGCCACACAACTTACCACAATTCAAAACAAAATTCTCCCACATGGCCCTTATCTTCTTCCATGTAGACCCTCATCATAACCTCTGGATGGAGTTTTCCATGAGGGACACAGACCAAGACAATGTCCAAAATAACCTACCTTTCCCCCGATTTGCCTAAAATCAGTGTGGCCTGGAAACCCTGACTGTGAACGAGGAGTGATCAAATAGGTCTGCCATTAATACTGCTTGGCTTCTCCAATTTGAGGCCTACTGACTGTGGGGTTTAGATTCTTTATGTGAATTGGAGTAATGAGAACACCCAAGCACGTATGGGCTAGCCTCTGCAGGGCTTTGAATAACTCACTTGACCCAAAGGATCCCTATTCTCACTTGATAGATGTCAGGAACCTTTGAAAGGAAGGCGAGAGTCTTCATCCACAATGACAGCTCTTTTGGCTATTTTGGTTCTGTATGCATCCATGGGATCTTTCTTTAGATCCATCAGGTGCTGAGAATCTAAGCCACAGCCTCACACAGGGCCAAGAGGCTGATTCAGACACACCCCTTTCCAAAGCAATTAAGCAAAGAGCCCTAGGTGATGCCCATTCATTTCCATTTGAAAACTGTTTTCTTCAGGCTTCACAAATTGGTGGCCCGAGGCAAAGAACTTGGTGACATTCATAGCAACAGAATAATAGGTAAGCAAAAGGAGTGCATATCCCACTTGAATCAAAGTGTGAAATATGATATATCAAGAACTATGTAATGTTTTGAACAACCTACAATAAAAATTAATTAAAAAAAAAAAGGCCCAAAGCAGGGTTTCTCCACTGAGATTTAGTGGTCACACATATTTCTGATTTTTCTGAGATGCTCACAATTCACTTGAGCTATCCAGTACATGGCCATGTCACAGAGTTTGGAGGTGGTACATACCTTAGAGACAAAACCATGAGACTATTCTGGAGAGGGGCCAGAATTCTGGAAGAAAACTGTAACTTAGGAAGATTGCAGGTGTTACCCATTGATAAGGCAATCTGAACTCCATTCATAAATTGGGCAGGATGAATTCTGGGAAGCTTTCTACTAGACAGGACACATCCATTGATGCATTCTTTTTTCTAATGAGTACAACCACGGACACAGTGAGGTAAACAGACATAGAAACACTCGCCTTGTCAAATGACTTACAATAAACAGTTCATTCCACAGCACATAAAGCGCCTTGCCTACCTATTCTCAGAAAATGAGACAAAACCACAAACCAACACCCACAAAGGCAGCTCCTTCCCCCAAGAAGGTCTGTTACTATCCGGAGTGTCCTCTGACTGGTGGGCCATATTATTTTCCCCCTAAATGGCCTGAAATGTCTCAGATCTGGTCTCCTTGGCCAACTCTGTGAAGGTGTCAGGACCCAGAGGTGAGCCACTACCTGCTTTCTCAGGAAAGGCCCCTCTTCAGAGCTTTACTGGCATTTTGCAATCCTCACATCAATAGGTACCAAGAAAGACTTACTCTGTCCTTGGTAAATCCAAACAAGTGAGACCACTTGGACTGGGACTGGGACTGACTCTGGGTGCCTGGCTTCATGAATCTCAAGTTCTGAGATTTCCTTCACTAAGGAAGTGATGTGAGGTCACTTCCTTCAGGAACTGAATGAGGTCACTGCCTTGGCAATCACTTTGTCCAACCAGTGGCTTCCAAGTCTCACATGAAAAGGAGGCTGTCCCTAATTCCTGTGACACTTTCACAAGTTAGAATCTTATATCAACCATAGGCACCCGGGAACAGCTACCCACACAGGCCTGGTTTGGTCCATCTTCTCTACATTAAGAATAGAGAGGCTGATTCACACAGAAACCTTCATCCTGACCAGGTTGTTTGCCATTGAACATGACTTTTGCTCTCTCAGGTCCTTCATAGCTGCGTATATATTCTCCAGTGATCATTTCAGCATGGAACTTTGAGGGTCTCAGTAGGTGGAAGACCCCCTACATTTCTTTACTGTAAGACCAACTCTGTCCCTTCCCTCTGTAAATTTAGATTGAGGGAACAGTGTATGGTTACGGTTAACAACATGTTTTATTTGTGTTAGGAATCATTCTGCTGGATGAATAATGGTATTGGGAACCTGAAATATTTATAAGAATATGTATTTGAAATATAAGTATGAAAAGAGAAATCTAGGTAAGATTTGAAGCCAGGAAGGGCATTGGGCCCTTGATTATGATATTTAGCTTTGAATTACATTCTGCAATGTGGTCGCAGGTAAATCTACATACAATGGAATAAAACCTAGTACCTCAGATGCCTGAATGTCGAAGAGAACATCCAGTCAAAAAGGGATAGTCAGTAGGATTAGGAAAATAGTAGGTTTAGGTTGAAGAGTGAGTCTTTGAGTTGGAAATATAGTTCTTTAGCAATAGGGTTTCGTTTAGAGACTGAATGAAAATATCAGCACATATGAAGAGTCAGTCACAATGATGAACTGGGGAAAATATGTAGGAAAGCAGATATAAAATAGAGACATTAGGAAATCAGGCAAAGTATAAAGTGAGTAACAGGATTAGACATTTTCAACAGGGTTGAGGTTGAATATATGATATTAGAAGAAACAAATATGTAGTCACCAATAGGATTGAAATTTGAGAGCATTAGGCGACCTGGACATGGATGGTTTTAGTAATATATATTCACGTTCAATTTAGGTTTTGGTACAATCATAAGTGTTACCTTTACATTTGTGTCCAGAATATTACTGTGATAAAAATGTATATGTAGATCAGGTGATATGAGTATTTCTTCCACCATTATGGGGAGCAATATTTTTACAACCTATAAATTAGTATTGGGGAAAAAAATAGGTGTACCCTGTTTTGATGAATATAGAGATGATGAATGAATAGACCAAACTGTGAATAAATAATATAACTGGACCCAACATTAGAAATTGGAATTGGAATAAATTGATATCTGAAAATATACAGGAAATCTTATATTGATATTGGCATACATACATTCATTACAACCAGTTGTACATCTAATGGTAATATTAGTGTTATGGTTGATCATGAAGAGTGTGTGAGTTTTGCTTCAAAATTGATTATGCAAATCGGAAATAATGTGTTTGCAAAGAAGTCTCATGAAAGACCAGTCAAGAAACATGGAGGAATACATGTGTTCTGAAGCAGGAAGTGATTGAAAGTGAATCAAAAGTTTTAAATTTTGAAATTTTGGATGAAACATTTATCCTTTGATGTGCATAAACTGAAAAAATAGTACTGTACCAGTGTTGAATAAAAATGAATGTCAAAATACACATCATGTCCCATAGGAATCTACTTGCATTGATATTAACCTGGGTAAGTTACTGCAGAAATATTAGGATTTGTATGCACCTTTCATTGAAGTTAGTTTTCAGTACTAGTAAACAAATATGTGTTTCAGGGGGATGAATATTTCTGAGAATAACCTTGTAAAAATTTGATTATAAATCCACATACATGAATATGAATGTATTTAGGGAGTGTATAATAAGACACATATATTTTATATTTTAAAAAATCTGGAGATTATATATATATATATATATATATATATATATATATATATATATATATACACACACACAAACACAAAACACACACAGACATTAAAGAGTAGCAGTATATATGCCAATCGAAATTCATGGTGAAATATATATCGTCCACTGATCCAAAAATATTAATTTTACTGAACATGGATTTATGAATAATGTTGTTCAACTAGGAAGATCACCCATAGGTTGAATTTTAAGATCCAACAGCATTTACGAGGAGTTATCTCTTCTCATAATTTTTATCTGCCACGTCAGCCTCCAAACAAGTATGTACATGTGATACCAGCTAGGATTCTATATGTGCATATAAAAATACATTTGCTGAATAGGCTACAGAGAAAGGGAGATAGAAATTCACATATTTGTTAACTTTAAAAACACATGGAGAACTATTTCAATTAAAAATTATCTAGATTTATAACACCTACCCTACATAATGCAAAAGGCAAGTCCAACTATACACCATGCCTTCTCTGTACTGCTTGTATTTCTATTCTGTTTGGGTTATTTTTCTCCATCATATTAGGATTAGTAGTCAGAGTCTAGTAGGGTATGGGTTCGTGTCAGGGATTCAGTATTTTTAATGGGAAATTGGAAAATGAATCCAATGTGTATGCAAATATGTGCTACACAAAAATCTTCCCACTCTCATCCACAACAATGCCTTGACATTACCTTCACCCCAGGTAAGACACAATTAGAGGAGAAGAGTTAGAAAATCTGTGAATGCAAATCTGGAATGGAATATGCTCAGGAGTTCACAACCTTGGAGGTGGTAGAGCAGTTTCCAAAAGTAAGGGACATGGTAAACACTCCACAAACATTGAGCTCTGCTGGCCTAAAGACTTCTTGAGAAACTGCCTCTGAAGCTGGGCACTTGAAATATATGTTGTATTAAGGAGTTTTAGCTTCTTTTGTAGTGAGACCATCAAAGCTGGGTCTGCATCTATATGACCTGGAGAACATGGATTCTTATTTTCAAATGAACCTGAGGCAGCAGTGCTGAATTCTCTTTTTGTAGGTAAAGTGTGGCCACTGGAGGCTAAGTTTCATCCCGTGTGGACTGTGAAGCCATTTGGTCCTCCTCAAATTTTTGTGGTGGTTCTTGCTGCTGCACTGGGGCTTTTGGTTCTTGCTGCTGCACTGGGCTTTTTGAACAACAAGTTCAACTGGGACACAGTGCTAGAGGGAGTTCTGTCACGTGTGGTGGGTTAGGGTCTGCAGGAGAATGAAACAACCAGGCTTCTTTCTCACATAGCTTGCACCCTTGACCATATCAACCTGATTCTGATCATTACCTTGAAAGCTCTCCAAATAAAAAGATGCCTTTACAAATAAGGGTCTGCTGGCTGCACCATGTCAGTCACAAGCCATTTGGAAGCAAATGGGCTAATCACATGGACCCACCACAGATGTTTTATCACACACGTGGCTACCACTGCTCTAGGCCCACTACTCAGCAGGCTCCAACTTACTACCATCTCTGTTCTACATTATTTTTATAAATTCCAGTCAATCAAGGCACTCTCTGGTACACTCATGATCAGCAGCAGGACATCCAAAGATACTCCAGTGCCACCTGGTCATGGGAATTTCAAAAATTTCAAAGTATTTACCTAGCCATTTTTCAAGGATGTAGTTGGGAGGCACTGTGGCTTTCAAGAACCATTAAATGTTGAGGAAGCTCATTTCAGTGAAACTCTGGAGAACTTTCATAGGCAACGCTTCCCATAGAGTGGCCAAAAGGTTACATGAAGCCAGGCCTATTGAGGTCTACAATGTGAGTTCCATGTGTGTTTTGACTCTCAAGTATGGCTGCCAAGTCTTTAAGAATAAAATCATGGGATAATTTGGCTGAGATTCCCAGTGCTCTGTGGAAAGCCACCCTGGACCTTGATCTAAGTTTATAAGGGCGACTCTCATGCATGGCTTCCTAAAATCCCAACTCGATTCATGGCAATACTTCTCTGAGGTCACTTCCAGAACTCAGTCTCTAAGGGGATTCACACCAGAGTTCAAACCCAGGTGGACCCAGTCATCTCTTCCAACTGCCACACAAATGACCACAATTAAAACCAAAATAGTCCCACATGGCTCTCATCTTCTTCCATATAGACACTCATCATAACCTCTAGCTGGAGGTTTCTATGAGGAGCGCAGGACAAGACAGTGTCCAATATACGCACTCTTGCTCGTCATTTCCATAAAGTCAGAGTGGCCTGGACACCCCTTCTGTGAACCAGAAGTGATCAAAAAGGCCTACCATTAATACTGCTCAGCTTCTCCAATTTGAGGCCTACTGACTGTGGGGTTTAGATTCTTTATGTGCATTGGGGTCATGAGAAAACCCAAGCACCTATTGGCTAGCCTCCGCAGGGCTTTGAAGAAGTCATTTGACCCAAAGGATTCCTATTCTCACTTGATAGAGGTCAGGAACCTTACAGAGGAAGGCAAGAGATTTTATCCACAATGACTGCTCTTTTGGCCATTTTGGTTTTGGATGCACACATGGCATCTTTCTTTAGATCCATCAGGTGCTGAGAATGCAAGCCACAGCCTCACACACAGCCAACAGACTGGCTCAGACACATCCCTTTCAAAAGCAATTACTCAAAGAGAGACAGGTGATGCTCATTCATTTCCATTAGAAAACTGTTTTATTCAGGTTTCACAAAGTGGTGCCTTAGGCAAAGACCTTCCTGACATTCAGTGCTACAGAACAATAGGTAAGCAAAGGCCCAAAGCAATAGGTAAGCAAAGGCCCTGAGACACTCATGATCACACAGATATCTGAGTTTCCTGAGATTCTCGCCATTCCCTTCAGCTATCCAGTACACGGCCATGTCACAGAGCTTTGAGGTGCTACATATCTTGGTCACAAAACCATGAGTCTATTCTGGAGAGTGGCCAGAATTCAAGAAGAAAACAGAAACTTAGGAAGACAGCAGGTCTTGCCCATCAATAAGGCAAGCCTCCGTCCTTTCATAAATTGGGCAGGATGAATGTGGGGAAGCTTTCTCCTAGACAGGACACATCCATTGATGCATTTTCTTTTGTAATGTCTACAACCATGGACACAGTTGGATACACAGACATAGAAACACTTGCTTTGTCAAATGACTTACTAGAAACAGTCCATTCTAAACCAAAGAAACCGCCTTTCCTACCTATTCTCAGAGCATGAGACAAAACCACATACACACACTCATTCCCACAAAGGCACCTTTTTCCCCCAAGAGGGTCTGTGACTATCAAGAGTGTCCTCTGCCTTGTGGGCCATACTATGTTCCCCCGAAATGGCTTCTCTATTCTCAAATCTGGACTCCTTGGCCCACTCTGTGAAGTTGTCAGGAGCCAGCGGTGAGCCAATACCTGCTTTCTCAGGAAAGACCCCAATTCAGATCTTTCCTGGCATTTGGCCATCCTCACAACTGTAGATATAAAGAAAGATTGACTCTCTCCTTGGTAAATCCAAAAAGTGAGACTTCTGTGACTGTTATTGGGCCTGACTCTGGCTGCCTGTTTTCAGGGATCCCAAGTTCAGAGAGTTCCATCACCAAGAAAGTGAGGTAGGTCACTTCCTTCATGAAGTGAATGAGCTCACAGCCTTGGCAACCACTTTGTCCTAACAGTTGCTTCCAAGGGTCCCATGAGATGGAGGCTGCCCCTACTTCCTGTGACAATTTCACAAGTTAGAATGGTATATCAACCATTGGTACCGGGGAAAAGATCTCCACACAGGCCTGGTTTGGTCCATTTGCTCTATATTAAAAAGAGAGAGGCTTATTCAGACACATCCCTTCATAGTGACCAGGTTGTTTGCCATGGAAGCTAACTTTTGCTCTCTCAGGTCCTTCATAGCAGTCTACATCTTCTTCGGGGATCATTTCTGCATGGATCTTTGATATTCTCAGCAGGTGGAAGATCCCCAACATTCCTCTTTTGTAAGACCAACTCTGTCCCTGCACTGCTCTAAAGTTAGATTGAGGGAACAGTGTATGGTTAGGGTTAATAATATGTTCAATTTTGGTTAGCAATCATTCTGCTGGATGAATAATGGTATTGGAAACCTGTGATATTTACAAGAATATATAGGTAAAATATAACAGAAATCTAGGGAAGATTTGAAGCCAAGTAGGGCATTGGGCCCTTGAGTGGGATACTTAGCTTTGAATTATATTCTGCACAGATGTCTCAGATAAGTCAATATACAATGAAATTGGATCTTGTACCTCGGATGATTGAATAACAAACAGAACATCTAGTCATAAAGGAATAGTCCGTAGGATTACCAAGGTAGTCAGCAGGTTTATAAAGAAGAGTGAGTATAGGATTTGGACCAAAAGTTCTTTACAAATAGGGTTTCGGGTAGAGAGTGAATGTAAATGTCAGCACATGTGAAGAGTCAGTCACAATGATGAACAGGGGAAAATATGTAGGAAAGCAGACATAAATAGAGACATTAGGAAATCAGCAAAAGTATAAAGTGTGTAATTGGTTTAGACATTTTCAACAGGGTTGAGTTTGAATATATAATCTTAGGAAGAAACAAATATGTTGTCACAAATAGGATTGAATTCGAGAGCATTAGGTAACCAGGACTTGGATGTTTTTTTGTAATCCATGTTCACTTTCCATTTAGGCTTTTTTAAAATCATAAGTGTGACCATTGCATTTTGTGTCCAGAATATTATTGTGATAAAATGTATGTGTAGATCAGGTGACATGAATATTTCTTCCACCGTTTCTGGAGCAATGTTTTGTAGACGTATAATTTAGTATTTGGGGTACAAATAGGTGTACCCTGTGTCTATGAATATGCAGATTATGCATGAATAGACCATACTGTGTATAAATAATATAACTGGTTCCACTTTAAATAATGGATTGAATTGATATCTGAAAATATAAAAGAAATCTCATATTGATATGCAATCATTCATTCCAACCACTTATACATCTAATGGTAATATTAGGGTTATATTTTATCCTGAAAAGTGTGTGAGTTTTGCTTCAAAAGTGATTATGGAAATCAAAAATAATGTGTTTGGAAAGAAGTATCATGAAAAGAATAGTCAAGAAACATGGAGGAATTCATGTGTTCTGAAGCAGGAAGTGACTGAATGTGAAACACATGCATATAAATTTGCGAACTTTTGAATGAAATATATACAGTATGATGTGCATAAGCTGCAGAAATAGTAATGTAGCAGTGTTGAATAAAAATGAACATCAAAATACACATCATGTCCCCTAGGAATCTACTTGCATTGATATTAATCTGGGTCAGTTACTGTAGACATATTAGGATTTTTATGCACCATTTACTGAAGTTAGTTTTCAGTACTAGGAAACAAATATGTATTTCAGGTGGATGAATATTCTGAGAATAATCTTGTGGAAACTTGATTTTAAATCCATATAAATCGCAAAACATTATAAACAAAAAACACACACAGACATTAAAATGTAGCATAGTATATGCCAATTGAAATTCATCTTGAAATATATATCATCCACTGATCCAAAACTATTTGTTTAATGAACTTGGATTCATGAATAATGTTGTTCAACTAAGAAGCTCCCCCATAGTTTGAATTTTCTGTTCCAACAGTGTTTAGGAGGAGTGATCTCCTAAATGTGTATGCAAATATGTGCTACACAAAAATATTTCCACTCTCATCCAGAACAATGACTTGATATTACCTTCGCCCCAAGAAAGACACAATTGGAATAGAAGAGTTAGAAATTCTGTGAATACATATCTGGAATTAAAATGCTCGGGAGTTCACAACATTGGAGTTTGCAGAGGAGTTTCCAAAAGTAAGGGAGAGGCTTGATAGACCCAACCTGATTTTTTATTAAAATTGGGAACCATCTTGCCACAAAGCCGTGAAAAGATAATTTTGGCTTTACTCTAAATTACTGCAAATTCTGAACCTGCTTGGAACGCCTGCCCGTGCCTTGAACTCATCCACACCTGGCTCTCTGACCAGATAACAGTACTTTCTGAAACTTTAGTGACACCTCATAAATATTGGCCTTCCCTGGCCAGACAACAACCCTCTCTGAGGCCCTAATGGTCCTCATTATTTCTGATATTGGGGCCAGCAAAAAAAAAAAATGTAAACTACCATTAGTGTGATGCTTTCAAAGTTTTGTTATCTGTAACCGCCCGTTTGTGTAACTTTCTGGGCTATATAGCTGGGCTGTAGGAAAGGTGGGGTTGCTGTCTTGTTCCCGCCATTTTGGGAAGGAGAGGCACCCCAGCCTGTTGAAATAATAAGCTTGCCTTAATTTGATTTTAATTGGAGTCAGTGGTCTTTTCTTGCATCCTAGTCCAAAATTTTGGAGTTCCCCGGTGAGATGACCCTGCCCGAGCAGATCACGAAACCAGACTGCTGAAAATTCTGAAGCTGGCCTTCCCTCCAGGGCACTGGGCTGGAGAACCACTCTAGGAGGTGCACAACTTGAGATGTTCCAAGGCCTTGGAGTGAGCCGTCAGTCTGGGGAGCACTGCAGTGAACCACCACACTAAAACTATTATCAAGCCCCTGGTGGAGGAGGCCTCCATAGGTAAGTGGCGCCTTTATAACATCTGATATCTGGTTAAGGGAGATCTCTTCTGATGACAGAGAGGTGGCCTGGGGAGGCTCACATACACTCCTGTCCAGGACAGTAATGAGAATCATGCTGTCCTCTGTTCTGTTCTGTAGGGAATTCCTCTGGAAGGGTAGAGAGGTGCTGATGGGCACACACACGCTCCTACCCTGGAGCTTTAGCAAGATGTTGCATTGCTCCTCTGTTTTTCTGTTTTGGCACCAGGATTCTGTTTTTCTGTGTTTTGTTCTGTGGTCTATATGTTTTTTGTTGGTTTTTTTTTTGTGCGTTTTTTTGTTTGATTTCTGTGGTAAAATTTTAAGGATATTGGACGTGAAAAAGGGTAACAAAGCAAGTAAGCCTGACACCCTTTCGACTGTGTTTTAAGGAACTGTGATGAACTTTACCCACCTTTGTTAAGCAGGAAGAAAGAAGCCCCTAGCTGGCTGCCTGGAGCACACCCACTGCACAGGGCAATGCCTGCTGGGGAACGAAGAACTGAGTATACCCCAGGTTAACAAGTGAAACTCTTTAAAATCCCTTGTCCCTCCAGATCATGAGAGTCACAACCTTTTGGCAGAGTCCCCTTGTTTTTCCTTTGTTAGCAAAGCAATAAACCTCCATTTTCTTTTTCTCAAAACCCTGTCCTCATTATTAAATTAGCATTAATTTGCTTCAGGGTCAGAAACCGAACTTTAAGTTACAAATTTTGATACCCGGCCCCGTCCCAGAACTTTTTGAGAGCTGATGACTGAAATGTTAGGAGATGGTGCATGCTTGGAGTGGACCCGAAACAGAAGAGCTAATCCTGTAAGTAAAAGGAGGGACTGAGGGACCCCAGCAACTGCCAAAGCCCTGTTGCTTCAGGGAATTCCCTCCTTCCTTCCCTGCACTGTAAGAATTATGACACCTCTGTCTTCTTTTAAAAGAGAAAAATAAAAAGGGGACACTAAATGCAGTAAAGTCACCATGGAGACCCTTGATTTTACATTTCAGGTAGCTTCTCTGTGAAAACATCTGGTCCCCTTGTGGGGACATCTGTGGTGCCACTGGTGCAGGAGATTTTTCTCTTATCTGCTCTGTTTTAAAGGCTTCTGTCTGTCAGCCATATTCTGGAGTTCCTTTCTGTCTGTCTTGTGCCTTTGTTTTTGGCCCTTTAAGACATGTGCAATAATGTGTTTATATTATAAATTGTTTCTTGAGAATAATCTTAGCTGAATGTGTGTCTAAATGATGATGTTTTATTGTAAAAATCTGGTATCTGAATGCGTTTTTTGAAGCATTGCACAATATTGCAGTTAAAAGTCGGGTTTAGGTAATTGTTTAGTTTTTGATTTCAGATAATTCATGCCAGAGAACTTAAATACTTAGGATGGAAAACTAAAGAACTCTACTTCCAAGTTGGCAAGTAACTTCCCAATCATGCAGTCTTTCTTTCTCCAATTCTGAATTGGGTAGCCTGGGAAAATGTCACTGTGTTTACCAGTGCATTAATTTGGACAAGGATAGTAAATCATAGTATGATATCTGTTGACAAAACAAGATGTAAAGATATAAAATTTTGTGAATTGTATCTTAAACTTCTAGCATAATTTTCAACATCCTAACCAGAAAATTATGGTTAAAATGCCTTAGGCCTGAGGTGTCTGCTCAGAATAGCAGTTTTTTCCTGCTCCTTCCAGACCTCAGCCAGGACTTCTGTTGAAATGCAAATGAAAGTCTCCTGTAAGCTCAGTAGGAGACTGATCTGAGGCCTAAGGGAAAAAAATGGTAAATTGTATGGTATTTACTAATTACCGGCCAGTCATTTTTTCTAGGACTCATAATTTTTTCTTAGATTCTTTTTTTTTTTTTGAGTTTATGATTTTGATCCTACAGACCTAGGTTAATGTTTTTCTGATCAGTTTTATCTTTGACCAACTGTGGAGTTTTAAAAACATTGCAATGGTGATTTCACCTGTGAAAAGCTACAAGGCCTTCACTATTATTAGGTGTGCACACTTTTGTTATGTGTTTTATGTCTCTCTCTCTCTCTCTCTCTCTCTCTCTATATATATATATATATATATATATATATATATATATATATATATATACACATATGTCCGTATATCATTCAAATGATACACAAATTAACATATATAAGGAGCACTCATATAAAAAAGCGCTCATAAAAACAAATTTTAAAAAGTGGACCACAGATCTTTAATTCACGTGGTTTAAATGTTTCAATTTAGATTGGATAAACAGATAAATATAAATGTCTTCAAATTTATGCCTATAAGTTTTTCTAGGTGTTCAAAAATCTAATAAAATATTATTGTCTACCAAAGGTCTATATGACTTTGTTCTAGGACTTTTCCTTCAACCAAAAAATGGTTTACACTGTTCAATACATTTGTCTAATATTTTGATTAAAAAGTAAAGTAAATTTGATTTGGATTTACTCATTCATGAGTGTTTTTGTTTGATATCTGATTGATATACTAAGGTCTATCAATTTTTAGTACAAAATCTGTATAAAATGTTTACAATCTTATACAGACTTTCTACTAAAGTCTGTGTAAGATTGTAAAAATTAGTCATGTGTTAAAGAGACAAAAATTTCTTAAAACATAAGATTACTCATAACATTGTGTTTATTAAGTCTTATTTTTTCCAGAGCAAGCAACCATAAAAATTAAACAACTGTTTAAAACAGAACTGTTATTTTAGAGCACTGTACTGCCATTTCTTTAAAAGATAAACTTGGTTAATGTAGAAACATCAATGTAACTGTGATGCTATTAATGTGCTCATATCTTCCAGTTATACAACTCGATAAGGTAGAAACATTAAAAGAGCATTATATCAAGCTGGTGTTCTGAAGTTGTATGGTAAATAAAATATATATTGGGGATTTATTTACCTGTTATCAATAAGATATGTAAAGTTTTATGTTACACTTTACATTGTGCAACAATTTAAATGTATTTTTAAATTAATGAGAGCCTAATCTATTTGAATGTTAAAAACATTCAGCCATTCTTTAATTCATGTTTCAAAAGTGATATTATATGGAGTTAGCTAATGTTCATGTGACCTCAAACAATTTATGTAAACTTTGTAAAAGGATATTAAAAAACGAAGATCAGCTTTAGAACTAAAACACTTATGATTTATAAAGAGCCCTGTCTTACCTGAGATAAGGCTCTGTGTCCCATCTTACTACATGTGAGAATGACTACGAAAGCAGTAGGTCAGATTTTATTTCATTTAAAGTTATGTTCAAAAGTTTTGTTTTTTTCTTTTTTTTTTTTCTCTCAAGTTTACTAGGATCTCAAACAGGGAATATAAAGTAAAACTCACCCAAAAAATTCAGGGTAGCATTACATTAACTAAGTATTTTTACTCTTGTTAAAAAATTTTGTTTTTTTATTTGCTTATAAGTGATCTAAAGATTCCCTGTTGGTGTTTTAACTATGGCTGGAATCTTTCAGAATAAAATCTTGTGATATCCTGGCTTAGATTCCCAGTGCTCTGTGTAAAGTCACCCTGGGCCAAGATCTCAGATTCCAATGGTGAATCTCATGTGTGGCCTCCTGAAATCCCAACACAATTCATGGCAATACTTCTCTGAGGTCAGTTACACAACTCAGTCTCTAAGGGGAATCACAACAGAGTTCAAGCCCAGGTGGACCCAGGCATCTCTTCAAATTGCCACACAAATGATGACAATTAAAACCAAAACACTCTCACATGGCCCTCTTCATCTTTTTATATAGACACTAATCATAACCTCTAGCTGGAGGTTTCCATGAGGGGCACAGCCCAAGACAGTGTCAAAAATAATCTCCCTTGTCCCTCATTTGCCTAAAGTCAGGGTGGCCTGGACAACCTTAGTGTGAACCAGAAGTGATCAAATAGGCCTGCCGTTAATACTACTCCACTTCTCAAATTTGAGGCCTACTGACTGTGGGGTATAGATTTTTAGTGTGAATTGGAGTTATAAGAAAACCCAAGCACCTATTGTCTCCCCTCTGCAGCCCTTTGAAGAACTTATTTGACACAAATGATCCCTATTCTCACTTGATGGAGGTCAGGAATCTTACAGAGGAAGTCGAGAGGCTTCATCCACAATGACTGATCTTTTTTCCATTTAGGTTTTGGATGCCCACATGGGATCTTTCTTTAGATTCATCAGGTGCTGAAAATCTAAACCACAGGCTCACACAGGGCCAAGAGGCTGATTCAGATACATCCATTTCCAAAGCAATGAAGCAAAGAGCCACAGGTGATGCCCATTCATTTCCATTTGAAAACTGTTTTCTTCAGGCTTCACAAAGGGGTGGCCTGAGGCAAAGACCTTTCTGACATTCAGAGCAACAGAACAATAGGTAATCAAAAGGCCCCAAGCAGGGTTTCTCCACGGAGACTTTCCTTGTTACTCTAATATGTGAGTTTTCTGAGTTGCTCGCCATTCCCTTCAGCTATCCAGTACATGGCCATGTCACAGAGCTTGGAGGTGGTACATATCTTGTACAAAAATACATGATACTAATCTTGAGAGTGGCCAGAATTCATGAAAAAATGGAAAATTAGGTAGATAGCACGTGTTGCCCATGGATAAGGCAAGCCTCAGTCCATTCATTAATTGGAAAGGATGCATGCTGGGAAGCTTTCTACTAGACAGGACACACCCAATGAGCTATTTTTTTCTAATATCCACAAAGAAAAACACAGTGGGATACACGGACATAGAAACAGTCTCCTTTTCAAATGACTTACTGGAAACAGTCCACTCCAATCCAAACAAACCTCCTTTTTTACCTATTCTCAGAACATGGAAAAAAACCACAAACACAAACCAACACCCACAAATGCAACTCCTTCCCCCAAGTAGGTCTGTCACTATCTGGAGTGTCCTCTGACTGGTAGGCCATACGATGTTCCCCACAAATGGCCTTTCTGTCTCAGATCTGGTCTCCTTGGTCAACTCTGTGAAGTTGTCAGGAGGCAGTGGTGAGCCAATTCCTGTCCTCTCAGGAAAGACCCCTCTTCAGAGCTTTCTTAGTATTTGGCAACCCTTACATCAGTAGGTACCAAGAATGACTGACTCTGTCCTTAGTAAATCCAAACAAGTGAGCCCACTGCGACTGGGACTTGGACTGGCTCTGGTGCCTGGCTTCCTGGATCACAAAATTCAGAGAGTTCCATCGCCAAGGAAATGAGGTGAGGTCACTACCTTCAGGAAATAAATGAGGTCCCTGTCTTGGCCACTACTTTGTCCTAACAGTTGCATCCTAGTGTCTCCTGACATGGAGGCTGCCCTACTTCCTGTGATACTTTCACATGTTAGAATGGTATAGAAACCATAGTCACCTGGGAACAGCTCTCCACACAGGCCTGCTTTGGTCCATCTTCCCTGCATTAAGAATAGAGAGGCTGACTCAGACACATCCTTTCATCCTGACCATGTTGTTTGCCATGGAATATGACTTTTGTTCTCTCAGGTCTTTCATAGCTGCCTACATCTTCTCCAGGGATTATTTCTGCATGGATTTTGAGGTACTCAGCAGGTGGAAGATCTCCTAACTTCCTGTATTGTAATATCAACTTTATCCCTGCTCTTCTGTAAAGTGAGATTGAGGGAACATTGTATGGTTAGGGTTAATAGCATGTTCCATTTGGCTTAGGAATCATTCTGCTGGATGAATAATGGTATTGGGAACCAGCAATATTTATAAGAATATAGAGGTAAAATATAAGTATGAAAACAGAAATCTAGGTAATATTTGAAGCCCAGAAGGATTTGGGCTCTTGATTGGGATCCTTAGCTTGAGTAATGTTTTGCACCGAGGTCGATGCAAATCGATATACAATGGCATAAGACCCTGTACCTCAGATGATTGAATGTAGAAGAGAACATCCAGTGAAAAAGGGATAGTGTGTAGGATTAGAAAGATAGTCAGTAGGTTTAGGAGGAAGAGTGAGTCTAGGATTTGGACCAAAAGTTCTTTAGCAATAGGTTTCGGTTAGAGAGTGAATATAAATGGCACCATATGTGAAAAGTTGGGCACAATGATGAACTGGGAAAAATATGTAGGAAGGCAGACATCAATAGAGACATTAGGAAATCAGGCAAAGTATAACGTGAGTGATAAGATTTGACATTTTCAACAGGGTTGAGGTTGAATACATAATCCTAAAAAGAAACAAAAATGAAGTCACCAATTGGATTGACATTTGAGAGCATTAGGCAAACTGGACATGGATGTTTTTAGTAATCCATGTTCACATTCCATTGAGGCTTTATTGCAATCATAATGGTGACCTTTGCATTTTGTGTCCAGAATATTACTGTGATAATATGTATATGTAGATCAGGTGACATGAGTATTTCTTCCACCTTTTCTGGGAGCAATATTTTGAAAACATATAAATTAGTACTGGGGATACTAAGAGGTTTACCCTGTGTTGATGAATATAGAGATGATGCATTAATAGACCATACTGTGAAAAAATTATGTGACTGGTTCCAAATTTACATAATGGATTGTTTTAATATCTGAAAATATAGACGAAATCATATATTGATATATGTACATTCATTCCAACAAGTTATATATCTAATGGTATTATTAGGGTTACCGTTTATCATGAATAGTGTGTGAGTTTTGCTTCAAAAATGATAATGGAATCGAAAATAATGTGTTTAGAAAGAAGTCTAGTGAAAAGACCAGTCAAGAAACATAGAGGAATATATGTGTTCCAAAGGAGGAAGTGATTGAAAGTAAACCAAATATTTATAAATTTGTGAACTTGTGAATGAAAGGATATATTTTATGATGTCCATAAACTGAATAAATAATAACGCACCAAGTTTGAATAAAAATGAACTTTAAAAAACACATCATATCCAATAGGAATGTATTTGCATTGATGTTAAACTTGGTCAGTTAGTCTAGAAATATTAGGATTTGTAAGAACCCTTCCCTGAATTTAGTTTTCAGTACTAGGAAACAAATATGTATTTCAGTGAATGTATATTTCTGAGAATAAACTTGTTAAAAGTTGATTATAAATCCACATATATGAATATGAATGAATTCAGGTGGTGTATAAGAAGACATATATTTCATATTTTGGAAAATCTGGAGACTATATATATATATATATATATATATATATATATATAGAGAGAGAGAGAGAGAGAGAGAGAGAGAGAGAGAGAGACAAACACACACACATTATAATGTCGCAATATATATGTCAATCGAAATTCATCATGAAAAATAACTCATCCGCATATCTCAAAATATTCATTTTACTGAACATGGATGTATGTATAATGTTGTTCATCTAGGAAGCTCACCCATGGGTTGAATTTTCTGTACCAACATCGTTTAGGAGGAGTGATCTCTTCTCACAAATAGTATCTGCCAAGTCAGCCACCTTACAAGAATGTACGTGTGAAACCAGGTAGGATTCTATTTGTGCATATAAAAATACATGTGCTTAATAGGCTACAGAGAAAGTGAGACAGGAATTCATATATTTCTTAACTTTAAAAACACATGGAATAGTGTGTAGTGTCCCTCTTTATCCCTTTTGATTAACTTTGGCTTAAAAAAAAGAATTTTATTGAGAATTTTTGTATATATCTTTGTCAGGAATATTGCTCTGAAGATTTCTTTCCTTGATGTGTCTTTGTCTGATTTTGGTATGTGAGTGATAATAGCCTCATGGAATGAGTTTGGAGGAGTTCCATCCTTTTCTATTTTATGGAATAATTTGAGGAGTATTGTGATGAATGCTTCTTTGAAGGTCTTGTAGAACATGGCTGAGAATCTGTCTGTTCCTGGGCTTTGCTTGATTGGTAGGCTGTTGACAGCAACTTCTATTTCATTGCTTGAAATTGATTTGTTTAAATTGTTCACGTCCTACTAATTAAGTTTGGGTATATCTCTAAAATTTTATTGATGTCATCATGGTATTTTAATTTATTAGACTATAAATTTTCAAATTAGTTTTCAATTATTCTCTGTATTTTAGTTGTGTACTCTGTAAAAGTTCCTTTATGATCCTTAATTTTAGTAATTTGAGGTTTTTTTTCTTCATTAGCTTGGTTAAGGAAGTGTCAATTTTATTTATTTTTCAAAGATTAAATTTTGTGTTGTGTCAAAAAAAATAACACATGGAAAATTATTTCAATAAATTGAATAGATTTATAACTCCTACCTTATATTATGCAAAAGGCAAGTCCAACTATACACCATGTCTCTTCTGAAATGCTTGTATCTATTCTGTTTGGGTTCTTTTTCTCCATTATATTAGTATTAGTGGTAAGAGTCTCGTAGGGTATATGAATGTTTCTGAGAATAATCTTGTGAAAAGATAATTATAAATCCACATTCATGAATATGAAAAATTTAGGAAGTGCAAAATAAGACACATATATTTCATACTTTGAAAAATTTGGAGAGTATATCTATATTTATATCTATATATCTATATCTATATCTATATCTATATCTATATCTATATATATACACACACACACACACACACACACACAACACTCACAGACATTAAAAAGTACCAATATAAATGCCAATCGAAATTCATCAGTAAATATATATCATCCACAAATGCAAAAAATATTTATTTTACTAAACATGAGTTTATATATAATGTTTTTCTAATAGGACGCTCTCCTATAGGTTGAATTTTCATTTCCAAAAGCATTTAGGAGGAGTGAACTCTTCTCACAATTTGTATCTGCCAAGACAGCCACCTCACAAAAATGTACGTGTGATACCTGGTAGGATTCTATATATGCATATAAATATACATGTGTGAATAGGCTACAGAAAAGGGAAACAAGAATTCACATATTTGTTAAGTTGAAAAACACATGGACAATATTACAATTAAAATTTGACTAGATTTATAACTCCAACCTTATATAAGGCAAATGTCAAGTCCAACTATACAACATGTCTCCTCTGAAGTGCTTGTATTTCTATTGTGTTGGGTTAATTTTCACGATTATATTAGGATGAATAGTCTGAGTCTACTAGGTATGGGTTATTGTCAGGGATTCAGTACTTCGAATGAAAAATTGGAAAATGAATCCAATGTGTATGTAAATATACGCTGCACAAATATCCTCCCGCTCTCATCCAGAACAATGCCTTGACATTACCTTCACCACAAGTAAGACACAACTAGAGGAGAAGAGTTACAAAATCAGTGAATACATATCTGGAATGGAAAATGCTAAGGAGTTCACATTCTGGAGGCGGTAGAGGAGTTTCAAAAAGTAAGGGACAGGGTAAACACTCCACAAACATGGAGCTCTGCTGGCCTAAAAACTTTTTGAGAAACTGCCTCTGAGCTTCCGCACTTGAAATATATGTTGTTTTCAGGAGTTTTGGCTTCCTTTGTAGTGAGACCATCAAAGCTGGGTCTACATCTATGTGACCTGGAGGACATGGTTTCTTATTTTCCAATGAACAAGATGAAGCAGTGCTGAATCCTCTCTTTGTAAGTAAACTGAGGCCACTGGGGCCTAAGTGTCTCCCCGTGTGGACTGTGAAGCCACTTGGTCCTCCTCCATTTTTTGTGGAGTTTTTGCTGCTGCACTTTGAGTTTGGTAGTTGTTTCACGAAATACTAGGAGCTAAACTGGGACACAGTGCTGGAGGGAGTTCTGTCACGTGTGGTGGGTCAGGGTCTGCAAGAGAATGCACCAACTAGGCTTCTATCTCTCACAGCTTTCCGCATTGCCCCCTTTTCCATATCAACCTGATTCTTAATTTTCCTCTGAAAACTCTCCATATAACAAGATGCCTTTACATATAAGGGTCTGCTGGCTGCACCATGTCAGTTACAAGCCATTTGGAATCCAATGGTAGATCCACAAGGCCCTTCCACGAATGTTTTATCAAACACCTCCCCACCACTGCTCTAGACCCACTACTCAGCAGGCTACAAACTACTGGCATCTCTGTTCTACACCATTTTCATGAAACTCAGTAAATCAAGGCACTGTCTGGTATAATCATGATCAGCAAAAGGACATCCAATGTTTCTCCAGTACCACCTGGTCATAGGTATTTCAAAAATTTCATGGTATTTATCTAGCCATTTTTCAAGCATGAAGTTGGAGGCACTGTGGATTTCAATTCATTCAGCAAAGATTAAATGGTGAGGAAGCTCATTTCAATAAAATCTCTGGAGAACTCTCACAGGCAAGGCTTCCCAAAGAGTGGACAAAAGGTCACATTAGGCGAGGCCCATTGAGGTCTATAATGTGAGGTCCATGTGTGTTTTGACTCTCAACTATGGCTGCCATTTCTTTAAGGATAAAATCATGTGATATCCTTGCTGAGATTCCCAGGTCTCTGTGGAAATCCACCCGGGGCCTAGGTCTCAGTTTCCAAGAGCGACTTTCATGCATGGCCTCTTAAAATCCCAACAAAATTCATAGCAATGCTTCTCTGAGTTCAGTTCCAAAACCCAGTCTCTAAGGGGAATCACACCAGAGTTCAAGCCCACGTGGACACAGTCATTTATTCCAATGCCACACAAATGAGCAACATTAAAACCAAAACACTCCCACATAGCCCTCATCTTATTCCATATAGTCAATCATCTTAACATCTGGCTGGAGGTTTCCATGAGGGGTGCAGCCCAAGACAGTGTCCAAAATCAGCTCGTTTCCCCCTCATTTGCCTAAAGTCAGGGTAGGCTTTACACCATTTCTGTGAACCAGGAGTGAACAAATAAACCTGCCGTTAATACTTCTATGTTTCTGCAATTTGAGGTCTACTGATTTTAGGTATCAATTCTTTAGGTGATTTAGAGTCAAGCGAAAACACAAGCACCTCTGCAGGGCTTTGAAGAACTCATTTGACCTAAATAATCCCTATTCTCATTTGATGGAGTGCAGGAACCTAACAGAGGAAGGCAAGAGTCTTCATCCACAATGAATGATATTTTTTGCCATTTTGGTTTTGGAAGCTCACATGGGATCATTCTTAAGATCGATCAGGTGCTGAGAATCTAAGTCACAGCCACACACAGACCAAGAGGCTGATAAACACACATCCCTTTCCAAAGCAATTAAGCAAAGAACCACAGGTGAGGCCCATTAATTTCCATTTGAAAACTGTTTTTTTCAGGCTTCACAAAGGGGTTGCCTGAGGCAAAGACCTTCCTGACATTCAGTGCAACACAACAATAAGTAAGCAAATAGCCCAAAGCAGTGTTTCTGCACTAAGACTTTCCTGGTCACATTGATATCTGAGTTTTCTGAGATGCTCGCCATTCTCTTCAACTATCCTTTACATGGCCATGTCACAGAGCTTGGAGGTGGTACATATTTTGGACACAAATCCCTGAGCCCATTCTGGAGAGTGGCCAGAATTCAGGAAGAAAACAACAACTTAGAAAGATAGCAGGTGTTGCACATCGATAAGACAAGCTGCAGTCCATTCATATATTAGGCAGGATGAAATATAGGGAAGATTTATACTAGACAGGACACATCCATTAATGCATTCTCTTTTCTAATGTCTACAACAATGGACACAGTGGGATACACATAAACAGAAACACTCGCATTGTCAAATTACTTACTAGAAACTGTCTGCTCCAAACCAAACAAACCGCCTTTTCGATCTATTCTCAGAACATGAGACAAAACAACAAACCCACACCCAATCCCACAAAGGCACCTCCTTCTCCCTAGTAGGTCTGTGACTATCCGGAGTGTCCTCTGACTGGTGGGCCATACTATGTTCCCCCGAAATGGCCTGTCTTCTCTCAGATCTTGTTTCCTTGACCAACTCTGTGAAGATGTCAGGAAAAAGTGCTTAGCCACTACCTGTTTTCTCAGGAAAGGTCCATCTTCAGAGCTCTCCTGGCATTTGGCCCTCCTCACATCATTAGGTACCAAGAAAACTGACTCTGTCCTTGGTAAATCCAAACAAGTGAGCCCACTGGGCCTGGTACTGGGACTGCCTCTGGGTGCCTGGCTTCTTGGATACCAAGTTCAGAGAGTTCCATCACCAAGGAAATGAGGTATGTCACATTCTTTGGAACTGAATGAGGTCACTGCCTTGGCAACCACTTTGTCCTAACAGTTGCTTCCAAGGGTTACATAAGATGGAGGTTTCCCCTACTTCCTGTGACACTTTCATAAGGTAGAATGTATATCAACCATTGGTACCCGGGAACAGCTCTCCACTCAGGCCTGGATTGTTCCACCTTGTCTACAATAAGAAGAGAGAGGCAGATTCAGACAGATCCCTTCATCCTGACCAGGTTGTTTGCCATGGAAGATGGCTTTTGCTCTCTCAGGAGCTTCATACCTGCCTACAACTTCTCCAGGTATCATTTGTGCATGGACATTTGAGGTTCTCATCTGGTGGAAGATCCCCAACTTTCCTGTATTGTAAGAACCCCTCTGTCCCTGCTCTTCTGTAAAATGATTGAGGGAACAGTGTATACTTGGGGTTAAAAACAGGTTTGATTTGGTGACGAAAGATTCTGTGGGATGAATAATGGGATTGGGAACCTGCAATATTTACAAGAATATAGAGGTGAAATATAAGTATGAAAAAAGAAATCTAGGTATGCTTTGAAGCCCAGAAGGGTTTTGCCCTTGATTGGGATACTTAGCTTTGAATTATGTTCTGCAAAGATGTCTCAGATAATTTGATATACAATGGCATAGGACCTTGTACATTGGATGATTGAATTTAGAAGAGAACATCCAGTCAAAAAGGGATATTCAGTAGGATTAGGAAGATAGTCGGTAGGTTTAGGAAGACGAGTGAGTATAGGATTTGGACCAAAAGTTCTTTAGCAATAGACTTTTGGTTATAGAGTGAATGTAAATGTCAGCACATATGAAGAGTCAGACACTATGTTGAACTGGGGAAAATATGTAGAAAAGCAGATATCAATGGAAACATTACGAAAGCAGGCAAAGTATAAAGTGAGGGATAGAATTAGACATTTTCAACAGGGTTGAGTTTCAATATATAAATTAGGAAAAAACAAATATGTAGTCACCAATAGGAGTGACAATTGACAGCATTAGGCAACCTGGACATGGATGTTTTTAGAAATCCATGTTCACTTTCCATTTAGGCTTTGGTACAATCATAAGTGTGACCTTTCCATTTTTTGTCCAGAATATTACTGTGATAATGAGGTGACATGAGTATTTCTTTCACCATTTCTGGGAGCAATATATTGAAGATGTCAAATGAGAATCGGGGGTACAAATAGGTGTACCCTGTTTCTATGAACATAGAGAAAAACCACGAATAGACCATACTTGAATAAATAATATAACTTTTTTGAACTTTAAATAATGAATTGAACTGATATCTGAAAAATAAAAGGAAATTGTATATTGATATATAATAATTCATTCCAACCAGTTATATATCTAATGGAAATATTAGTGTTTTGGTTTATCATGAAGAGTGTGTGAGTTTTGCTTCAAAATGATTATGGAAATTCAAAATAATGTGTTTGGAAAGAAGTCTCATGAAAAGACCAGTCAAGAAACCCTGACAATACATGTGTTCTGAAGCAAGAAGTGATTAATGTTGAAACAAATGCCTATTAATTTGTGAACTTGTGGATGAAATGTATATCCTATGATGTGCAAAAACTGAAGAAACCATAATGCACCAGTGTCGAATACAAATGAATGACAAATTACATATCATGTCCCATAGGAGTCTACTTGCATTGATGTTAGACTGGGTCAGATACTGTAGAATAATGAGGATTTGTATGCACCCTTCACTGAAGTTAGCAGTCAGTACTAGGAAACAAATATGTATTTCAGGTGGATGAATATTTCTGATTATAATCTTCTGAAAAGTGGATTATAAATCAACATACATGAACATGAATGAATTTAGAGAGTGTATACTAGACACATATATTTCATATTTGGAAAACTTTGGAGAGTATATCTATATCTATATCTATACACACACACACACACACACACACACACACAACACTCACAGACATTAAAAAGTACCAATATAAATGCCAATCGAAATTCATCAGTAAATATATATCATCCACAGATGCAAAAATATTTATGTTACTGAACATGAGTTTATGTATAATGTTGTCCTTCTAGGACGCTCTCTTATAGGTTGAATTTTCATTTCCAACAGCATTTAGGAGGAGTGAACACTTCTCACAATTTGTATCTGCCAAGACATCCACCTTACAAAAATGTACGTGTGATACCTGGTAGGATTCTATATATGCATATAAATATACATGTGTGAATAGGCTACAGAAATTGGAAACAAGTATTCACATATTTGTTAAGTTTAAAAACACATGGAGAATATTTCAATTAAAATTTGACTAGATGTATAACTCCTACCTTATATAATGCAAATGTCAAGTCCAACTATAGAACATGTCTCCTCTGAAGTGCTTGTATTTCTATTGTGTTGGGTTAATTTTCCCCATTATATTAGGATGAATAGTCTGAGTCTACTAGGTATGGGTTAGTGTCAGGGATTCAGTACTTCGAATGAAAAATTGGAAAATGAATCCAATGTGTATGTAAATATATGCTGCACACATATCCTCCCGCTCTCATCCAAAACAATGCCTTGACATTACCTTCACCCCAAGTAAGACACAATTAGAGGAGAAGAGTTACACAATCAGTGAATACATATCTGGAATGGAAAATGCTCAGGAGTTCACAACCTTGGAGGTGGTTTAGGAGTTTCCAAAAGTAAGGGACATGGTAAACACTCCACAAACATGTAACTCTGCTGGCCTAAAAACTGTTTGAGAAACTGCCTCTGAGCTTCCGCACTTGAAATATATGTTGTTTTCATGAGATTTGGCTTCCTTTGTAGTGAGACCATCAAAGCTGGGTCTGCATCTATGTGACCTGGAGGACATGGTTTCTTATTTTCCAATGAACAAGATGAAGCAGTGCTGAATCCTCTCTTTATAGGTAAACTGAGGCCACTGGGGACTAAGTGTCTCCCAGTCTCCCGTGTGGACTGTGAAGCCATTTGGTCCTCCTCCACTTTTTGTGGTTTTTAGGCTGCTGCACTGTGAGTTTGGTATTTGTTTCACGAAATACTAGCAGCTAAACTGGGACACAGTGCTGGAGGGAGTTCTGTCACGTGTGGTGGGTCAGGGTCTGCAAGAGAATGCACCAACTAGGCTTCTATCTCTCACAGCTTGCCCCATTGCCCCCTTGTCCATATCAACCTGATTCTTAATTTTCCTCTTAAAACTCTCCATATAACAAGATGCCTTTACATATAAGGGTCTGCTGGCAGCACCATGTCAGTTACAAGCCATTTGGAATCCAATGGTAGATCCACATGGCCCTACCACGGATGTTTTATCAAACACCTCCCCAGCACTGCTCTAGACCCACTACTCAGCAGGCTCCAACTTACTGGCATCTCTGTTCTACACCATTTTCATGAAACTCAGTAAATCAAGGCACTGTCTGGTATACTCATGATCAGCAATAGGACATCCAATGTTTCTCCAGTGCCACCTGGTCATAGGAATTTCAAAAATTTCATGGTATTTATCTAGCCATTTTTCAAGCATGAAGTTGGAGGCACTGTGGGTTTCAATTCATTTAGCAAAGATTAAATGGTGAGGAAGATCATTTCAATGAAATCTCTGGAGAAATCTCACAGGCAAGGCTTCCCAAAGAATGGACAAAAGGTCACATTAGGCCAGGCCCATTGAGGTCTACAATGTGAGGTGCATGTGTGTTTTGACTCTCAACTATGGCTGCCATTTCTTTAAGAATAAAATCATGTGATATCCTTGCTGAGATTCCCAGGCCTCTGTGGAAATCTACCCGGGGCCTAGGTCTCAGTTTCCAAGAGCGACTTTCATGCGTGGCCTCTTAAAATCCCAACAAAATTCATAGCAATGCTTCTCTGAGTTCAGTTCCAAAACCCAGTGTTTAAGGGGAATCACACCAGAGTTCAAGCCCACGTGGAACCAGTCATTTTTTCCAATGCCACACAAATGACCAACATTAAAACCAAAACACTCCCACATGGCCCTCACCTTATTCCATATAGTCAATCATCTTAAACTCTGGCTGGAGGTTTCCATGAGGGGTGCAGCCCAAGACAGTGTCCAAAATCAGCTCGTTTGCCCCTCATTTGCCTAAAGTCAGGGTAGCCTGGACACCGTTGCTGTGAACCAGGAGTGAACAAATAAGCCTGCCGTTAATACTTCTATGTTTCTCCAATTTGAGGGCTACTGATTTTAGGTATCGATTCTTTAGGTGATTTAGAGTCATGCGAAAACACAAGCACCTCTGCAGGGCTTTGAAGAACTCATTTGACTCACAGAATCCCTATTCATATTTGTTGGAGTGCAGGAACCTAACAGAGGAAGGCAAGAATCTTCATCCACAATGAATGATATTTTTTGCCATTCTGGTTTTGGAAGCTCACATGGGATCATTCTTAAGATCCATCAGGTGCTGAGAATCTAAGTCACAGCCACACACAGGACCAAGAGGCTGATAAAGACACATCCCTTTCCAAAGCAATTAAGCAAAGAACCACAGGTGAGGCCCATTCATTTCCATTTGAAAACTGTTTTCTTCAGGCTTCACAAAGGGGTGGCCTGAGGCAAAGACCTTCCTGACATTCAGTGCAACACCACAATAAGTAAGCAAAAAGCCCAAAGCAGTGTTTCTGCACTGAGACTTTCCTGGTCACACTGATATCTGAGTTTTCTGAGATGCTCGCCATTCTCTTCAACTATCCTTTACATGGCCATGTCACAGAGCTTGGAGGTGGTACATATTTTGGACACAAATCCCTGAGCCCATTCTGGAGAGTGGCCAGAATTCAGGAAGAAAACAACAACTTAGAAAGATAGCAGGTGTTGCACATCGATAAGACAAGCTGCAGTCCATTCATATATTGGGCAGGATGAATTATAGGGAAGATTTATACTAGACAGGACACATCCATTAATGCATTCTCTTTTCTAATGTCTACAACAACGGACACAGTGGGATACACATAAACAGAAACACTCGCCTTGTCAAATGACTTACTAGAAACTGTCTGCTCCAAACCAAACAAACCGCCTTTTCGATCTATTCTCAGAACATGAGACAATACAACAAACCCACACCCACTCCCACAAAGGCACCTCCTTCCCCCAAGTAGGTCTGTGACTATCCGGAGTGTCCTCTGACTGGTGGGCCATACTATGTTCCCCCGAAATGGCCTGTCTTCTCTCAGATCTTGTTTCCTTGACCAACTCTGTGAAGATGTCAGGAAAAAGTGGTTAGCCACTACCTGTTTTCGCAGGAAAGGTCCATCTTCAGAGCTCTCCTGGCATTTGGCCATACTCACATCATTAGGTACCAAGAAAACTGGCTATGTCCTTGGTAAATCCAAACAAGTGAGCCCACTGGGCCTGGGACTGGGACTGCCTCTGGGTGCCTGGCTTCTTGGATACCAAGTTCAGAGAGTTCCATCACCAAGGAAATGAGGTATGTCACATTCTTTGTAACTGAATGAGGTCACTGCCTTGGCAACCACTTTGTCCTAACAGTTGCTTCCAAGGGTTACATAAGATGGAGGTTTCCCCTACTTCCTGTGACACTTTCATAAGGTAGAATGTATATCAACAATTGGCACCCAGGAACAGCTCTCCACTCAGGCCTGGATTGTTCCACCTTGTCTACAATAAGAAGAGAGAGGCAGATTCAGACACATCCCTTCATCCTGACCAGGTTGTTTGCCATGGAAGTTGACTTTTGCTCTCTCAGGTGCTTCATACCTGCCTACAACTTCTCCAGGTATCATTTGTGCAAGAACATTTGAGGTTCTCATCTGGTGGAAGATCCCCAACTTTCCTGTATTGTAAGAACCCCTCTGTCCCTGCTCTTCTGTAAAATGATTGAGGGAACAGTGTATACTTGGGGTTAAAAACAGGTTTGATTTGGTGACGAATGATTCTGTGCGATGAATGATGGGATTGGGAACCTGCAATATTTACAAGAATATAGAGGTGAAATATAAGTATGAAAAAAGAAATCTAGGTATGCTTTGAAGCCCAGAAGGGTTTTGCCCTTGATTGGGATACTTAGCTTTGAATTATGTTCTGCAAAGGTGTCTCAGATAATTTGATATACAATGGCATAGGACCTTGTACATTGGATGATTGAATTTAGAAGAGAACATCCAGTCAAAAAGGGATATTCAGTAGGATTAGGAAGATAGTCGGTAGGTTTAGGAAGACGAGTGAGTATAGGATTTGGACCAAAAGTTCTTTAGCAATAGACTTTTGGTTATAGAGTGAATGTAAATGTCAGCACATATGAAGAGTCAGACACTATGTTGAACTGGGGAAAATATGTAGAAAAGCAGATATCAATGGAAACATTACGAAAGCAGGCAAAGTATAAAGTGAGGGATAGAATTAGACATTTTCAACAGGGTTGAGTTTCAATATATAAATTAGGAAAAAACAAATATGTAGTCACCAATAGGAGTGACAATTGACAGCATTAGGAAACCTGGACATGGATGTTTTTAGAAATCCATGTTCACTTTCCATTTAGGCTTTGGTACAATCATAAGTGTGACCTTTCCATTTTTTGTCCAGAATATTACTGTGATAATGAGGTGACATGAGTATTTCTTTCACCATTTCAGGGAGCAATATATTGAAGATGTAAAATTAGACTCGGGGGTACAAATAGGTGTACCCTGTTTCTATGAACATAGAGAAAAACCACGAATAGACCATACTGTGAATAAATAATATAACTTATTTGAACTTTAAATAATGAATTGAACTGATATCTGAAAAATAAAAGGAAATTGTATATTGATATACAATCATTCATTCCAACCAGTTATATATCTAATGGAAATATTAGTGTTTTGGTTTATCATGAAGAGTGTGTGAGTTTTGCTTCAAAATGAATATGGAAATTCAAAATAATGTGTTTGGAAAGAAGTCTCATGAAAAGACCAGGCAAGAAACCCTGACAATACATGTGTTCTGAAGCAAGAAGTGATTAATGTTGAAACAAATGCCTATTAATTTGTGAACTTGGGGATGAAATGTATATCCTATGATGTGCAAAAACTGAAGAAACAATAATGTACCAGTGTCGAATACAAATGAATGACAAATTAAATATCATGTCCCATAGGAGTCTACTTGCATTGATGTTAGACTGGGTCAGATACTGTAGAATAATGAGGATTTGTATGCACCCTTCACTGAAGTTAGCAGTCAGTACTAGGAAACATATATGTATTTCAGGTGGATGAATATTTCTGATTATAATCTTCTGAAAAGTGGATTATAAATCAACATACATGAACATGAATGAATTTAGAGAGTGTATACTAGACACATATATTTCATATTTGGAAAACTTTGGAGAGTATATCTATATCTATATCTATACACACACACACACACACACACACACACACACACACACACACAACACTCACAGACATTAAAAAGTACCAATATAAATGCCAATCGAAATTCATCAGTAAATATATATCATCCACAGATGCAAAAATATTTATGTTACTGAACATGAGTTTATGTATAATGTTGTCCTTCTAGGACGCTCTCTTATAGGTTGAATTTTCATTTCCAACAGCATTTAGGAGGAGTGAACACTTCTCACAATTTGTATCTGCCAAGACATCCACCTTACAAAAATGTACGTGTGATACCTGGTAGGATTCTATATATGCATATAAATATACATGTGTGAATAGGCTACAGAAATTGGAAACAAGTATTCACATATTTGTTAAGTTTAAAAACACATGGAGAATATTTCAATTAAAATTTGACTAGATGTATAACTCCTACCTTATATAATGCAAATGTCAAGTCCAACTATAGAACATGTCTCCTCTGAAGTGCTTGTATTTCTATTGTGTTGGGTTAATTTTCCCCATTATATTAGGATGAATAGTCTGAGTCTACTAGGTATGGGTTAGTGTCAGGGATTCAGTACTTCGAATGAAAAATTGGAAAATGAATCCAATGTGTATGTAAATATATGCTGCACACATATCCTCCCGCTCTCATCCAAAACAATGCCTTGACATTACCTTCACCCCAAGTAAGACACAATTAGAGGAGAAGAGTTACACAATCAGTGAATACATATCTGGAATGGAAAATGCTCAGGAGTTCACAACCTTGGAGGTGGTTTAGGAGTTTCCAAAAGTAAGGGACATGGTAAACACTCCACAAACATGTAACTCTGCTGGCCTAAAAACTGTTTGAGAAACTGCCTCTGAGCTTCCGCACTTGAAATATATGTTGTTTTCATGAGATTTGGCTTCCTTTGTAGTGAGACCATCAAAGCTGGGTCTGCATCTATGTGACCTGGAGGACATGGTTTCTTATTTTCCAATGAACAAGATGAAGCAGTGCTGAATCCTCTCTTTATAGGTAAACTGAGGCCACTGGGGACTAAGTGTCTCCCAGTCTCCCGTGTGGACTGTGAAGCCATTTGGTCCTCCTCCACTTTTTGTGGTTTTTAGGCTGCTGCACTGTGAGTTTGGTATTTGTTTCACGAAATACTAGCAGCTAAACTGGGACACAGTGCTGGAGGGAGTTCTGTCACGTGTGGTGGGTCAGGGTCTGCAAGAGAATGCACCAACTAGGCTTCTATCTCTCACAGCTTGCCCCATTGCCCCCTTGTCCATATCAACCTGATTCTTAATTTTCCTCTTAAAACTCTCCATATAACAAGATGCCTTTACATATAAGGGTCTGCTGGCAGCACCATGTCAGTTACAAGCCATTTGGAATCCAATGGTAGATCCACATGGCCCTACCACGGATGTTTTATCAAACACCTCCCCAGCACTGCTCTAGACCCACTACTCAGCAGGCTCCAACTTACTGGCATCTCTGTTCTACACCATTTTCATGAAACTCAGTAAATCAAGGCACTGTCTGGTATACTCATGATCAGCAATAGGACATCCAATGTTTCTCCAGTGCCACCTGGTCATAGGAATTTCAAAAATTTCATGGTATTTATCTAGCCATTTTTCAAGCATGAAGTTGGAGGCACTGTGGGTTTCAATTCATTTAGCAAAGATTAAATGGTGAGGAAGATCATTTCAATGAAATCTCTGCAGAAATCTCACAGGCAAGGCTTCCCAAAGAATGGACAAAAGGTCACATTAGGCCAGGCCCATTGAGGTCTACAATGTGAGGTGCATGTGTGTTTTGACTCTCAACTATGGCTGCCATTTCTTTAAGAATAAAATCATGTGATATCCTTGCTGAGATTCCCAGGCCTCTGTGGAAATCTACCCGGGGCCTAGGTCTCAGTTTCCAAGAGCGACTTTCATGCGTGGCCTCTTAAAATCCCAACAAAATTCATAGCAATGCTTCTCTGAGTTCAGTTCCAAAACCCAGTGTTTAAGGGGAATCACACCAGAGTTCAAGCCCACGTGGAACCAGTCATTTTTTCCAATGCCACACAAATGACCAACATTAAAACCAAAACACTCCCACATGGCCCTCACCTTATTCCATATAGTCAATCATCTTAAACTCTGGCTGGAGGTTTCCATGAGGGGTGCAGCCCAAGACAGTGTCCAAAATCAGCTCGTTTGCCCCTCATTTGCCTAAAGTCAGGGTAGCCTGGACACCGTTGCTGTGAACCAGGAGTGAACAAATAAGCCTGCCGTTAATACTTCTATGTTTCTCCAATTTGAGGGCCACTGATTTTAGGTATCGATTCTTTAGGTGATTTAGAGTCATGCGAAAACACAAGCACCTCTGCAGGGCTTTGAAGAACTCATTTGACTCACAGAATCCCTATTCATATTTGTTGGAGTGCAGGAACCTAACAGAGGAAGGCAAGAATCTTCATCCACAATGAATGATATTTTTTGCCATTCTGGTTTTGGAAGCTCACATGGGATCATTCTTAAGATCCATCAGGTGCTGAGAATCTAAGTCACAGCCACACACAGGACCAAGAGGCTGATAAAGACACATCCCTTTCCAAAGCAATTAAGCAAAGAACCACAGGTGAGGCCCATTCATTTCCATTTGAAAACTGTTTTCTTCAGGCTTCACAAAGGGGTGGCCTGAGGCAAAGACCTTCCTGACATTCAGTGCAACACCACAATAAGTAAGCAAAAAGCCCAAAGCAGTGTTTCTGCACTGAGACTTTCCTGGTCACACTGATATCTGAGTTTTCTGAGATGCTCGCCATTCTCTTCAACTATCCTTTACATGGCCATGTCACAGAGCTTGGAGGTGGTACATATTTTGGACACAAATCCCTGAGCCCATTCTGGAGAGTGGCCAGAATTCAGGAAGAAAACAACAACTTAGAAAGATAGCAGGTGTTGCACATCGATAAGACAAGCTGCAGTCCATTCATATATTGGGCAGGATGAATTATAGGGAAGATTTATACTAGACAGGACACATCCATTAATGCATTCTCTTTTCTAATGTCTACAACAACGGACACAGTGGGATACACATAAACAGAAACACTCGCCTTGTCAAATGACTTACTAGAAACTGTCTGCTCCAAACCAAACAAACCGCCTTTTCGATCTATTCTCAGAACATGAGACAATACAACAAACCCACACCCACTCCCACAAAGGCACCTCCTTCCCCCAAGTAGGTCTGTGACTATCCGGAGTGTCCTCTGACTGGTGGGCCATACTATGTTCCCCCGAAATGGCCTGTCTTCTCTCAGATCTTGTTTCCTTGACCAACTCTGTGAAGATGTCAGGAAAAAGTGGTTAGCCACTACCTGTTTTCGCAGGAAAGGTCCATCTTCAGAGCTCTCCTGGCATTTGGCCATCCTCACATCATTAGGTACCAAGAAAACTGGCTATGTCCTTGGTAAATCCAAACAAGTGAGCCCACTGGGCCTGGGACTGGGACTGCCTCTGGGTGCCTGGCTTCTTGGATACCAAGTTCAGAGAGTTCCATCACCAAGGAAATGAGGTATGTCACATTCTTTGTAACTGAATGAGGTCACTGCCTTGGCAACCACTTTGTCCTAACAGTTGCTTCCAAGGGTTACATAAGATAAAGGTTTCCCCTACTTCCTGTGACACTTTCATAAGGTAGAATGTATATCAACAATTGGCACCCAGGAACAGCTCTCCACTCAGGCCTGGATTGTTCCACCTTGTCTACAATAAGAAGAGAGAGGCAGATTCAGACACATCCCTTCATCCTGACCAGGTTGTTTGCCATGGAAGTTGACTTTTGCTCTCTCAGGTGCTTCATACCTGCCTACAACTTCTCCAGGTATCATTTGTGCAAGAACATTTGAGGTTCTCATCTGGTGGAAGATCCCCAACTTTCCTGTATTGTAAGAACCCCTCTGTCCCTGCTCTTCTGTAAAATGATTGAGGGAACAGTGTATACTTGGGGTTAAAAACAGGTTTGATTTGGTGACGAATGATTCTGTGCGATGAATGATGGGATTGGGAACCTGCAATATTTACAAGAATATAGAGGTGAAATATAAGTATGAAAAAAGAAATCTAGGTATGCTTTGAAGCCCAGAAGGGTTTTGCCCTTGATTGGGATACTTAGCTTTGAATTATGTTCTGCAAAGGTGTCTCAGATAATTTGATATACAATGGCATAGGACCTTGTACATTGGATGATTGAATTTAGAAGAGAACATCCAGTCAAAAAGGGATATTCAGTAGGATTAGGAAGATAGTCGGTAGGTTTAGGAAGACGAGTGAGTATAGGATTTGGACCAAAAGTTCTTTAGCAATAGACTTTTGGTTATAGAGTGAATGTAAATGTCAGCACATATGAAGAGTCAGACACTATGTTGAACTGGGGAAAATATGTAGAAAAGCAGATATCAATGGAAACATTACGAAAGCAGGCAAAGTATAAAGTGAGGGATAGAATTAGACATTTTCAACAGGGTTGAGTTTCAATATATAAATTAGGAAAAAACAAATATGTAGTCACCAATAGGAGTGACAATTGACAGCATTAGGAAACCTGGACATGGATGTTTTTAGAAATCCATGTTCACTTTCCATTTAGGCTTTGGTACAATCATAAGTGTGACCTTTCCATTTTTTGTCCAGAATATTACTGTGATAATGAGGTGACATGAGTATTTCTTTCACCATTTCAGGGAGCAATATATTGAAGATGTAAAATTAGACTCGGGGGTACAAATAGGTGTACCCTGTTTCTATGAACATAGAGAAAAACCACGAATAGACCATACTGTGAATAAATAATATAACTTATTTGAACTTTAAATAATGAATTGAACTGATATCTGAAAAATAAAAGGAAATTGTATATTGATATACAATCATTCATTCCAACCAGTTATATATCTAATGGAAATATTAGTGTTTTGGTTTATCATGAAGAGTGTGTGAGTTTTGCTTCAAAATGAATATGGAAATTCAAAATAATGTGTTTGGAAAGAAGTCTCATGAAAAGACCAGGCAAGAAACCCTGACAATACATGTGTTCTGAAGCAAGAAGTGATTAATGTTGAAACAAATGCCTATTAATTTGTGAACTTGGGGATGAAATGTATATCCTATGATGTGCAAAAACTGAAGAAACAATAATGTACCAGTGTCGAATACAAATGAATGACAAATTAAATATCATGTCCCATAGGAGTCTACTTGCATTGATGTTAGACTGGGTCAGATACTGTAGAATAATGAGGATTTGTATGCACCCTTCACTGAAGTTAGCAGTCAGTACTAGGAAACAAATATGTATTTCAGGTGGATGAATATTTCTGATTATAATCTTCTGAAAAGTGGATTATAAATCAACATACATGAACATGAATGAATTTAGAGAGTGTATACTAGACACATATATTTCATATTTGGAAAACTTTGGAGAGTATATCTATATCTATATCTATACACACACACACACACACACACACACACACACACACACACAACACTCACAGACATTAAAAAGTACCAATATAAATGCCAATCGAAATTCATCAGTAAATATATATCATCCACAGATGCAAAAATATTTATGTTACTGAACATGAGTTTATGTATAATGTTGTCCTTCTAGGACGCTCTCTTATAGGTTGAATTTTCATTTCCAACAGCATTTAGGAGGAGTGAACACTTCTCACAATTTGTATCTGCCAAGACATCCACCTTACAAAAATGTACGTGTGATACCTGGTAGGATTCTATATATGCATATAAATATACATGTGTGAATAGGCTACAGAAATTGGAAACAAGTATTCACATATTTGTTAAGTTTAAAAACACATGGAGAATATTTCAATTAAAATTTGACTAGATGTATAACTCCTACCTTATATAATGCAAATGTCAAGTCCAACTATAGAACATGTCTCCTCTGAAGTGCTTGTATTTCTATTGTGTTGGGTTAATTTTCCCCATTATATTAGGATGAATAGTCTGAGTCTACTAGGTATGGGTTAGTGTCAGGGATTCAGTACTTCGAATGAAAAATTGGAAAATGAATCCAATGTGTATGTAAATATATGCTGCACACATATCCTCCCGCTCTCATCCAAAACAATGCCTTGACATTACCTTCACCCCAAGTAAGACACAATTAGAGGAGAAGAGTTACACAATCAGTGAATACATATCTGGAATGGAAAATGCTCAGGAGTTCACAACCTTGGAGGTGGTTTAGGAGTTTCCAAAAGTAAGGGACATGGTAAACACTCCACAAACATGTAACTCTGCTGGCCTAAAAACTTTTTGAGAAACTGCCTCTGAGCTTCCGCAATTGAAATATATGTTGTTTTCATGAGATTTGGCTTCTTTTGTAGTGAGACCATCAAAGCTGGGTCTGCATCTATGTGACCTGGAGGACATGGTTTCTTATTTTCCAATGAACAAGATGAAGCAGTGCTGAATCCTCTCTTTATAGGTAAATTGAGGCCACTGGGGACTAAGTGTCTCCCCGTCTCCCTGTGTGGACTGTGAAGCCATTTGGTCCTCCTCCACTTTTTGTGGTTTTTAGGCTGCTGCACTGTGAGTTTGGTATTTGTTTCACAAAATACTAGCAGCTAAACTGGGACACAGTGCTGGAGCGAGTTCTGTCACGTGTGGTGGGTCAGGGTCTGCAAGAGAATGCACCAACTAGGCTTCTATCTCTCACAGCTTGCCCCATTGCCCCCTTGTCCATATCAACCTGATTCTTAATTTTCCTCTTAAAACTCTCCATATAACAAGATGCCTTTACATATAAGGGTCTGCTGGCTGCACCATGTCAGTTACAAGCCATTTGGAATCCAATGGTAGATCCACATGGCCCTACCACGGATGTTTTATCAAACACCTCCCCAGCACTGCTCTAGACCCACTACTCAGCAGGCTCCAACTTACTGGCATCTCTGTTCTACACCATTTTCATGAAACTCAGTAAATCAAGGCACTGTCTGGTATACTCATGATCAGCATTGGACATCCAATGTTTCTCCAGTGCCACCTGGTCATAGGAATTTCAAAAATTTCATGGTATTTATCTAGCCATTTTTCAAGCATGAAGTTGGAGGCACTGTGGGTTTCAATTCATTCAGCAAACATTAAATGGTGAGGAAGCTCATTACAATGAAATCTCTGGAGAAATCTCACAGGCAAGGCTTCCCAAAGAATGGACAAAAGGTCACATTAGGCCAGGCCCATTGAGGTCTACAATGTGAGGTGCATGTGTGTTTTGACTCTCAACTATGGCTGCCATTTCTTTAAGAATAAAATCATGTGATATCCTTGCTGAGATTCCCAGGCCTCTGTGGAAATCTACCCGGGGCCTAGGTCTCAGTTTCCAAGAGCGACTTTCATGCGTGGCCTCTTAAAATCCCAACAAAATTCATAGCAATGCTTCTCTGAGTTCAGTTCCAAAACCAGTGTTTAAGGGGAATCACACCACAGTTCAAGCCCACGTGGAACCAGTCATTTTTTCCAATGCCACACAAATGACCAACATTAAAACCAAAACACTCCCACATGGCCCTCACCTTATTCCATATAGTCAATCATCTTAAACTCTGGCTGGAGGTTTCCATGAGGGGTGCAGCCCAAGACAGTGTCCAAAATCAGCTCGTTTGCCCCTCATTTGCCTAAAGTCAGGGTAGCCTGGACACCGTTGCTGTGAACCAGAAGTGAACAAATAAGCCTGCCGTTAATACTTCTATGTTTCTCCAATTTGAGGGCTACTGATTTTAGGTATCGATTCTTTAGGTGATTTAGAGTCATGCGAAAACACAAGCACCTCTGCAGGGCTTTGAAGAACTCATTTGACTCACAGAATCCCTATTCATATTTGTTGGAGTGCAGGAACCTAACAGAGGAAGGCAAGAATCTTCATCCACAATGAATGATATTTTTTGCCATTCTGGTTTTGGAAGCTCACATGGGATCATTCTTAAGATCCATCAGGTGCTGAGAATCTAAGTCACAGCCACACACAGGACCATGAGGCTGATAAAGACACATCCCTTTCCAAAGCAATTAAGCAAAGAACCACAGGTGAGGCCCATTCATTTCCATTTGAAAACTGTTTTCTTCAGGCTTCACAAAGGGGTGGCCTGAGGCAAAGACCTTCCTGACATTCAGTGCAACACAACAATAAGTAAGCAAAAAGCCCAAAGCAGTTTTTCTGCACTGAGACTTTCCTGGTCACACTGATATCTGAGTTTTCTGAGATGCTCGCCATTCTCTTCAACTATCCTTTACATGGCCATGTCACAGAGCTTGGAGGTGATACATATTTTGGACACAAATCCCTGAGCCCATTCTGGAGAGTGGCCAGAATTCAGGAAGAAAACAACAACTTAGAAAGATAGTAGGTGTTGCACATCGATAAGACAAGCTGCAGTCCATTCATATATTGGGCAGGATGAATTAAAGGGAAGATTTATACTAGACAGGACACATCCATTAATGCATTCTCTTTTCTAATGTCTACAACAACGGACACAGTGGGATACACATATACAGAAACACTGGCCTTGTCAAATGACTTACTAGAAACTGTCTGCTCCAAACCAAACAAACCGCCTTTTCCATCTATTCTCAGAACATGAGACAATACAACAAACCCACACCCACTCCCACAAAGGCACCTCCTTCCCCCAAGTAGGTCTGTGACTATCCGGAGTGTCCTCTGACTGGTGGGCCATACTATGTTCCCCCGAAATGGCCTGTCTTCTCTCAGATCTTGTTTCCTTGACCAACTCTGTGAAGATGTCAGGAAAAAGTGGTTAGCCACTACCTGTTTTCTCAGGAAAGGTCCATCTTCAGAGCTCTCCTGGCATTTGGCCATCCTCACATCATTAGGTACCAAGAAAACTGACTCTGTCCTTGGTAAATCCAAACAAGTGAGCCCACTGGGCCTGGGACTGGGACTGCCTCTGGGTGCCTGGCTTCTTGGATACCAAGTTCAGAGAGTTCCATCACCAAGGAAATGAGGTATGTCACATTCTTTGGAACTGAATGAGGTCACTGCCTTGGCAACCACTTTGTCCTAACAGTTGTTTCCAAGGGTTACATAAGATGGAGGTTTCCCCTACTTCCTGTGACACTTTCATAAGGTAGAATGTATATCAACCATTGGCACCCGGGAACAGCTCTCCACTCAGGTCTGGATTGTTCCACCTTGTCTACAGTAAGAAGAGAGAGGCAGATTCAGACACATCCCTTCATCCTGACCAGGTTGTTTGCCATGGAAGATGACTTTTGCTCTCTCAGGTGCTTCACACCTGCCTACAACTTCTCCAGGTATCATTTGTGCATGGACATTTGAGGTTCTCATCTGGTGGAAGATGCCCAACTTTCCTGTATTGTAAGAACCCCTCTGTCCCTGCTCTTCTGTAAAATGATTGAGGGAACAGTGTATACTTGGGGTTAAAAACAGGTTTGATTTGGTGACGAATGATTCTGTGCGATGAATAATGGCATTGGGAACCTGCAATATTTACAAGAATATAGAGGTGAAATATAAGTATGAAAACAGAAATCTAGGTATGATTTGAAGCCCAGAAGGGTTTTGCCCTTGATTGAGATACTTAGCTTTGAATTATGTTTTGCAAAGATGTCTCACATAATTCGAATTACAATGGCATAGGACGTTGTACATTGGATGATAGAATTTAGAAGAGAACATCAGGTCAAAAAGGGATATTCAGTAGGATTAGGAAGATAGTCGGTAGGTTTAGGAAGAAGAGTGAGTACAGGATTTGGATGAAAAGTTCTTTAGCAATAGACTTTTGGTTATAGAGTGAATGTAAATGTCAGCACATATGAAGAGTCAGTCACTATGTTGAACTGGGGAAAATATGTAGAAAAGCAGATATCAATAGAAACATTACGAAATCAGGCAAAGTATAAAGTGAGGGATAGAATTAGACATTTTCAACAGTGTTGAGTTTGAATATATAAATAGGAAAAAACAAATATGTAGTCACCAATAGAATTGACAATTGACAGCATTAGGCAACCTGGACATGGATGTTTTTAGAAATCCATGTTCACTTTCCATTTAGGCTTTGGTACAATCATAAGTGTGACCTTTCCATTTTTTGTCCAGAATATTACTGTGATAATGAGGTGACATGAGTATTTCTTTCACCATTTCTGGGAGCAATATATTGAAGATGTAATATTAGAATCGGGGTACAAAGAGGTGTACCCTGTTTCTATGAACATAGAAAAAAAGCATGAATAGACCATACTGTGAATAAATAATATAATTTTTTCAACTTTAAATAATGAATTGAACTGATATCTGAAAAATTAAAGGAAATCGTATATTGATATACAATCATTCATTCCAACCAGTTATATATCTATTGGAAATATTAGTGTTTTGGTTTATCATGAAGAGTGTGTGAGTTTTGCTTCAAAATGATTATGGAAATTCAAAATTATGTGTTTGGAAAGAAGTCTGATGAAAAGACCAGTCAAGAAACTATGACAATACATGTGTTCTGAAGCAAGAAGTGATTAAAGTTGAAACAAATGCCTATTAATTTGTGAACATGTGGATGCAATGTATATCCTATGATATGCAAAAACTGAAGAAACAATAATGTACCAGTGTCGAATACAAATGAATGACAAATTACATATCATGTCCCATAGGAGTCTTCTTGCATTGATGTTAGACTGGGTCAGTTACTGTAGAGTAATTAGGATTTGTATGCACCATTCACTGAAGTTAGGTTTCAGTACTATGAAACAAATATGTATTTCAGGTGGATGAATATTTCTGATTATAATCTTGTGAAAAGTTGATTATAAATCCACATACATGTACATGAATGAAATTAGAGAGTATATATTAGACACATTTTTTTAATATTTTGAAAAATTTGTAGAGTATATATATATCTATGTCTATACACACACACGGACACACACACACACAGACACACACACACACAGACACACACACACACACAACATTCACAGACATTAAAAAGTACCAATATAAATGCCAATCGAAATTCATCAGTAAATATATATCATCCACAGATGCAAAAATATTTATTTTACTGAACATGAGTTTATGCATAATTTTGTTCTACTAGGACGTTCTCCTATAGGTTGAATTTTCATTTCCAACAGCATTTAGGAGGAGTGAACACTTCTCACAATTTGTATCTGCCAAGACAGCCACCTCACAAAAATGTATGTGTGATACCTGGTAGGATTCTATATATGCATATAAATATACATGTGTGAATAGGCTACAGAAAAAGGAAACAAGAATTCACATATTTGTTAAGTTTAAAAAGAGATGGAGAATATATCAATTAAAATTTGACGAGATTTATAACTCCTACCTTATATAATGCAAATGTCAAGTCCAACTATACAACATGTCTCCTCTGAAGTGCTTGTATTTCTATTGTGTTGGGTTAAAATTCCCCATTATATTAGGATGAATAGTCTGAGTCTACTAGGTAAGTTTTAGTGTCCAGGATTCAGTACTTCAAATGGAAAATTGGAAAATGAATCCAATGTGTATGTAAATATATGCTGCACAAATATCCTCACGCTCTTATCCAGAACAATGCCTTGACATTACCTTCACCCCAAGTAAGACACAATTAGAGGAGAAGAGTTACAAAATCAGTGAATACATATCTGGAATGGAAAATGCTCAGGAGTTCACAACCTTGGAGGTGGTAGAGGAGTTTCCAAAACTAAGGGACAGGGTAAACACTCCACAAACATGGAGCTCTGCTGGCCTAAAAACTTTTTGAGAAACTGCCTCTGAGCTTCCGCACTTGAAATATATGTTGTTTTCATGAGATTTGGCTTCCTTTGTAGTGAAACCATCAAAGCTGGGTCTGCATCTATGTGACCTGGAGGACATGGTTTCTTATTTTCCAATGAATAAGATGAAGCAGTGCTGAATCCTCTATTTTTAGGTAAATTAAGGTCACTAGAGACTAAGTGTCTCCCCGTCTCCCCGTGTGGACTGTGAAGCCATTTGGTCCTCCTCCACTTTTTGTGGTTTTTAGGCTGCTGCACTGTGAGTTTGGTATTTGTTTCACGAAATACTAGCAGCTAAACTGGGACACAGTGCTGGAGGGAGTTCTGTCACATGTGGTGGGTCAGGGTCTGCAAGAGAATGCACCAACTAGGCTTCTATCTCTCACAGCTTGCCCCATTGCCCCCTTGTCCATATCAACCTGATTCTTAATTTTCCTCTTAAAACTCTCCATATAACAAGATGCCTTTACATATAAGGGTCTGCTGGCAGCACCATGTCAGTTACAAGCCATTTGGAATCCAATGGTAGATCCACATGGCCCTACCACGGATGTTTTATCAAACACCTCCCCACCACTGCTCTAGACCCACTACTCAGCAGGCTCCAACTTACTGGCATCTCTGTTCTACACCATTTTCATGAAACTCAGTAAATCAAGGCACTGTCTGGTATACTCATGATCAGCAATAGGACATCCAATGTTTCTCCAGTGCCACCTGGTCATAGGAATTTCAAAAATTTCATGGTATTTATCTAGCCATTTTTCAAGCATGAAGTTGGAGGCACTGTGGGTTTCAATTCATTCAGCAAAGATTAAATGGTGAGGAAGATCATTTCAATGAAATCTCTGGAGAAATCTCACAGGCAAGGCTTCCCAAAGAATGGACAAAAGGTCACATTAGGCCAGGCCCATTGAGGTCTACAATGTGAGGTGCATGTGTGTTTTGACTCTCAACTATGGCTGCCATTTCTTTAAGAATAAAATCATGTGATATCCTTGCTGAGATTCCCAGGCCCCTGTGGAAATCTACCCGGGGCCTGGGTCTCAGTTTCCAAGAGCGACTTTCATGCGTGGCCTCTTAAAATCCCAACAAAATTCATAGCAATTCTTCTCTGAGTTCAGTTCCAAAACCCAGTGTTTAAGGGGAATCACACCAGAGTTCAAGCCCACGTGGAACCAGTCATTTTTTCCAATGCCACACAAATGACCAACATTAAAACCAAAACACTCCCACATGGCCCTCACCTTATTCCATATAGTCAATCATCTTAAACTCTGGCTGGAGGTTTCCATGAGGGGTGCAGCCCAAGACAGTGTCCAAAATCAGCTCGTTTGCCCCTCATTTGCCTAAAGTCAGGGTAGCCTGGACACCGTTGCTGTGAACCAGGAGTGAACAAATAAGCCTGCCGTTAATACTTCTATGTTTCTCCAATTTGAGGGCTACTGATTTTAGGTATCGATTCTTTAGGTGATTTAGAGTCATGCGAAAACACAAGCACCTCTGCAGGGCTTTGAAGAACTCATTTGACTCACAGAATCCCTATTCATATTTGTTGGAGTGCAGGAACCTAACAGAGGAAGGCAAGAGTCTTCATCCACAATGAATGATATTTTTTGCCATTCTGGTTTTGGAAGCTCACATGGGATCATTCTTAAGATCCATCAGGTGCTGAGAATCTAAGTCACAGCCACACACAGGACCAAGAGGCTGATAAAGACACATCCCTTTCCAAAGCAATTAAGCAAAGAACCACAGGTGAGGCCCATTCATTTCCATTTGAAAACTGTTTTCTTCAGGCTTCACAAAGGGGTGGCCTGAGGCAAAGACCTTCCTGACATTCAGTGCAACACAACAATAAGTAAGCAAAAAGCCCAAAGCAGTGTTTCTGCACTGAGACTTTCCTGGTCACACTGATATCTGAGTTTTCTGAGATGCTCGCCATTCTCTTCAACTATCCTTTACATGGCCATGTCACAGAGCTTGGAGGTGATACATATTTTGGACACAAATCCCTGAGCCCATTCTGGAGAGTGGCCAGAATTCAGGAAGAAAACAACAACTTAGAAAGATAGTAGGTGTTGCACATCGATAAGACAAGCTGCAGTCCATTCATATATTGGGCAGGATGAATTAAAGGGAAGATTTATACTAGACAGGACACATCCATTAATGCATTCTCTTTTCTAATGTCTACAACAACGGACACAGTGGGATACACATATACAGAAACACTGGCCTTGTCAAATGACTTACTAGAAACTGTCTGCTCCAAACCAAACAAACCGCCTTTTCGATCTATTCTCAGAACATGAGACAATACAACAAACCCACACCCACTCCCACAAAGGCACCTCCTTCCCCCAAGTAGGTCTGTGACTATCCGGAGTGTCCTCTGACTGGTGGGCCATACTATGTTCCCCTGAAATGGCCTGTCTTCTCTCAGATCTTGTTTCCTTGACCAACTCTGTGAAGATGTCAGGAAAAAGTGGTTAGCCACTACCTGTTTTCTCAGGAAAGGTCCATCTTCAGAGCTCTCCTGGCATTTGGCCATCCTCACATCATTAGGTACCAAGAAAACTGACTCTGTCCTTGGTAAATCCAAACAAGTGAGCAAACTGGGCCTGGGATTGGGACTGCCTCTGGGTGCCTGGCTTCTTGGATACCAAGTTCAGAGAGTTCCATCACCAAGGAAATGAGGTATGTCACATTCTTTGGAACTGAATGAGGTCACTGCCTTGGTAACCACTTTGTCCTAACAGTGCTTCCAAGGGTTATATAAGATGGAGGTTTCCCCTACTTCCTGTGACACTTTCATAAGGTAGAATGTATATCAACCATTGGCACCCGGGAACAGCTCTCCACTCAGGCCTGGATCGTTCCTCCTTGTCTACAATAAGAAGAGAGAGGCAGATTCAGACACATCCCTTCATCCTGACCAGGTTGTTTGCCATGGAAGATGACTTTTGCTCTCTCAGGAGCTTCATACCTGCCTACAACTTCTCCAGGTATCATTTGTGCATGGACATTTGAGGTTCTCATCTGGTGGAAGATCCCCAACTTTCCTGTATTGTAAGAACCCCTCTGTCCCTGCTCTTCTGTAAAATGATTGAGGGAACAGTGTATACTTGGGGTTAAAAACAGGTTTGATTTGGTGACGAATCATTCTGTGCGATGAATAATGGGATTGGGAACCTGCAATATTTACAAGAATATAGAGGTGAAATATAAGTATGAAAAAAGAAATCTAGGTATGCTTTGAAGCCCAGAAGGGTTTGGCCCTTGATTGGGATACTTAGCTTTGAATTATGTTCTGCAAAGATGTCTCAAATAATTTGATATACAATGGCATAGGACCTTGTACATTGGATGATTGAATTTAGAAGAGAACATCCAGTCAAAAAGGGATATTCAGTAGGTTTAGGAAGATAGTAGGTAGGTTTATTAAGACGAGTGAGTATAGGATTTGGACCAAAAGTTCTTTAGCAATAGACTTTTGGTTATAGAGTGAATGTAAATGTCAGCACATATGAAGAGTCAGACACTATGTTGAACTGGGGAAAATATGTAGAAAAGCAGATATCAATGGAAACATTACGAAATCAGACAAAGTATAAAGTGAGGGATAGAATTAGACATTTTCAACAGGGTTGAGTTTCAATATATATTAGGAAAAAACAAATATGTAGTCACCAATAGGAGTGACAATTGACAGCATTAGGCAACCTGGACATGGATGTTTTTAGAAATCCATGTTCACTTTCCATTTAGGCTTTGGTACAATCATAAGTGTGACCTTTCCATTTTTTGTCCAGAATATTACTGTGATAATGAGGTGACATGAGTATTTCTTTCACCATTTCTGGGAGCAATATATTGAAGATTTAAAATTAGAATTGGGGGTACAAATAGGTGTACCCTGTTTCTATGAACATAGAGAAAAACCACAAATAGACCATACTGTGAATAAATAATATAACTTTTTTGAACTTTAAATAATGAATTGAACTGATATCTGAAAAATAAAAGGAAATTGTATATTGATATACAATCATTCATTCCAACCAGTTATATATCTAATGGAAATATTAGTGTTTTGGTTTATCATGAAGAGTGTGTGAGTTTTGCTTCAAAATGATTATGGAAATTCAAAATAATGTGTTTGGAAAGAAGTCTCATGAAAAGACCAGTCAAGAAACCCTGACAATACATGTGTTCTGAAGCAAGAAGTGATTAATGTTGAAGCAAATGCCTATTAATTTGTGAACTTGTGGATGAAATGTATATCCTATGATGTGCAAAAACTGAAGAAACCATAATGTACCAGTGTCGAATACAAATGAATGACAAATTACATATCATGTCCCATAGGAGTCTACTTGCATTGATGTTAGACTGGGTCAGATACTGTAGAATAATTAGGATTTGTATGCACCCTTCACTGAAGTTAGTAGTCAGTACTAGGAAACAAATATGTATTTCAGGTGGATGAATATTTCTGATTATAATCTTGTGAAAATTTGATTATAAATCCACATACATGAACATGAATGAATTTAGAGAGTGTATACTAGACACATATATTTCATATTTGGAAAACTTTGGAGAGTAAATCTATATCTATATCTACACACACACACACACACACACACACACACACACAACACTCACAGACATTAAAAATTACCAATATAAATGCCAATCGAAATTCATCAGTAAATATATATCATCCACAGATGCAAAAATATTTATGTTTCTGAACATGAGTTTATGTATAATGTTGTTCTACTAGGACGCTCTCTTATAGGTTGAATTTTCATTTCCAACAGCATTTAGGAGGAGTGAACACTTCTCACAATTTGTATCTGCCAAGACATCCACCTTACAAAAATGTACGTGTGATACCTGGTAGGATTCTATATATGCATATAAATATACATGTGTGAATAGGCTACAGAAATTGGAAACAAGTATTCACATATTTGTTAAGTTTAAAAACACATGGAGAATATTTCAATTAAAATTTGACTAGATGTATAACTCCTACCTTATATAATGCAAATGTCAAGTCCAACTATAGAACATGTCTCCTCTGAAGTGCTTGTATTTCTATTGTGTTGGGTTAATTTTCCCCATTATATTAGGATGAATAGTCTGAGTCTACTAGGTATGGGTTAGTGTCAGGGATTCAGTACTTCGAATGAAAAATTGGAAAATGAATCCAATGTGTATGTAAATATATGCTGCACAAATATCCTCCCGCTCTCATCCAAAACAATGCCTTGACATTACCTTCACCCCAAGTAAGACACAATTAGAGGAGAAGAGTTACACAATCAGTGAATACATATCTGGAATGGAAAATGCTCAGGAGTTCACAACCTTGGAGGTGGTTTAGGAGTTTCCAAAAGTAAGGGACATGGTAAACACTCCACAAACATGTAACTCTGCTGCCCTAAAAACTTTGAGAAACTGCCTCTGAGCTTCCGCACTTTAAATATATGTTGTTTTCATGAGATTTGGCTTCCTTTGTAGTGAGACCATCAAAGCTGGGTCTGCATCTATGTGACCTGGAGGACATGGTTTCTTATTTTCCAATGAACAAAATGAAGCAGTGCTGAATCCTCTCTTTATAGGTAAACTGAGGCCACTGGGGACTAAGTGTCTCCCCGTCTCCCCGTGTGGACTGTGAAGCCATTTGGTCCTCCTCCACTTTTTGTGGTTTTTAGGCTGCTGCACTGTGAGTTTGGTATTTGTTTCACGAAATACTAGCAGCTAAACTGGGACACAGTGCTGCAGGGAGTTCTGTCACGTGTGGTGGGTCAGGGTCTGCAAGAGAATGCACCAACTAGGCTTCTATCTCTCACAGCTTGCCCCATTGCCCCCTTGTCCATATCAACCTGATTCTTAATTTTCCTCTTAAAACTCTCCATATAACAAGATGCCTTTACATATAAGGGTCTGCAGGCAGCACCATGTCAGTTACAAGCCATTTGGAATCCAATGGTAAATCCACATGGCCCTACCACGGATGTTTTATCAAACACCTCCCCAGCACTGCTCTAGACCCACTACTCAGCAGGCTCCAACTTACTGGCATCTCTGTTCTACACCATTTTCATGAAACTCAGTAAATCAAGGCACTGTCTGGTATACTCATGATCAGCAATAGGACATCCAATGTTTCTCCAGTGCCACCTGGTCATAGGAATCTCAAAAATTTCACGGTATTTATCTAGCCATTTTTCCAGCATGAAGTTGGAGGCACTGTGGGTTTCAATTCATTCAGCAAAGATTAAATGGTGAGGAAGCTCATTTCAATGAAATCTCTGGAGAACTCTCACAGGCACGGCTTCCCAAAGAGTGGACAAACGGTCACATTAGGCCAGGCCCATTGAGGTCTACAATGTGAGGTCCATGTTTGTTTTGACTCTCAACTATGGCTGCCATTTCTTTAAGAATAAAATCATGTGATATCCTTGCTGAGATTCCCAGGCCTCAGTGGAAATCTACCCGGGGCCTAGGTCTCAGTTTCCAAGAGCGACTTTCATGCGTGGCCTCTTAAAATCCCAACAAAATTCATGGCATTGCTTCTCTGAGTTCAGTTCCAAAATCCAGTGTTTAAGAGGAATCACACCAGAGTTCAAGCCCACGTGGACCCAGTCATTTTTTCCAATGCCACACAAATGACCAACATTAAAACCAAAACACTCCCACATGGCCCTCACCTTTTTCCATATAGTCAATCATCTTAACCTCTGGCTGGAGGTTTCCATGAGGGGTGCAGCCCAAGACAGTGTTCAAAATCAGCTCGTTTGCCCCTCATTTGCCTAAAGTCAGGGTAGCCTGGACACCGTTGCTGTGAACCAGGAGTGAACAAATAAGCCTGCCGTTAATACTTCTGTGTTTCTCCAATTTGAGGCCTACTGATTTTAGGTATGGATTCTTTAGGTGATTTAGAGTCATGCGAAAACACAAGCACCTCTGCAGGGCTTTAAGAACTCATTTGATTCAAAGAATCCCTATTCTCATTTGTTGGAGTGCAGGAACCTAACAGATTAAGGCAAGAGACTTCATCCACAATGAATGATTTTTTTTTGCCATTTTGGTTTTGGAAGCTAACATGGGATCATTCTTAAGATCCATCAGGTGCTGAGAATCTAAGTCACAGCCACACACAGGTCCAAGAGGCTGATAAAGACACATCCCTTTCCAAAGCAATTAAACAAAGAGCCACAGGTGAGGCCCATTCATTTCCATTTGAAAACTGTTTTCTTCAAGCTTCACAAAGGGGTGGCCTGAGGCAAAGACCTTCCTGACATTCAGTGCAACACAACAATAAGTAAGCAAAAGGCCCAAAGCAGGGTTTCTGCACTGAGACTTTCCTTGTCACACTGATATCTGAGTTTTCTGAGATGCTCGCCATTCTCTTCAGCTATCCAGTACATGGCCATGTCACAGAGCTTGGAGGTGGTACATATTTTGGACACAAATCCCTGAGCCTATTCTGGAGAGTGGCCAGAATTCAGGAAGAAAACAACAACTTAGAAAGATAGCAGGTGTTGCACATCGATAAGACAAGGTGCAGTCCATTCATATGTTGGGCAGGATGAATTATGGGAAGATTTATACTAGACAGGACACATCCATTAATGCATTCTCTTTTCTAATGTCTACAACAACGGATACAGTGGGATACACATAAACAGAAACACTCGCCTTGTCAAATGACTTACTAGAAACTGTCTGCTCCAAACCAAACAAACCGCCTTTTCGATCTATTCTCAGAACATGAGAAAAAACAACAAACACACACCCACTCCCACAAAGGCACCTCCTTCCCCCAAGTAGGTCTGTGACTATCCGGAGTGTCCTCTGACTGGTGGGCCATACTATGTTCCCCCGAAATGGCCTGTCTTCTCTCAGATCTTGTTTCCTTGACCAACTCTGTGAAGATGTCAGGAAAAAGTGGTTAGCCACTACCTGTTTTCGCAGGAAAGGTCCATCTTCAGAGCTCTCCTGGCATTTGGCCATACTCACATCATTAGGTACCAAGAAAACTGACTCTGTCCTTGGTAAATCCAAACAAGTGAGCCCACTGGGACTGGGACTGGGACTGCCTCTGGGTGCCTGGCTTCTTGGATACCAAGTTCAGAGAGTTCCATCACCAAGGAAATGAGGTATGTCACATTCTTTGGAACTGAATGAGGTCACTGCCTTGGCAACCACTTTGTCCTAACAGTTGCTTCCAAGGGTTACATAAGATAAAGGTTTCCCCTACTTCCTGTGACACTTTCATAAGGTAGAATGTATATCAACCATTGGCACCCGGGAACAGCTCTCCACTCAGGCCTGGATTGTTCCACCTTGTCTACAATAAGAAGAGAGAGGCAGATTCAGACACATCCCTTCATCCTGACCAGGTTGTTTGCCATGGAAGATGACTTTTGCTCTCTCAGGAGCTTCATACCTGCCTACAACTTCTCCATGTATCATTTGTGCATGGACATTTGAGGTTCTCATCTGGTGGAAGATCCCCAACTTTCCTGTATTGTAAGAACCCCTCTGTTTCTGCTCTTCTGTAAAATGTTTGAGGGAACAGTGTATATTGGGGTTAAAAACAGGTTTGATTTGGTGATGAATGATTCTGTGCGATGAATAATGGGATTGGGAACCTACAATATTTACAAGAATATAGAGGTGAAATATAAGTTTGAAAAAAGAAATCTAGGTATGCTTTGAAGCCCAGAGGGTTTTGCCCTTGATTGGGATACTTACCTTTGAATTATGTTCTGCAAAGATGTCTCAGATAATTTGATATACAATGGCATAGGACCTTGTACATTGGATGATTGAATTTAGAAGAGAACATCCAGTCAAAAAGGGATATTCAGTAGGATTAGGAAGATATTCGGTAGGTTTAGGAAGACGAGTGAGTATAGGATTTGGACCAAAAGTTCTTTAGCAATAGACTTTTGGTTATAGAGTGAATGTAAATGTCAGCACATATGAAGAGTCAGACACTATGTTGAACTGGGGAAAATATGTAGAAAAGCAGATATCAATGGAAACATTACGAAATCAGGCAAAGTATAAAGTGAGGGATAGAATTAGACATTTTCAACAGGGTTGAGTTTCAATATATAAATTAGGAAAAAACAAATATGTAGTCACCAATAGGAGTGACAATTGACAGCATTAGGCAACCTGGACATGGATGTTTTTAGAAATCCATGTTCACTTTCCATTTAGGCTTTGGTACAATCATAAGTGTGACCTTTCCATTTTTTGTCCAGAATATTACTGTGATAATGAGGTGACATGAGTATTTCTTTCACCATTTCTGGGAGCAATATATTGAAGATGTAAAATTAGAATCGGGGGTGCAAAGAGGTGTACCCTGTTTCTATGAACATAGAGAAAAACCACAAATAGACCATACTGTGAATAAATAATATAACTTTTTTGAACTTTAAATAATGAATTGAACTGATATCTGAAAAATAAAAGGAAATTGTATATTGATATACAATCATTCATTCCAACCAGTTATATATCTAATGGAAATATTAGTGTTTTGGTTTATCATGAAGAGTGTGTGAGTTTTGCTTCAAAATGATTATGGAAATTCAAAATAATGTGTTTGGAAAGAAGTCTCATGAAAAGACAAGTCAAGAAACCCTGACAATACATGTGTTCTGAAGCAAGAAGTGATTAATGTTGAAACAAATGCCTATTAATTTGTGAACTTGTGGATGAAATGTATATCCTATGATGTGCAAAAACTGAAGAAACAATAATGTACCAGTGTCGAATACAAATGAATGACAAATTACATATCATGTCCCATAGGAGTCTACTTGCATTGATGTTAGACTGGGTCAGATACTGTAGAATAATTAGGATTTGTATGCACCCTTCACTGAAGTTAGTAGTCAGCACTAGGAAACAAATATGTATTTCAGGTGGATGAATATTTCTGATTATAATCTTGTGAAAAGTTGATTATAAATCAACATACATGAACATGAATGAATTTATAGAGTGTGTACTAGACACATATATTTCATATTTAGAAAACTTTGGAGAGTATATCTATATCTATATCTATACACACACACACACACACACACACAACACTCACAGACATTAAAAAGTCAATATAAATGCCAATCAAAATTCATCAGTAAATATATATCATCCACAGATGCAAAAATATTTATGTTACTGAACATGAGTTTATGTATAATGTTGTTCTTCTAAGACGCTCTCTTATTGGTTGAATTTTCATTTCCAACAGCATTTAGGAGGAGTGAACACTTCTCATAATTTGTATCTGCCAAGACATCCACCTTACAAAAATGTACGTGTGATACCTGGTAGGATTCTATATATGCATATAAATATACATGTGTGAATAGGCTACAGAAATTGGAAACAAGTATTCACATATTTGTTAAGTTTAAAAACACATGGAGAATATTTCAATTAAAATTTGACTAGATGTATAACTCAGACCTTATATAATGCAAATGTCAAGTCCAACTATAGAACATATCTCCTCTGAAGTGCTTGTATTTCTATGGTGTTTGGTTAATTTTCCCCATTATATTAGGATGAATAGTCTGAGTCTACTAGGTATGGGTTAGTGTCAGGGAGTCAGTACTTCGAATGAAAAATTGGAAAATGAATCCTATGTGTATGTAAATATATGCTGCACAAATATCCTCCCGCTCTCATCCAAAACAATGCCTTGACATTACCTTCACCCCAAGTAAGACACAATTAGAGGAGAAGATTTACAAAATCAGTGAATACATATCTGGAATGGAAAATGCTCAGGAGTTCACAACCTTGGAGGTGGTTTAGGAGTTTCCAAAAGTAAGGGACATGGTAAACACTCCACAAACATGGAGCTCTGCTGGCCTAAAAACTTTTTGAGAAACTGCCTCTGAGCTTCCGCACTTGAAATATATGTTGTTTTCATGAGATTTGGCTTCCTTTGTAGTGAGACCATCAAAGCTGGGTCTGCATCTATGTGACCTGGAGGACATGGTTCTTATTTTCCAATGAACAAGATGAAGCAGTGCTGAATCCTCTCTTTATAGGTAAACTGAGGCCACTGGGGACGAAGTGTCTCCCCGTCTCCCCATGTGGACTGTGAAGCCATTTGGTCCTCCTCCACTTTTTGTGGTGTTTAGGCTGCTGCACTGTGAGTTTGGTATTTGTTTCACGAAATACTAGCAGCTAAACTGGAACACAGTGCTGGAGGGAGTTCTGTCACGTGTGGTGGGACAGGGTCTGCAAGAGAATGCACCAACTAGGCTTCTATCTCTCACAGCTTGCCCCATTTCCCCCTTGTCCATATCAACCTGATTCTTAATTTTCCTCTTAAAACTCTCCATATAACAAGATGCCTTTACATATAAGGGTCTGCTGGCAGCACCATGTCAGTTACAAGCCATTTGGAATCCAATGGTAGATGCACATGGTCCTACCACGGATGTTTTATCAAACGCCTCCCCACCACTGCTCTAGACCCACTACTCAGCAGGCTCCAAATTACTGGCATCTCTGTTCTACACCATTTTCATGAAACTCAGTAAATCAAGGCACTGTCTGGTATACTCATGATCAGCAACAGGACATCCAATGTTTCTCCAGTGCCACCTGGTCATAGGAATTTCAAAAATTTTATGGTATTTATCTAGCCATTTTTCAAGCATGAAGTTGGAGGCACTGTGGGTATCAATTCATTAGGCAAACATTAAATGGTGAGGAAGCTCATTTCAAGGAAATATCTGGAGAACTGTCACAGGCAAGGCTTCCCAAAGAATGGACAAAACGTCACATTAGGCCAGGCCCATTGAGGTCAACAATGTGAGGTCCATGTGTGTTTTGACTCTCAATTATGGCTGCCATTTCTTTAAGAATAAAATCATGTGATATCCTTGCTGAGATTCCCAGGCCTCAGTGGAAATCTACCCGGGGCCTAGGTCTCAGTTTTCAAGAGCGACTTTCATGTGTGGCCTCTTAAAATCCCAACAAAATTCATGGCAATGCTTCTCTGAGTTCAGTTCCAAAACCCAGTGTCTAAGGGGAATCACACCAGAGTTCAAGCCCACGTGGACCCAGTCATTTTTTCCAATGCCACACAAATGACCAACATTAAAACCAAAACACTCCCACATGGCCCTCACATTTTTCCATATAGTCAATCATCTTAACCTCTGGCTGGAGGTTTCCATGAGGGGTGCAGCCCAAGACAGTGTCCAAAATCAGCTCGTTTGCCCCTCATTTGCCTAAAGTCAGGGTAGCCTGGACACCGTTGCTGTGAACCAGGAGTGAACAAATAAGCCTGCCGTTAATACTTCTATGTTTCTCCAATTTGAGGGCTACTGATTTTAGGTATCGATTCTTTAGGTGATTTAGAGTCATGCGAAAACACAAGCACCACTGCAGGGCTTTGAAGAACTCATTTGACTCACAGAATCCCTATTCATATTTGTTGGAGTGCAGGAACCTAACAGAGGAAGGCAAGAGTCTTCATCCAGAATGAATGATATTTTCTGCCATTTAGTTTTGGAAGCTCACATGGGATCATTCTTAAGATCCATCAGGTGCTGAGAATCTAAGTCACAGCCACACATAGGTCCAAGTGGCTGATAAAGACACATCCCTTTCCAAAGCAATTAAGCAAAGAGCCACAGGTGAGGCCCATTCATTTCCATTTGAAAACTGTTTTCTTCAGGCTTCTCAAAGGGGTGGCCTGATGCAAAGACCTTCCTGACATTCAGTGCAACACAACAATAAGTAAGCAAAAAGCCCAAGGCAGTGTTTCTGCACTGAGACTTTACTGGTCACACTGATATCTGAGTTTTCTGAGATGCTCGCCATTCTCTTCAACTATCCTTTACATGGCCATGTCACAGAGCTTGGAGGTGGTACATAATTTGGACACAAATCCCTGAGCCCATTCTGGAGAGTGGCCAGAATTCAGGAAGAAAACAACAACTTAGAAAGATAGCAGTTGTTGCACATCGATAAGACAAGCTGCAGTCCATTCATATATTGGGCAGGACGAATTATAGGGAAGATTTATACTAGACAGGACACATCCATTAATGCATTCTCTTTTCTAATGTCTACAACAACGGACACAGTGGGATACACATAAACAGAAACACTCACCTTGTCAAATGACTTACTAGAAACTGTCTGCTCCAAACCAAACAAACCGCCTTTTCGGTCTATTCTCAGAACATGAGACAAAACAACAAACCCACACCCACTCCCACAAAGGCACCTCCTTCCCCCAAGTAGGTCTGTGACTATCCGGAGTGTCCTCTGACTGGTGGGCCATACTATGTTCCCCCGAAATGGCCTGTCTTCTCTCAGATCTTGTTTCCTTGACCAACTCTGTGAAGAAGTCAGGAAAAAGTGGTTAGCCACTACCTGTTTTCGCAGGAAAGGTCCATCTTCAGAGCTCTCCTGGCATTTGGCCATCCTCACATCATTAGGTACCAAGAAAACTGACTCTGTCCTTGGTAAATCCAAACAAGTGAGCCCACTGGACCTGGGACTGGGACTGCCTCTGCGTGCCTGGCTTCTTGGATACCAAGTTCAGAGAGTTCCATCACCAAGGAAATGAGGTATGTCACATTCTTTGGAACTGAATGAGGTCACTGCCTTGGCAACCACTTTGTCCTAACAGTTGCTTCCAAGGGTTACATAAGATGGAGGTTTCCCCTACTTCCTGTGACACTTTCATAAGGTAGAATGTATATCAACCATTGGCACCCGGGAACAGCTCTCCACTCAGGCCTGGATTGTTCCACCTTGTCTACAATAAGAAGAGAGAGGCAGATTCAGACACATCCCTTCATCCTGACCAGGTTGTTTGCCATGGAAGATGACTTTTGCTCTCTCAGGAGCTTCATACCTGCCTACAACTTCTCCATGTATCATTTGTGCATGGACATTTGAGGTTCTCATCTGGTGGAAGATCCCCAACTTTCCTGTATTGTAAGAACCCCTCTATCCCTGCTCTTCTGTAAAATGTTTGAGGGAACAGTGTATACCTGGGGTTAAAAACAGGTTTGATTTGGTGATGAATGATTCTGTGCGATGAATAATGGGATTGGGAACCTGCAATATTTACAAGAATATAGAGGTGAAATATAAGTAGGAAAACAGAAATCTAGGTATGATTTGAAGCCCAGAGGGTTTTACCCTTGATTGGGATACTTAGCTTTGAATTATGTTCTGCAAAGATGTCTCAGATAATTTGATATACAATGGCATAGGACCTTGTACATTGGATGATTGAATTTAGAAGAGAACATCCAGTCAAAAAGGGATATTCAGTAGGATTAGGAAGATATTCGGTAGGTTTAGGAAGACGAGTGAGTATAGGATTTGGACCAAAAGTTCTTTAGCAATAGACTTTTGGTTATAGAGTGAATGTAAATGTCAGCACATATGAAGAGTCACACACTATGTTGAACTGGGGAAAATATGTAGAAAAGCAGATATCAATGGAAACATTACGAAATCAGGCAAAGTATAAAGTGAGGGATAGAATTAGACATTTTCAACAGGGTTGAGTTTCAATATATAAATTAGGAAAAAACAAATATGTAGTCACCAATAGGACTGACAATTGACAGCATTAGGCAACATGGACATGGATGTTTTTGAAATCCATGTTCACTTTCCATTTAGGCTTTGGTACAATCATAAGTGTGACCTTTCCATTTTTTGTCCAGAATATTGCTGTGATAACGAGGTGACATGAGTATTTCTTTCACCATTTCTGAGAGCAATGTATTGAAGATGTAAAATTAGAATCGGGGGTACAAATAGGTGTACCCTGTTTCTATGAACATAGAGAAAAACCACGAATAGACCATACTGTGAATAAATAATATAACTTTTTTGAACTTTAAATAATGAATTGAACTGATATCTGAAAAATAAAAGGAAATTGTATATTGATATACAATCATTCATTCCAACCAGTTATATATCTAATGGAAATATTAGTGTTTTGGTTTATCATGAAGAGTGTGTGAGTTTTTCTTTAAAATGATTATGGAAATTCAAAATAATGTGTTTGGAAAGAAGTCTCATGAAAAGACAAGTCAAGAAACCCTGACAATACATGTGTTCTGAAGCAAGAAGTGATTAATGTTGAAACAAATGCCTATTAATTTGTGAACTTGTGGATGAAATGTATATCCTATCATGTGCAAAAACTGAAGAAACAATAATGTACCAGTGTCGAATACAAATGAATGACAAATTACATATCATGTCCCATAGGAGTCTACTTGCATTGATGTTAGACTGGGTCAGATACTGTAGAATAATTAGGATTTGTATGCACCCTTCACTGAAGTTAGTAGTCAGTACTAGGAAACAAATATGTATTTCAGGTGGATGAATATTTCTGATTATAATCTTGTGAAAAGTTGATTATAAATCCACATACATGAACATGAATGAATTTAGAGAGTGTATACTAGACACATATATTTCATATTTGGAAAACTTTGGAGAGTATATCTATATCTATATCTATACACACACACACACACACACACACACACAACACTCACAGACATTAAAAAGTACCAATATAAATGCCAATCGAAATTCATCAGTAAATATATATCATACACAGATGCTTCTTCCGGACCCAGTCTCCTCTCCAAACACTCCTCCCTTAACACCTGTTAGTCTAGTCTATTATAATACCCCAGAGGAAAAAGGGACTCTTGCCGCAAAATGGGAAGGCCCCTATCCTGTCATTCTCTTTACCCTTACCGCCGCCAAACTCTCCTTACCAGACAACTGTCTCACTCACTGGATTCACATGTCTAGGTTGAAGCCACATCACCAGGAGGCCCCACCTGCTGAAGACAGGGCCACCCCAGAGGAACTCCAAGAATCACCTACTGAACCTCCCCTTTACTCCTGCTCTCCACACCCATCTCACCCATTTTAGTTGTGGCTCACACGGTTTTCCTTGCAGCCCAATTCCTCTTAAAGAAGGCACAATGAGCTCTCCCAACACCCTAGTCTTCTCTAACTGCTTGTTTTTTGTGCTCTGCTTATTTTCTGTGCTCTGTCAGGACTGGTCTTTACCCTCCTCACCTACCATGCATTTATTCACTTTTCGGGAACGATACTTAGAACATGGCATGCAGAAGGTCTGCGCAGTGGATGCAACTACTTGCTTCATCCACAACTGCACCTCTATTTCCCTAAAATTGTGACCTTCAAGGACCTTCGTCCCTGGTAGCTGGAACTGGCCTTTCATTTGCTTCCTTTTTGATCAAACAAAAGACTATTGTCATTGGTGGCCTGAGATATATAATGGGTGCCCCTATTGGTCATGCATGTTCCATGATGAACGTGGTAGCTATTCTTACCACTCATTTGGTTACCCTGAAGGGTGGACTTCTAGTTACATAAAGTGGCATAAAGGCTCTTCATCCAGTAACAATGGATGGTATACTTTAGATAAACCTGACCCCAAGGCCAAACGATGGGGCTATGTTGAGTTTGCTGTCTATGCTCGGACAACCTCAGTCAGACCCACAGGGTGGATGACTATTGGCCGCACCCTGATTACACAACCTAAGGCAACCATCCAGGTAGTCGAACACATTAAGGACTCAGAATCAAAACTTTGAGATCATATCCATAGCTCATCCAAAGAGGATTCAGAGCCTTCAACCCTCTCAGGTCCCCCTCCCACATGGCTCAATTTGCTACACCAAACTTTTTGATTATTAAACTCCACCCCTCTTTCTGTGCCTACTTCTCAGTGCTTTCTCTGTGCTTCACTTAGTCGTCCACTTCTAGCAGCAGTCCCATTAGCGGCAGGAAATATTCCAGCAAAACCCTACAATTTCTCTAAAAAGGACAACCCCTACATGTGACACGTATCCCACTGTGGGAAAGTTATTCCACCAATACTTTATTTCCTTTCATCTGTTTCCACCTGCCAATAATGAATCCTTTACCCATTTGTTCCTTGAGCTACAGCACCCCATAGAGCCCTGTGTTTATGCAACCTGGACATTTCCTCTGGTGTAATGGTTCTTTAAGTACCTCAACCATCAATGTCTCTGGCGCCTGTTTCTTGGTTACTGTTGTTCCTCAGCTATCTTTGTATACTCCCACCGAATTCTGACAGTTGGCCCTACCTTCCCGCACCCGTAGGGTAGTCTTTCTGCCGGTTCTGGTAGGCCTCATTTTAACAACCTCAGTGACAGGTCTCGGACTCTCTGGTGGAGCTATAGGTCATGCTCTATGGGATCCAATGACCTTCAACAAAAACTGCAGGAAACACTCAATACCATGGCTGAGTCTCTGGGTTCCTTGCAGCGGCAGGTTACTTCATTGGCACAAGTGGCTTTACAGAACCAAAGGGCAATTGATCTTCTCACTGCAGAAAAAGGGGTTACATGCCTATTCCTCAGAGAGGAATTTTGCTATTATGTTAATGAATCTGGGCTAACAAAAAAAAATGTTGTTAAATTGCAGGAATTATCGACCCAATTGCTCAAACCTACCTCCTCCAATCCCATAACGGGGTTCTTCCAATCCTATCTTGCCATGTACTTACTACATATCTTGGATCCCCTTATTTGGATGCTCCTTTTTTGTGCTCTCTTGCCCTGCATAATGAAGTGCCTTCAAACCCAACTGCATAAAATTCCTAATCAAACTTTCAACCAGCTTTTGCTTAGTCACTACCAGCCTCTGATGACCGATGAATCCCCAACATCTCCAAGAGAACAGTTCACTCAGTGATGAAGCTCACTACCAGGCACGATGGAATGCAACGGGTATTAGACAGCGGGAGACAACGAGCTGGGAGAACCTCTTAATCTGCCATCCTGGATTCATAGTCTTTACCACCTTCTAAGCTTTCTCATGGTTCTTGGCCTCTTCTATATCAGTCCCCCCACATGGAACTTCTGCCAAAAATTGACATTTGCTTTAATTTTTATCTTCATTCTGTTTTTATTCGCTCTGATCTTCTTCAGGTGCTGGCGACACCATGTCCAGGCAACGCTTCCAGTATTTCCTTGAGTCTCTGTTACAGGACCAGTGGCTGATACCAACAATCTCTTCCATCCAGGACTGGTTCCATGCCATCGACATCTTTGGCTTCAGGGAACATTCATTGACTTCACCCCTATGAAAATAGCTGTCTATAGCCACTGGGTTTTATTTCTGGCTGCCATGATATCCCCATACCTGCCCCCTGAGCATTCCTCCACTTCTCTTTCTAGGCCCCACACCACCCCCACACAGCAGGAAGCAGCCAGATCTGACAAATGACACCCCACTTCCTAAGAAAACAAAAAGGGTGGAATGTTGGGAAAAGAATAAATGGCAGCCATACCCCAGAGAAAAACCCCAACATGGCGCCTAAGGACTTCTTCTTCCTACCTTCTTCATTTCTGCAGTGGCGCAAAAAGTTCCCGCCCTTGTGAACTCTCCCGCCAGCGCCAATTTCAAATCTCGCTTGTGGGGAACCTTAGCCCCAATGAGAACTAATTCCTGGGCTCTGGAGCTGATATTTGAAAGAACTTGTCAATAAACGGGTTGCTGCCATTTATCTAAGCCATACCATCTCCCCCTTAGTTCTATATAAGCACACAGCTTTTAGCAATAAATTTGGAATTCTCCCGGTGAAGTGTCATTGCGTGGGGAATTATTTCACTCATGTTCAGCAACAGGATATCCAAAGGTTCTCCAGTGCCACCTGGTAATGGGAATTTCAGAAATTTGATAGTATTTATTTAACCACTTTTGAAGGATGAAGTTGGAGTCACTGTGCGTTTCAATTAATGCAGGAACCATTATGTGGTGAGGAAGCTCATTTAAATGAAATCTCTGGAGAAATCTCACAGGCAAGGCTTCCCAAAAAGTGGCCAAAAGGTCACATGAAGCCAGGATCATTGAGGTCTACAATATGAGTTCCATTTGTGTTTAGACTCTCAATTATGGCTGCCAAGTCTTTCAAAATAAAATCATGTGATATCCTGGCTGAGATTCTCACTGCACTGTGGAAAGACACCCTGGCCCTCGATCTCAGTTTTCAAGGGCGCATCTCATGCGTGGCCTCCTAAAATCCCAACACATTTCATGGCAATACTTCTTTGAGGTAAATTCCAGAACTCAGTCTCTAAGAGGAATCATGCCAGAATTCAAGCCCAGGTGGATCCAGTTATCTCTTCCAACCGCCAAACAAATGACCACAATTAAAACCAAACACTCCCACATGGCCCTCATCTTCTTCCATATAGACACTTATCATAACCTCTGGCTGGAGTTTTTCATGAGGGGTGCAGCCCAAGACAGTGTCAAAAATAAGCTCCCTTGCCCCTCATTTGCCTAAAGTCAAGGTGGCCTGGACACCCATCCGGTGAACCAGGAGTGATCAGATAGGCCAGCTATTAATACTGCTCTGCATCTCCAATTTGAGGCCTACTGACTGTCAGGTATAGATTCTTTATATGATTTGGAGCCATGAGAAAACCCAAAAACCTATGGGTTAGCTCTGCAGGGCTTTGCATAACTCATTTGAACCAAAGGATCCGTATTCTCACTTGATGGTGGTCAGGAACCTTACAAATGAATGCGAGAGACTTCATTCACAATAATTGCTCTTTTGGCCATTTTGGTTTTGGATGCACACATGGGATCTCTCTTTACATCCATCAGGTGCTGAGAATCTAAGCCACAACCTCACACAGGGCCAAGAGGCTGATTCAGACACATCCCTTTCCAAAGCAATTAAGCAAAGAGCCACAGGTGATGCCTATTCATTTCCATTTGAAAACTGTTTTCTTCAGGCTTCACAAAGGGGTGGCCTGAGGCAAAGACCTTCCTGACATTCAGGGAAACAGAACAATTGATAAGCAAAAGGCCGAAAGCATGGTTTCTCCACTGAGACTTTCTTGGTCACACTGATATCTGAGTTTTCTGAGATGCTCGCCATTCCCTTCAGCTATCCAGGACATGGCAATGTCACAGAGCTTGGAGGTGGTACATATTTTGGACACAAAACCATGAGACTATTCTGGAGAGTGGTGAGAATTCTGGAAGAAACAGGAACTTAGGAAGGTAGCAGGTGTTGCCCATGGATAAGGCAAGCTGCAGTCCATTCATAAATTGGGCAGGATGAATGCCGGGAATCTTTCTACTACACAGGACATATCAATTGTTGCATTCTATTTTCTAATGTCTACAACCACGGACACAGTGGGATACACAGAAATAGAAACACTTGCCTTGTCTAACGACTTACTAGAAGAAGACCACTCCAAATCAAACAAACCGTCTTTCCTACCTATTATCAGATCATGAGACAAAACCACAAAATCACACCCACCCCACAAAGACACCTCCTTCCCCCATGTAACTCTGTGACTATCCGGAGTTTCCTCTGAGTGGTGGGCCATACTATGTTCCCCCAAAATGGCCTGTCCTATCTCAGATCTGGTCTCCTTGGCCAACTCTGTGAAGTTGTCAGGAGCCTGTGGTGAACCACTACCTACTTTCTCAGGAAAGGCCCCTATTCAGAGCTCTCCTGGTATTTGGCCATCCTCACATATGTAGGTACCAAGAAAGACTGACACTCTCCTTGGTAAATTCAAACAAGTGAGCCTACTGGGTCTGGGACTGGACTGGCTCCGGGTGCCTGGCTTCCTGGATCCCAAGTTAAGAGAGTTCCATCACCAAGGAAGTGAGGTAGATCACTTCTTCAGGAACTGAATGAGGTCATTGCCTTGACAACCACTTTGTCCTAACAGTTGCTTTCAAGAGTCCCATGAGATGGAGGCTGCCCCTACTTCCTGTGACACTTTCACAAGTTAGAATGGTATATAAACCATGGGCACCCGGGAACAGCTCTCCACCTAGGACTGGTTTGGTCCATCTTCTCTACATTAAGAAGAGAGAGGCTGATTCATACATATCCCTTCATGCTGACAAGGCTGTTTGCCATAGAAGATGACTTTTCTCTCTCAGGTCTTTCGTAGCTGCCTACATCTTCTCAAGGGATCATTTCTGCATGGACCTTTGATGTTCTCAACAGGTGGAACATGCCCTACATTCCTGTATTTTAAGAGCAACCCTGTCCCTGCTGTTTTGTAAAGTTCTATTGAGAGAACAGTGTATGGTTTGGGTTAGTAACATGTTCAATTTGGGGTTAGGAATCCTTCTGCATGACGAATAATGGTATTGGGAAACTATGATATTTACAAGAATATATAGGTGAAATATAAGTATAAAAACAGAAATCTAGGGAAGATATGAAGTCCAGAAGGGCATTGGGCCCTTAATTGGTACACTTAGCTTTGAATTATTTTCTGCAAAAATGTCTCAGATAAATCTATATACAATGGCATAGGAGCTTGTACCTTGGATGATTGAATGTCGAATAGAACACCCACTCAAAAAGGGATTGTCGGTAGGATTAGAAAGATAGTCAGTAGGTTTACAAAGAAGAGTGAGAATAGGATTTAGACCAAAAGTTCTTAAGCAATAGGGTTTCAGGTAGACAGTGAATGTAAATGTCAGCACAAGTGAAGAGTCAGTCACAATGATGAACAGGGGAAAATATGTAGGAAAATAGATATAAATAGAGACATTACTAAATCAGGCAAAGTATAAAGTGAGTGATAGGATTAGACATTTTCAACAGGCTTGAGGTTGAATATATAATCTTAGGAAGAAACAAAAATGTAGTCACCAATAAGATTGACATTTGAGAGCATTAGGCCACCTGGACATGGAAGGTTTTAGTAATCCATGCTCACTTTCCATTTAGGCTTTGGTACAACCTTAAGGGTGACCTTTGATTTTTTTGTCCAGAATATTACTGTGATAAAATGTATATATAGATCAGGTGACATGAGTATTTCTTCCACCATTTTTTGAGGAATATTTTGAAAACGTATAAATTAGTATTGAGGGTAAAAATAGGTGTACCCTGTGTCTATGAATATAGAGATAATGCATGAATAGACCATACAGTTAATAAATAATATAACTGGTTCCACTTTAAATAATGTATTGAATTGATATCTGAAAATACATAAGAAATCATATATTGATATATAATCATTCATAACAACTAGTTATACGTCTAATTGTAATCCTAGGGTTATGGTTTATCATGAAGAGTGTGTGAGTTTTGCTTCAAAAGTGATTATGGAAATCAAAAATAATGTGTTTGGAAAGAAGTCTCATGAAAAGACCAGTTTGAAACATGGCGGAACACGTGTTTTCTGAAGCAGAAAGTGAATGAAAGTGAAATAAATGCCTATAAATTTGTGAACTTGTGGATGAAATATATATCCAATAATGTGCATAAACTGAAGAAATAGTAATGTACTAGTTTTGAATAAAAATGAACTTCAAAATACTTATCATGTCCCATAGGAATCTACTTGCATTGATGTGAAAATGGATCAGTTACTGTAGAAATATTAGGATTTATATGCACCATTCACTGAAGTTAGTTTTCAATACGAGGAAAAAAATACGTATATCAGGTGAATGAATATTTCTGAGAATAATCTTGTGAAAAGTTGATTATAAATCCATATACATAATCATGAATGAATTTAGGGAGTGTATAATAAGACGCATATATTAAATATTTTGAAATATCTGGAGAGAATATATATATATATATATATATATATATATCCACACACAGATTTTAAAAATTAGCAATATATATGCCAATCGAATTACACCGTGAAATATGAATCATCCACAGATCCAAAAATATTCATTTTACTGGATATGGATTTATGTATAACTTTTTGCAACTAGGAAGCTCACACATAGGTTGAATTTTCAGGTCAAACAGCGTTTAAGAGGAGTGATCTCTTCTCACACTTTGTATCTACCAAGTCATGTAACTCACAAGAATGTACGTGTGATACCAGGTAGGATTCTATATGTGCATATAAAAATACATGTGCTGAATAGAATACAGAGAAAGGGAGACAGGAATTCACATATTTGTTAACTTTAAAAGCACATGGAAAACTATTTCAACAAAAAATTGACTAGATTTATAACTCCTACCCTATATAATGCAAAAGGCAAGTCCAAGTATACAACATGCCTCCTCTGAACTGCTTGTATTTCTATTCTGTTTCCGTTATTTTTCTCCATCATATTAGGATTAGTATTCAGAATCTAGCAGAGCATGTGTTAGTGTCAGGGATTCAGTATTTCAAATGTAAAATAGAAAAATGAATCCAATGTGTATGCAAATATGTGATAAACAAAATCTTCCCACTCTCATCCAGAACAATTCCTTGATATTTTTTTCGCCCAAAGTAAGACACAATTAGAGGAGAAGAGTAATAAAATCTGTGAATAATATGCTCAGGAGTTTACAACCTTGGAAGTGGTAGAGAAGTTTCCCTAGTATGGGACAGGGTAAACACTCCATAAACATGGAGCTCTGCTGGCCTAAATACTTCTTGAGAAACTGCCTCTGAGTTTGGGCACTTGAAATATATGTTGTTGTCAGGAGCTTTAGCTTCTTTTTAGTGAGACTATCAAAGCTGTGTCTGCATCTATGTGACCTGGAGGACATGGTTTCTTATTTTCCAATGAACATGAGGCAGCAGTGCTGAATTCTCTCTTTGTAAGTAAACTGTGGCCACTGGGGGCTAAGGGTATTCCCATGTGGACTGGGAAGCCATTTGGTCATCCTCCACTTTTCGTGGTGTTTCTTGCTGCTGCACTGGGACTTTGGCATTTGCTTCATGAAATAAAAGAAGTTCAACTGGGACACAGTTCTGGAGGCAATTCTTTCATGTGTGGTTGGTCAGGGTCTGCAGGAGAATGCACCAACCAGGTTTCTATCCCAAATAGCTTGGCCCCATGTCCATAGTAACCTGATTCTAAACATTGCCCGGAAACATCTCCATATAACCAGAAGCCTTTACATGGAAGGGTTTGCTGGCTTCACCATGTAAGTCACAAGCCATTTGGGATCCAATGGCAGATCCACATGGCCCCACCACAAATTTTTTATCACACACCTGCCTACCACTGCTCTAGGCCCACTACTCAGCAGGTTCCAACATATTGGCATCTCTGTTCTACACCATTTTCATGAAACCCACTCAATCAAGGCACTGTCTTGTATATTTACGATCAGCAACAGGACATCCAAAGTTTCTCCAGTGCCACCTGGTCATGGGAATTTCAAAAATTTCATGGTATTTATCTAGGCATTTTTCAAGGATGACGTTGCAGGCACTGTGGGTTTCAATTCATTCAGCAAAGATTAAATGGTGAGGAAGATCATTTCAATGAATGCTCTGTAGAACTCTCACAGGCAAGGCTTCCCAAAGAGTGGCCAAAATGTCACATGAAGCCAGGCCTATTGAGGTCTACAATGTGACGTCCATGGGTGTTGTGACTCTCAAAAATGGCTGACAAGTCTTTCAGAATTAAATCATGTGATCTTCTGGCTGAGATACCCAGGGCTCTGTGGAAAGCCACCCTGGGCCTAGATCTCAGTTTCCAAGGGTGATTCTCATGGGTGGACTCCTAAAATCCCAACAAAATTCATGGCAATACTTCTCTGAATTCAGTCTCTAAGGGGAATCACACCAGAGTTCAAGCCCAGGTGGTCCCAGTCATGTCTTCCAACCGGACACAAATGACCAAAATTAAAACCAAAACCCTCCCATATGGCCCTCATCTTCTTCCATATAGACACTAATCACAACCTCTGGCTGAAGGTTTCCATGAGTGGCGGAGTCCAAGAGAGTGTCCAAAATAACTCCCTTGCCCCTCATTGGCGTAAATTCAGGGTGGTCTGGACATCCTTCATGTGAAACAGGAGTGATCAAATATGCTAGACGTTAATACTTCTATGCTTCTCCAATTTGTGGAAAACTGAGTGTCAGGTATATATTTTTATGTGATTTGCAGTCATGAGAAAACACAAGCTCCTCTGCAGGTCTTTGAAGAACCCATTTGACCCAAAGGATCCCTATTCTCACTTGATGGAGTTCAAGAACTTTAAAGAGGAAGGGGACAGACTTCATCCACAAGGACTGCTTTTTGGCCATTTTGGTTTTGGATACACACATGGGATCTCTCTTTACATCCACCACGTGCTGAGTATCTAAGCCACAACCTCACACAGGGCCAAGAGGCTGATTCAGACACATCCCTTTTCAAAGCAATTAAGCAAAGAGCCACAGGTGATCCATATTCATTTCCATTTGAAAACTGTTTTCTTCAGGCTTCACAAAGGGGTGGCATGAGGCAAAGACCTTCCTGACATTCAGGGCAACAGAACATTAGGTTAGCAAACGGCCCAAAGCAGTGTTTCTCCACTGAGACTTTCCTGGTCACACTGATATCTGAATTTTCTGAGACGCTCGCCATTCCCTTCAGCTATCCAGTACATGGCCATGTCACAGAGCTTGGAGGTGGTACATAACTTGGTCACAAAATCATGAGCCTATTCTGGAGAGTGGCCAGAATTCAGGAAGAAAACAGGAACTTAGGAAGATAGCAGGTGTTACCCATCCATAAGGCAAGCCGCATTCCTTTCATACATTGGGCAGAAAGAATTCTGGTAAGCTTTCTACTAGCCTGGACACATCCTTTGATGCATTGCATTCTCTTTTCTAATGTCTACAACCATGGACACAGTGGGATACACAGACATAAAAACACTCGCCTTGTCAAATCACTTGTTAGAAATCGTCCACTCCAAACCAAACAAACTGCCTTTCCTACCTATTCTCAGAACATGAGACAAAATCACAAACACACACTCACACCCACAAATTCACCTCCTTTCCCAAAGTAGGTCTCTGACTATCGGGTGTGACCTCTGACTGGTGGGCCGTACTATGTTCCCATCAAATGGCCTGTTCTGTCTCAGATCTGGTTTCCTTGGCCAACTCTGTGAAGTTGTCAGGAGACAATGGTGAGCCACTTCCTGCTTACTCAGGAAAGGCCACTCTTCAGAGCTTTCCTGGCATTTGGCCATCCTCACATCAGTAGATACCAAGAAAGACTGACTCTGTCTTTGGTAAATCAAAAGAAGTGAGACCACTGGGACTGGGCCTGGGACTAGATTTGTGTGCCTGGATGCCTGTATCCCAAGTTCAGAGAGTTCCATCACCAAGAATGTGAGGTGAGGTCACTTCCTTCAGGAACTGAATGAGGTCAATGCCTTGGCAAGCACGTTGTCCTAACATTTGCTTCCAAAGGTCCCATGAAATGGAGGCTGTCCCTAATTCCTTTGACACTTTCACAAGTTAGAATGGTATATCAAACATTGGTAACCAGGAACAGCTCTCCACAGAGGCCTCGTTTGGTCCTTCTTCTCTACATAAAGAAGAGAGAGGCTGATTCAGACACATCCCTTCATGCTGACCAGGTTGTTTGCAATGAAAGATGACTTTTGCTCTCTCAGTTCCTTCATAGGTGTCTACAACTTCTCTAGGGATCATTTGCGCATAGACCTTTGAGTTTCTCAGCAGTTGGAAGATCCCCTAAATTCCTGTATTTTAAGACCAACTCTGTCCTTGCTCTTCTCTAAAGTTAGATTGAATAAACAGTGTATGGTTAGGGTTAATAACAGGTTTGATTTGGAATAGAAATCATTCTGCTGGATGAATAATGGTATTGGGAACCTGCGATATTTTCAAGAATATATAGGTAAAATATATGAATCTGAAAACAAAAATCTAGGTAAGATTTGAAGCCCAGAAGGGCATTGGGCTTTTGATTGGGTATTAAGCATAGGACCTTGTAACTTGGATGATTGATTTTCAAAGAGAACTTCCAGTCAAAATGGATAGTCAGTAGTATTAGGAAGATAGTCGGTATGTTTATAAAGGAGAGTGAGTATAGGATTTGGACCAAAAGTTCTTTAGCTATAGGGTTTCGGGTATTGAGTGAATGTAAATGTCAGCACATGTGAAGAATTAATCACAATGATGAACTGGGGAAAATATGTAGGAATGCAGATATCAATAGAGACTTTAGGAAATCTGGCAAAGTATAGTCGGTAGTGAAATGTTAATAAAATAGATTCTTGTCACTTCCTGTTTTACTGTATGCTTAATAAAACACTGTTGAAATCTTGAGAAGTGATTTCTAATCTTTTTCCCAGAATGTGATGTCCCCAACTGCCAAACTTCAGAATGTACTCCCTCACCCAGTTGCACGCAAACTGCTCACCCGCCCAGGCCCATCAATAAACTTTCCTCCCTGCCCTCTTCAAGGAAAGTATATAAGCTCTGCTTAAGCTGTTCTCAGGGTTCTCTGCTCTATTCAAATGAGCTCTGAGCCCCAGCATGCTGGACCCCCAATAAACCCTTTGTTTTTGCATGAGAGAGTCTCTTGGTGGTCTCTTCCCCCAATGCTCTTCCGATATTTATATATGGAGGTTCCACCGAAATCCAGCAGTGGTGAACGAGAGACCCCAATGGGCTACTCTCAGGGTAAGTAAGGCACCTCTTTCTGGTTTCAGGTTTCAGGTTAGGGCTTGGCAAAATGGCTGTCGATGAAGTGTGTGAGCTCTCTTTGATGGTGGCTGGCAGATGTGTCACAGAGCCACAAGCCAAGTCCCTGGGGGACGCCACAGAGGACTCGGGAATCAAGGAATAATAGTCTCCTCGACTCAGTGATACTTTGTTTCAGATTCGGTATTGCCAGCCCATCGGGTTTTGCCACCTGCTCAGTCTTGGTCTCAGTGTTGGACGTCCATTGCCTGTCTTTATTGTTTTCTCTTGTCTGTGTCCTGTGTCGTTGCTTTTACTGTTTGTGTATCTTTCATTATGGCACAGATCACTTCAATGCCTCTGTCCCTGACCCTTGATCTATGGACCAAAGTCCGCTTAAGGGCTCAGAATGTTTCTTTTTTGTAAAACGCTGGACCTGGCAGACTCTGTGTGCCACAGAATGGCCCACCTTTGGATTCGGATGGCCCCTAGAAGGATCTTTCTACTTCCCACTAATTTAAAAAGACAGAGATATTGTCTTACAGCCAGGGCCACATAGCCATACTGATAAACAGGAATATACCTTAACTTGGCAGGACATCTGCAAATCTCCTCCTCCGTGGGTGAAGCCTTTCCTTACTGTGTCCCCGTTCCTACTCCTTCCCCCACGATCTCTCAACCCCTCTGCTCCTCCTCCTCCTCCACCCTCTGTTCTCCCTGAGTCACAAGATTTGACTCTACTGGACTCTCGTCCCCCTCCTTATCTTCTACCCTTGTCCCACAACCCCCAACACCCTCTAAGTGATTCTCCAGCTGCTGACTCAGCCTCTCCACAATTGGAGGACGCTAAGCCAGCCCAGGGCCCTCCAGATAACTCCCCTGCGTCACACACAGCCCCTCCTCCCCTGGAGGAAGCTGGAGTTGCTAAAGGAACTCGCCGGTGGCAAATGATTGAAAACCCTGGAACTCCCGTGTTGCTTCCCTCCATCCCTAAGGACCAATGATTGACGATGGCCATAGGGAAAAAATGCAAGCCTACCAGTATTGGCCTTCTCCTCTTCAGACCTATATAAATGGAAATATAACAATCCCCCTTTTACCGAGGACCCAACCTGGCTCTCAGGTCTGGTGAAGTCATTGATGTTTTCACACCAACCTACTTGAGATGACTGCCAACAACTCCTAGGGACTCTCTTCATGACAGAGGAACAAAAGAGAATCCTCCTGGATGCTAGAAAAAAGTATCCTCGGACCAAATGCGTGACCGACAAAACTTCCCAATATATTCAAAGCCGGCTTTCTCTTGAAACGACCCAACTGGGACCCCAACACCTTTGAAGGTAGGGAGCATCTGTCCACTTATCGCCGGGCTCTAATAGTGGGTATCTTAGTGGCCGCTAGGTGACCAACTAATTTGGCCAAGGTAAGAGAGATTATTTAAGGGCCTGATGAATCTCCCTCTATGTCTTAGAGATAATTATGTAGGCATATAAGAGACATACTCCTTTCGATCCTCAGGCAGAGGATCAAAAGGCATCTGTCACAATGGCCTTTATTGGGAAAGCTGCCCTGGATATTAAAAGAAAGTTACAATGCTTAGATGGATTACAAGATATGACTTTGAGGGATTTATTCAGAGAACCCGAGAAGGTATACTTTAAGAGAGAAACTGAGGAAGAGAAGGGAGCTGAGTGAGGATAAAAGAAACAAAAGACAGACTAAGGCATTGACTAAGGTCCTGGTCACAACAACAAATAGGCCAGAAATTAAGAAACAGAGAGACAGGAAGGGATACCTGGGCACACACTAGAGGCCACCCCTGGCCTCAGATCAATGTGCCTACTCTAAAGAAAAAGGACACTGGGCCAAAGAGTGCCCTAGAAAGAGACAGCCATGCCAGCCAGATATTCTGACTCTGGAGGAATACTAAGAAAGTCCGGGCTCAGATCCTCTCCCTGACCTCAAGGTAACTTTTGAAGTGGAGGGGAACACAATAAACTTTGAAGTAGATGCAGGGTGAATATACTCAGCCCGTAAGGCCCATTGGGCCCTCTACCGAATAAAAGGTCTCTAATTCAAGAGTCTAACAGAAGTAAATATCGGGCTTTGACAACTACGAGGACCATGGACCAGGGAAAAGGAAAAATCCATCACTCCTTCCTAGTAATCCCAGAATGCCTGGCCCCATTGATGGGCAGAGTTCTGCTCACCAAGCTCTGGGCCAAAATAACTTTTAACCCTGAAGGCCCTCAAGTGGAATTTTTTAATTCTTCAGTAACTACTCCTATAATCATGGCTCTAACTATGTCAGTAGCAAATGTTCATCAACTCACTCACCTTTGTTCAAAGAAACTGCATTCATTCGTGAAGGATCAAGAACACAGTTTTCCACTAACCTACTCACAGCAAAAGGAAATAACTGAATGGGTAACAAAAGCCTGTCAGGTCCATTAATTGGTTAAAGCTTACACTTCCAAGCTTCCTGCAGGAAAGCACCTATGAGGAACCAGACGAGGACAATTCTGGGAAGTGGACTTTACTGAAATTAAGCCAGTAAGGTATGGACTTAAATAACTCCTAGTCTTTGAACATACATTTTCAGGATGTATTGAAGCCTTCCCCACACACACACAAAAAAAGAAATAAAAAAGAAGAAAAAAGAAACATTGCAAATGGTTGTAAAGAAGATCCTGGAAGATATTTATTCTCCCCTTGACGACCAGTAGTCTTAACCCTAATCAGCCCCTTAAGCTGCGATGGCTGATCACAAATCCTACTGGACACGAAGTATGGCCTATCTCGAATACAGCCCCCTTACGAACCTGGTGGCCATCTCTCCACCCAGTCATTTGTCAGCTGGCTATAGGTCTTTCCTATTGGGATATCCCTGATTAACAGGATCCCACTAAAATTCCATTAAATCCCTTCCGTACCATAGATAATGGAAACAAACATTATAGATGTAGGGACACGTGAGCCAGATGCAGGTTGGCTAGCCTAGATTACTATGTTTGCCCGGCAGACTATCAAAGCCACAAACAGTCACGGCTGTGGGGGGGGGGAGAGCAGACTTCTATTGTAAGTCATGGGGATGTGAGCATACAGGGATTGTCAGATGGAACCCAAACTCCTCATCAAATTCTGTACACAGCATTGGCCATATTACGAATTAGATAACCAAAACCGATGGCCCCCAGAGGGGTCTCTAGATCCTCAAATTCTGTGTGACCTTTTTAACTTCTGCAAGTGCTCAAAAGGGTGAATGGAGATTCCGCTATGTGGAGGCCTTCTCTCTCCTTTGCTCACATCCTGAACTATGCTTCTCCAATAGATGCTCACCCTCAGCCTTGTGCTCCAGACTCTCTGCTGTCACTCCCACCTCAGCAACTTGATTTCTCCCCTCCAATATCTAGATCAAAAACCCAAATCTCGACTAGTTCTCAGACCATTGCTCCCTTGCTGAGGTTGCAGGTACTGAGGTACCACTCCATTCACTCACTCCTCTCCTCTCCTGTCAATGCCCGCACCGGGTCCCACCCAGTCCTCTTACCACCTAATGCAAAGCTCAAACCCGCTGAGAAGAATCCTCAGACCCTAATACAAGATGTAATGAAAATGGCCTTTAATGTTGCTTTGTCATCACTAAAAACAGGTTACTAAGAATTTAAAGTCCCTCACAGGCTTTTTGGAATCTCACTCCCGTCTCCCCCTCTGTTCTATCTGTTCTACTGCTCAAGTTTTTGTTGCTATTAAGATCCCAAAGCCCTCTCCCAATATTCTTTTACATCTCTCCTTCCTCATTCTCAGATCCACAGAGCTGCTCTTATCCCTGCCTTCCAAATTGTCCCCCTCTGTACCAGGCCCACAGAAAAGTCTTAACTGACCTTCTCCAGAAGTCTTCACCATGGCTGATTTAGGACTTTCAGCAAAAGAATCCCGATAAAAGAGTTCACTGTAGATAAACTTCCTATTTTTGTGTTGCCCTGGTCTCCTTGGCAACTGGCTAAAAAATTCAGCACTCCTGATCTAGACACACCCTTACTAGTTTTTCACAAAATATTTGAAAAAAAGGCCTCTGGCCTTGAGCTGGGGCTTCACAGAGATGGCTACATTTCTAAGATAAAGAAGTTACAAACTGGGCTGTATGGAAACAGCTGGAAGGGGGAAAAAAAGAAAGGGAAGACACCCCCACCCAGGTGTCCTTGAAAAGTTAACTTGCCCAAACTGAGGAAAAAACAGAAACAAAAACTGCTTTTTGTGAACTTCTGCAGACTGTGAACTTCTGAGCCCCTTCCCTTACGTGTTGGGTACAAAATTCTGAAACTACGTAACTTGGGTTTCAGGGGATTAATTAATTACAACAGAAGCAATGCCCTCTGAATCTGGTTGAAACCAAAAAAGACTGTTTCCGTGTCTTTGGTGCTATCTTAGGTGCCTTGCCTTGTCCGTCCCTACAACAGTATAATTCTATATACTTAAACATTGTTTATGTTTTCATGAAATGGTCAACAGATGTGATTAATTGTGAAATGGTGCAGATGTTTCCCAGAGTGCTCTATCATGACGCAGGTTCATCTGAAGATCAAAGAGGGGGACATACAACCCGGTTCCGCTGGGAACATATGTCCCTCACCTTAGCCATTCTATTACGAATAGGAGTTGCTGCAGGGTTGGGCACAAGAACCACTGCTCTGGTCCATGGGACACAACAAGTGACCCAATTAGAAGCAGCAATAGATCAAAACTTAAAGATTTTAGAAACCTCCATCACAGCTTTGCAGGAATCTTTAACCTCTCTCTCTGAAGTTGTTTTACAGAACAGTTGAGGGTTGGACCTCCTTTTCATGACAGAGGGGGGCCTTTGTGCTTCATTGAGGGAAGAATGTTGTTTTTATGTCGACAATACTGGAGTTGTAAAAAAATCTATGAGTAAATTAAAAAGATGCCTTGAAGAGCAACAACGAGAGAGAGAGAGGCACAGAAAGGGTAGTTTGAGTCTTTTTTTACACAGTCCCCCTGGTTAATTACGTTTTTATCAACCCTGGCCGGTCCAATAATAATCCTCATATTATTACTAACTATAAAACCCTGTTTCCTCAACCATGTAATTTCTTTTCTCCAAGCTCAAATTGGACAAATTAAAATTATGGTAATACCCCACTAGCAGACATAGAATGTGACACCCCACAAAGATCACTTTTATGATTAAAAGTAGCCAGAAAAAGAAGTGGGGAATGAAAGGTTAATAAAATATGTACTTGTCACTTCCTGTTTTTCTGTACACTTAACGAAACACTGTTGAAATCTTGAGAACTCTTTGCTAATCTTGTTGCCAGAATGTGCTGTCCCCAATTGCCAAACTGCAGAATCTACTCCCTCACCCGGTTGAATAGAAACCTGAACTGTACTTGGATCATTGAATGTAGAAGAGAACATCCATTCAAAAAGTTATAGTCAGTTGGATTAGAAAGATAGTCGGTAAGTTTAGGAAGAAAAGTGAGTATAGGATTTGGAACAAAAGTTCTTTAGCAATAGGGTTTTGGTTAGAGAGTCAATGTAAACGTCAACACAAGTGAAGAGTCAGTCACAATGATGCACAGGGCAAAATATGTAGGAAAGCAGATATCAATAGAGACATTAGGAAATCAGGAAAAGAATAAAGTGAGTGATGGGATTAGATATTTTCAACAGGGTTGAGGATGAATATATGAGCTTAGGATAAAACAAATATGAAGTCAACAATAGGATTGACATTTGATAGCATTAGCGTAGCCCAAGACAGTGTCCAAAATAAGCTCTGTTGCCCCTCATTTGCCTAAATTCCCAGTGGCCTGTACACCCTTCCTGTGTACCAGGAGTGATCAAATAGGCCTGCCCTTAATACTGCTCTGCTTCTCCAATTTGAGTCCTACTGAGTGTCGGGTACAGATTCTTTATGTGAATTGGAAAGATGAGAAAACTCAAGCACCTATTGGATAGCCTCTGAATAGATTTGAAGAACTCATTTGACCCAAAAGATCCCTATTCTCACTTGATGGAATTCAGGAACCTTACAGAGGAAGGCAAAATACTTCATCAACAATGACTGCTCTTTATGCCATTTTGGATTTTATGCACCCATGGGATCTTTCTTTAGATCCTTCAGGTACTGAGAATCTAAGTCAAAGAATCACACTGGGCCAAGAGGCTGATTCACACACATCTCTTTCCAAATCAATTAAGGAAAGAGCCAAAGGTAAAGCATATTCATTTCCATTTGAAAAATCTTTCCTTCAGGATTCACAAAGGGTTGGCCTGAGACAAAGACCTTCCTGATTCTCAGGGCAACAGAAAAATAGGTAAGCAAATGGCCCAAAGCAGGGATTCTCCACTGAGACTTTACTGGTCACACTGATATCTGAGTTTTCTGAGATGCTCGCCATTCCATTCAGCTATCCAGTACATGGCCATGTCACAGAGCTTGGAGGTAGTACATATCTTGGACACAAAACCATGAGCCTATTCTGGAGATTGGCCATAATTCAGGAAGAAAACAGCAACTTAGGAAGGTAGCAGGTATCGCCCATCAATAAGGCAAGCCGCATTCAATTCATAAATTGTGCTGGATGAATGCTGGGAAGCTTTCTATGAGACAGGACACATCCATTGATGCATTCTCTTTTCTAATGTCTACAAGTACGGACACAGTGGGATACACAGACATAGAAACACTTGCATTGTCAAACGACTTACTAGAAACAGTTCACTCCAAACCAAACAAACCGCCTTTTCTAACTATTCTCAGAACATGAGACAAAACCACAAACCCACACCCGCAATGGCACCTCCTTCCCCCAAATAGGTCTGTGACTCTCCGGAGTGTGCTCTGACTGATGGGCCATACTATGATCCTCCGAAATGGCCTGACCTGTCTCAGATCTGGTCTTCTTGGCCAACAATGTGAAGTTGTTAGAAGCCAGGAGTGAGCCACTATCTGCTTTTTCAGGAAGAGCCCCTCTTCCGAGCTTTCCTGGCATTTGGCCATCCTCACATCAGTAGGTATCAAGAAAGACTGACTATGTCCTTTGTAAATCCAAAAAAGTGAGACCACTGGGACTAGAACTGAGACTGGCTCTGGGTGCCTGGCTTTCTGTATCCCAAGTTCAGAGAGTTCCATCACCATGGAAGTGAGATGAGATCACGTCCTTCAGGAACTGAATGAGATCACTGCCTTGGCAACCACTTTGTCATAACAATTGCTTCCAACGGTCCCATGAGATGAGGGCTGCCCCTACTTCCTGTGACACTTTCACAAGTTAGAATGGTATATCACCCGTAGGCAAAAGGGAACAGCTCTCCACACAGGCCGGGTTTGGTCCATCTTCTCTACATTAAGAAGAGATAGGCTCATTCTGACTCAACCCTTAATCCTGACCAGGTTGTTTGCCATGGAAGATGATTTTTGCTCTCTCAGGTCTTACATAGCTGCCTACATCTTCTCCAGAGATCATTTCTGCATGGAGCTTTGAGGTTCTCAACAGATGGAAGATCCACTGCAATCCTGTATTGTAAGACCAACACTGTCCCTGCTCTTCTGTAAACATAGATGTGAATTGGAGTCATGAGAAAACCCACGAACCTATGGGATAGCCTCTGCAGAACTTTAAAGAATTCACTTGACCCAAATGATCCCTATTCTCACTTAATGGAGGTCAGGAACCTTACAGAGGAAGGCGAGAGACTCTATCCACCATGACAGTTCTTTTGTCCATTTTGGTTTTGGATGCACACATGGGATTTTTCTTTAGACCCATCATGTGCTGTGAATCTAAGCCACAGCCTCACATAGGGCCAAGAGGCTGATTCAGACACATCCATTTCCAAAGCAATTAACCGAAGAGGCACAGGTAATGACCATTCAATTCCATTTGAAAACTATTTTCTTCAGGCTTCACAAAGTGTGGCCTGAGGCAAAGACCTTCCTGACATTCAGGGCAACAGAATAGGTAAGCAAAAGGCCCAAAGCAGGGTTTCTCCACTGAGACTTTCTTGGGCATAGTGATATCTGAGTTTTCTGAGATACTCACCATTCCCATCAGCTATCCAGTACATGGCCATGTCACAGAGATTGAGGTGGTACATATCTTGGACACAAAATTATGAGCGTATTCTGGAGAGTGTCCAGAATTCAGGAAGAAAACAGGAATTTAGAAAGATAGCAGGAGTTGCCCATCCATACGGCAACCTGCAGTCCATTCATAAATTGCACAGGATGAATGCTTTGAAGCTTTCTCGTAGACAGGACACATCCATTGATGCATTCTCATTTCTACTGTCTACAATCACGGACACAGTATGATATATAGACACAGAAACACTCACGTTGTCAAAGGACTTACTAGAAACAGTCCACTCCAAAACAAACAAACCAGCTTTCCTAACTATTCTCAGAACATGAGACAAAACCACAAACTCACACTCACACCCAAAAAGGCACCTCTTTCCCCCAAGTAGGTCTGTGTCTATCCGGAGTGTCCTCTGACTTGTGGGCCATACTATGTTCCCCAAAAATGGTGTGTCCTGTCTCCGATCTGGTCTCTTTAGCAAACTCTGTGAAGTTGTCAGGAGCCCGTGGTGAGAAACTATCTGCTTTCTCTGGAAAGGCCAGTCTTCATAGTTTCCAGGCATTTGGCTGTCCTCACATCAGTAGGTACAAAGAAAGAGTGACTCTGTCTTGTTAAATCCAAACAAGTGAGCCCACTGGGACATGGAGTGGGTTTGACGCTGTGTGCCTGGTTTCCTGGATCCCAAGATCACAGACTTTCATCACCAATAATGTAAGGTGAGGTCACTTCCTTCAAGAACTGAATGAAGTCACTGCCTTGGAAACCACTTTGTTTTAACAGTTGCTTCCAAGGTTCCCAAAAGATGGAGTCTGCCTCTACTTGCTGTGACTCATTCATAAGTTAGAATGGTATATCAACCATAGGCACCGGGGAACAGCTCTCCACACAGGCATGGTTTGGTCCATCTTCTCTACATTAGGAAGAGAGAGGCTAATTCAGACACATCCCTTCAACCTGACCAGGTTGTTTGCCATGGAAGATGACTTTTGCTCTCTCAGATCCTTCATACCTGCCTACACCTACTCAAGGGATTATTTCTGCAGGGACTTTTGAGGTTCTCAGCTGGTGGATGATACCCTACCTTCCTGGATTTTAAGACCAACTCTGTCCCTGCTCTTCTGTAAAGTGAGATTGAGGGAACAGTGTATGGTTAGTGTTAATAGCATGTTCGATTTGGGTTAGGAGTCATTCTGCTGGATGAATTACGGTATTGGGAACCTATGATATTTATAAGAATATAAATGTGAAATATATGTATGAGATCAGAGATCTGGGAAAGATTTGAAGCCCAGAAAGGCATTGGGCCCTTGATTGGTATACTTAGATTGAATTATGTTCTGCACCGAGGTCTCAGATAAATCGATATACAATGGCATAGGACCCTATACCTCGGATGATTGAAAGTAGAAGAGAACATCCAGTCAAAAAGGGATAGTCTGTAGGATTAGGAAGATAGTCAGTAGGTTTAGGAAGAAGAGTGAGTCTCGGAGTTGGACCAAAAGTTCTTTAGCAATTGGTTTTCAGTTAGAGGGTGAATGTAAATGTCAGCACATGTGAAGAGACAGTCACAATGATGAACTGGGAAAAATATGTAGGAAAGCAGATATCAATAGGGGCATTAGGAAATCAGGAAAAGTATAAAGTGAGTGATAGGATTAGATATTTTCAACAGGCTTGAGGTTAAATATATAATCTTAGGAAGAAACAAATATGTAGTAACCAATAGGATTGACATTTGAGAGCACTAGGCACCCTGGACATAGATGCTTTTAGTAATCCATGGTCACTTTCCATTTAGGCTTTGGTACAATCATATGTGTGACCTTTGCATTTTGTGTCCAGAATACTACTGTGGTAAAATGTATATGTAGATCAGGTGACATAAGTATTTCTTCCACCATAAAGGGGAGTAATATTCTGGAAACTTATAAATTAGTACTGGGGATACAAATAGGTGTACCTTGTGTTGATGATTATTGAGATGATGCATGAATAGACCATATTGTGAATAAAGTATGTAACTGGATCCAACATTAAATAATGGATTGAGTTTGCATCTGAAAATATATTGGAAATCTTATATTGATATATATACCATCATTCCAACGAGTTATATATGCAATGGTATTATTAGGGTTACGGTTTGTCGTGAAGAGTGAGTTTTGCTTCAAAAATGATTATGGAATCGAAAATAATGTGTTTAGAAAGAAGTCTAGTGAAAAGACCAGTAAAGAAACATGGAGGAATACATGTGTTCTGAAGTAGTAAGTAATTGAAAGTGAACCAAATGCCAAAAAAATTTGTGAAGTTCTGGATGAAAAAATACATCCTATGATGTCCATAAACTGAAGAAATAGTAATGTACCAGTGTTGAGTAAAAATGAACTTCAAATTACACATCATGTCCCATAGCAATCTACTTGCATTGATGTTAAACTGGGTCAGTTACTGTAGAAATATTAGGATTTTTAAGCACCATCCACTGAACTAAGTTTTCAGTAGTAGGAAACCAAAATATATTTCAGGTTTATGAATATTTCTGAGAATAATCTTGTGAAAATTTGAATTTAAATGAACATAAATGAATATGAATGAATTTAGGGAGTGTATAATAAGACACATATTTTTCATATTTTTTTAAAATCCGTAGAATATACACACACACACACGCACACACACACACACACACATGCACACACACACACATTAATATTTAGCAATATATATGCCAATCGATATTCATCATGAAATATAATTCATTCACAAATCCAAAAATATTCATTTTACTGAACATGGATTTATGTATAGTGTTTTTCACTAGGAAGCTCACCCATAGGTGGAATTTTCAGTTCCATCATTATTTAGGGAGAGTCATCTCTTCTCACAATTTTTATATTCCAAAGTCAGTGATCTTACAAGAATGTACGTGTGATACCAGGTAGGATATTGTATATGCATAAAAAAATTACATGTGCTGAATAGGATACAGAGAAAGGGAGACAGGAATTTACATATGTGATAACTTTAAAAAATCATGGAGAAATATTAAAATGAAAAGTTTACTAAATTTAAAACACATACTCTTGATAAAGAGGAAGACAAATACAAATATACACCATGCTTCCTATAAAAGGACTGTACTTCTATTCATTTAGGTTTTTTTTTCTCCATGATATTAGGATTAGTAGTCAGAGTCTAGTAGGGTATGGGTTAGTGTCAGGGATTCAGTATTTCAAATGGAAAATAGGAAAATGAATCTAATGTGTATGCAAACATGTGATACACAAAAATCTTCCCTCTCTTATCCAGAACAATACCTTGACATAACCATCGCTAAAAGTAAGACACAATTAGAGGAGAGGAGTTAGAAAACCTTTGAATACATATGTGGAATGAAAAATGCTCAGGAGTTCACAACACTGGAGGTGGTAAAACAGTTTACAAAAGTATGGGAGATGGTAAACACTTCAGAAACATGGAGCTGTGCTGACCTAAAGACTTATGGAGAAACTTCCTCTGAGGTTAGGCACAAGAAATATATGTATGACAATATTTAAATCAATGGTTCTGCAACTGATGTGATTCTGCAATCTGGGTCTGCATCTATGTGACCTGGAGGACATGGTTCTTTATTTTGTAATGAACATGAGGCAGCAGGTCTGAAAACTCCCTTTGTAGGTAAACTGTTGCTACTGGGAGCTAAGTGTCTTCCCGTGTGGTCTGTGAAGCCATTTGGTCATCCTCCACTTTTCAGGGTGTTTCTTACTGCTGCACTGGGAATTTGGTATTTGCTTCATGAAATACAATATGTTCAACTGGGACACAATGCTGGAGGGAGTTCTGTCATGTGTGGTTGGTCAGGGTCGGCAAGAGAATGTACGAACCAGGCTTCTATCCCACATAGCTTTCCCCTTGACTATAGCAACCTGATTCTGAACATTGCCCTGAAACCTCTACATATAACAAGATGCTTTTACATATAAAGGTCTGCTGCCTGCACCATGTCAGTCGCAAGATTTGGAAGCCAATGGAAGATCCAGGTGGTCCTACCAAAAATATTTATTTACACACCTATAGTCCACTGCTCTACGCCCACTACCCAGCAGGCTCCAACTTACTGGCATCTCTGTTCTACACCATTTTCACGAAACTCAGTCAATCAAGGCACTGTTTGTTATACTCATGATCAGCAACAGGATATCTAAAGGTTATCCAGTGCCACCTGGTCATGGGGATTTCAAAAATTTCATGGTATTAATCTAGTCATTTTTCAAGGATGAAGTTGGAGGCACTGTGGGTTTCATTTAATTCAGGAACCATTAAATGGTGAGGAAGCTCATTTCAATGAAAGCTCTGGAGAACACTCACAGGCAAGCCTTCCCAAAGAGTGGCCAAACGGACACATGAATCCAGGCCCATTGAGGTATACAATGTGAGGTCCATGTGTGTTTGGACTCTCAATTATGGCTACCAAGTCTTTAAGAATTAAAACATGTGATATCCTGGCTCAGAATCCCTGAGCTCTGTGGAAAGCCATCCTGGGCCTAGATCTCAGTTTCCAAAAGCGATTCTCATGCGTGGTCTCCTAAAATCCCAACACTATTCATGGCAATACTTCTCTGAGGTCAGTTCCAGAACTCAGTCTCTAAGGGGAATCACACCAGAGTTCAAGCCCTGGTGGACCCAGTCATCTCTTCCAACTACCACACAAATTACCACAATTAAAACAAGAACCCTCCCATATGGCCCTCATCTTCTTTCATATAGACACTCATCATAATCTGGCTGGAGGTTTCCATGAGGGGTGCAGACCAAGACAGTGTCCCAAATAAGCTCCTTTGCCCCTCATTTGCCTAAAGTCAAGGTGGCCTGGACACCCATCCTGTGAACCAAAAGTGATCAAATAGGCCTGCCGTTAATACCGCTCCAATTTGAGGACTACTGTCTGTGGGGTTTAGATTCTTTATGTGAATTTTAGTCATGAGAAAACCCAAGCACAATGGGCTAGCCTCTGCAGGTTTTGTAGAACTCTTTTGAACCAAAGGATCCCATTCTCACTTGATGGAAGTCAGGAACCTTACAGAGGAAGTCGAGAGACTTCCTCCCAATAATTGCTCTTTTGGCGAATTTTCTTTTGGATGCACACATGGTAACTTTCTTTAGATCCATCAGGTGCTGAGAATCTAAGCCACAGCCACACACAGGGCCAAGGGCATGATTCAGACACATCCCTTTCCAAAGCAATTAAGGAAAGTGCCACAGGTATGCCCATTCATTTCCATTTGAAAACTGTTTTCTTCAGGCTTCACAAAGGGGTGGCCTGAGGCAAAGAACTTCCTGACATTCAGGGCAACAGAACAATAGGTAAGCAAAAGGCCGAAAGCAGGGTTTCTCCTCTGAGACTTTCCTGGTCACACTGATATCTGAGTTTTCTGAGATGCTCGCCATCCCCTACAGCTATCCAGTACATGGCCATGTCTCAGAGCTTGTAGGTGGTACATATCTTGGACACAAAACCATGGGCCTATTCTTGAGATTGGCCGGAATTCAGGACGAAAATAGAAACTTAGGAAGGTAGCAGGTGTTGCTCATCGATAAGGCAAGCTACAGTCCATTCATAAATGGGGCAATATGAATGCTGAGAAGATTTCTACTAGACACGACACATCCATTGATGGATTCTCTTTTCTAATGTCTACAACCACGGAAACAGTGGAATACACAGACATAGAAACACTCGCCCTGTGAAAAGACTTACTAGAAAGAGTCCACTTCAAATGAAACAAACCGACTGTCCTACCTATTCTCAGAAAATGAGACAAAACCACAAAACCACAACCACACCCACAAAGGCACCTCCTTCCCCTAAGTAGGTTTGTGACTATCCAGAGTGTCCTCTGACTTGTGGGCCATAATATGTTCCCCCAAAATGGCCTTTCCTGTCTCAGATCTTGTCTCCTTGGCCAACTCTGTGAACTTCTTAGGAGCCAACGGTGAGCTACTACCTGCTTTCTCATGAAAAGCCCTGCATCCGAGCTTTCCTGGCATTTGGCCTTCCTCACATCTGTAGGTACCAAAAAATACTGACCCTGTCCTTGGTAAATCCAAACAAGTGAGACCACTAGGACTGGGACTGGGACTGGCTCTGTGTGCCTGGCTTCCTGGATCCCACGTTCAGAGAGTTCCATCACCAAGAAAGTGAGGTGAGGTCACTTCCTTCCTGAACTGAATGAGGGCACTGTCTTGGCAGCCACTTTGTCCTAACTGTTGCTTCCAAGGGTCCCAAGAGATTGAGGCTGCCCCTACTTCCTGTGACATTTTCACAAGTTAGAATGGTATATCAACCAAAGGCACCCAGGAATAGATCTCCACACAGGCCTGGTTTGGTCCATGATCTCTACATTAAAAAAAAATCTGATTCAGACACAACCTTTTATCCTGACTGGGTTGTTTGCCATGGAAGATGACTTTGGGTCTCTCAGGTCCTTTATTGCTTCCTACATCTTCTCCAGGGATCATTTCTGCATGGACCTTTGAGGTTCTCAGCAGGTGGAAGTTTTTCTACATTTCTGTATTGTAATATCAACTCCTGCCCTGCTCTTCTGTAAAGTTAGATTGAGGGAACAGTGTCCGGTTATGGTTAAAAACATGCTCGATTTGGGTTAGAAATCATTTTGCTGGATGAATGATCGTATTGGGAACTTGCTATGTGTAGAAGAATATATAGGTGAAATATATGTGGTGGCTGAGAGACATGTCACAGAGACAAAGGGCACCTCTCTGGAGGACCCCGCAGAGAACTCGGGAAATCAAGGAACAATAGTCTTCTCGACTCAGTGATATTTTCTTTTAGATTCGTTATTGCCATACCATTGGGTTTTGCCGGCTACTCATTCCTGGTCTCAGTGTTGGACGTTCATTGCCTGTCTTTATGGTCTTGTCTTACCTGTGTCGTGTGTCCTTGCTTTTACTGTTTGTGGAACTTTCATTATGGAACAGAGCACGTCAATGCCTCTGTCCCTGACCCTTGATCACTGGACCAAAGTCCGCTTAAGGGCTCAGAATCTTTCTTTTTTTAGTAAAACGCTGGACCTGGCAGAATCTCTGTGCCTCAGAATGGCCCATCTTTGGAGTCGTATGGCCCCTAGAAGGATCTTTCTACTTCCCACTAATTTAAAAAGTCAGAGGTATTGTCTTTCAGCCAGCGCCACATAGCCATCCGGATCAACAGCCATATATCTTAACTTGGCAGGACCTCTGCAAATCTCCTCCTCCATGGGTGAAGCCTTTCCTTGCCCCTACCTCTGCTCCTACTCCTTCCCCCATGATCTCTCAAACCCTCTCAACCTCCTCCTCCTCCACCCTCTGTTCTCCCTGAGTCACAGATTTGACTCTACTGGACTCTTCTCCCCCTCCTTATCCCCTGCCCTCGTCCCCTAACACACAACACACTCTAAGTGATTCCGCTGCTGCTGACTAAGCCTCTCTACCATTGGAGGAAGCTAAGCCGGTAATAGGATCTGACAATGGACTGATGTTCATGGCCCAGGTAAGTCAGGGGTTAGCCAGGAACCAGGGGATTAATTGGAAGTTAAATTGTGCTTATAGACCACAGAGTTCAAGACAAGTAGAAAGAATGAATAGAACTATTAAAGAGACCTTAACGAAATTAAGCTTAGAGACCAGCATAAGATTGGACTATGCTCCTGCCTTATGCAATGTTTCATGCAAGAAAAAATCCCTTTGTTTCTTTGAGTAACCTTACCACATGTGAAATTCTTTATGGTGGCCCTCCTCCAGTAGGGGACCTAAGCCCAACTGTAAGACCTAAAGATCCTTTCCACACCCCCTTGCTTGACAGACTTAAAGATCTTGAAAGAACTCAGTAATACCTGTGAAAACAGCTGGCCACTGCCTACCCAACTGGGAACCAGGGGATTCCACATCCATATCAAGTAAGAGATTTCATCTATGTAAGATGATATCAGGTGTCATCCCTGGTACCCCGCTGAAAAGGACCATACCAGGTGCTATTATAACACCTACAGTGGTAAACGTAAACAGAATCACTTCCTGGATCCATACCTCTCATCTCAAGCCTGCTGCCTGTACAGAATCTTTCTGGAAACTGAAAAAGACTGGTAACAGTTTCAAATTGTGTATTCGCAATGTGAATAAGGTTATATACTCTCCCCTTGGCTACAAGTAGTCCTAACCCTCATCAGCCCATTAAGCAGTGATGGCTGATCACAAATCCTACTGGAAAAGAAGTATGGTCTATCTCGCATACAGCCCCCTTAGGGACCTGGTGGCCATCTCTCCACCCAGACATTTGTTAGCTGGCTATAGGTATTTCCTATTGTGATATCCCTGATGAAGAGGATCCCACTAAAATACCATTAAATCCCTTCTGTACCATAGATAATGGAAACAAACATTATGGATGTAGGGACACGCGAGCCAGATGCAGGTTGGCTAGTCTAGATTACTAAGTTTGCCTGGCAGACTATCAAAGCCACAAAGAGTAATGGCTGTGTGGGGGAAAAGCCGACTTTTTCTGTATGTCATGGGAATGTGTGCATACAGGGGCTGCCTGATGGAAGCCCAATTCTTCATCAAATTCAGTACACAGCATTGGCCACATTACCAATTAGACAACCAAAAACTATGGCACCCAGAGGGGTCTCTAGATCCTCAAATTTTGCATGACCTTTTTAACTTCTGCAAGTGCTCAAAAGAGTGAAAGGAAATTCCCCTATGTGGAAGCCTTTTCCCTCCCTCACTCACATCTTGAACTATGCTTCTCCAATAGATCATTATCCTCAGCCTTCTGCTCCAGACCCTCTGATGTCACTCCCATCTCAGCAACTTGATTTCTCCCCTCCAATAACTAGATCAGAAACCCAAAGCTCCACCAGTTCTCAGACCATCGCCCCCTTTCTGAGGTAGCAGGTACATAGGTACCGCTCCACCGACTCATTCCTCTCATCTCCTGTCAGTGCCCTCACCGGGTCCCACCAGGTCCTCTTACCAGCTAACCCAATGCTCAAATGAGCTGAGGAGAGCCCTGAGACCCTTATCCAAGATGTAATATAATTGGCCTTTAAAGTTGCTTTGTCATCACTGAAAACAGGTTACTAAAATTTAAAGTCCCTCACAGGATTTTGGGATCCTCACTCCCGTCTTTCACTCTGCTCTACCTGATCTACTGCTCAAGTTTGCTGCTAGGAAATTCCCAATACCCTTTCGCATTATTCTTTTACATCTCTCTTTTCCCTCATTCTCAGATCCTCGGAGGTGCTCTCAGCCCCACCTTCCCCGTCTTTCCCCCTCTGTACCAGGCCCACAGAAAAGTCTTAAATGACCTTCTTCAGAAGTCTTCACCATGGCTGAGTTTTGAACTTTCAGCAAAACAGTCCCAATAAAGACTTTAATGTAGATAAACTTTCTCTTTCGTATTGCCCTGTTCTACTTGGCCACTGGCTAAAAATCTCAGTACTTCTAAGCTAGACAACCCCTAACTAGTTTTTCACAAAATATGTGAACAAGTCCTCTGGCCTTCATCTGGGGCTTCACAGAGATGGCTACATTTCTAAGATAAAGAAATTACCAACCTGGCTCCATGGTAACAGCTGGCAGGGGGAAAATAAGAAATGGAAGAAAAAGCTCTCCTCCTCCCAGGTGTCCTTGAAAAGTTAACTTGCCCAGAACAGAAGGAAAAACAGAAACAAATACTGCTTTTTTAAACTTCTGAAGACTGTGAACTTCTGAGCCCCATCCCTTATATGTTGGGTACAAAATTCTGAAACTACCTAAACTTGAGTTTCATGGGATTAATTGATTACAATATAAGCAATGCCCTCTGAATCCGGTTGCAACCAAATAGGACTGTTTCCCTCTCTTGAGTGCTATCTTAGGTGCCTTGCTTTGTCAGTGCCTACAACAGCATAATTCTATATACTTAAACATCGTTTATGTTTTCATGAAATGATCAGGATATGTGATAAATTGTGTAATGGTGCAGATGTTTCCCAGAGTGCTCTATCATGATGCAGGTTCATTTGAAGATCAAATAGGGGGGGCATACAACCGGTTCCACTGGGAACATATATCCCTCACTTTAGCCATCCTATTAGGAATAGGAGTTGCTGCACGGGTGGGCAGAGGAACCAGTGGCATTGTCCATGGGACACAAAAGATGACCCAATTAGAAGCAGCAATAGAGCAAAAGTAAGATATTAGAAACCTCCTTCAGGGCTTTGCATGAAACTTTAACCTCTCTCTCTGAAGTTGTTTTACAGAACAGTTGAGGGTTGGACCTCCTCTTCATTAGAGAAGCGGGGCTTTGTGCTGCATTGAGGGAAGAATGTTGTTTTTATGCTGACTATACTGGAGTCGTAATAAAATCTATGAGTAAATTTAAAAGACACCTTGAAGAGCATCAACAAATGAGAGAGGGCCCAAAAGGGTGGCTTGAGTCTTGGTTCACACAGTCCCCCTGGTTAACTACGTTTTTATCAACCCTGGCTGGTCCAATAATAATCCTCATATTATTGCTAACTATAAAACCCTGTTTGCTCAACCGTGTAATATCTTTTCTCCAGGCTCAAATTGGAGGAGTTAAACTTATGGTAATACCCCACTAGCAGACATTGAATGTGACACCCTCCAATGATCATTTTTATGATTAAAATTAGCCAGAAGAAGAAGTGGGGAATGAAATATTAATAAAATAGGTACTTGTCACATCTTGTTTTTCTGTATGCTTAACAGAACACTGTTGAAATCTTGAGAAATGTTTGCAAAATTTGTTCCCAGAATGTTCTATCCCCAGCTGCCAAATTGCAGAATGTACTCCCTCTCCCAGTTGCATGCAAACCGCCCACTCGCCCTGACCCATCAATACAATTCCCTCCCTTCTCTCTCCAGGGAAAGTATATAAGCTCTACTTCAGCTATTCTCAGGGCTATCTGCTCTATTCAGGTGAGCTCTGAACCCCAGCATTCTGGACACCCAATAAACCCTTTGATGTTGCATGAGATAGCCTGTTGGTAGTCTCCTCCTCTGAAGCTCGCACCACGTTTACTTGGATGATTGAATGTAGAAGAGAACATCCAGTCAAAAAGGGATAGTCTGTAGCATTAGGAAGATAGTCAGTAAGTTTAGGAAGAAGGGTGAGTATAAGATTTGGAACAAAAGTTTCTTAGCAATAGGATTTCGATTAGAGAGTGAATGTAAATGTCAGCACAAGTGAAGAGTCAGTCACAATGATGAAGTGGGGAAAATATGTAGGAAAGCATATATCAATAGAGACATTACAAAATCAGGCAAAGTATAAAGTGTGTGATAGGATTAGACATTTTGAACAGGGTTGAGTTTAAATATATAATCTTAGGAAGAAACAAAGATATAGTCACAAATAGGATTGACATTTGAGAGCATTGGGCAAATTTCAGGTGGATGAATATTTTGAGAATAATCTTGTGAATAGTTGATTATAAATCCACATACATGAACATGAATGAATTTAGGGAGTGAATATAAGACACATATATTTCATATTTTGAAAAATCTGGAGAGTGTATATATATATATATATATATATATATATACACACACATATATATATATATATATATATATATATATATATATATATATATACATATATATACATATACATAAAACAAACACACAGACAAAAAAGTAGCAATATATATGTCAATCAAAATTCATTATAAAATATATACCATCCACAGATCTAAAAATATTCATTTTACTGAACATGGATTTATGTATAATGCTGTTCAACTAGCAAGCTCACCCATAGGTTGAATATTCAGTTCCAACAGGGTTTAGTAGGAGTGATCTCTTCTAACAATTTGTATCTGCCAAGTCAGCCACCTCACAAGAATGTACGTGTGGTACCAGATAGGAATCTATATGTGCATATAAGAATACAGAGAAAGGGAGACATCAATTCACATATTTGTTAACCTTAAAGATACAAGGACAACTATTTCAACAAACAATTGACTAGATTTATAACTCCAACTCTGTATCATGCAAAAGGCAAGTCCATCTATACACCATGCCTACTCTGAACTGCTTGTATTTCTATTCTTTATGGGTTATTTTTCTCCATCATATTAGGATTAGTAGTCAGAGTCTGGTAGGGTATGGGTTAGAGTCAGGTATTCAGTATTTTGAATTGAAAATAGGACACTGAATCCAATGTGTATGCAAATATATGCTACGGAAAAATCTTCCCACTCTCCTCCAGAACAATGCCTTGACATTACCTTCGCCCCAAGTAAGACACAATTAGAGGAGAAGAGTTAGAAAATCTGTGAATACATATCTAGAATGGAAAATGCTCCAGATTTCACATCTTTGGAGGTGGTAGAGGAGTTTCCAAAAGTAAGAGACAGGGTAAACACTCCACAAACATGGAGCTCTGCTGGCCAAAAGACTTTTTGAGAATCTGCCTCTGAGGTTGGGCACTTGAAATATATGTTGTTGTCAGGAGCTTTAGCTTTATTTGTAGTGAAACCATCAAAGCTGGATCTGCATCTATGTGACTTGGAGGAAATGATTACTTATTTTCAAATAAAAATGAGGCAGCAGTGATGAATTCTCTTTTTGTAGGTAAACATTGACCACTGAGGGTAAGGGTCTTCCCGTGTGGACTGTGAAACCAATGGTCATCCTCCAATTTTCGTGGTGTTTCTTGCTGCTGCACTGGGAGTTTGGTATTTGCTTCATGAAATACAACGAGTTCAAATGGGACACAGTGCTGAAGGGAGTTCTGTCAGGTGTGGTTGGCAGGGTCTCCAGGAGAATGCACCAACCAGGGTTCTATCTCAAGTAGATTGCCCCCTTGACAATAGCAACATGATACTGAACATTGCTCTGAAACCTCTCCATATAAAAATATGCCTTTACCTATATGGGTGTGATGGTTGCACCATGTCAGTCACAGCCATTTGGAAGCCAATGGAAGATCCACATGGCCCCACCACAGATGTTTTATCACACATTTGCATAACACAGCTCTAGGCCCACTACTTACCAGGCCCCAACTTACTGGCATCTCTGTTCTACACCATTTTCATGAAACCCAGTCAATCAAGGCCCTGTCTGGTATACTCATGATCATCAACAGGACATCAAAGGTCCTCCAGTGCCAGCTGGTCATCGGAATTTCTAAAATTTCATGGTAATTATCTAGCATTTTTTCACAGATGCATTTGGAGGCAATGTTGGTTTCAATTCATTCAGGAACCATTAAATGGTGAGGAAGCTAATTTCAGGGAAATCTCTGGAGCACTCTCACAGGCAAGTCTACCCAAAGAGTGGCCAAAAAGTCACATGAAGCCAGGCCCATTGAGGTCTACAAAGCGAGGTCCAAGTGTGTTTTGAATCTCAATTATGCCTGCCAAGTCTTTCAGAATAAAATCATGTAATATCCTGGCTGTGATTCCCAGTGTTCTGTGGAAAGCCACTCTGGGCTTTGATCCCAGGTTCCAATGGCAACTCTCACTCCTGGCCTCCTAAAATCCCAACACAATTCATGTCAATACTTCTCTGAGGTCAGTTCCAGAACTCAGTCTCTAAGGGGAATCACAGCAGAATTCAAGCCCAGGTTTACCCAGTCATCTCTTCCAACTGCCACACAAATTACCACAATTATAACCAAAACACTCCTACATGGCCCTCATCTTCTACCATAAAGATACTCATCATAACATCTGGATGGAGGTTTTCATGAGAGGCACATCCCAAGACAGTGTCCAAAATAAGCTCCCTTGCCCCTCATTTGCCGAATGTCAGGGTGGCTTGGACACCCTTCCTGTGAACCAGGAGTGATCAAATAGGCCTGCCCTTAATACTGCTTCGCTTCTCCAATTTGAGGCTCTCTGACTGTGGGGTCTAGATTCTTTTTGTGAATTGGAGTCATAAGAAAAGCCAAGCCCCTCTGCAGAGATTTGAAGAACTCATTTCACCCAAAGAATCCCTATTCTGACATGATGGATTTCAGAAACCTAACAAAGGAAGGCAATATAATTCATGCACATTGATTGAACGTTTTTCCATTTTGGTTTAGATGCACATATGGGATCTTTCTTTACATCCATCAGGTGCTGAGAATCTAAGTCACAGGTAAAAACAGGGCAAAGGGCCTGAATCAGACACATCCTTTTCCAATGAAATTAAGCAAAGAGCCAGAGGTGATGCACATTCATTTCCACTTGAAAACTGTTTTCTTCAGGCTTAACAAAGGGGTTGCATGAGACAAAGACCTTCCTGATATTCAGGGCAACAGAACAATAGGTAAGCAAAAGGCCCAAAGCAGGGTATATCCACTGAGACTTTCCTGGTCACACTGATATCTGAGTTTTCTGAGATGCTGGCCATTCCATTCAGGTATCCAGTACATGGCCATGTCAAAGACCTTGGATTTGGTACATATCTTGGACACATAACCATGAGCCTATTCTAGAGAGTGGCCAGAATTCAGGAAGAAAACAGGGACTTAGGAAGGTATTAGGTGTTGCCCGTGCATAAGGCAAGCCACACTCCATTCATAAATTGGGCAGGATGAATGCTGGGAAGCTTTATACTAGACATGACACATCCGTTGCTGCATTCTCTTTTCTCATGTCTACTACCACAGGCACAGTGGGATACACAGACATGGAAACACTCACCTCTTCAAATGACTTACCGGAAACAGTTCACTCCAAAACAAACAAACCGCCATTCCTACCTATTTTCAGAACATGAGACAAAGCACAAACCCACACCCACTCCCAAAAAGGCACCTTCTTCCCCATAGGTGTATGACTAACCAGAGTGTCCTCTGACTGGTGGCCATACTCTGTTCTTCCGAAATGGCCTGTCCTCTCTCAGATCTGTTTTCCTTGGCCAACTCTGTAAAGTTGTAAGGAAAAAGTGGAGAGCCAGTACCTGCTTTCTCAGGAAAGCTCCCTATTCAGAGCTCTCCAGGCATTTGGTAATCCCACTTCAGTAGGTACCAAGAATGACTGACTCTATCTTTGGTAAATCCAAACAAGTGAGCCCACTGGGACTGGGCCTGGGACTGCCTCTGGGTGCCTGGCTCCTTGGATACAAAGTTCAGAGAGTTCCATCACCAAGGAAATGAGGTATGTCACATTCTTTGGAACTGAATGAGGTCACTGCCTTGGCAAATGTATATCTTATGATGTTCAAAAACTGAAGAAATAATAATGTACCAGTGTCGAATACAAATGAATGACAAATTACATATCATGTCCCATAGGAGTCTACTTGCATTGATGTTAGACTGGGTCAGTTACTGTAGAATAATTAGGATTTGTATGCACCATTCACTGAAGTTAGTTTTCAGTACTAGGAAACAAATATGTATTTCAGGTGGATGAATATTTCTGATTATAATCTTGTGAAAAGTGGATTATAAATCCACATACATGAACATGAATGAATTTAGAGAGTGTATATTAGACACATATATTTCATATTTTGAAAAATTTGGAGAGTATATCTATATCTATATCTATATCTATATCCATATCTATATATATATACACACACACACACACAAACACACACACACAACACTCACAGACATTAAAAAGTACCAATATAAATGCCAATCGAATTCATCAGTAAATATATATCATCCACAAATGCAAAAATATTTATTTTACTGAACATGAGTTAATGTATAATGTTGTTCTACTAGGACGCTCTCCTATAGGTTGAATTTTCATTTCCAACAGCATTTAGGAGGAGTGAACTCTTCTCACAATTTGTATCTCCCAAGGCAGCCACCTCACAAAAATGTACGTGTGATACCTGGTAGGATTCTATATATGCATATAAATATACATGTGTGAATAGGCTACAGAAAAGGGAAACAAGAATTCACATATTTGTTAAGTTTAAAAACACATGGAGAATATTTCAATTAAAATTTGACTAGATTTATAACTCCTACCTTATATAATGCAAATGTCAAGTCCAACAATACAACATGTCTCCTCTGAAGTGCTTGTATTTCTATTGTGTTGGGTTAATTTTCTCCATTATATTAGGATGAATAGTCTGAGTCTACTAGGTATGGGTTAGTGTCAGGGATTCAGTATTTCGAATGGAAAATTGGAAAATGAATCCAATGTGTATGTAAATATATGCTGCACAAATATCCTAGTGCTCTCATCCAGAACAATGACTTGACATTACCTTCACCACAAGTAAGACACAATTAGAGGAGAAGAGTTACAAAATCAGTGAATACATATCTGGAATGGAAAATGCTCAGGAGTTCACAACCTTGGAGGTGGTACAGCAGTTTCCAAAACTAAGGGACAGGGTAAACACTCCAAAAACATGGAGCTCTGCTGGCCTAAAAACTTTTTGAGAAACTGCCACTGAGTTTTGCACTTGAAATATATGTTGTTTTCAGGAGATTTGGCTTCCTTTGTAGTGAGACCATCAAAGCTGGGTCTGCATCTATGTGACCTGGAGGACATGGTTTCTTATTTCCAAAGAACTAGATGAAGCAGTGCTGAATCCTCTCTTTGAAGGTAAACTGAGGCCACAGGGGACTATGTGTCTCCCCGTGTGGACTGTGAAGCCATTTGGTCCTCTTCCACTTTTTGTGGAGTTTTTGCTGCTGCACTGTGAGTTTGGTATTTGTTTCACAAAATACTAGGAGCTAAACTGGGACACAGTGCTGGAGGGAGTTCTGTCACGTGTGGTGGGTCAGGGTCTGCAAGAGAATGCACCAACTAGGCTCCTATTTCTCACAGCTTGCCCCATTGCCCCCTTGTCCATATCAACCTGATTCTTAATTTTCCTCTGAAAACCCTCCATATAACAATATGCCTTTACATATAAGGGTCTGCTGGCAGCACCATGTCAGTTACAAGCCATTTGGAATCCAATGGTATATCCACATGGACCTACCACGGATGTTTTATCAAACACCTCCCCACCACTGCTCTAGACCCACTACTCAGCAGGCTCCAACTTACTGGCATCTCTGTTCTACACCATTTTCATGAAACTCAGTAAGTCAAGGCACTGTCTGGTATAATCATGATCAGCAACAGGACATCCAATGTTTCTCCAGTGCCACCTGGTCATAGGAATTTCAAAAATTTCATGGTATTTATCTAGCCATTTTTCAAGCATGAAGTTGGAGGCACTGTGGATTTCAGTTCATTCAGCAAACATTAAATGGTGAGGAAGCTCATTTCAATGAAATCTCTGGAGAACTCTCACAGGCATGGCTTCCCAAAGAGTGGACAAACGGTCACATTAGGCCAGGCCCATTGAGGTCTACAATGTGAGGTCCATGTGTGTTTTGACTCTCAACTATGGCTGCCATTTCTTTAAGAATAAAATCATGTGATATCCTTGCTGAGATTTCCAGTCCTCTGTTGAAATCCACCCGAGGCCTTGGTCTCAGTTTCCAAGAGCGACTTTCATGCGTGGCCTCTTAAAATCCCAACAAAATTCATGGCAATGCTTCTCTGAGTTCATTTCCAAAACCCAGTCTCTAAGGGGAATCACACCAGAGTTCAACCCCACGTGTACCCAGTCATTTTTTCCAATGCCACACAAATGACCAAAATCAAAACCAAAACACTCCCACATGGCCCTCATCTTATTCCATATAGTCAATCATCTTAACCTCTGGCTGGAGGTTTCCATGAGGGGCGCAGCCCAAGACAGTGTCCAAAATCAGCTCCTTTGCCCCTCATTTGCCTAAAGTCAGGGTAGCCTGGACACCGTTTCTGTGAACCAGGAGTGAACAAATAAGCCTGCCTTTAATACTTCTTTGTTTCTCCAATTTCAGGCCTACTGATTTTAGGTATCAATTCTTTAGGTGATTTAGAGTCATGTGAAAACACAAGCACCTCTGCAGGGCTTTGAAGAACTCATTTGACCCAAAGAATTCCTATTCTCATTTGATGGAGTGCAGGAACCTAACAGAGGAAGGCAAGAGACTTCATCCACAATGAATGATATTTTTTGCCATTTTGGTTTTGGAAGCTCACATGGGATCATTCTTAAGATCCATCAGGTGCTGAGAATCTAAGTCACAGCCACACACAGGTCCAAAGGCTGATAAAGACACATCTCTTTCCAAAGCAATTAAGCAAAGAGCATCAGGTGAGGCCCATTCATTTCCATTTGAAAACTGTTTTCTTCAGGCTTCACAAAGGGGTGGCCTGAGGCAAAGACCTTCCTGACATTCAGTGCAACACAACAATAAGTAAGCAAAAGGCCCAAAGCAGGGTTTCTGCACTGAGATTTTTTTGGTCACACTGATATCTGAGTTTTCTGAGATGCTCGCCATTCTCTTCAGGTATCCAGTACATGGCCATGTCACAGAGCTTGGCGGTGGTACATTTTTTGGACGCAAATCCATGAGCCTATTCTGGAGAGTGGCCAGAATTCAGGAAGAAAACAACAACTTAGAAAGATAGCAGGTGTTGCACATCGATAAGACAAGCTGCAGTCCATTCATATATTGGGCAGGATGAATTATGGGAAGATTTATACTAGACAGGACACATCCATTAATGCATTCTCTTTTCTAATGTCTACAACAACAGACACAGTGGGATACACAGAAACAGAAACCCTCGCCGTGTCAAATGACTTACTAGAAACTGTCCACTCCAAACCAAACAAACCGCCTTTCCTATCTATTCTCAGAACATGAGACAAAACAACAAACCCACACCCACTACCACAAAAGCACCTCCTTCCCCCAAGTAGGTCTGTGACTATCCGGAGTGTCCTCTGACTGGTGGGCCATACTATGTTCCCCCGAAATGGCCTGTCTTCTCTCAGATCTTGTTTCCTTGACCAACTCTGTGAAGATGTCAGGAAAAAGTGGTTAGCCACTACCTGTTTTCTCAGGAAAGGTCCATCTTCAGAGCTCTCCTGGCATTTGGCCATCCTCACATCATTAGGTACCAAGAAAACTGACTCTGTCCTTGGTGAATCCAAACAAGTGAGCCCACTGGGACTGGGACTGGGACTGCCTCTGGGTGCCTGGCTTCTTGGATACCAAGTTCAGAGAGTTCCATCACCAAGGAAATGAGCTATGTCACATTCTTTGGAACTGAATGAGGTCACTGCCTTGGCAACCACTTTGTCCTAACAGTTGCTTCCAAGGGTAACATAAGATGGAGGTTGCCCCTACTTCCTGTGACACTTTCATAAGGTAGAATGTATATCAACCATTTGCACCAGGGAACAGCTCTCCACTCAGGCCTGGTTTGGTCCATCTTCTCTACAATAAGAAGAGAGAGATTCAGATTCAGACACATCCCTTCATCCTGACCAGGTTGTTTGCCATGGAAGATGACTTTTGCTCTCTCAGGTGCTTCATACCTGCCTACAACTTCTCCAGGTATCATTTGTGCATGGACATTTGAGGTTCTCATTAAGTGGAAGGTCCCCAACTTTCCTGTATTGTAAGAACTACTCTGACAGCTCTTTTGTCCATTTTGGTTTGGGATGCACACATGGGATTTTTCTTTAGACCCATCATGTGCTGTGAATCTAAGCCACAGCCTCACATAGGGCTGAGAGGCTGATTCAGAAACATCCATTTCCAAAGCAATTAAGCAAAGAGGCACAGGTAATGACCATTCTTTTCCATTTGAAAACTATTTTCTGCAGGCTTCACAAAGTGTGGCCTGAGGCAAAGACCTTCCTGACATTCAGGGCAACAGAATAGGTAAGCCAAAGGCCCAAAGCAGGGTTTCTCCACTGAGACTTTCTTGGGCATACTGATATCTGAGTTTTCTGAGATACTCGCCATTCCCATCAGCTATCCAGTACATGGCCATGTCACAGAGATGGAGGTGGTACATATCTTGGACAAAATCATGAGCGTATTCTGGAGAGTGTCCAGAATTCAGGAAGAAAACAGGAATTTAGAAAGATGGCAGGAGTTGCCCATCCATACGGCAACCTGCAGTCCATTCATAAATTGCACAGGATGAATGCTTTGAAGCTTTCTCGTAGACAGGACACATCCATTGATGCATTCTCTTTTCTAATGTCTACAATCACTGACACAGTATGATATATAGACACAGAAACACTCACCTTGTCAAAGGACTTACTAGACACAGTCCACTCCAAAACAAACAAACCAGCTTTCCTAACTATTCTCAGAACATGAGACAAAACCACAAACTCACACTCACACCCAAAAAGTCACCTCCTTTCCCCAAGTAGGTCTGTGACTATCCGGAGTGTCCTCTGACTTGTGGGCCATACTATGTTCCCCCAAAATGGCGTGTCCTGTCTCCAATCTGGTCTCTTTGGCCAACTCTGTGAAGTTGTCAGGAGCCCATGGTGAGAAACTACCTGCTTTCTCTGGAAAGGCCAGTCTTCATAGTTTCCAGGCATTTAGCTGTCCTCACATCAGTAGGTACAAAGAAAGAGTGACTCTGTCTTGTTAAATCCAAACAAGTTAGCCCACTGGGACATGGAGTGGGTTTGACTCTGTGTGCCTGGTTTCCTGGATCCCAAGATCACAGACTTTCATTACCAAATCTGTAAGGTGATGTCACTTTCTTCAAGATCTGAATGAAGTCACTGCCTTGGAAACCACTTTGTTTTAACAGTTGCTTACATGGTTCCCAAAAGATGGAGGCTGCCTCTACTTGCTGTGACTCATTCATATGTTAGAATGGTATATCAACCATAGGCACCGGGGAACAGCTCTCCACACAGGCATGGTTTGGTCCATCTTCTCTACATTAGGAAGAGAGAGGCTAATTCAGACACATCCCATCAACCTGACCAGGTTGTTTGCCATGGAAGATGACTTTTGCTCTCTCATGTCCTTCATAGCTGCCTACATCTTCTCCAAGGATCATTTCAGCATGGACCTTTTAGGTTTTCAGCAGCTGGAAGATCGCCTATATTCCTGTATTGTAAGACCAACTCTGTCCCTGCTCTTCTGTAAAATTAGATTGAGGGAAAAGTGTATGGTTAGGGTTAATAACATGTTCAATTTGGGTTAGGAATCATTCTCTGGAATGAATATTTGTATTAGGAACCTGTGATATTTATAAGAATATATAGGTGAAATATAAGTATGAAAACAGAAATCTAGGTAAGTTTTGAAGCCCAGAAGGGCATTGGGCCCTTGATTGGGATACTTAGCATTGATTTATGTCCTGCACAGTTGTCTCAGTTAAATCAATATACTATGGCATAGGACCTTCTAATTTGGATGATTGAATGTGGAAGAGAACATCCAGTCAAAAAGGGATATTCAGTAGGATTAGGAAAATAGTCGGTAGGTTTAGATAAAAGAGTGAGTATAGGATTTGGACCAAAAGTTCTTTAGCAATAGGGTTTCAGGTAGAGAGTGATTGTAAATGTCAGCACATGTGAAGAGTCAGTCACAATGATGAACTGGGTAAAATATGTAGGAAAGCAATATTTTGAAGACGTATAAATTAATTGGGGGTACAAATAGGTGTACCTTGTGCCTATGAATATAGAGATAATGCATGAATAGACCATACTGTGAATAAATAATATAACTGGTTCGAACTTTAAATAATGGATTGAATTGATTTCTGAAAATATACAGGAAACCTAATATTCATATACAATCATCCATTCCAAACAGTTATGCTTCTAATGGTGATATTAGATTTATGGTTTATCATAAAAAGTGTGTGAGTTTTGCTTCAAAACTGATTATGAAATTAAAAAAAAATGTGTTTGCAGAGAAGTCTCATGAAAAGACCAGTCAAGAAACCGGGAGGAATACATGTGTTCTGAAGCAGGAAATGATTAAAAGTGAAAAAATACCTATAAAGTTGTGAACTTGTGGATGAAATATATATCCTATGATGTGCAAAAACTGCAGAAATATTAATGTAGCAGTGTTGAATATAAATGAACGTCAAAATACACATCATGTCCCATAGGAATCTACTTGCATTGATGTTAAACTGGGTCAGATACTGTAGAATTATTAGGATTTGTATGCACCATTCACAGAAGTGAGTTGTCAGTACAAGGAAACAAATATGTATTTCAGGTGGATGAATATTTCCAATAATAATCTTGAGAAAAGTTGATTATATTTCCTCATGCATACATGAAAGAATGTATGAATGTAGAGAGTGTATATAAGACACATATATTTCATGTTTTGATAAATCAGGAGAGTATATATATATATATATATATATATATATATATATATATATACCAAAAAAACACAGAGAAACATAAAAAAGTAGCAATATATGCCAAATGAAATTTATAATGAAATATATAACATCTACTGATGCAAAAATATATACTTTACTGAACATGAAATTATGTATAATGTTGTTGTACTAGGAAGCTCACCCATAGGTTGAATTTTTAGTTCCAACAGCGTTTAAGAGGGGTAGTCTCTTCACACAATTTATATCTGCCGAGTCAGCAACCTCACAAAAATGTACGTGTGATACCAGGTAGGATTCAATATGTACATATAAAAATACATGTGCTGTATAGGCTACAGAGAAAGGGAGGCAGGGATTCACATATTTGTTAATTTTAAAAACACATGAAAAACTATTCCAAATAAAAATTCACTAGATTTATAACACCTACCATTTATTATGCAAAAGAAAAGTTCAAAAATACACCATGCCTCCTCTGACCTGCTTGTATTTCTGTTCTATTTGGGTTATTTTTCTCCATCATATTAGGATTAGTAGTCAGAGTCTAGTAGGGTATGTGTTAGTGTCAGGGATTCAGTATTTTGAATGGAAAATAGGAAAAAGAATCCAATGTCTATCAAATATGTGCTACACAAAATATTTTCCCTCTCTCATCCAGAACAATGCCTTGACATTACCTTCACCCCAAGTAAGACACAATTAGTGGAGAAGAGTTATAAAATCTGTGAATATATAACTGGAATGGAAAATGCTCATGAGTTCACAACCTTGGATGTGGTAGAGAAGTTTCCATAAGTAAGGGACAGGTTAAAAACTCCACAAACATGGAGCTCTGCTGGCCTAAAGGACTTCTTGATAAACTGCCTCTGAGGTTGGGCACTTGAAATATATGTTGTTTTCAGGAGCTTTAGCTTCCTTTGTCGTGAGACCATCAAAGCTGGGTCTGATTCTATGTGACCTGGAGGACATGGTTTCTTATTTTCTAATGAACATGAGGCAGCAGTGGTGAATTCTCTCTTTTAAGTAAAATGTGACCAGTGCGTGCTAAGTCTCTCCCCATCTGGGCTGTGAAGCCATTTGGTCATCCTCCACTTTTTCATGGTTTTTCTTTCTCCTGCATTGGGAGTTTGGTATTTGCTTCACGAAATACAAGGAGTTCAAAAGGGACACAGTGCTGGATGGAGTTCTGCCACATGTGGTGGGTCAGGGTCTGCAGGAGAATGCACCAACCAGGCTTCTATCCCACATATCTTTTTCCCTTGTCTATTGCAACCTGATTCTTAACATTGCCATGAAACCTCTCCATATAACAAGACGCCCTTACATATTAGTGTCTGCTGACCTCACCATGTCTGTCACAAGCCATTTGGAAGCCAATGGCAAATCCATATGGCCACATCAGAGATGTATTATGACACACATACACACCACTGCTCTAGGCACACTACTCAGCAGGCACCAACTTACTGGCATGTCTGTTCTAGATCATTTTCATGAAACACAGTCAATCAAGGCACTGTCTAGTATACTCATGATAAACAACAGGACATCCAAAGGTTCTCCAGAGACATGTTGTATAGTTGGACTTGACATTTGCATTATATAAGGTAGGAGTTATAAATCTAGTCAAATTTTAATTGAAATATTCTCCATGTGTTTTTAAACTTAACAAATATGTGAATTCTTGTTTCCCTTTTCTGTAGTCTATTCACACATGTATATTTATATGCATATATAGAATCCTACCAGGTATCACACGTACATTTTTGTGAGGTGGCTGTCTTGGCAGATACAAATTGTGAGAAGAGCTCACTCCTCCTAAATGCTGTTGGAAATGAAAATTCAACCTATAGGAGAGCGTCCTAGTAGAACAATATTATACATTAACTCATGTTCAGTAAAATAAATATTTTTGCATTTGTGGATGATACATATTTACTGATGAATTTCGATTGGCATTTATATTGGTATTTTTAATGTCTGTGAGTTGTGTGTGTGTGTGTGTGTGTGTGTGTGTATAGATATAGATATACATATAGATATAGATATACTCTCCAAATTTTTCAAAATATGAAATATATGCGTCTAATATACACTCTCTAAATTCATTCATGTTCATGTATGTGGATTTATAATCCACTTTTCACAAGATTATAATCAGAAATATTCATCCACCTGAAATACATATTTGTTTCCTGAAAACTAACTTCAGTGAATGGTGCATACAAATCCTAATTATTCTACACTAACTGACCCAGTCTAACATCAATGCAAGTAGACTCCTATGGGACATGATATGTAATTTGTCATTCATTTGTATTCGACACTGGTACATTATTGTTTCTTCAGTTTTTGCACATCACAGGATATACATTTCATCCACAAGTTCACAAATTAATAAGCATTTGTTTCAACTTTCACCACTTCTTGCTTCAGAACACATGTATTGTCAGGGTTGCTTGACTGGTCTTTTCATGAGAGACTTCTTTCCAAACACATTATTTTGAATTTCCATAATCATTTTGAAGCAAAACTCACACACTCTTCATGATAAACCAAAACACAAATATTTCCATTACATATATACCTGGTTGGAATGAATGATTGTATATCAATATACGATTTCCTTTAATTTTTCAGATATCAGTTCTATTCATTATTTAAAGTTCAAAAAAGTTATATTATTTATTCACAGTATGGTCTATTCATGCTTTTTCTCTATATTCCTAGAAACAGGGTACACCTCTTTGTACCCCTGATTCTCATTTTACATCTTCAATATATTGCTCCCAGAAATGGTGAAAGAAATACTCATGTCATCTCATTATCACAGTAATATTCTGGACAAAAAAATGGAAAGGTCACACTTATGATTGTACCAAAGCCTAAATGGAAAGTGAACATGGATTTCTAAAAACATCCATGTCCAGGTTGCCTAATGCTGTCAATTGTCAATCCTATTGGTGACTACATATTTGTTTTTTTCCTAATTTATATATTCAAACTCAACCCTGTTGAAAATGTCTAATTCTATCACTCACTTTATACTTTGCCTGATTTCGTAATGTTTCTATTGATATCTGCTTTTCTACATATTTTCCCCAGTTCAACATAGTGACTGACTCTTCATATGTGCTGACATTTACATTCACTCAACAACCGAAAGTCTATTGCTAAAGAACTTTTGGTCCAAATCCTATACTCACTCTTCTTCCTAAACCTACCGACTATCTTCCTAATCCTACTGAATATCCCTTTTTGACTGGATGTTCTCTTCTAAATTCAATCATCCAATGTACAAGGTCCTATGCCATTGTATATCGAATTATCTGAGGCATCTTTGCAGAACATCATTCAAAGCTAATTATCCCAATCCAGGGCAAAACCCTTCTGGGCTTCAAATCATACCTAGATTTCTGTTTTCCTACTTATATTTCACCTCTATATTCTTGTAAATATTGCAGGTTCCCAATACCATTATGCATCACACAGAATCATTCGTAACCCAAATCAAACCTGTTTTTAACCAGAAGTATACACTGTTCCCTCAATCATTTTACAGAAGAGCAGGGACAGAGTGGTTCTTACAATACAGGAAAGTTGGGGACCTTCCACCTGATGAGAACCTCAAATGTCCATGCACAAATGATACCTGGAGAAGTTGAAGGCAGGTATGAAGCACCTGAGAGAGCAAAAGTCATCTTCCATGGCAAACAACCTGGTCAGGATGAAGGGATGTGTCTGAATCTGAATCTCTTTCTTCTTTATGTAGAGAAGATGGACCAAACCAGGCCTGAGTGGAGAGTTGTTCCCGGGTGCCAATGGTGATATACATTCTACCTTATGAAAGTGTCACAGGAAGCGTGGGCAACCTCCATTTTATGTTACTCTTTGAAGCAACAGTTAGGACAAAGTGGTTGCCAAGGCAGTGACCTCATTCAGTTCCAAAGAATGTGACATACCTCATTTCCTTGGTGATGGAACTCTGTGAACTTGGTATCCAAGAAGCCAGGCACCCAGAGGCAGTCCCAGTCCCAGTCCCAGTGGGCTCACTTGTTTGGATTTACCAAGGACAGAGTCCGTTTTCTTGGTAACTAATGATGTGAGGATGGCCAAATGCCAGGAGAGCTCTGAAGATGGACCTTTCCTGAGAAAACAGGTAGTGGCTAACCACTTTTTCCTGACATCTTCACAGAGTTGGTCAAGGAAACAAGATCTGAGAGAAGACAGGCCATTTCGGGGGAACATAGTATGGCCCACCAGTCAGAGGACACTCCGGATAGTCACAGACCTACTTGGGGGAAGGAGGTGCCTTTGTGGGAGTGGGTGTGGGTTTGTTGTTTTGTCTCATGTTCTGAGAATAGATAGGAAAGGCGGTTTGTTTGGTTTGGAGTGGACAGTTTCTAGTAAGTCATTTGACATGGCGAGTGTTTCTGTTTCTGTGTATCCCACTGTGTCCGTTGTTGTAGACATTAGAAAAGAGAATGCATTAATGGATGTGTCCTGTGTAGTATAAATCATCCCATAATTCATCCTGCCCAATATATGAATGGACTGCAGCTTGTCTTATCGATGTGCAACACCTGCTATCTTTCTAAGTTGTTGTTTTCTTCCTGAATTCTGGCCACTCTCCGAAATAGGCTCATGGATTTGTGTCCAAAATATGTACCACCTCCAAGCTCTGTGACATGGCCATGTCCTGGATAGCTGAAGAGAATGGCGAGCATCTCAGAAAACCCAGATATCAGTGTGACCAGGAAAGTCTCAGTGCAGAAACCCTGCTTTGGGCCTTTGCTTACTTATTGTTGTGTTGCACTGAATGTCAGGAAGGTCTTTGCCTCAGGCCACCCCTTTGTGAAGCCTGAAGAAAACAGTTTTCAAATGGAAATGAATGGGCCTCACCTGTAGCTCTTTGCTTAATTGCTTTGGAAAGGGATGTGTCTTTATCATCCTCTTGGGCCTGTGTGTGGCTGTGACTTAGATTCTCAGCACCTGATGGATCTTAAGAATGATCCCATGTGAGCTTCCAAAACCAAAATGGCAAAAAATTTCATTCATTGTGGATGAAGTCTTTTGCCTTCCTCTGTTAGGTTCCTGCACTCCATTAAATGACAATAGGGATTCTTTGGGTAAAATGAGTTCTTCAAAGCCCTGCAGAGGTGCTTGTGTTTTCGCATGACTCTAAATCACCTAAAGAATCGATACCTAAAATCAGTAGGCCTCAAATTGGAGAAACACAGAAGTATTAACGGCAGGCTTATTTGTTCACTCCTGGTTCACAGAAACGGTGTCCAGGCTACCCTGACTTTAGACAAATGAGGGGCAAAGGAGCTGATTTTGGACACTGTCTTGGGCTGCGCCCCTCATGGAAACCTCCAGCCAGAGGTTAAGATGATTGACTATATGGAAAAAGGTGAGGGCCATGTGGGAGTGTTTTGGTTTTAATGTTGGTCATTTGTGTGGCATTGGAAAAAATGACTGGTTCCACGTGGGCTTGAACTCTGGTGTGATTCCCCTTAGAGACTGGGTTTTGGAACTGAACTCAGAGGAGAAGCATTGCCATGAATTTTGTTGGGATTTTAAGAGGCCACGCATGAAAGTCGCTCTTGGAAACTGAGACCTAGGCCCCGGGTGGATTTCCACAGAGGCCTGGGAATCTCAGCAAGGATATCACATGATTTTATTCTTAAAGAAATGGCAGCCATAGTTGAGAGTCAAAACACACATGGACCTCACATTGTAGACCTCAATGGGCCTGGCCTAATGTGACCTTTTGTCCACTCTTTGGGAAGCCATGCCTGTGAGAGTTCTCCAGAGATTTCATTGAAATGAGCTTCCTCACCATTTAATGTTTGCTGAATGAACTGAAACCCACAGTGCCTCCAACTTCATGCTTGAAAAATGGCTAGATAAATACCATGAAATTTTTGAAATTCCTATGACCAGGTGGCACTGGAGAAACATTGGATGTCCTGTTGCTGATCATGAGTATACCAGACAGTGCCTTGATTTACTGAGTTTCATGAAAATGGTGTAGAACAGAGATGCCAGTAAGTTGGAGCCTGCTAAGTAGTGCGTCTAGAGCAGTGGTGGGGAGGTGTTTGATAAAACATCCGTGGTAGGGCCATGTTTATCTACCATTGGATTCCAAATGGCTTGTAACTGACATGGTGCAGCCAGCAGACCCTTATATGTAAAGGCATCTTGTTATATGGAGAGTTTTCAGAGGAAAATTAAGAATCAGGTTGATATGGACAAGGGGGCAATGGGGCAAGCTGTGAGAGATAGGAGCCTAGTTGGTGCATTCTCTTGCAGACCCTGACCCACCACACGTGACAGAACTCCCTCCAGCACTGTGTCCCAGTTTAGCTCCTAGTATTTTGTGAAACAAATACCAAACTCACAGTGCAGCAGCAAAAACACCACAAAAAGTGGAGGAGGACCAAATGGCTTCATAGTCCACACGGGGAGACACTTAGTCCCCAGTGGCCTCAGTTTACCTACAAAGAGAGGATTCAGCACTGCTTCATCTTGTTCATTGGAAAATAAGAAACCATGTCCTCCAGGTCACATAGATGCAGACCCAGCTTTGATGGTCTCACTACAGAGGAAGCCAAATCTCCTGAAAACAACATATATTTCAAGTGTGGAAGCTCAGAGGCAGTTTCTCAAAAAGTTTTTAGGCCAGCAGAGCTCCATGTTTGTGGAGGGTTTACTCTGTCCCTTAGTTTTGGAAACTCCTCTACCACCTCCAAGGTTGTGAACTCCTGAGCATTTTCCATTCCAGATATGTATTCACTGATTTTGTAACTCTTCTCCTCTAATTGTGTCTTACTTGGGGTGAAGGTAATGTCAAGGCTTTGTTCTGGATGAGAGCGGGAGGATATTTGTGCAGCATATATTTACATACACATTGGATTCATTTTCCAATTTTCCATTCGAAATACTGAATCCCTGACACTAACCCATACCTAGTAGACTCAGACTATTCATCCTAATATAATGGAGGAAATTAACCCAACACATTAGAAATACAAGTACTTCAGAGGAGACATGTTGTATAGTTGGACTTGACATTTGCATTATATAAGGTAGGAGTTATAAATCTAGTCAAATTTTAATTGAAATATTCTCCATGTGTTTTTAAACTTAACAAATATGTGAATACTTGTTTCCAATTTCTGTAGCCTATTCACACATGTATATTTATATGCATATATAGAATCCTACCAGGTATCACACGTACATTTTTGTGAGGTGGCTGTCTTGGCAGATACAAATTGTGAGAAGAGTTCACTCCTCCTAAAGGCTGTTGGAAATGAAAATTCAACCTATAGGAGAGCGTCCTAGTAGAACAACATTATACATTAACTCATGTTCAGTAAAATAAATATTTTTGCATTTGTGGATGATACATATTTACTGATGAATTTCGATTGGCATTTATATTGGTATTTTTAATGTCTGTGAGTTGTGTGTGTGTGTGTGTGTGTGTGTGTATAGATATAGATATAGATATAGATATAGATATACTCTCCAAATTTTTCAAAATATGAAATATATGCGTCTAATATACACTCTCTAAATTCATTCATGTTCATGTATGTGGATTTATAATCCACTTTTCACAAGATTATAATCAGAAATATTCATCCACCTGAAATACATATTTGTTTCCTAGTACTGAAAACTAACTTCAGTGAATGGTGCATACAAATCCTAATTATTCTACAGTAACTGACCCAGTCTAGCATCAATGAAAGTAGACTCCTATGGGACATGAACTGTAATTTGTCATTCATTTGTATTCGACACTGGTACATTATTGTTTCTTCAGTTTTTGCACATCACAGGATATACATTTCATCCACAAGTTCACAAATTAATAAGCATTTGTTTCAACTTTCACCACTTCTTGCTTCAGAACACTTGTATTGTCAGGGTTTCTTGACTGGTCTTTTCATGAGACTTCTTTCCAAACACATTATTTTGAATTTCCATAATCATTTTGAAGCAAAACTCACACACTCTTCATGATAAAACTAAACACAAATATTTCCATTACATATATACCTGGTTGGAATGAATGATTGTATATCAATATACGATTTCCTTTAATTTTTCAGATATCAGTTCAATTCATTATTTAAAGTTCAAAAAAGTTATATTATTTATTCACAGTATGGTCTATTCATGCTTTTTCTCTATGTTCCTAGAAACAGGGTACACCTCTTTGTACCCCTGATTCTCATTTTACATCTTCAATATATTACTCCCAGAAATGGTGAAAGAAATACTCATGTCACCTCATTATCACAGTAATATTCTGGACAAAAAATGAAAAGGTCACACTTATGATTGTACCAAAGCCTAAATGGAAAGTGAACATGGATTTCTAAAAAAATCCATGTCCAGGTTGCCTAATGCTGTCAATTGTCAATCCTATTAGTGACTACATATTTGTTTTTTTCCTAATTTATATATTCAAACTCAACCCTGTTGAAAATTTCTAATTCTATCACTCACTTTATACTTTGCCTGATTTTGTAATGTTTCTATTGATATCTGCTTTTCTACATATTTTCCCCAGTTCAACATAGTGACTGACTCTTCATATGTGCAGACATTTACATTCACTCAACAACCGAAAGTCTATTGCTAAAGAACTTTTGGTCCAAATCCTATACTCACTCTTCTTCCTAAACCTACAGACTATCTTCCTAATCCTACAGAATATCCCTTTTTGACTGGATGTTCTCTTCTACATTCAATCATCCAATGTACAAGGTCCTATGCCATTGTATATCGAATTATCTGAGGCATCTTTGCAGAACATCATTCAAAGCTAAGTATCCCAATCAAGGGCAAAACTCTTCTGGGCTTCAAATCATACCTAGATTTCTGTTTTCCTACTTATATTTCACCTCTATATTCTTGTAAATATTGCAGGTTCCCAATACCATTATTCATCACACAGAATCACTCGTAACCCAAATCAAACCTGTTTTTAACCCCAAGTATACACTGTTCCCTCAATCATTTTACAGAAGAGCAGGGAGAGAGTGGTTCTTACAATACAGGAAAGTTGGGGACCTTCCACCTGATGAGAACCTCAAATGTCCATGCACAAATGATACCTGGAGAAGTTGTAGGCAGGTATGAAGCACCTGAGAGAGCAAAAGTCATCTTCCATGGCAAACAACCTGGTCAGGATGAAGGGATGTGTCTGAATCTGAATCTCTCTCTTCTTATTGTAGAGAAGATGGACCAAACCAGGCCTGAGTGGAGAGCTGTTCCCGGGTGCCAATGGTGATATACATTCTACCTTATGAAAGTGTCACAGGAAGCGGGAACAACCTCCATTTTATGTAACCCTTTGAAGCAACTGTTAGGACAAAGTGGTTGCCAAGGCAGTGACCTCATTCAGTTCCAAAGAATGTGACATACCTCATTTCCTTGGTGATGGAACTCTCTGAACTTGGTATCCAAGAAGCCAGGCACCCAGAGCAGTCGCAGTCCCAGTCCCAGTGGGCTCACTTGTTTGGATTTACCAAGGACATAGCCAGTTTTCTTGGTACCTAATGATGTGAGGATGGCCAAATGCCAGGAGAGCTCTGAAGATGGACCTTTCCTGAGAAAACAGGTAGTGGCTAAACACTTTTTCCTGACATCTTCACAGAGTTGGTCAAGGAAACAAGATCTGAGAGAAGACAGGCCATTTCGGGGGAACATAGTATGGCCCACCAGTCAGAGGACACTCCGGATAGTCACAGACCTACTTGGGGGAAGGAGGTACCTTTGTGGGAGTGGGTTCGGGTTTGTTGTTTTGTCTCATGTTCTCAGAATAGATAGGAAAGGCGGTTTGTTTGGTTTGGAGCAGACAGTTTCTAGTAAGTCATTTGACACGGCGAGTGTTTCTGTTTCTGTGTATCCCACTGTGTCCGTTATTGTAGACATTAGAAAAGAGAATGCATTAATGGATGTGTCCTGTCTAGTATAAATCATACCAAAATTCATCCTGCCCAATATATGAATGGACTGCAGCTTGTCTTATCGATGTGCAACACCTGCTATCTTTCTAAGTTGTTGTTTTCTTCCTGAATTCTGGCCACTCTCCAGAATAGGCTCATGGATTTGTGTCCAAAATATGTACCACCTCCAAGCTCTGTGACATGGCCATGTACTGGATAGCTGAAGAGAATGGCGAGCATCTCAGAAAACTCAGATATCAGTGTGACCAGGAAAGTCTCAGTGCAGAAACCCTGCTTTGGGCCTTTTGCTTACTTATTGTTGTGTTGCACTGAATGTCAGGAAGGTCTTTGCCTCAGGCCACCCCTTTGTGAAGCCTGAAGAAAACAGTTTTCAAATGGAAATGAATGGGCCTCACCTGTGGCTCTTTGCTTAATTGCTTTGGAAAGGGATGTGTCTTTATCAGCCTCTTGGGCCTGTGTGTGGCTGTGACTTAGATTCTCAGCACCTGATGGATCTTAACAATGATCCCATGTGAGCTTTCAAAACCAAAATGGCAAAAAATTTCATTCATTGTGGATGAAGTCTCTTGCCTTCCTCTGTTATGTTCCTGCACTCCATCAAATGACAATAGGGATTCTTTGGGTCAAATGAGTTCTTCAAAGCCCTGCAGAGGTGCTTGTGTTTTCGCATGACTCTAAATCACCTAAAGAATCGATACCTAAAATCAGTAGGCCTCAAATTGGAGAAACACAGAAGTATTAACGGCAGGCTTATTTGTTCACTCCTGGTTCACAGAAACGGTGTCCAGGCTACCCTGACTTTAGACAAATGAGGGGCAAACGAGCTGATTTTGGACACTGTCTTGGGCTGCGCCCCTCATGGAAACCTCCAGCCAGAGGTTAAGATGATTGACTATATGAAATAAGATGAGGGCCATGTGGGAGTGTTTTGGTTTTAATTTTGGTCATTTGTGTGGCATTGGAAAAAATGACTGGGTCCACGTGGGCTTGAACTCTGGTGTGATTCCCCTTAGAGACTGGGTTTTGGAACTGAACTCAGAGAAGCATTGCCATGAATTTTGTTGGGATTTTAAGAGGCCATGCATGAAAGTCGCTCTTGGAAACTGAGACCTAGGCCCCGGGTGGATTTCCACAGAGGCCTGGGAATCTCAGCAAGGATATCACATGATTTTATTCTTAAAGAAATGGCAGCCATAGTTGAGAGTCAAAACACACATGGACCTCACATTGTAGACCTCAATGGGCCTGGCCTAATGTGACCTTTTGTCCACTCTTTGGGAAGCCATGCCTGTGAGAGTTCTCCAGAGATTTCATTGAAATGAGCTTCCTCACCATTTAATGTTTGCTGAATAAACTGAAACCCACAGTGCCTCCAACTTCATGCTTGAAAAATGGCTAGATAAATACCATGAAATTTTTGAAATTCCTATGACCAGGTGGCACTGGAGAAACATTGGATGTCCTGTTGCTGATCATGAGTATACCAGACAGTGCCTTGATTTACTGAGTTTCATGAAAATGGTGTAGAACAGAGATGCCAGAAATTTGGAGCCTGCTGAGTAGTGGGTCTAGAGCAGTGGTGGGGAGGTGTTTGATAAAACATCCATGGTAGGGCCATGTGGATCTACCATTGGATTCCAAATGGCTTGTAACTGACATGGTGCAGCCAACAGACCCTTATATGTAAAGGCATCTTGTTATATGGAGAGTTTTCAGAGGAAAATTAAGAATCAGGTTGATATGGACAAGGGGGCAATGGGGCAAGCTGTGAGAGATAGGAGCCTAGTTGGTGCATTCTCTTGCAGACCCTGACGCACCGCACGTGAAAGAACTCCCTCCAGCACTGTATCCCAGTTTAGCTCCTAGTATTTTGTGAAACAAATACCAAACTCACAGTGCAGCAGCAAAAACACCACAAAAAGTGGAAGAGGACCAAATGGCTTCACAGTCCACACGGGGAGACACTTAGTCCCCAGTGGCCTCAGTTTACCTACAAAGAGAGGATTCAGCACTGCTTCATCTTGTTCATTGGAAAATAAGAATCCATGTCCTCCAGGTCACATAGATGCAGACCCAGCTTTGATGTTCTCACTATAGAGGAATCCAAATCTCCTGAAAACAACATATATTTCAAGTGTGGAAGCTCAGAGGCAGTTTCTCAAAAAGTTTTTAGGCCAGCAGAGCTCCATGTTTGTGGAGTGTTTACCCTGTCCCTTAGTTTTGGAAACTCCTCTACCACCTCCAAGGTTGTGAACTCCTGAGCATTTTCCATTCCAGATATGTATTCACTGATTTTGTAACTCTTCTCCTCTAATTGTGTCTTACTTGGTGTGAAGGTAATGTCAAGGCATTGTTCTGGATGAGAGCGGGAGGATATTTGTGCAGCGCTATTTACATACACATTGGATTCATTTTCCAATTTTCCATTCGAAATACTGAATCCCTGACACTAACCCATACCTAGTAGACTCAGACTATTCATCCTAATATAATGGAGAAAATTAACCCAACACATTAGAAATACAAGTACTTCAGAGGAGACATGTTGTATAGTTGGACTTGACATTTGCATTATATAAGGTAGGAGTTATAAATCTAGTCAAATTTATTTGAAATATTCTCCATGTGTTTTAAACTTAACAAATATGTGAATTCTTGTTTCCTTTTTCTGTAGTCTCTTCACACACGTATATTTATATGCATATATAGAATCCTACCAGGTATCACACGTACATTTTTGTGAGGTGGCTGTCTTGGCAGATACAAATTGTGAGAAGAGTTCACTCCTCCTAAATGCTGTTGGAAATGAATATTCAACTTATAGGAGAGCATCCTAGTAGAACAACATTATACATTAACTCATGTTCAGTAAAATAAATATTTTTGCATTTGTGGATGATACATATTTACTGATGAATTTCGATTGGCATTTATATTGGTACTTTTTAATGTCTGTGAGTTGTGTGTGTGTGTGTGTGTGTGTGTGTATATATACATAGATATAGATATAGATATACTCTCCAAATTTTTCAAAATATGAAATATATGTGTCTAATATACACTCTCTAAATTCATTCATGTTCATGTATGTGGATTTATAATCCACTTTTCACAAGATGATAATCAGAAATATTCATCCACCTGAAATACATATTTGTTTCCTAGTACTGAAAACTAACTTCAGTGAATGGTGCATACAAATCCTAATTATTCTACAGTAACTGACCCAGTCTAACATCAATGCAAGTAGACTCCTATGGGACATGATATGTAATTTGTCATTCATTTGTATTCGACACTGGTACATTATTGTTTCTTCAGTTTTTGCACATCACAGGATATACATTTCATCCACAAGTTCACAAATTAATAAGCATTTGTTTCAACTTTCACCACTTCTTGCTTCAGAACACATGTATTGTCAGGGTTTCTTGACTGGTCTTTTCATGAGACTTCTTTCCAAACACATTATTTTGAATTTCCATAATCATTTTGAAGCAAAACACACACTCTTCATGATAAACCAAAACACAAATATTTCCATTACATATATACCAGGTTGGAATGAATGATTGTATATCAATATACGATTTCCTTTAATTTTTCAGATATCAGTTCAATACATTATTTAAAGTTCAAAAAAGTTATATTTTTTATTCACTGTATGGTCTATTCATGCTTTTTCTCTATGTTCCTAGAAACAGGGTACACCTCTTTGTACCCCCGATTCTCATTTTACATCGTCAATATATTGCTCCCAGAAATTGTGAAAGAAATACTCATGTCACCTTATTATCACAGTAATATTCTGGACAAAAAATGGAAAGGTCACACTTATGATTGTACCAAAGCCTAAATGGAAAGTGAACATGGATTTCTAAAAACATCCATGTCCAGGTTGCCTAATGCTGTCAATTGTCAATCCTATTGGTGACTACATATTTGTTTTTTTCCTAATTTATATATTCAAACTCAACCCTGTTGAAAATGTCTAATTCTATCACTCACTTTATACTTTGCCTGATTTCGTAATGTTTCTATTGATATCTGCTTTTCTACATATTTTCCCCAGTTCAACATAGTGACTGACTCTTCATATGTGCTGACATTTTCATTCACTCAACAACCGAAAGTCTATTGCTAAAGAACTTTTGGTCCAAATCCTATACTCACTCTTCTTCCTAAACCTACCGACTATCTTCCTAATCCTACTGAATATCCCTTTTTGACTGGATGTTCTCTTCTACATTCAATCATCCAATGTACAAGGTCTTATGCCATTGTATATCGAATTATCTGAGGCATCTTTGCAGAACATCATTCAAAGCTAAGTATCCCAATCAAGGGCAAAACCCTTCTGGGCTTCGAATCATACCTAGATTTCTGTTTTCCTACTTATATTTCACCTCTATATTCTTGTAAATATTTCAGGTTCCCAATACCATTATTCATCGCACAGAATCACTCGTAATCCAAATCAAACCTGTTTTTAACCCCAAGTATACACTGTTCCCTCAATCATTTTACAGAAGAGCAGGGACAGAGTGGTTCTTACAATACAGGAAAGTTGGGGACCTTCCATCTGATGAGAACCTCAAATGTCCATGCACAAATGATACCTGGAGAAGTTGTAGGCAGGTATGAAGCACCTGAGAGAGCAAAAGTCATCTTCCATGGCAAACAACCTGGTCAGGATGAAGGGATGTGTCTGAATCTGCCTCCCTCTCTTCTTATTGTACAGAAGATGGACCAAACCAGGGCTGAGTGGAGAGCTGTTCCCGGGTGCCAATGGTGATATACATTCTACATTATGAAAGTGTCACAGGAAGTAGGGGCAACCTCCATCTTATGTTACCCTTGGAAGCAACTGTTAGGACAAAGTGGTTGCCAAGGCAGTGACCTCATTCAGTTCCAAAGAATGTGACATACCTCATATCCTTGGTGATGGAACTCTCTGAACTTGGTATCCAAGAAGCCAGGCACCCAGAGGCAGTCCCAGTCCCAGTCCCAGTGGGCTCACTTGTTTGGATTCACCAAGGACAGAGTCAGTTTTCTTGGTACCTAATGATGTGAGGATGGCCAAATGCCAGGAGAGCTCTGAAGATGGACCTTTCCTGAGAAAACAGGTAGTGGCTAAGCACTTTTTCCTGACATCCTCACAGAGTTGGTCAAGGAAACAAGATCTGAGAGAAGACAGGCCATTTCGGGGGAACATAGTATGGCCCACCAGTCAGAGGACACTCCGGATAGTCACAGACGTACTTGGGGGAAGGAGGTGCCTTTGTGGGAGTGGGTGTGGGTTTGTTGTTTTGTCTCATGTTCTGAGAATAGATAGGAAAGGCGGTTTGTTTGGTTTGGAGTGGACAGTTTCTAGTAAGTCATTTGACATGGCGAGTGTTTCTCTTTCTGTGTATCCCACTGTGTCCGTTGTTGTAGACATTAGAAAAGAAAATGCATTATTGGATGTGTCCTGTCTAGTATAAATCTTCCCATAATTCATCCTGCCCAATATATGAATGGACTGCAGCCTGTCTTATCGATGTGCAACACCTGCTATCTTTCTAAGTGGTTGTTTTCTTCCTGAATTCTGGCCACTCTCCAGAATAGGCTCATGGATTTGTGTCCAAAATATGTACCACCTCCAAGCTCTGCTACATGGCCATGTACTGGATAGCTGAAGAGAATGGCGAGCATCTCAGAAAACTCAGATATCAGTGTGACCAGGAAAGTCTCAGTGCAGAAACCCTGCTTTGGGCCTTTTGCTTACTTATTGTTGTGTTGCACTGAATGTCAGGAAGGTCTTTGCCTCAGGCCACCACTTTGTGAAGCCTGAAGAAAACAGTTTTCAAATGGAAATGAATGGGCCTCACCTGTGGCTCTTTATCAGCCTCTTGGACCTGTGTGTGGCTGTGACTTAGATTCTCAGCACCTGATGGATCTTAAGAATGATCCCATGTGAGCTTCCAAAACCAAAATGGCAAAAAATATCATTCATTGTGGATGAAGTCTCTTGCCTTCCTCTGTTAGGTTCCTGCACTCCATCAAATGACAATAGGGATTCTTTGGGTCAAATGAGTTCTTCAAAGCCGTGCAGAGGTGCTTGTGTTTTCGCATGACTCTAAATCACCTAAAGAATCGATACCTAAAATCAGTAGGCCTCAAATTGGAGAAACAAAGAAGTATTAACGGCAGGATTATTTGTACACTCCTGGTTCACAGAAACGGTGTCCAGGCTACCCTGACTTTAGGCAAATGAGGGGCAAACGAGCTGATTTTGGACACTGTCTTGGGCTGCGCCCCTCATGGAAACCTCCAGCCAGAGGTTAAGATGATTGACTATATGGAATAAGATGAAGGCCATGTGGGAGTGTTTTGGTTTTAATTTTGGTCATTTGTGTTGCATTGGAAAAAATAACTGGGTCCACGTGGGCTTGAACTCTGGTGTGATTCCCCTTAGAGACTGGGTTTTGGAACTGAACTCAGAGAAGCATTGCAATGAATTTTTTTAGGATTTTAAGAGGCCACGCATGAAAGTCCCTCTTGGAAACTGAGACATAGGCCCCGGGTGGATTTCCACAGAGGCCTGGGAATCTCAGCAAGGATATCACATGATTTTATTCTTAAAGAAATGGCAGCCATAGTTGAGAGTCAAAACACACATGGACCTCACATTGTAGACCTCAATGGGCCTGGCCTAATGTGACCTTTTGTCCACTCTTTGGGAAGCCGTGCCTGTGAGAGTTCTCCAGAGATTTCATTGAAATGAGCTTCCTCACCATTTAATGTTTGCTGAATGAACTGAAACCCACAGTGCCTCCAACTTCATGCTTGAAAAATGGCTAGATAAATACCATGAAATTTTTGAAATTCCTATGACCAGGTGGCACTGGAGAAACATTGGATGTCCTGTTGCTCATTATGAGTATACCAGACACTGCCTTGATTTACTGAGTTTCATGAAAATGGTGTAGAACATATTTGTGTATGCAAATATGTGCTACACAAAATCTTCCTACTCTCATTCACAACAATACCTTGACACTATCTTTGCCCCAAGTAAGACAAAATAAAGAAGAAGAGTTAGAAAATCTGTGAATACATATCAGGAATGGAACATGATTGCGAGTTCACAATCTTGGAGGTGGTAGAAGAGTTTCCAAAAGTAAGGGACAGGGTAAATATTGCACAAATATGGAGATGTGCCAGCCTAAAGACTTCTGGAGAACCTGCCTCTGAGGTTGGCCACTTGAAGTATATGTTGTTGTCAGGACCTATGGCTTCCTTTCTAGTGAGACCACCAAAGCTGGGTCTCCATCTATGTGACCTGCAGAACATGGTTTCTTATTTTCCAAAGAAAGTGAGGCAGCAAGGCTGAATTCTCTCTTTGTAAGTAAACTCTTGCCACTGAAGGCTAAGTGTGGCCCCGTGTGGACTGTGAAGCCATTTGGTAATCCTCCACTTTTCATGGTGTTCTTGCTGCTGCACTGGGAGTTTGGTATTGGCTTCAGGAAATACAAGAAATTCAACTGGGTCACAGTGCTGGAGGGAGATCTGTCACGTGTTGTGCGTCAGGGTCTGCAGGAGAATGCACCAACCAGGCTTCTATCCCACATAGCTTGCCCCCTTGACCATAGCAACCTGATTCTGAACATTGACCTGAAACCTCTCCATTCAACAAGATGCCTTTACATACAAGGGTCTGCTGGCTGCACCATGTCAGTTACAAGCCTTTTGGCAGATCCACATAATCCCAACACAGAAGTTTTATCACAGACCTGCAAAACACTCCTCTAGGCCCACTACTCAACAGACTTTAACTTATTTGCATCACTGTTCTACACCATTTTCATGAAACCCAGTCAATCAAGGCACTGTCTGGTACACTCATGATCAGCAACAGGAAATCCAAAGTGTATCCAGTGACACCTGGTGATGGGAATTTCAAATTTTTATGATGTTTATCTAGCCATTTTTCAAGGATGAGGTTGGAGGCACTGTGGGATTTAATTCATTCTGGAAACATCAAATGGTGAGAAAGCCCATTTCAATGAAACATCTGGAGAACTCTCACAGGCAAGACTTCCCAAAGAGTGGCCAAATGATCAAATGAAGCCAGGCCCATTGAGGTCTACAATGTGAGGTCCATGTGTGTTTTTACTCTCAACTATTGCTGTCAAGTCTTAAAGAATAAAATCATGTGATATTCTGGCTCAGATTCCCAGTGCTCTGTGGGAAGCCCCCTGGACCTAGATCTCAGTTTCCAAAGGCCACTACCATGTGTGGCCTCCAAAAATCCCAACACAATTCATGGCAATACATCTCTGCAGTAATTTCCAAACTCAGTCTCTAAGAAGACTCACACCAGAGTTCAAGCCAAGGTGGACCCAGTCATCTCTTCCATCAGCCAAACAAATGACCACAATTAAAACCAAAATACTCCCACATGGCTCTCAACTACTTCCACATAGACACTCATCATTACCTCTGGCTGGAAGTTTCCATGAGGGGCGCAGCTGAAGACAGTATCCAAAATATGCTCCCTACCCTCATTTGTCTAAAGTTAGGGTGGCTTGACAACCTATCTGTGAACAAGGAGTGATCAAATAGGCCTGCCATTAATACTGCTCTGCTTCTCCAATTTGAGCCTAATGTCTGTGGGGTTTAGATTCTTTATGTGAATTGGAGTCATGAGAAAATCCAAGCACCTATGGGCTTGCCTCTGCAGGGCTTTGAAAAACTTTTTGAACCAAAGGATACCTATTCTCACTTGATGGAAATCAGGAACCTTACAGAGGAAGGTGAGAGACTTCATCCACAAGACTGCTCTTTTTCCATTTTGGTTTTGGATGCACACATGAGATCTTTCCTTAGATTCATCAGGTGGTGAGAATCTAAGTCACAGCCTCACACAGGGCCAAGAGGCTGATTCAGACACATCCCTTTCCATGGCAATTAAGCAAAGAGTCACAGGTGATGCTCATTATTTTCCATTAGAAAACTGTTTTCTTCAGGCTTCACAAAGGGGTGGACTGAGGCAAAGACCTTCCAGACATTCAGGGCAACGGAACAATAGGTAAACAAAAGGCCCAAATCAGTGTTTCTCCACTGACACTTTACTGGTCACACTGATATCTGAGTTTTCTGAGTTCCTCTCCATTCCCTTCATCTATCCAGTACAAGGCCATGTTACAGAGTTTGGAGGTGGTACATATCTTTTACACAAAACCATGAGCCTATTCTTGAGAGTGGCCAGAATTCAGGAAGAAAACAGGAACTTAGGAAGATAGCAGGTATTGCCCATTCATAAGGAAAGTCGTAGTCCATTCATAAATTTGGCAGGATGAATGCTGAGAAGCTTTCTACTAGACAGAACACATCCATTGATGCATTCTCTTTTCTAATGTCTATAACCACAGACACAGTGGGATACACAAACCCACAACCACACCCACAAAGGCAACACTTTCCTCCAAGTTGGTCTGTGACTATCCAGAGTGTCCTCTGACTGGTGGGCCATACTATGTTCCCCAAAATTGCTTGTTCTGTCTCAAATCTGCTTTCCTTTGCCAACTCTTGAAGTAGTCAGGAGTCAGCGGTGAGCCAATACCTGCTTTATCAGGAACGAACCATCTTCAGAGCTTCCCTGGCATTTGGCCATCCTCACATCAGTAGGTAAGTGCCGTAGCCCGGCTGGCTGGGCAAAATAACCGGGGGGGTGACGAACAACTTGTGTAGACTGATGCAGCAGGCCTGGAAGCCGTTTATTGTTGAATAAGAGCGGTATTTATACATTTTACACAGCCTATCTAATTAGCATGAAATAGATACAGCAGTCAAACAATAAGGAATCTCCACACTTAATGGCTTGCTTTTGTTACTTCACAAACCACTCCCTCTGGCATTTTGCCAGGCGCCATCCAGACTTCTTTACAGGCTCTAACATTTCTCTGGCAAAATAACAGGTGCCAATCTGACTTGTTTACAGACGTTAACATTTCCCCCTTTTGTTTAATTTAAATAAGGACCATAGTGTTTTTTACAGAAACACCATAAATAACCTGCTAGAAACAGAAAGGGAGGATACAAAATGTTACAATACCAATCCAATTGATGGCTCCATGCAAGAAGCCCTTGGAAAACTTATACCAGCAATGACACCGTTAGCAAAGATACCGAGTTACAAGTTGTTGTAGATTACAGTCTGTTGTCTCAGTCCAGATAAAGCAGTGTCTCAATAGATTAACTCAGAGTTCAGGTAAATCACAGTCCAGGTAAGTTCTCCAGGCAGCTAGCTTAAGTTGTAGTAGCAGAAACAGCGATAGCTCCGAAGTCTCCTCGGGTTCTCAGCCGAAGTTTCCTCCAGTTCTCAGCAACATTGTAAATTCTTCCACCTTTGTTTTCACCGGCACTTGGACGAAGGCAGGAACTCCGGATGGCTAAAGAAAATCCTGTAGCATTTCACTAAGAAAACAACCTTCTGAACAATTTTAGTACATTATCTCAAGGTTTTTTACATTTGAAATAAGCCTTAATAGTACTCATTACTCATCAGCCTGCAGGTGTGGGAGACCCATTGTAGTTACTGGCCTTGGAAATGATCAAACTTCAGGGATGCCAGTGGCATCTTCTGCCAGCTGTAGCATCCTGGGCAGCCCCAGATGGCCCCAGGGAGAGTCCTGGGCTCAAACTTCTTCCGGGCACAGGGAGCAAAACCCTGCGAGACTGTGCCTCCAGGTCAGGTCTAGATTTGGGCTCACAGTGGTGATCCGCTCCCCCGGGCAGGGGGGCGGGGAAGAGCCCTCAACTGCCTCTTGGAAAATTCTTACTGCGCCATGATCGGCTTGGGCAGGTGGCAGCCGCCTTGTCATTTCACGCACCCTCCAGTATCGAAAAGTATTCAGTAATAGCCTTTTGCTGCAACTTTTTTCCTGATAATCCTTCTTCTTCTGAACTTTCTTTTTCTTTCTGACTAGAGTTTCTGGGCTTTTATCAACACATGCCCTAACTATTCTTGGTTCCACTGGGGTGCCTTTTTCTCTTATCAATTGACTTCTCACCCCTTCCATATTTTCATCACAAAGACAATACAACATTTCAAGACAAAACAAGACACAAACATACTGCATCAATCTTCTCCATTTTCTCGAAATGGTCATTTTTCCTATCGCCCTATCTGCCTAGGGACGAGCAGATTGCTCCCGTCCTATCTATGGACAGAAAGCTTTTTTCGACCCTTACCCGTGAGTGTCCCAGGGCTCCCCGTAACGGGCCACCATCTGCCGCAGTCCCGCTGCAGCAGAATAACCTGGGGGGTGACGAATAACTTGTGTATGTTGATGCAGCAGGAATGAGAGCCGTTTATTGTAAGATCTGAGCGATATTTATACATTTTACACAGCCTATCTCATTAGCATAAAATAGATACAGCAGTCAACCAATAAGGAATCTTCACACTTAATGGCTCGCTTTTGTTACTTCACAAACCACTCCCTCTGGCATTTTGCCAGGCACCATCCAGACTTGTTTACAGACTCTAACATTTCTCCAGGAAAATAACAGGTGCCAATCTGACTTGTTTACAGACCTTAACAGGTAAGAAGAAAGACTGACTCTGTCTTTGGTAAATTCAAACAAGTGAGACCACTGGGACTGGGATTGGTAATGGCTCTGGGTGCCTGGCTTCCTGGATCCCAAGTTCAGAGACTTTCATCACCAAGGAAGTGAGGTGTGGTCACTTCTTTCAGGAACTGAATGAGGTCACTGCCTTGGCTACCACTTTGTCCTAACAGTTGCTTCCAAGGGTTCCATGAGATGGAGGCTGCCCCTACTTCCTGTGACAATTTCATATGTTAGAATGGTATATCAACCATACGCACCTGGGAAGAGCTTTCCACACAGGCCTGGTTTGGTCTACTCTACATTAAGAAGAGTGAGGCTGATTCAGACACATTCCTTCATCCTTCCAGGTTGTTTGCCATGGAGATGTCTTTTGCTCTCTCAGGTCCTTCATAGCTGCCTACATCTTCTCCAGAGATCATTTCTGCACGTACCTTTGATGTTCTCAGCAGGTGGAAGATCCCATACATTCTTGTATTGTAAGACCAACACTGTCGCTGCTCTTCAGCAAAGATAGATTGAGGGAACAGTGTATGATTAGTGTTATTAACATGTTCGATATGGGTTAGGAACCATTCTGCTGCATGAATAATGGTATTGGGAACCTGTGATATTTACAAGAATATAGAGGTGAAATATATGTACGAAAACAGAAATCTAAGTAAGATTTGAAGCCCAGAAGGTCATTTGTCCCTTGATTGGGATACTTAGCGTTGAATTACATTCTGCACAGATGTTTCAGATAAATCGATATACAATGGCATAGGACCTTTCACCTTGGATGATTGAATGCAGAAGAGAACATCCAGTCAAAAAGTGATAGTGGGTAGGATTAGGAAGATAGTCGGTAGGTTTAGGAAGAAGAATGAGTGTAGGATTTGGAACAAAAGTTCTTTAGAAGTAGGGTATCGCTAAGAGAGTGAATGTAAATATCAGCACATGTGACGAGGAAGTCACAATGATTAACTGGGGAAAATATGTAGGAAAGCAGATATCAATAGAGACATTACAAAATCAGGCAAAGTATAAAGTGAGTGACAGGATTAGACATTTTCAACATGGTTGAGTTTGAATATATAATCTTTGGAAGAAACAAATATGTAGTCACCAATAGGATTTTCATTTGAGAGCATTAGGCAACCTGGACATGGATGTTTTTAGTAATCCATGTTCACTTTCCATTTAGGTTTTGTACAATCATAAGTGTGACCTTTGCTTTTTGTGTCCAGAATATTACTGTGATAAAATGTATATGTAGATCAGGTGACATGAGTATTTCTTCCACCATTTCTGGGAGCTATATTTTGAGGACATATAAGTTAGTATTGGGGGTACAAAGAGGTGTACCTGTGTCTATGAATATAGAGATAATTCGTGAATAGACTGTACTGTGAATAAATAATATAACTGGTTCCACTTTAAATAATGGATTGAATTGATATCTGAAACTAAGTAAGAAATCTTATATTGATATAGAACCATTCATTCCAACCAGTTACACATCTAATGGTAATATTAGTGTTATGGTTTATTGTGACGGGTTTGTGAGTTTTGCTTCAAATGTGATAATGGAAATCGAAAATAATGTGTTTGGAAAGAAGTCTCATGAAAAGAGCAGTCAAGAAACATGGAGGAATACATGTGTTCTCAAGCAGGAAGTGATTGAAAGTGAAACAAATGCCTATAAATTTGCGAAATTTTGATGAGACATATATGCTATGATGTGCATAAACTGAAGAAATAGTAATGTACCAGGGTTGAATAAAAAGGAACGTCAAAATGCACATCATGTCTACTTGCATTGATGTTCAACTGGGTCAGTTACTGTAGAAATATTAGGATTTTGGGGGGGATTAATAATACAATTTATTTTAGCACTAGCATGCCACAGAATGTAGAGGAAAGATCAATGGATTTTTAGTTATAGCACTAATAATCTAACATTTAGTGACTATTTTGGATAGTCTAAAATTACATAAGGCTATGTAACATAATTTTTTTTATTTAACATTCATCAAAGCTTGGAATTTTCATAATATTTCTTCTTTTTTATTTTTTATTTTTTCAGTTGTTGATTGACCTTCTTTTTGTTTATTTGTATGTGGTGCTGAGAATAGAACCATGTGCCTTACACATGCTAGAAAAGCATGTTACCACTGAGCCACAAACCCAGCGCCTCCACTTTTATCTTAACATCATACACTCATGTCCCTCTTCTTTACTCACTTTCTTCCCCATTTTCCCCCTTCTCTCCCTTCCTTTTTCGTTTCCCCTCCATATCTATTTTTCTCTCATGTCATTACAAACAGTAGTATGCTATGAAATTTAAGTTTAAGACTGTTTTTTATAGTCATTCTTTTTCTTGAGAAAATCTAAAAATTATAATCACCTGATAGATATATTACAATACATTTATTACACATATGTATCTATATTCATGCATATGCATTACATATATTATATATATATACATATATATTTAAAAGTACTTTGATTTTCCTGTTAGAAATAATATAGACCAAGTCTTTCTTAATTCTCAATTCTTCCATAATTAACATCTTACAGTGAAAATCAAATAAACATATTTAAGTAAAAAGGTATCATTCTTATTTATCAATACTGATAATTTAAGGTTTTATATCACATTAAGCTGTAATATGGCATATTAACTCTTATGAATTAGAGAAATTTTATTTGAACAACCTATTATTTAAGGACCATATGCACTGACATTTTAAATGGCGTTCTTGTGATTTCTATTTCTATCAATTGTGTATTAATTGCCAAATACTTATTTTAGTACTTTTCATGTTCATAATTGATATAAAGTCAATTGTTTAATTCTTCTTGTAAGTAGTTACTTATTACAGTAGGGACATTATTAATAATACAACATCTTTATAAGAAAAATGGTACAAATTTATTTTCATGCAAAATTAAGAATAACTGCATGCTCTAAATGTTTGATTGTTGATACATATAATAAAGAGCTTTTGATGAGTCTCTTCCCCAGTAAAACATAAAATGCAAAGATAATGTCCAAATAAAGATAAGAAAAATACACATTATCAGCTAGAAACTATTAAATAAAAGATGAAAAGAACAATCCAACACATTGTACGAACTTGTCAGATGAGGTAGTATTCTGGAAGAATAGCCTAAGACTAGACCTTGTCCATGTCAAAATATTCACGAAAAAAATGAAGTATGAAAAGTGTAGAAAATGCTATGAATTTTTCATGAAGATAGGTGAATTATCCTTTCATCTCAATTTATGTGCATTTTCTGGTAAAATAAATTTGTGATATTTACAACTACACAAAACAAAGTTTCTGCATAGCAAAATGAATACATCTGAACCCATTTTTAGCTGATTTCTTCCCACTAAATTTTAAACCTTTATTTATTTATTTATTTATTTTTATTGGTTGTTCAAAACATTACAAAGCTCAAGATATATCATCTTTCATACATTTGACTCAATTGGGTTATGAACTCCCATTTTTTCCCCAAATACGAATTGTAGAATCACATCGGTTACACATTCACACTTTTACATAATGGCATATTAGTGACTGTTGTATTCTGCTACCTTTCCTATCCCCTACTATCCACCCTCTCCTCCCCTCCCATCTTCCCTCTCTACCTCATCTGCTATTGTTCAATTCTCTCCATTGTTTCCCCCCCACTTCCCCTCACAACATTTTATATGCGATTTTGTGTAACATTGAGGGTCTCCTACAATTTTCATAAGCTTTCCCTTCTCTCTCCCTTTCTCTCCCCCCATTCGTCTTTGTTTAATGTTAATATTTTCCTCATGCTCTTCCTCCCTGTTCTGCTCTTATTTGCTCTCTTTATATCAGAGAAGACATTTGGCATTTATTTTTTAAGGACTGGTTAGCTTCGCTTAACATAATATGCTCTAATGCCATCCATTTCCCTGCAAATTCTATGATTTTGTCATTTTTGTGCTGTGTAATACTCCATTGTGTATAGATGCCACATTTTTTTATCCATTAATCTATTGAAGGGCATCTAAGTTGGTTCCACAGTCTAGCTATTGTGAATTGTGCCGCTATGATCATTGATGTGGCAGTATCCCTATAGTACGCTCTTTTAAGATCCTCAGGGAACAGTCCAAGAAGGGTGATAGCTGGGTCAAATGGTGGATCCATTTCCAGCTTTCCCAGGAATATCCATACTTCTTTCAAAATTGGCCTCACCAATTTGCAGTCCCACCAGCAGTGTACAAGTGTACACTTTTCCCCACATCCTCGCCAACACTTATTGTTGTTTGACTTCATAATGGCTGCTCATCTTACTGGAGTAAGATGGTATCTTAAGGTGGTTTTGATTTGCATTTCTCAGACTGCTAGAGATGGTGAGCATTTTTTCATGTACTTGTTGATTGATTGTATGTCCTCCTCTGTGAAGTGTCTGATTAGGTCCTCAGCCCATTTGTTGATTGGGTTATTTGTTATCTTATTGTTTAATATTTTGAGTTCTTTGTATATTCTGTTTATTAGGGCTCTATCTGAAGTGTGAGGGGTAAAAATTTGTTCCCAGGATGTAGGCTCTCTATTTACCTCTCTTATTGTTTCTCTTCTTGAGAAAAAAACTTTTTAGTTTAAGTAAGTCCCATTTGTTTTTTTCTTGTTATTAACTCTTGGGCTATTGATGTCTTATTAAAGAATTTGGAGCCTGACCCCACAGTATATAGATCGTAGCCAACTTTTTCTTCTATGAGACGCAGTGTCTCTGATTTGATATCTAGCTCCTTGATCTATTTTGATTTAACTTTTGTGCATGGTGAGAAAACGGGATTCAGTTTCATTTTGTTGCATATGGATTTCTAATTTTCCCTGCACCATTTGTTGAAGATGCTATCCTTCATCCATTGCATGTTTATAGCCACTTTATCAAATATAAGAAAGTTGTAATTTTGTGGATTGGTTTCTCTGTCCTCCATTCTATACCATTTGTCCACCTGCCTGTTTTCGTACCAGTACCACACTGTTTTTGTTACTATTGCTTTGTAGTAAAGTTTGAACTCTGGTATCGCTATACCTCCCGATTCACACTTCCTGCTTAGAATTTCTTTTGCTATTCTGTGTCTTTTGTTTTTCTATATGAATTTCATGATTGCTTTATCATTTCTACAAGAAATGCCATTGGGATTTTGATTGGCATTGCGTTAAACCTGTATAGAACTTTGGGTAATTTCGCCATTTTGATGAATTTAGTTCTGCCTATCCATGAACAGGGTACATTTTTCCATCTTCTAAGATCTTTTTCTATCTCTCTCTTTAGGGTTCTGTGGTTTTCACCTCTTTTGTTAGGTTGATTTCCAAGTATCTTATTTTCTTTGAGGATATTGTGAATGGAGTGGTTTTCCTCATTTCAATTTCAGAAGTTTTGTTGCTGATATACAGGAATGCCTTTGATTAATGCGTGTTGGTTTTATATCCTTCATTTATTAACTCTAGCAGTTTCTTTGTAGACCCTTTTGGGTCTGTTAAATATATTACCATGTCATCCACAAATAGCGATAATTCAAGCTCTTCTTTTCCTATTTTTATGCCTTTAATTTCTTTTGTCTGTCTAATTTCTCTGGCTAGTATTTCAAGAACTAAATTGAATAGAAGTGGTGATAGAGGGCATCCCTGTCTTGTTCCAGATTTCAGAGGGAATGCCTTCAGTTTTCTCCATTTAGGATGATCCTAGCCTGAGGTTTAGCATATATAGCTTTTACAATGTTGAGGTAAGTTCCTGTTATTTCTAGTTTTTCTAGTGTTTTGAACATAAAGGGATGCTGAACTGTGTCGAATGTTTTTACTACATCTATCGAGATGATCATATGGTTCTTGTCCTTAAGTCTATTGATGTGGTGAATAGCATTTATTGATTTCCGTATATTGAACCAGCCTTGCATTCCAGGGAAGAATCCTACTTGATCATGGTGCACAACTATTTTGATATGCTTTTGGATTCAATTCACACGGATTTCATTGAGAATTTTTGCATCCAAGTTCATTAGAGATATTGGTTGTAGTTTTCTTTTTTGAAGTGTCTTTGTCTGGTTTTGGGATCAGGGTGATTTTGGACTCCGAGAATGAATTTGGAAGAGCTCCTTATTTTTCTATTTCTTGATATAGCTTGAAAAGTATTGGTACTAATTCTTCTTTGAAGGTTTTTTTGAACTCTGCTCTATACCCATCAGGTCCAGGGCTTTTTTTGGTTGGTAGTATTTTGATGGCTTCTTCTATTTCTTCCTTTGTTTTTGGTCTGTTTAAATTGTGTGTGTCTTCCTGACTGAATCTGGGCAGATCGTATGACTTAAGAAATTTGTCGATATTTTAACTATCTTCTATTTTATTGGAATATAGGGTTTCAAAATACTTTCTAATTATCTTCTGTATTTGTGTACTGTCTGTTGTGATATTGTCTTTTTCATTCCATATGTTAGTAATTTCAGTTGTATCTCTTCTTCTCATCCTTAGCATGGCTAAGGGCCTGTAAATCTTATTTATTTTTTCAAAGAACCAACTTTTAGTTTTATCAATTTTTTCAATGTTTTTTTTTGTTTCAATTTCGTTGATTTCTGCTCTAATTTTAATTATTTCTTGTCTTCTACTACATTTCCTGTTGTTTTGCTCTTCCTTTTCTAGGTTTTTGATGTGTACTGTGAGTTTATTTATTTGTTGTTTTATTCTTTTTTTGAGGAAAGAACTCCAAGAAATGAATTTCGCTCTTAAAACTGCCTTCTTTGTGTCCCATAGATTCCAGTACGATGTGTCTGTATTGTCATTTGATTCTAAAAATATTTTTATCTCCTCCTTTATGTCTTCTGTAACCCATTGATCATTCAGTAGAATATTGTTCATTTTCCATGTGATGTAGGATTTTTCCTTCCTTCTTTTATCATTGATTTCCAGTTTCATTCCATTATGATCAGATATGGTGCATGGTATTTTCTCCACGCCTTTATATTTACTAAGAGTTGCCCAATGGCATAATATATGGTCTAACTTGGAGTAGGATCCATGTGCTGCTGAGAATAAAGTGTATCCACTTGATGATGGTTGATGTATTCTATATATGTCGGTTACGTCAAGGTTATTGATTGTGCTGTTGAATTCTATAGTTTCTTTATTCAGTTTTTTATAGAGGATCTGTCTAATGGCGAGAGCGGTGTGTTGAAGTCACCCATAATTATTGTGTTGTAGTCTATTTGACTCTTGAACTTGAGGCGAGTTTGTTTTATGAGCATTGCAGCTCAATTGTTTGGTGCATACCAATTGATAATTGTTATGTCTTGTTGGTGGATGGTTCCTTTTAACAATATATAGTGTCCTACTTTATCCCTTTTGATTAATGTAGGTTTGAAGTTGATTTTATATGATATGAGTATGGCCACTCCTGCTTGCTTCCGAGGGCCATATGAGTGGTATGATTTTTCCCAACCTTTCACTTTCAGCCTGTGTATGTCTTTACCTTTCATATGAGTCTCTCGAAGGCAGCATATTGTTGGATTTATTTTTTTGATCCAGGTTACTAGCCTATGTCTCTTGATTGGTGAGTTTAGATTTTTAACATTTAAGGTTACAATTGAAATATGATTTGTACTTCCAGTCATGTTTATTTATTTATTTATTTTAATTTGGGTAGTTTTTACTTTTTGGTTTTTTTCTTACCCCTTTACTGAGATACCTCCCGCTGTTAGTTTTGGGCACTATTTTTCAATTCCTCTTCTTGTAGTATTTTGCTCAAAATGCTTTGCAGTGCTGGTGTTCTGTCTGCGAATTCTTTTAGCTTTTATTTATCAGGAAGGACTTAATTTCATTGTCAAATCTGAAGCTTAATTTTGTTGGATACAGTATTCTTGGTTGGAATCCATTATTTTTCAGTGTTTGAAATACATTGTTCAAAGACCTTCTCGCTTTCAATGTTTGTGATGAAAAATCAATTGTTAACCTTATTGGTTTACCCCTGAATGTTATCTGCCTACTTTCTTTCGTAGCTTTTAATATTCTCTCCTTGTTCTGTATGTTGGCTATCTTCATAATTATATGTCTTGGAGTTTGTCTATTATGGTTTTGAATGTTTGAGGTCCTGTAGGCTTCCAGGATATGGCAATCCATTCCATCTTTCATCTCTGGGAAGTTTTCTAGAATTATTTCATTTAATATGTTGTTCATTCATTCGGTTTGAATTTCTATGCCTTCTTCTATCCCGATGACTCCCAATTTTGTTTTTTTTTATGACATCCCATATCTCTTGAATAGTTGCTCATGGGATTTAAGCATGTTTTCTGTGTTGACTATATTCTTTTCAAGTTGACAAACTTTGTCTTCATTATCTGATGTTCTGACTTCTACTTGATCTAGTCTATTTGTAATATTCTTGTTTGAGTTTTTAATTTGGTTTATAGTTTCCTGCATTTCTAGAATTACTGTATGATTTTTTAAAAGATCTCTATCTCCTGGTAAAGCTTGTTCTTTGCCATTTGAATTTGTTAGTTTAATTCATTTTCAAAATATACTTTTATCCTTAGACTTGCTGCCTCATGTCTTCTCTCTTATTCCTTTCCATCTGAGTTAGGTATGACTTAAGTTTTTTCCCTATCCCTGTTTCTGATGCTTCTAGGTTCTCCTGTAGTATTAAGTTGTCCTTCATTGTTTGTACACCTTGTTTTCCCTTGTTTTTTCATGATGTTCACGTCATTTTCCAGCTCTATTTGATTGCTGTGTTTCTGCTCTCTTCTATAGATTTGTTATGGGTTTATATATCTCTGTTTTCTCTCCTTTGTGTTGGTAGACTATGCCTGCTTAAGTGGATTCCGCTGTTAAGGAATTCTGACGGCCGAGCTCCAGTGATGTCACCTCTCTGCTGTGGTGGGCCCCAGGCTCCTTGCCGGAGTGTCCGAATTGGGTGGGTGGACTGGATTGTCTCTGGTTGGTTTCAGCTCCCGGTCGCTGGCAGGCCGGCAGTCTCCAGCCACCCAGTAGCGCGGGCAGCTTGTGGTCTGTCTTCAGCTGGTGGGTGATCTCTAGCCACACAGTTGCGCGTTCGGTCGCCGGCAGGCGCGCGTTCTCCAGCCGTCAAGACATAGCGTCAGCAGGTGGGCTGGCGCCAGCAGGAAGGTGGTCTCCAGTTGCCCAGTCACACTGGCAGTGGGCCGGCGTTCTCCAGCCAGCCAGTCAGGAGGGCCTGGCCTCTAGTCCCCTGGTTTATCCTGCTAGTCCTGATTTCTCCTGCTAGACCAGATTTCTCCTGAGTGATGCTTCTCGGCAGCTCAAACTGTTCTCTGGGTCTGCCGTTTGTTGGGTGGGGAGGGTGTCTATTGGGAACCCTGGAACTCTATTGTTTTAATTTTTTTCGCTTGCCCATCGCCCCGCACTGGCTAGACAAGTTTCATTTTTGCCGCTGATGGGAAGGGGAGATGAAGGTCAGGTGCCTCTAGTTTTCCCCGAGTCTTTATGCAGACTTGCTCTGATTATTCCTCCCCCAAAAGCCTAGGAGATATTTTATGCGAATTCCCCTCTGTATGTGAGATGAGCTGAGAAACACACACCTGTTTTATTCTTGCAATCTGTCAGGGAGTGGTGGTGGTTACTTCAGCTCTCCAAGATGGTGGCTGTTGGTTTCCTTTGTGGAGTTTCTGCTTTGGGGCATAGAAATGTACTGCTAACTTCCCCGTCTGAAATCCCGAATTCAGCTGGGGGCTCAGTGGATGCTCAGCCAGCAGGATTCCACAGAATCCGCAGCAACGTTTCTCCCTGCTTGCTGGTCGCTTCTCGGTGGTGCCTCACCATTTGTAGACACAGGGCAGGTCACGCGGATCAATCAGAATGGATCTCCAGTTGCACAAGTGGCTTGTGTTTGAGACTCAATTACCGGACCTCGGTGGTGGAAATCATTCTTCTAGGTTTCGGTAAACACCCATTTTCCTGTAAGATCCTAACAAGATAGTTTTTCATTGCTCTAACTCGTTATTCACTTGCGCAGTGGCAGGGTACACTGGGTGTGATACACTGTCTTCACAGCCATCTTGCAATGCCGAAATATTAGGATTTGGATGCACCATTTACTGAAAACTGTTTCAGTACTAGGAAAAAATATGTATTTCAGGTGGATGAATATTTCTGAGAATAATTTTTTAAAAATTGGATTATAAATCCACATACATGAATATGAATGAATTTAGGGAGTGCAAAATAAGACACAAATATTTCATATTTTGAAAAATCTGGAGAGTATATATATATATATATATATATATATATATATACACACACACACACACACACAGACATTAAAAACTAGCAATATATATGCCAATCAAAATTCATCATGAAATACATATCATCCACAGACCCAAAAATATTCATATACTGAACATGGATTTATGTATAATGTTGTTCAACTAGGAGGCTTACCCATAGGTTGAATTTTCAGTTCCAACAGCATTTAGGAGGAGTGATCTCTTCTCACAATTTGTATTTGCCAAGTCAGTCACCTCACAAAAATGTACGTGTGATACCAGGTACAATTCTATATGTGCATATAAAATTACATGTGCTGAATAGGCTACAGAGAAAAGGAGACAGGAATTCACATATTTGTTAACTTTCAAAACACACGGAGAACTATTTCAACAAAAAAAATGACTAGATTTATAACTCCTACCCTATATAATGCAAAAGGCAATTCCAACTATACACCATGCCTCCTCTGAACTGCTTGTATTTCTATTCTGTTTTGGTTATTATTCTCTATCATATTACGATTAGTAGTCAGAGTCTAGTATGGTAGGGGTTAGAGTCAGGGATTCAGTATTTCGAATGGAAATTTGGAAAATGTATCCAATGTGTATGCAAATATGTGCCACACAAAATCTTCCCACTCCTCCAGAACAATGGCTTGACATTATCTTCGCCCCAAGTAAGACATAATTAGAGGAGAAGAATTAGAAAATCAGTGAATACTTCTCTGGAATGTAATATGCTAAGAAGTTCACTACCTTGAAGGTGGTACAGGAGTTTCCAAAAGTAAGGGACAGGGTGAACACTCCATAAACATGGAGCTCTGCTGGCCTAAAGACTTCTTGAGAAATTTCCTCTGAGGTTGGGCACTTGAAACATATGTTGTTATGAGGAGCTTTAGCTTCCTTTGTACTGAGATCATCAAAGCTGGGTCTGCACCTATGTGACCTGTAAAACATAGTTTCTTATTTTCCAATTAACATGAGACACCAGTCCTGAATTTGATCTTTGTAGGTAAACTGTGGCCACTGGGTTCTAAGTGTCTCCCTGTGTGGACTGTGAAGCCATTTGTTCATCCTCCAATTTTCATGGTGTTTCTTGCTGCTGTATTTGCTTATGAAGTAAAAAAAAGATCACCTGGGACACAGTGCTTGAGGGAGTTCTGTCACGTGTGGTGGGTCAGGGTCTGCAAGAGAATATACCAACAATGCTTCTATTCCACATAGCTTTTCCCCTTGACCACAGCAACATAATTCTCAACATTGCCCTGAAACCTCTCTATATAACAAGATACCATTACATATAAGGGTCTGCTGGCTGCACCATGTCAGTCACAAGGCATTTGGAAGCCAATGGAAGATCAACATGGCCCCACCAGAGATGTTTTATCACACACCTCCCCTCCTCTGATCTAGGCCCACTACTCAGCAGGCTCCAATTTACCGGCATCTCTGTTATACACCATTTTGATGAAACCTAGTCAATCAAGGCACTGTCTGGTATACTCATGATCAGCAACCGGTTTTCCAAATTTTCTCCAGTGCCACCTGGTCATGGAAATTTCAATAATTTTATTGTATTTATCTAGCCATTTTTCACGGATGAAGATGGAGGCACTGTGGATTTCAATTTGTACAGGAACCATTAAATGATGAGAAACCTCATTTCGATGAATGCTCTGTAGAACTGTTAAAGACAAGGCTTCCCAGGGAGTGGCCAAAAAGTCACATGAAATCAGACCCATTGAGGTCTACAATGTGAGGTCCATGTGTGTTTTGACTGTCACCTATGCCTACCAAGTCTTTCAGAAAAAAAAAATCATGTGGTATCCTGGCTGAGATTCCCAGTGCTCTGTGGAAAGCCACCCTGGGCCTAGATCTCAGTTTCCAAGGGAGACTCTCATGTGTGCCCTCCTAGAATCCCAACACAATTCATGGCACAAGTTCTCTGAGATCAGATCCAGAATGCACTCTCTAAGTGTAATCACACCAGAGTTCAAGCCCATGTGGACCCAGGCATCTCCTTTAACAGCCACATAATGACCACAATTAAACCAAAACACTCCCACATGGCCCTCATCTTTTTCCATATAGATACTCATCATAACCTCTGGCTGGAGGTTTCCATGAGGGGCACATTCCAAGACAGTGTCCAAAATAAGCTCCCTTGCCCCTCATTTGCCTAAAGTCAGGGTGGCCTGGACATACTTCCTGTGAACCCGGAGTGATCAAATAGGCATGCCGTTAATACTGCACCGCTTCTTCAATTTGAGGCCTACTGAGTTAGAGGTATAGATTCTTTATGTAAATTAGAGTCATGAGAAAACCCAAGCACCTTTGCAGGGCTTTGAAGAACTCAATTGACACAAAGGATCCCTATTCTCACTTGATAGAGGTCAGGAACCTCACAGAGGAAAGCGAGACTTTATCCACAATGACTGGTGTATTTGCCATTTTGGTTTTGGATGCACACATGGGATCTTTCTTTAGATCCATCTGGTGCTGAGAATCTAAGCCACAACCTCACACAGGGCCAAGATGCTAATTCAGACACATCCCTTTCCAAAGCAATTAAGCAAAGAGCCACAGGTGATGCCCAATCATTTCCATTTGAAAACTGTTTACTTCAGGCTTCACAAAGGGGTGGCCAGAGCAAGAACTTCCTGACATTCAGTTCATCAGAACAATATATAAGCAAAATGCCCAAAGCAGGGTTTTTCCACTGAGATTTTCCTGGTCACACTGATATCTGAGTTTTTTGAGATGCTCGCCATTCCCTTCAGCTATCCAGTACATGGCCATGTCACAGAGCTTGGAGGTGGTATATATGTTGGACACAAAACCATGATCCTATTCTGGAGAGTGAACAGAGTTCATGAATAAACCTGGAAATTAGGAATGTATTAGGTTATGCCCATCTTTAAGTAAAGCCGCAAACCATTCATAAATTGGGCAGGATGAAATGGGAAGCTTTCTACTAGACAGGACACATCCATTGATGCACTCTCTTTTCTAATGTCTACAACCACGGACACCATGGGATACACAGACATAGAAACACTCTCCTTTTCAAACGACTTACGAGAAACAGTTCACTCCAAACCAAACAAACCACCTTTTTTTCCTATTCTCACAACATGAGACAAAATCACAAACTCACAACCACACCCACAAAGGCACCTTTTTACCCTAAGTAGGTCTGTGACTCTATGGAGTGTCCTCTGACTGGTGGGCCACACAATGTTCCCCCGAAATGTCCTGTCCTGTCTCAGATATGGTCTCCTTGGCCATCTCTATGAAGTTGTCAGGAGCCAGCGGTGGGCCACTATCTGCTTTTTCAGGAAAGGCCCCTCTTCAGAGCTCTCTTGGCTTTTGGCCATTCTAACATCAGTAGGTACAAAGAAAGACTGACTCTGTCCTTGGTAATTCCAAACAAGTGAACCCACTGGGACTGGTACTGGGACTGGCTCTGTGTGCCTGGCTTCCAGGATCCTAAGTTCAGAGAGTTCCATCACCAAGGGAGTAAGGTGAGGTCACTTCCTTCAGGAACTGAATGAGGTCACTGCCTTGGCAAACACTTTATCCTAACAGTTGCTTCCAAGTGTCTCATTAGATGGAGGCTTCCCCTACTTCCTGTGAAACATTCACAAGTTAGAATGGTATATCAACCATAGGAACCCGGTAATAGCTCTCCACACAGGCCTGGTTTGGTCCATCTCCTCTACATTAAGAAGAGAGGTTCTGATTCAGACACATCCCGTCATCCTGACCAGGTATTTTGCCATGGAAGACTACTTTTGCTTTCTCAGGTCCTCCATAGCTGACTACATATTCTCCAGGGATCATTTCTGCATTGAACTTGTGGTTCTCAACAGGTGAAAGATCCCCTACATTCCTGTATTGTAAGACCAACTCTGTCCCTGCTCTTCTTTAAATTTACATTGAGGGAACAGTGTATTGTTAGGGTTAATAAAATGTTTGATTTGGGTTAGAAATCATTCTGCTGGATGAATAATGGTATTGGGAACCTGCGATATTTTTAAAAATATAGAGGTGAAATATATAAATGAAAAAAGAAAGTCTAGGTAATTTTGAAGCCCAGAGGGGCAATGGGCCCTTCATTGGGATACTTAGCTTTGATTTACGTTGTGCACAGATATCTCAGATAAATCGATATACAATGGCATAGGACCTTGTTCCTTTTATGATTAAAATTTGAAGAGAACATCCAGTCAAAAAGGGATAGTAAGTAGGATTAGATAGATATTCGGTAGGTTAACAAAGAAGAGTGAGTATAGGATTTGGAACAAAAGTGCTTTAGCAATAGGGTTTGGGTTAAAGTGTGAAAGTAAATATCAGCACACTTGAAGGGTCAGTCACAATGATGAACAGTGGAAAATATGTAGGAAAGCAGATATCAATAGAGATATTACAAAATCAACAAATGGGCCAAGGACCTGAACAGACACTTCTCAGAAGAAGACATACAATCAATTAATAAGTACATGAAAAAATTCTCACCTTCTCTAGCAGTCAGAGAAATGCAAATCAAAACCACCCTAAGATACCATCTCACTCCAGTAAGATTGGCAGCCATTAGGATGTCAAACAATAATATGTGCTAGCGAGGATGTGGGGAAAAGGGTACACTTGTACATTGCTGGTGGGACTGCAAAATGGTGCGGCCATTATGGAAAGCAGTATGGAGATTCCTGGGAAAGCTGGGAATGGAACCACCATTTGACCCAGCTATCGCCCTCCTCGGACTATTCCCTGAGGACCATAAAAGAGCATGCTATAGGGATACCGCCACATCAATGATCATAGCAGCACAATTCACAATAGGCAGACTGTGGAACCAACCTAGATGCCCTTCAATAGATGAATGGATAAAAAATAATGTGGCATCTATACACAATGGAGTATTATGCAGCACTAAAAAATGACAAATTCATGGAATTTGCAGGGAAATGGATGGCATTAGAGCAGATTATGCTAAGTGAAGCTAGCCAATCCTTAAAATACAAATGCCAAATGTCTTCTTTGATTTAAGGAGAGCAATTAAGAACTGAACAGAGAGAAAGAGCATGAGGAAAATATTAACATTAAACTGAGACAAGTGATGGGAGGGAAAGGGAGAGAGAAGGGAAATTGCATGGAAACGGAAAGAACCCTCATCGTTATACGAAATCACATATACGAGGTTGTGAGGGGAAAGGGGGGGAAGGGAGAGAACGGAACAACAACAGATGAGGTAGAGAGGGAAGATGAAAGGGGAGGGGAGGGGGGATAGTAGGGGATAGAAAAGTCAGCAGAATACAACAGTCACTAATATGGCATTATGTAAACATTGTGAATGTGTAACTGATGTGATTCTGCAATCTGTATTTGGGTTAAAAATGGAAATGCTAACTCACTTGAATCAAATGTATGAAAGATGATAAAAAAATTAAAAAAGTACTAAATTGGCTCATCGTAACAATAAAAAAAGAGATATTACAAAATCAGGCAAAGTATAAAGTGAGTGATATGATTAGATATTTGCAACAGGGTTGATTTTGAATATATAATCTTAGGAAGAAACAAATATGTAGTCACCAATAGGATTGATATTTGAGAGCATTAGGCAACCTGAACATGGAAGTAATCCATGTTCACTTTCCATTTAGGCTTTAGTACAATAATAAGTGTGAACTTTGCATTTTGTGTCCAGAATATTACTGTGATAAAATGTATATGTAGATTAGGTGACATGAGTATTTCTTTCACCATTTCTGCGAGTAATATTTTGAAGACATATACATAAGTATTCGTTGTACAAAAAGCTGTACCCTGTGTCTATGAATATACAGATAATGCATGAATAGACCATACTGTGAATGAATAGTATAGCTGGTTCCACTTTAAATAATGGATTGAATTGATATTCACAAAGGAGTGGTCTGAGGCAAAAACCTTCCTGAAATTCAGGGCAACAGAACAATAGGTAAACAAAACGCACAAAGCAGGGTTTCTCCACTGAGACTTTCCTGTTCACACTGATATCTGAGTTTTCTGAGATGCTCGCCTTTCCCTTCAGCTATCCAGTACATAGCCATATCACATAGCTTGGAGGTAGTACATATCTTGGACACAAAACAATGAGGCAATTCTGGAGAGTGTCCAGAATTCAGGATGTAAACAGAAACTTTGAAAGATAGCAGGTGTTTCCCTTCAATAAGGAAAGCTGCAGTCCATTAATAAATCAGGCAGGATGAATGTTGCGAAGCTTTCTCCTAGACAGGACACATCCATTGATGCATTTTCTTTTCTAATGTCTACAACCACGGACAGAGTGGGATACACAGACATAGAAGCACTCGCCTTGTCAAAGGACTTACTAGAAACAGTCCACGCCAATTCAAACAAACAGCCTTTCTTACATCTTCTCAGAACTTGAGAAAAAACCATACACACACCTACACCCACAAAGGCACCTCCTTTGTGGAGTGTCCTCTGAATGGTGGGCCATACTATATTCCCCCAAAATGGCCTGTTGTATCTCAAATCTGGTCTCCTTGGCCAACTCTGTGCAGTTGTCAGGAGCCAGCGGTGAACCAATACCTGCTTTCTCAGAAAGGTCTTTCTTCAGAGCTTTCCTGGCATTTGGCCATTCTCACATCTGTTGGTACTAAGAAAGACTGACTCTGTGCTTGGTAAATTGAAACAAGTGAGACCACAGGGACTGGGACTGCGACTGGCTCTGGGTGCCTCTCTTCCTGGATCCCAAGTTCAGAGAGTTCCATCACCAAGGAAGTGAAGTGAGGTCACTTCCTTCAGGAACAGAATGAGGTCACTGCCTTGGCAACCTCTTTGTCCTAACAGTAACTTCTAAGGGTCCCATGAGATGGAGTCTGTCCCTTCTTTCTGTCACACTTTCACAAGTTAGAATGGTATATCAACCATAGGCACCTGGGAAGAGCTCTCCACACAGGCCTGATTTGGTCCATCTTCTCTACATTTAGAAGATAGAGGTTGATTCAGACACATCCATTCATCTTGACCAGGTTGTTTACCATAAAAGATGACTTTTCCTCTCTCAGGTCCTTCATAGCTGCCTATATCTTCTCCAGGGATCATTTCTGCATGGACCTTTGATGTTCTCAGAAGATGGAAGATCCCCTACATTCCTGTATTGTAAGACCAACTCTGTCCCTCCTCTTTTGTAAAGTTAGATTGAGGGAACAGTGTATGTTTAGGGTTAATAACATGTTTGATTTGGGTTAGGAATCTCTCTGCCCCATGAATAATGGTATTGGGAACCTGTGATATTTACAAGAATATATAGGTGAAATGTAAGTATGAAAACAGAAATCTAGGTAAGATTCGAAGTCAGAAGGGCATTGGGTCCTTGAGTGGGATTCTTAGGTTTGAATTATGTTCTGCATATATGTCTCCGAAAAATTGAAATACAATGGTTTAGGACCTTATACCTTGGATGATTAATTGTCGAAGAGAACATCGAGTCAAAAAGCAATAGTCAGTAGGATTAGGAAGATAGTCAGTAGGTTTAGAAATAAGAGTGAGTATAGGATTTAGACCAAAATTTCTTTAGCAATAGGGTCTCGGGTAGACATTGAATGTAAATATCAGCATATGTGAAGTGTCAGACACAATGATGAACTGGGGAATATATGTAGGAAAGCAGATATCAATAGAGATATAAGGAAATCAGGCAAAGTATAAACTGAGTGATAGGATTAGACATTTTCAACAGGCTTGAAGTTGAATATATAATCTTAGAAAGAAACAAATATGTAGTCACCAATAGGATTTACATTTGAGAGCATTAGGCAACCTGGATATGGTTGTTTTTAGTAATCCATGCTCACTTTCCATTTAGGCTTTGATACAATCATGAGTATGACCTTTGTTTTTTGTGTCCAGAATATTACTGTGATAAAAAAAGAAATATATATATATATATATATATATATATATATATATATATATATATATATATATATATAGATAGATAAGGTGACATGTTTATTTCTTCTACCATTTTTGGGAGCAATGTTTTGAAGAGGTATAAATTAGTATTGGGGGAACAAAGAGGTGTACACTGTGTCTATGAATATAGAGATAATGCATTAATAGACCATACTGTGAATAAATAGCATACCTGGTTCCAACTTTAATAATGGATTGAATTGAAATGTGAAAATGTACAGGAAATCTTATATTGATATTCACACATTCATTCCAACCACTTATACATCTAATGGTAATATTAATGTTATGGTTTATCTTGAAGAGTGTGTGGGTTTAGCTTCAAAATTGATTATGGAAATCGAAAATAATGTGTTTGGAAAGAAGTCTCATGAAAAGACCAGTCAAGTAACATGGAGGAATACATGTGTTCTGAAGCAGGAAGTGATTAAAAGTGAAACAAATTCCTATAAATTTCTGAACTTGTGAATGAAATATATAACCTATGATGTGCAATAACTGAAGAAATAGTAATGTACCAGTGTTGAATTAAAATGAATGTCAAAATAGACATCATGTCCCATAGGAATATACTTGCATTGATGTTAAACTGGGTCAGTTACTGTAGAAATATTAGGATTTGTAAGCACCATTGATTGAAGTTAGTTTTCAGCACTGGGAAACAAATATGTATTTCAGGTAGATGATTATTTCTGAGAATAATCTTGTGAAAAGTTGATTATAAATCCACATACATGAACATGAATGAATTTACGGAGTGTATATAAGACAAATATATTTCATATTTTATAAAATCTGTAGAGTGTATGTATATATATATATTTATATATATATATATATATATATATAGACAAAAAAACACAAAAATTCATTAAAAAGTATCAATATATATATGCCAATCGTAATTCATCATGTAATATATATCACCCTCAGATGCAAAAATATTTATTTTACTAAACATGGGTTTATGTATAATATTGTTCTAATAGGAAGCTCACCCATAGTTTGGATTTTCAGTTCCAACAGCGTTTAGGAGGACTGATCTCTTCTTACAATTTGTTTCTGCCAAGTCAGCCAACTCATAAAAATATACGTGTGATACCAAGTAGGAATCTATATGTGCATATAAAAAGTACATGTGCTGAGTAGGCTACAGAGAAAGGGAGACAGGAATTCACATATTTGTTAACTTTAAAAACGCATGGAGAGAGCTGGGGATGTGGCTCAAGTCGTAGCGCGCTCGCCTTGCATGCGTGCGGCATGGGTTCGATTCTCAGCACCACGTGCAAACAAAGATGTTGTGTCCGCCGATAACTAAAAAAATAAATATTATAGAATTCTCTCTCTCCTCTCTAACTCTCTCTTTAAAAAAAACACATGGAGGACTATTTCAATTAAAAATTGAGTAGATTTATAAAACCGACCCTTTATCATGCAAGAGGGAAGTCCAACTATACACCATGCCTCCTCTGAACTGCTTGTATTTTCATTTTTTTTGTTTATTTTTCTCCATCATATTAGGATTAGTAGTCAGAGTCTAGTAGGGTATGAGTTAGTGTCAGGGATTCAGTATTTCGAATGGAAAATTGGAAAATGGATCAATGTGTATGCAAATGTGTACTCCAAAAAAATTTTCCCACTCTCATTCAGAACAATGCCTTGACATTACCTTCACCCCAAGTAAGACACAATTAGAGGAGAAGAGTTAGAAAATCTTTGAATACATATCTGAAATTGAAAATGCTTAGGGTTCACAACCTTGGAGATTGTAGAGGAGTTTCCAAAAGTAAGGGACAGTGTAAAAACTCTACAAACATGGAGATTTGCCTGCCTAAAGACGTCTGGAGAAACTGTCTCTAGGTTGGGCACTTGAAATATATGTTTTTGTGAGGATCTTTAGCTTCCTTTCCAGTGAGACCATCAAAGCTGCGTCTTCATCTCTGTGATCTGGAGGACATGGTTTATAATTTTCCAATAAACATGAAGCAGCAGTGCTGAATTCTCTCTTGTATGTAAACTGTGGCCACTGGGGGCTAAGTGTCTCCCCATATGGACTGCGAAGCCATTTTATCATCCTCCACTTTTCCTAATGTTTCTTCCTGCTGCACTCGGAGTTTGGTATTTGCTTCACGAAATACAAGGAGTTCAACTGGGACAGAGTGTTGCCGCGAGTTCTGTCACGTGTGGTGGATCAGGGTCTGCAGGAGAATGCACCAACAGGGCTTGTATACCACATAGGATGCCCCCTTGACCATAGCAACCTGATTCTGAACATTGCACTGAAACCTCTCCATATAACAAGTTGCCTTTACATATAAGGGTCTGCTGGCTGCACCATGTCAGTCACAAGCCATTTGGAAGCCAATGGCAGATCCACATGGCCCCACCTCAGATGTTTTATCACACATTTGCTCACCACTGCTCTAGGCCCACTACTCAGCAGGATCCAAATTATTGAGATCTCTGTTCTACACCATTTTCATCAAAACCAGTCAATCAAGGCACTGTCTGGTACACTCGTGATCAGCAACAGGACATCCAAATGTTCTTCATTGCCACCTGGTCATTGGAATTTCAAAAATTTCATGGTATTTATCTAGCCAATTTTCAATTATGAAGTTGGAAGCACTATGGCTTTCAAATCATTCAGGAATCATTCAATGGTGAGGAAGCTCATTTCAATGAAAAATTTGAAGAACTCTCACAGGCAAGGCTTCCCAAAGAGTGGCCTAAAAGTCACATGAATCCAGGCCCATCGAGGTCTACAATTGAGGTCCATGTGTGTTTTGACTAGCAAATATGGCTTCCAAGTCTTTCAGAAAAAAATAATTTGATATCCTGGCTGAGATTCCCAGTGCTCTGTGGAAAGCCACCCTAGGACTAGATCTCAGTTTCCAACGGAGACTCTCATGCATGGCCTCCTAAATTCTTAACACAATTCATGGCAATACTTCTTTGATGATTGATCCAGAACTGAGTGTTTAAGGGGAATGACACCAGAGTTCAAGCCCAGGTGGATCCAGTCATCTCTTCCAACTGCCACACGAATGACTACAATTAAAACCAAAACACTTCCACATGGTCCTCACCTTCTTCCAGAGAGACACTCATCATTACCTCTGGCTGGAGTTTTTCATGTGGGATGCATCCCAAGAGAGTGTCCGAAATAATCTTCCTTGCCCCTCATTTGCCTAAAGTCAGGGTGGCATGGTCACCCTTCCTGTGAACCTGGAGTGATCCAATAGGCCTGCTTCTCCAATTTGAGGCCTACTGACTCTCAGGGATAGATTCTTTAAGTGATTTGGAGTAACAAGAAAACACAAGCACCTCTGCAGTTCTTCAAAGAACTCATTTGACCTAAAGGATCCCTATTCTCACTTGATAGAGGTCAGAATCCTAACAGAGGAAGGCAAGAGACTCATCAACAATGACAGATTTTGGCCATTTTTGTTTTGATTGCACACATGCAATCTATCTTTAGATCCATCATGTGCTGAGAATCTAAGCCACAACCTCATACAGGGCCAAGAGGCTGATTTAGACACATCCTTTCACAAGCAATTAAGCAAAGATCCACAGGTGATGCCCATTCATTTCCATTTGAAAACTGTTTTCTTCAGGCTTCACAAAGGGGTGGCCTGAGGCAAAGACCTTCCTGACATTCAGGACAACAGAACCATAGGTAAGCAAATGAACCAAAGCAGGGTTTCTCCACTGAGAATTTCCGGGTCACACTGATATCTGAGTTTTCTAAGATGTTCCCATTCTCTACAGCTATCAAGTATATGGACATGTCTCAGAGCTTGGAGGTGGTACATATCTTGGAAACAAAACCATGAGACTATTCTGGAGAGTGGCCAGAATTCAGGAAGAAAACAGGAACTTAGGAATTTAGTAGGTGTTGCCCATCCATAAGGCAAACCAAAGTCCATTCTTCAATTAGGCAGGATGAATGCTGGGAAGTTTTCTACTAGACAGGACACATCCTTTGATGCCTTCTCTTTTCTAATGTCTACAACCACGGACACAGTGGGATACTCAAGACTTAGAAACACTAGCCTTGTCAAACGACTTACTAGAAACAGTCCACTCCAACCCAAAAAAACTGGCTTTTCTATCTATTCTCAGAACATGAGAGAAAAGCACAAACTCACTGAACACCCACAAAGGCACCTCCTTAACCCAAGTAGGTCTGTGACTATCTGGAGTGTCCTCTAACTGGTGGGCCATACTATGTTCCCCTGAAATGGCCTGTCCTTTCTCAGATCTGGTCTCCTTGGCCAACACTGTGAAGTTGTCAGGAGCCAGTGGTGAACCAATACCTGCTTTCTCAGGAAAGGCCCCTCTTCAGAGCTCTTCTGCCATTTGACAATCCTCATATCAGTCGGTACCAAGGAAGACTGACTCTGTCCTTGGTAAATCCAAACAAGTGAGACCACTGGGACTGGGACTGGGACTGGCTCTGGGTGCCTGGCTTCCTGCATCACAATTTCAGATTTTTTGATCACCAAGGAAGAGAGGTGAGGTCACTTTCTTTAGGAACTGAATGAGGTCACTACCTTGGCCACCACTTTGTCCTAACAGTTGCTTCGAAAGGTCCCATGAAATTGAGGCTGCCCCTACTTCCTTTGACACTTTCACAAGTTAGAATGGTATATCAACCATAGGCACCTGTAAACAGCTCTCCACACAGGCATGGTTTCATCAGTTCTCTACATTACGAAAGGAGAGGCTGATTCAGACACATCCCTTCATACTGACCCTGTTGTTTGCCATGGAATATGACTTTTCCCCTCTTAGGTCCTTCATAGCTGCCTGCAACTTCTTCAGGGTATAATTTCTGCATGGTCCTTTGATGTTCTCAGCAGGTGGAAGATCCCCTACATTACTGTATTGTAAGATAAACTCTGTCTCGGCTCTTCTGTAAAGTTAGTTTGAGGGAACAATGTATGGTTAGGCTTAATAACATGTTTCATTTGAGTTAGGAATCATTCTGCTTAATGAATAATGGTATTGGGAACTTGCGATATTTACAAGAATATATTGGTGAAATATAAGTTTGAAAACAGAAATCTAGATAAGATTTGAATCCAGGAAGGGCATTGGGCTGTTGATTGGGATACTTAGCTTTGAATTATGTTCTGCACAGATGTCTCAGATAAATCAATATACAATGGCATAGGACCTTGTACCTTGGATGATTGCTTGTCAAAGAGATCATCCAGTCAAAAAGGGATAGTCTTTAGGATTAGGAAGATAGTCGGTATGTTAGAAAAAAGAGTGAGTATAGGATTTGGACCAAAAGTTCTTTAGCAATAGGGTTTCGGATAAAGAGTGAATGTAAATGTCAGCACATGTGAAGAGTCAGTCACAATGATGAACTGGGGAAAATATGTAGGAAAGCAGATATCAATAGAGACATTAGGAAATCAGGAAAATATAAAGTGAGTGATAGGATTAGTCATTTTCAACAGGGTTGAGGTTGAATATATTATCTTAAGAAGAAACAAATATGTAGTCACCAATAGGATTGATTTGAGAGCGTTAGGCAACCTGGATATGGATGTGTTTAGTAATCCATGCTCACTTTCCATTTAGGCTTTGGTGAAAGGTTAATAAAATAGGTACTTGTTACTTACTGTTTTTCTGTATGCTTAACAAAACACTGTTGAAGTCTTGAGGACTGTTTGCTAATCTTGTTTCCAGAATGTGCTGTCCCCAACTGCCAAACTGCAAATGTATACCCTCACCTGTTTGCACGCAAACCACCCACTTGCCCTGACCCATCAAAAAACTTCCCTCCCTGCCCTCTCCAAGGAAAGCATATAAGCTCTGCTTAAGCTGTTCTCATTGCTCTCTGCTCTATTCAAGTGAGCTCTGAGCCCCAGAATGCTGGACCCATAATAAACCATTTACTGTTGCTTGAGACATTCCTCTGGTGGTCTCTTCCTCTGATGCTTGCCCGATCTTTACATCTGGAGGCACGAGCAAGATCCGGCAGCGGCGGATGAAAGATCCCCAAGGGGCTCTTTTCAGGGTAAGTAAGGGAACTCTTTTTGGTTTTAGGTTTCAGGTTAGGGCTTGGCAAAATGGCTATTGGTGATGAGCGTGAGCTCTCTCTGACAGAGGCTGACATACGTGTCACAGAGCCACAGGCCACGTCCCTGGGGGATGCCCCAGAGGACTCAGGAAATCGAGGAACAATAGTCTCCTTGACTCAGTGATATTTTGCTTCGGATTCAGTATTGCCAGCCCATCAGGTTTTGCCGGCTACTCAGTCCTGGCCTCAGTATTGGACGTCCATTGCCTGTCTTTATTGTCTTGTCTTGTCAGTGTAGTGTGTGATTTCTTTCACTGTTTGTGTATCTCTCATTTTGGGACAGAGCACTTCAACACCTCTCTTCCTGACCCTTGATCACTAGACCAAAGTCTGTGCAAGGCCCAGAATCTTTCTTTTTCAGTAAATTGCTGGACCTGGCAGACCCTCTGTGCCTCAGAATGACCCACCTTTGGAGTTGGATAGCCCCTAGAAACATCTACTTCCCACTAATTTGAAACGTCAGAGATTTTGTCTTTCAACCGGGGCCACATAGACATCCAGATCAACAGCCATATATCTTAACTTTGCAGGACCTCTGCAAATCTCCTCCTACATGGGTGAAGCCTTTCTTTGTCTCTGCGCCCACTCCTACTCCTTCCACCATGATTCTATCTCACAAACCCTCTGCTCTTCCTCCTCCAACCTCTGTTCTCCCTGAGTCTCAAGACTCTACTGGACTCTCCTACCCTTCTTATCCGCTGCCGTCGTCCACCAACCCCCAACAACCTCTAAGTGATTCCTTTGCTGCTGACTCAGCCTCTCCGCCATTGGAGAAAGCTAGGCCGGCCCAGCGCCCACCAGATGACTCCCCCTTGTCACACACACAGCCCCTCCTTCCCTGGAGAAAGCTGGCCCGGCTAAAAGAACTCAAAGAACTCCCTGGCGTTTTCACACCTGCCTACTTGGGATGACTGCCAACAAATCCTAGGGATTCTCTTCATGACAGAGGAACGAGAGAGAAACTTTCTGGAAGCTAGAAAAAAATATCCTCGGACCAGATGGGTGACCAACACAACTTCCCAACATAATCAAAGCCGGCTTACCCTTGAACTGACCCAACTGGGACCCCGACACCTTTGAAGGTAGGGAGCATCTGTCCACTTATTGCCGGGCCCTAATAGTGGGTTTCCAACCGGCCGCTAGCCAACCAAATAATTTGGCCAAGGTAAGAGAGATTATTCAAGGGCCTGATGAATATCCCTCTATGTTTCTAGAGAGAATTATGGAGGCGTATAGGAGATATACTCCTTTCGATCTTCAGGCAGAGGATCAAAAGACATATGTCATGATGGCCTTCATTGGGCAAGCTGATCTGGATAGTAAAAGAAAGTTACAATACTTAGATGGGAAAGGCAGCAGAATACAACAGACTCCAGAATGGCAATATGTAAATCAATGTGCAACTGATGTGATTCTGCAATCTGTATATGGGGTAAAAATGGGAGTTCATATCCCACTTGAATCAAAGTGTGAATTATGATATATCAAGAACTATGTAATGTTTTGAACAACCTACAATAAAAATTAATTAAAAAAAAAAAAAAGATATGACTTTGAGAGATTTACTCAGGGTAGCCGAGAAAGTATCCTATAAGAGAGAAACAGAGAGAACGAAAGGGAGCAAAGGGAGGATGACAGATGAAAAAGACAGATGAAGGTATTAACTAAGGTCCTGGTCACAACAATAAATAGGCCAGAAATTAAGAAACAGGGAGACAAGAAACGATACCTGGGTCCCCACCAGAGGCCACCCTTGGCCTCAGATCAATGTGCCTACTGTAAAGAAAAAGGACACTGAGCCAAAAAGTGCCCTAGAAAGAGACAGCCACGCCAGACAGCCTTTCTGACTCTGGAGGTTGACTGAGAATGTCGGGGCTCAGATCCCTTCCCCGAGCTCAGGGTAACTTTTGAAGTGAAGGGGACCCCATAAACTTTGAAGTGGATACAGCAGCAGTATACTCAGCCCTTAAGGCCCCACTGGGCCCTCTATCAAATAAAAGGTCTCTAGTTCAAAGGGCTAACAGCAGTAAATATCAGACTTAGACAACTAAGAGGACCATGGACATGGGGAAAGGAAAAATCCAACATTCCTTCCTAGTAATCCCAGAATGCCTGGCCCCATTGATGGGCAGAGATCTGCTCAGTAAGCTCCGGGCCAAAACAACTTTTAACCCCGAAGGCCCCAAAATGAAATTTCTAAATCCTTCATTAAAAACTCCTATAGTCATGGCTTTATAAATGTCAGTCAAAGATGAACATCCACTTTTCACACACCCCAAGAATGATCAAACAGGCAAGCTACCCCAGAAATGGATAACAGATTACCCAGATGCCTGGGCAAAAATTGTTGGGTTAGGACTAGCCATGAAACAACCTCCAAGAACAGTGGAGTTAAAAACCTCAGCCTCCCCAATCAATGTCAAACAACATCCTCTGAGCAAAAATGCTAAAGATGGGTTAAGGCCCCATATTCAGAAATATCTGGCTTTAGGGTCCTAAGGCCCTGTCAATCGGCCTGGAACACTCCACTGCTACCAGTAAAAAATCCAGGAACTGGGGACTATCCCCGTTCAAGACCTAAGAGAGATCAACAACAGAGTGCAGGACATTCACCCCACGGTAAATAATTTGTACAATCTGCTTATCACTCTGAACCCTGAGTAGAAATGGTATGGACATAAAGATGCTATCTTTTGCATGCCTCTGCATAAAGACAGTCAGTTTCTGTTTGCTTTTGAGTGGGTAGACCCAGAAACCGGAACGTATGGTAAACTAACATGGACTAGACTCCCACAGGGGTTCAAAAACTCCCCCACTCTCTTTGATGAAGCCCTCCACAGAGATGTCAACAACTTCAGAACTATGCACCCCGAAGTCACCCAGCTTCAATACGTGGATGACCTGCTACTGCAGCCAACACCAAGGAAAACTGTGAGTCTGGGAACCAAGCACTATTATGTAAGCTTGCTCAACTCGGGTATAGAGCTTCTTCCAAAAAACCCCAAATTTGCCAGCAAGAAGTAGTCTTCCTGGGCTATTCCCTTAGAGGTGGTAAACGTTGGCTCACTGAGCCCAGAAAACAAACGGTTGTGCAGATACCCCCCCCCAGCAGCAGACAACACAAAGAGTTTCTTGGGACTACTGGGTTTTGCAGGTTATGGATTCCTGTGTTTGTGTCCTTAACTTCTCCTTTATACCCGCTGTTAAAGGGAGATGCCCAATTCCAATGGACCCCTGAGCACCAGCAAGCTTTTGATAACATCTTACGACACTGGCACTGAACTCCTCAACTTCACTGAGCCAAGCCTGCAATTTCAGAAAGCCCTACACTACGTTAAAAATGTACATCAATTCACACACCTTGGTCCAAAGAAACTGCAGGCATTCCTGAAGGATCAAGAACAGAGTTTTCCACTAACCGACTCACAGCGAAAGGACATAACTGAACGGGTAACAAAACCCTGTCCGTTCTGTCAATAGAACAATTACCCTTCCAAGCTTCCTGTAGGAAAGCGCCTATGAGCAACCAGACCAGGAAATTCTGGGAAGTGGACTTTACTGAAATTTAGCCAGCAAGGTATGGACTTCAATATCTCCTAGTGTTTGTAGATATATTTTCAGGATGGATTGAAGCCTTCCCCACAAAAAAAAAAGGCACAAATGGTGGTAGAAAATCCTGAAAGATATTTTTCTATGATACGGCCTACCTAAGGTAATAGGGTCTGATAATGGACCGGCGTTCATGGCCCAGGTAAGTAAGGGGTTAGCCAGGATCCTGGGGATAAATTGGAAGTTACATTGTGCTTATAGACCGCAGAGCTCAGGACAGGTTAAAAAAATTAATAGAACCATTAAAGAGACCTTAACGAAATTAAGCTTAGAGAGGGCATCAAAGATTGGACTATGCTCCTGCCTTATGCACTGTTTCATGCAAGAAATACTCCCTCTGTTTCTTTGTGTAACCTCACCTCCTATAAAATTCTCTATGGGGCCCCTCCTCCAGTAAGGACCTAACCACAACTCTAAGACCTACCGATCCCTTCCACACCCCCTTGCTTGACAAACTTAAAGCTATTGAAAGAACTCAGGGATACCTGTCAAAACAGCTGGCCACTGCCTACCAACCTGGTGAAGAGGAGACTCCACATCGATATCAAAAAAGAGACTTCATCTACATAAGATGACATCAGGTGTCATCCCTGGAACCCCGCTGGACAGGACCATACCAGGTGCTAATTATAAAACCTACAGTGGTAAAGGTAGACGGAATCACTTCCTGGATCCTAATTCTCATCTCAAGCCTGTGCCCTGTCCAGACACTGGCTTGAAAGTGGAAAAGACTGGTTACCCTTTCAAATTGCATATTTGCCATGTGGATAAGGCTATAGACTCTCCCCTTGGCCACCACTAGTCCTAACCATCATCAGCCCATTCAGCAGCGATGGCTGATCACAAATCCAATTAGACAAGAAGTATGGTCTGTCTCACATACAGCCCCCTTAGGGACCTGGTGGCCAACTCTCCACCCAGATATTTGTCAGCTGGGTATACGTCTTTCCAATTGGGATATCTCTGATGAAGAGGATCCCACTAAAATTCCATTAAATTTCTCCCGTACCATAGATAATGGAAACAAACATTATGGATGTAGGAACACGCAAGCCTGATGCAGGTTGGCTAGCCTAGATTACTATGTTTGCCCGGTGGACTATCAAAGCCACAAACAACCACGGCTGTGTGGGGGAAAAGCCGTCTTCTTCCGTAAGTCATGGGGATGTGAGCATACAGGGGCTGCCTGGTGGAACCCAAACTCCTCATCAAATTCAGTTCACAGCATTGGCCATATTACCAATTAGACAACCAAAACCGATGGCCCCCAGAGGGGTCTCTAGATCCTCAAATTCTGTGTGACTATTTCAACTTCGGCAAGTGATCAAAAGGATTGAAGAAAATTCCCCTATGTGTAGGCCTTTTCCCTCCTTTGCTCACATCACGAAATATGTTTCTCCAATAGATCCTTCTGCTCCAGATTCTCTGCTGTCACTCTCACATCAACAACCTGATTTCTCCCCTCCAATTACTAGATCAAAACCCCAAACCTCCTCTGGTTCTCAGACCATTGCCCCCATGCTGAGGCAGCAGGTACTGAGGTACCCTTCCACCCACTCACTCCTCTCTTCTCCTGTCAGTGCCCACACCGGGTCCCACCAGGTCCTCTTACCAGCTAACCCAAAGCTCAAACCAGCTGAGGAGTGTCCTCAGACGCCTATCCAAGATGTAATGAAAATGGCCTTTAAAGTTGCTTTGTCATCACTAAAAACAGGTTACTAAGAATTTAAAGTCCCTCACAGGCTTTTTAGATACTCATTCCCGTCTTCCCATCTGCTCTACCTGTTCTACTGCTCAAGTTTTGTTGCCAGGAAAATCCCAAACCCTTTTCCCATTATTCTTTTATATCTCTTTTTCCTCATTCTCAGAACCACAGAACTGCTCTCACCCCCCGCCTTCCCCGTCTTCCCCTCTGTACCAGGCCCACAGAAAAATCTTAAATGGCCTTCTCCAGAAGTCTTCATCATGGCTGACTTTAGGACTTTCAGCAACAGAGTCTTTATAAAAGAGTTCAGTGTAGATAAACTTCCTCTTTTCGTGTTGCTCTGTTATACTTGGCCACTGGCTGGAAAAATCAGCCCTTCTAAGCTAGACACCCCCTTACTAGTTTTTCACAAAATATGTGAACAAGGCCTCTGGCCTTGAGCTGAGGCTTCCAGAGATGGCTACATTTCCAAGATAAAGAAGTTACCAACTGGGCTCCATGGTAACAGCTGGCAGGGAGAAAATAAAAGAGAAGAAAAAAGCTCTCCCCCTCCCAGGTGTCCTTAATAAGTTATCTTTCCCAGAGAAGAGGAAAATAAAAACAGAACCAAAAACTGCTTTTTGTGAACTTCTGCAGACTGTGAATTTCTGAGTCTTTTCCCTTACATGTTGGGTACAAAATTCTGAAACTACCTAAACTTGGGATTCAGGGGATTAATTGATTACAACAGAAGCAATGCCCTCTATATCCGGTTGCAACCAAATAGGACTGTTTCCCTATCTTTGGTGCTATCTTAGGTGCCTTGCCTTGTCCATACCTACAACAGTATAATTCTATATACTTAAACATTGTTTATTCATAAAATTATCAACAGATGTGATTAATTATGTAATGGTGCAGATGTTTCCCCGAGTGCTCTATCATGAGGCAGGATCATTTAAATTTCAAATAGGGGGGCATACAACCCGGTTCCGCTGGCAACCTGTATCCTTCACTTTAGCCATCCTATGAAGAATAGTAGTTGCTGCAGAGAAGGGCACAGGAACCACTGCCCTAATCCATGGGACACAACAAATGACGCAATTAGAAGCAGCAATAGACCAAAACTTAAAGATATTAAAAAACCACCATCACAGCTTTACAAGAATCTTTAACCTCTCTCTCTGAAGTTGTTTTACAGAACAGGCGAGGGTTCGACCTCCTCTTCATGAGAGAAGGGGCCTTTGTCCTGCATTGAGGGAAGAATGTTGTTATTATGCCTACCATACTGGAGTTGTAAAAGAATCTATGATTAAATTAAGAAGACGCATTGAAGAGCATCAACAAGAGAGAGAGGCCCAAAAAGGGTGGTTTGAGTCTTGGTTCACAGAGTCCCCCTGGGTAACTATGCTTTTATCAGCCCTGGCCGGTCCATTAATAATCCTCACATTATTGCTAACTGTAGGACCCTGTTTGCTCAACCGTGTAGTTTCCTTTCTCCAAGCTCAAATTGGACAAGTTAAACTTATGGTAATCAGAAATCAATATACCACACTAGCAAACATAAAATGTGACATCCTCAATGATCACTATTATGATTTAATGTAACCAAAAGAAAGTGGGGAATGAAAGGTAAATAAAATAGGTAATTGTCACTTCCAGTTTTACGGTATGCTTAACAAAACACTGTTGATATCTTGAGAACTGTTCGCTAATCTTGTTCCCTGAATGTTCTGTACCAACTGCAAAACTGCAGAATGTACTCCCTCACCCATTTGCACGCAAACTGCCCACTCGCGCTGACCCATCAATAATCTTCCCTCCCTGCCCTCTCCAAGGAAAGTATATAAGCTCTGCTTAAGCTGTTCTCAGGGCTCTCTGCTCTATTCAAGGGAGCTCTGAGCCCCAGCATGTTGGACCCCCATAAACTTTTGGCTGTTGCATTAGACAGTCCCTGGTAGTCTCTTCCTCCGATGCTCGCCTGACATTTACATTGGTAAAATAATAAGTGTGACCATTGCTTCTGTGTCGAAATGTACAAATTATTATTGGGGGTACAAATAGGTGTACCCTGTGATATGAATATAGAGATAATGCATGAATAGACAATACTGTGAATAAATAATATAATGGATTCCAAATTTAATAATGGATTCAATTGATATCTGAAAATATAAAGGAAATCTTATATTGATATACATACATTCATTCCAACCAGTAAAACATCTAAACGTTATATTAGGATTATGATTTATCATGAAGAGTGTGTGAGTTTTCCTTCAAAATTGATTATGGAAGTTGAAAATAATGTGTTTGGAAAGAAGTCTCATGAAAAGACCAGACAAGAAACCTGGAGGAATCCATGTGTTCTGAAGCAGGAAGTTATTGAAAGTGAAACAAATGCCTATAAGTTTGCTAACTTGTGGATGAAATATATATCTTATGATGTGCATAAATTGAAGAAATAGTAATGTAGCAGTGTTGAATAAAAATGAATGTCAAAATACACATCATGTCCCATAGTAATCTACTTGCATTGATGTTAAACTGGGTCAGTTACTGTACAAATTTAGTATTTGTATGCAACGTTAACTAAAGTTAGTTTTCAGTACTGGTAACAAATATGTATTTCAGGTGGATGAATATTTCTGAGAATAATCTTGTGAATACGTGATTATAAATCCATACACATGAACATGAATGAATTTAGGGAGTGTATATAAGACACATATATTTCATATTTTGAAAAATCTGGAGAGTATATATATACAAAAAACACACATGCAGAGACATTAAATTACCAATATATATGCCAATCGAAATTTATCATGAAATATATATCATCCGCAGATGCAAAAATATTTCTTTTACTGAACATGGATTTATGTTTAATGTTGTTCAACTAGGAAGCTCACCCATAGGTTGAATTTTAAGATCCAACAGGGTTTAGGAGGAGTGATCTCTTCTCATAATTTGTATCTGCCAAGTCAGCCACCTCACAAGAATGTACATGTGATACCAGGTAGGATTCTATATGTGCATTTAAAAATACATGTTCTGAATAGGCTACAGGGAAAGGGAGACAGGAATTTATATATTTATTAACTTTAAAAACACAAGGAGAACTATTTCAATTAAAAATTAACTAGATTTATAACACCTACCCTTCATAATGCAAATGGCAAGTCCAAATATACACCATGCCTCCTTTGAACTGCTTGTATTTCTATTCTGTTTGGGTTAGTTTTCTCCATCATATTAGGATTAGCAGTCAGAGTCTAGTAGTTTATGAGTTAGTGTCAGGGATTAAGTATTTCGAATGGAAAATTGGAAAATGAATCCAATGTGTATGCATATATGTGCTACACAAAAATCTTCCCACTCTCATCCACAACAATGCCTTGACATTAACTTCGCCCCAAGTAAGACACAATTAGAGGAGAAGAGTTAGAAAATCTGTGAATGCATATGTGGAATGGAATATACTCAGGATTTCACAAACTTGGAAGTGGTAGAGCAGTTTCCAAAAGTAAGGCACATGGTAAACACTCCACAAACATGGAGTTCTGCTGGCCTAAAGACTTCTTGATAAACTGCCTCTGAGGTTGGGCACTTGAAATATATGTTGTTGTCAGTAGCTTTAGCTTACTTTCTAGTGAGACCATCAAAGCTGGGTCTGCATCTATGTGACCTGGAGGACATTGTTTCTAATTTTCCAATGAACATGAGGCAGCAGTGCGAATACTCTCTTTGTAGTTAAACTATGGCCACTGGGAGCTAAGTGACTCACCGTGTGAACTGTGAAGCCATTTGGTCCTCCTCCACTTTTCGTGGTGGTTCTTGCTGCTGCACTGGGACTTTGGTATTTTCTTCATGAAATACAAGGAGATCAACTGGGACACAGTGCTGGAGGGAGTTCTGTCACGTGTGGAGGTCATGGTCTGCATGTGAATGCACCAACCAGTATTCTATCCCACATGGGTTGCCCCTTTGTCCATAGCAACCTGATTCTGAACATTGCCTTGAAATCTCCCTATACAAAAAGATGCCTTTACATGGAAGGTTCTGCTGGCTGTACCATGTCATTCACAAGCCATTTGGAAGCCAGTGGCAGATCCACATGGCCCCACCACACATTTTATCACACACCTTCACACCACTGCTCTAGGCCCACTAATTTGCAGGCTCCAACTTACTGGCATCTCTGTTCTACACAATTTTCAAGAAACCTAGTCAGTCAAGGCACTGTCTGATACACTCATGATTAGCAATAGGACATCCAAAGATTCTCCAGTGCCACCTGGTCATGGGAATTCCAAAAATTTCATGGTGTTTATCTAGCCATTTTTTTGAGGATGAAGTTGGAGGAACTGTGGTTTTCAAAAACCATTAAATGTTGAGGAAGCTCATTTCAATGAAACTCTGGAGAACTCTCATAGGCAAGGCTTCCCAAAGAGTTGTCAAAAGGTCACATGAAGCCAGTCCAATTGAAGTCTACAATGTGAGGTACATGTGTGTTTTGACTCTCAGCTATGGCTGCCAAGACTTTAAGAAGAAAATCATGGATTATCTTGGCTGAGATTCCCAGTGCTCTGTGGCCTTGATCTAAGTTTATAAGGGCTACTCTCATGCGTGGGCTCCTAAAATCCCAACAAAGCTCATGGCAATACTTCTCTGAGGTCAGTTTCAGAATTCAGTCTCTATAGGGATTCACACTAGAGTTCAAGCCCAGGTGGACCCAGTGATTTCTTCCAATCGCCACACAAATGACCAAAATTTAAACGAAAACACTCCCATATGGCCCTCATCTTTTCCACATAGACACTCATCATAACCTCTAGCTGGAGGTTTCTATGAGGGGCGCTGGACAAGACAGTGTCCAAAATAAGCTCCCTTGCCCGTCATTTGCCTAAAGTCAGGGTGGCCTGGAAACCCTTCCTCTGAACCAGGAGTGATCAAATAGGCCTACCATTATTACTGTTCCACTTCTCCAATTTGAGGCCTACTGACTGTGGGGTTTAGATTCTTCATGTGGATTGGGGTCATGAGAAAACCCAAGCACCAATGGGCTAGACTCTGAAGGGCTTTGAAAAACTCATTTGACCCAAAGGATTCCTATTCTCACCTTATGGAGGTCAGGAAACTTACAGAGGAAGGCGAGAGACTTCATCCATAATGAGTACTCTTTTGGCCATTTTGGTTTTGGATGCACACATGGCATCTTTCTTTAGATCCATCAGGTGCTGAGAATCTAAGCCACAGCCTCACACAGGGCCAACAGGCTGATTCAGACACATCCCTTTCGAAATCAATTACTCAAAAACGGACAGGTGATGCCCATTCATTTACATTAGAGAACTGTTTTATTCAGGCTTCACAACGGGGTGGCCTTAGGCAAAGACCTTCCTGACATTCAGTGCTATAGAACAATAGGTAAGCAAAAGTCCCAAAGCAGGGTTTCTCCACTGAGACTTTCCTGGTAACATTGATATCTGAGTTTTCTGAGATTCTCGCCATTCCCTTCAGCTATCCAGTACATGGCCAAGTCACAGAGCTTGGAGGTGGTACCTATCTTGGTCACAAAATCATGAGCCTATTCTGGAGAGTGGCCAGAATTCAGGAAGAAAACAGGAACTTAGGAAGATTTCAGGTCTTGCCCACAAATAAGGCAACCCTCTGTCCTTTTATAAATTGGGCAGCGTGAATGTTGGGAAGCTTTCTCCTAGACAGGACACATCCATTGATGCATTTTCTTTTGTAATGTCTACACCCACGGACACAGTGGGATACACAGACATAGAAACACTTGCCTTGTCAAATGACTTAATAGAAACAGTCCACTCCAAACCAAACAAACCAACTTTCCTACCTATTCTCAGAACATGAGACAAAACCACAAACCCACACTCATTCCCACAAATGCACCTCCTTCGCCCAAGAAGGTCTGTTACTAACCGGAGTGTCCTCTGCCTGGTGAGCCATTCTTTGTTCACCCGAAATGGCCTGTCTGTTCTCAAATCTGGACTCCTTGGCCCACTCTGTGAAGTTGTCAGGAGCCAGCTTTGAGCCGCCACTACCTGCATTCTCACTGAAGACACCTCTTCAGATTTTTTCTGGCATTTGACCATCTTCACATCTGTAAGTACCAAGAAAGACTGACTCTTTCCATGATAAATCCAAAAAAGTGAGATCTCTGTGACTGTTACTGGGCCTGACCCTGGGTGCCTGGTTTCCGGGATCCCAAGTTCAGAGAGTTCCATCACAAAGAAGTGAGGTAGGTCACTTCCTTCATGAACTGAATGAGCTCACAGCCTTGGAAAACACTTTGTCCTAACAGTTTCTTCCTAAGGTCCCATGAGATGGAGGCTGCCCCTACTTCCTGTGACACTTTCACAAGTTAGAATGGTATATCAACAATAGGTCCTGGGAGAGAGATCTCCACACAGGGTTGATTTGGTCCATTTTGTCTACATTAAAATGTGAGAGGCTTATTCAGACACATCTCTTCATCCTGACCAGGTTGTTTGCCATGGAAAATGACTTTTGCTCTCTCAGGTCCTTCATAGCATTCTATATCTTCTTCAGGGATAATTTCTGCATGGATCTTTGAGATTCTCAGCAGGTGGAAGATCCCCTATATTCCTGGATTGCAAGACCAACTCTATCCCTGCACTGCTGTAAAGTTAGATTGAGGGAACAGTGTATGGTTAATGTTAATATCATGTTCTATTTGCGTTAGGAATCATTCTGCTGGATGAATAACGGTATTGGGAACCTGAGATATTTACAAGAATATATAGGTGAAATATAAGTATGGAAACAGAAATCTAGGGAAGACTTGAAGCCAAGTAGGACTTTGGGCCCTTGAGTAGCATACTTTGCTTTGAATTATATTCTGCACAGATGTCTGAGATAAATTGATATACAAAGAAATAGGATCGTATACACTAGATGATTGAATAACATACAGAATATCCAATAAAAAAGGGATAGTCTGTAGGATTAGCAAGATAGTCAGTAGGTTTAGAAAGAAGAATGAGTATAGGATTTGTACCAAAAGTTCTTTACAAATAAGGTTTCGGGTAGAGAGTGAATGTAAATGTCAGCACATGTAAAGAGTCAGTCACAATGACGAATTGGGGAAAATATGTAGGAAAGCAGATATAAATAGAGACATTAGGAAGTCAGTAAAAGTATGAAGTGTGTAATTTGTTTAGACATTTTCAACGGTTTGAGTCTGAATATATAACCTTAGGCAGAAACTAATATGTTGTCACAAATTGGATTGACTTTTGAGAGCATTAGGTAACCAGGACATGGATGTTTTTATTAATCCATGCTCACTTTTTATTTAGGCTTTGGTAAAATCATAAGTGTGACCTTTGCATTTTGTGTCCAGAATATTATTGTGATAAAATGTATATGTACATCAGGTGACTTCAGTATTTCTTCCACCATTTCTGTAGCAATATTTTGTAGATGTATAAATTACTATTGAGGGTACAAATAGGTGTACCCTGTGTCTATGAATATGCAGATAATGCAAGAATAAACCATACTGTGTGTAAATAATATAACTTGCTCTACTTTAAATAATGGATTGAATTGATATCTGAAAATATAAAAGAAATCTCATATTGATATACAATCATTCACTGCAACCAGTTATACATCTAATGGTAATATTATGGTTGTGGTTTATCCTGAAAGGTGTGTGAGTTTTGTTTCAAAAGTGATTATGGAAATCAACAATAATGTGTTTGGAAAGAAGTCTCATGAAAAGAATAGTCAAGAAACCTGTAAGAATACATGTGTTCTCAAGAAGGAAGTGATTGAACATTATATATCATACTATATATAATGTGCATAAACTGCAGAAATAGTAATGTACCAATGTTGAATAAAAATGAACATCAAAATACACATCATGTCCCATAGGAATCTAATTGCATTGATGTTAATCTGGGTCAGTTACTGTAGAAATATTAGGATTTTTATCCACCATTCACTGAAGTTACTTTTCAGTACTAGGAAAAAAGTATGTATTTAAGTTGGATGAATATTTCTGAGAATAATCTTGTGAAAATTTGATTATAAATCCACATAAATCACAAAACATTATAAACACAAAAGTCACATGGACATTAAAATCTAGCAATATATATGCCAATTTAAATCCATCTTGAAATATATATCATCCACTGATCCAAAACTATTTATTTAATGAACTTGTATTTATGTATAATGTTGTTCAGCTAGGAAGCTCCCCCATAGATTGAATTTTCTGTTCCAAATCAGTGTTTAGGAGGAGTGATCTCCTAAATGTGTATGCAAATATGTGCTACACAAAAATCTTCCCACTCTCATCCAGAACAATGCCTTGATATTACCTTCACCCCAAGTAAGACACAGTTGGAGGACATGAGTTAGAAAATCTGTGAATACATATCTGGAATGTAAAATGGTCAGGAGTTCACAACCTTGCAGGTTGTAGAGGAGTTTCCAAAAGTAAAGGAAAGGCTTGATAGACCCAACCTGATCTTTTATTAGAATTGGGAGCCATCTTGCCAGAAAGCCATGAAAAGATAATTTGGGCTTTACTATAAATTACTGCAAATTCTGAACCTGCTTGGAATGCCTGTCCGTGCCTTGAACTCATCCATGCCTGGCTCTCTGACCAGATAACAGTGCTCTCTGAAACATTAGTGACACCTAATAAATATTGGCCTTCCCAGGCCAGACAACGACCCTCTCTGAGTCTCTAATGGTCCTCATAATTTCTGATGTTGGGGCCAGCAAAAAAAATGTAAACTACCATCAGTGTGATGCTTTCAAAGTTCTGTTATCTGTAACCCCCTTTTTGTGTAACTTTCTGGGCTATATAGCTGGGCTGTAGGAAAGGTGGTGTTGCTGTCTTGTTCCCGCCATTTTTGGAGGGAGAGGCAGCCTGGCCAGTTTTAATAATAAGCCTGCCTTAATTTGATTTTAATTGGAGTCACTGGTCTTTTCTTGCATCCTATTCCAACATTTTGGAGTTCCCCAGTGAGATGACCCTGCCCGACCAGATCACAAGACCAGACTGCTGAAAATTCTGAAGCTGGCCTTCCCTCCAGGGCTACGGGCTGGGGAGCCACTCTAGGGGGTGCACAACTTGAGATGTTCCAAGGCCTTGGAGTGAGCCGTCGGTCTGGGGAGCACTGCAGTGAACCACCGCACTGAAACTATTAGCAAGTACCTGGTGGAGGAGGCCTCCATAGGTAAGTGGCACCTTGATAACATCTTATATCTGGTTAAGGGAGATCTCTTCTAATGACAGAGAGGTGGCCTGGGGAGGCTCACATTCACTCCTGTCCAGGATAGTAATGAGAATCGTTCTGTCCTCTGTTCCGTTCTGTACGGAATTCCTCTGGAAGGTTAGAGAGGTGCCGAGGGACACGCATGCGCTCCTACCCCAGAGCTTTAGCAAGACGTTGAATTGCTCATCTGTTTTTCTGTTTTGGCACCGGGATTCTGTTTTTTTTTTTTTTTTTTTTTTTTTTTTTGTGTGTGTGTGTGTGTGTGTGTGTTTTGTTCTGTGTTCTATATGTTTTTTGTTTGTTTGTTTTTGTGCGTTTTGTTTTGTGATTTCTGTGATAAAATCTTAAGGATATTGAACGTGAAAATGGGTAACAAAGCAAGTAAGCCTGACACCCCTTTGGACTGTGTTTTATGGAACTGTGATGAACTTTACCACCATTTGTTAAGCAGAATGAGAGAAGGCCCTAGCTGGCTGCCTGGAGCACACCCAGTGCAGATGGTAATGCCTGCTGGGGAATGAAGAACTGAGTATCTCCCAGTATCTGCCGAAGCCCTGTTGCTTCAGGGAATTCCCTCCTTTGTTCCCTGCACTGCAAGGATAATGCCACCTCTGTCTTCTTAAAAAAAGAGAAAAACAAAAAGGGGACACTAAATGCAGTAAAGTCGCCATGGAGACACTTTATTTTATATTTCAGGTAGCTCCTCTGTGAAAACATTTGGTCCCCTTGTGGGGACATCTGTGGTGCCACTGGAGAAGGAGATTTTTCTCTTATTTGCTCTGTTTTAAAGGGTTCTGTCTGTCAGCCATTGTCTGGAGTTCATTTCTGTCTGTCTTGTGCCTTTTTTCTAGCCCTTTAAGACATGTGCAATAATGTGTTAATATTATAAATTGTTTCTTGGAAATGATCTTAGCTGAATGTGTGTCTAAATGATGATGTTTCATTGTACCAATCTGGTATCTGAATGGGTTTTTGAAGCATTCCACAATCTTGCAGTTAAAAGTCGGGTTTAGGTATTTGTTTAGTTCATGGTTTCAGATAATTCATGCCAGAGAACTTAAATACTTAGGATGGAAAATAAAGAACTCTACTTCCAAGTTGGCAAGTAACTTCCCAATCTTTCAGTCTTTTTTTCACCAATTTTAAATTAGGTAGCCTGGGAAAATGTCACTGTGTGTACCAGTGCATTAATTTGGACAAGGATACTAAATCATAGTATGATATCTGTTGACAAAACAACTTGTAAAGATATAAAATTTTGTGAATTGTATCTTAAACTTGTATCATAATTTTCAACATCCTAACATGAAAATTATGGTTAAAATACCTTAGGCCTAAGGTTTCTGCTCAGAATAGCCTTTTTTCCTTCTTCTTCCAGACCTCAGCCAGGACTTATTTTGAAATGCAAATGAAAGAAGCCTGTAAGCTTAGTAGGAGACTTATTTGAGGCCTAAGGGAAAAAAAAGGTTAATTGTATGGTATTTACCAATTACTGGCCAGTCATTTTTCTAGGACTCATAATTTTTTCCTTAGGTTCTTTATTTATTTTTTGAGCTCATGATTTTGCTCCTACAGACTTAGGTTAATGTTTTTCTGATCAGTAATATCTTTGACCAACTGTGGAATTTTTAAATCATTGCAATGGAGATTTCACCTGTGAAAAGCTACAAGGCCTTCACTTTTATTATGTGTGCACAATTTGTTATGTGTTGTATGTCTATATATATATATATATATATATATATATATATATATATATATATATATCTCCATATATCATATATATGATACACAAATTAACTTATATAAGGAGCACTCATATTAAAAAGAACTCATAAAAACAATTTTAAAAAGTGGATCCAAAGATCTTTAATTCACGTGATTTAAATGTTTCAATTTAAATTGGGTAAACAGATAAATATAAATGTCTTTAAATTTAAGCTTACAAGTTTTTCTAGGTGTTCAAAAATCTAATAAACTATTAATGTCTACAAAAGGTCTAATATGCCTTTGTTCCAGGACTTTTCTTTCAATCAAAAAAATGGTTTACAGTGTTCAAAAAATATGTCTAATATTTTGATAAATAAGTAAAGTAAATTTGATATGGGATTACTCATTCATGAGTACTTTTGTTTGATATCTGATTGATATACTAAGGTCTGTATAAGTTTGTACTAAAGTCTGTATAAGATTGTAAAAATCAGTCATGTGTAAAAGAGACAAAAATTTCTTAAACATAAGTTTACCCATAACATTAAGTTTATTAAGATTTAAATTTTCTAGAGCAAGCAACCATAAAAATTAAACAAATGTTTAAATAAGAACTGTTATTTTAGAGCACTGTACTGCCATTTCTTTAAAAGCTAAACTTGGTTAATGTAGAAACTTCAATGCAATCGTGATGCTATTAATGTGCTCATATTTTCCAGTTATACAACTCTATAAGGTAGAAACTTTAAAAGAGCATTATATCAAGCAGGTGTTCTGAAGTTGTATGGTAAATAAAATATATATTGGGGATTTATTTACCTGTTATCAATAATATATGTAAAGTTTTATGTTACTTTTTACATTGTGGAAGAATTTAAATGTATTTTTAAGTTAATGAGACCCTAATCTATGTAAAGGTTAAAATCTTTCAGCCGTACTTTAATTCATGTTTTAAATGTGATATCATATGGTGTGAGCTAATGTTCATGTGACCTCAAACAATTTATATAAACTTTGTAAAATGATATTTAAAAAAAAGATCAGCTTGAGAACTAAAGCATTTAAGATTTATAAGGAGCCCTGCTTACCTGAGATAAGACTCTTTGTCCCATCTTACTACATGTGAGAATGACTACGAAAGCATTAGGTCAGATTTTATTTCATTTAAAGTTATGTTCAAATTTTTTTTTTCTGTCAAGATTACTAGGATCTCAAAAAGGTGATATAAAATATAACTCACCAAAAAATTCAGGGTAGCTATTACATGAACTAAGTATTTTTACTCTTGTTAAAAAATTTTATTTTTTAATTTCTTTTTAAGTGATCTAAAGATTCCCTGTTGGTGTTTTACAGAAGTGTTGCTTTAAGAACACAACATGGGTTAATTTAAGAAAATAAGTCATCAACTACAAGACAGACAGAATAATAAGATCCCAATTAATAAAATATAAATAATTATAAACTTATAGACATTAAAGTGCAGTACTCTTAATATATGGCTGTTAAAATTTATTTGCTGGTTGTTTCAGATTAGGATTGAAAATTAAAGTTAAATGAAAAGGGCCAAAAAAAAAAACAATATTTGACTCTTGCCCTTTGAGTCAGTCTGAATCCAGGGAACAGGGGACTTCTCTATGAGCTTTGCAACTCTGGGCCACATAACCTCCCGATCAGGGAGATTAATGAGACCACTGGAGAACAGAAAGCCAATCAGTGCATTTGCTACAAAGAGGAGAGTCATCAGGAAAGGGAGACATCCCTGATGCTTCTGAGGGAAGCCACATGGTCAAGCAAGACCTGAACCCACCTAGCTCAAATTGCACTAGCAGAACTGAGAAGCTGCTCTCGAGTTTCCCAAGGAATGACTCCCATAAAAGCTCAGCTGACTGCTAACAATAGATAGAAACAAAAGTCATTTGACTGCTTCATCTTAAACACTTAGCAAAGACAGTTAAAACCAAAATACAGCCATTCCTGGGCATTTTAAATAATAATAATAATAATAATAATAATAATAATAATAATAATAATAATAATAATATTTTAAGGTATACACTTTATGTTAGCCTCCCAAAATAAGTAAAACTGTTGGCTACAAAGACTATCAAGAGGAGCTGCCAGAGGCAGAAGTTTTTAGTTTAAGGCCTACAGATATTCCTAACCTACAGGTAGGCTTGGTGTTTGCTAGTACGATTATCCAGCCCTGAGTAACAGAATTAAATGTTTCTCTATTAGACACAGAGGTCATACTACTGAAACGATTTTGCAAAATCAGATGACATTAAATTATTAAACTGTATATTATGGGGAGGGACAACTGTAACACTTAAAGTTAAATATTAAGTTGACAGTCCTGATAATTGGGGATATTAAAGACTGGTGAGGGTACTTCATACAGTGACATGATCCAGCTACTGCAACATTTATTCAATACTCACGTTTTTTGTTTCTCTCATAGAAGAACCCATCCCCAGATGACTTTACAACCTGTTCTTCCTCAACAAGACTTCAAAAAGAACTGACTTCTAAAAGGCAACTCATATTCCTCAACTGACTTCAAAAAGGCAACTCATGTCTCTCACGCCATGCACACTCATGTCACCCTCTCTCAGCTGAGAAGAAGGCAAAATGAGAGACGACTCTCCACTTACACCAATGGAGCCCAAAATAAATAGACTATCAATATAAGTAATTAATTAAGTCAGGTAATATCAGGGAGACTGGTTTTCGGTGAGTTCTAAAAATTTGGAGACTGTTAACTGAGGGATTAAAATTTCCTCAGTGCTTTTCCACTAACCTTTCAAGGATTACAAAGGGACACATAAGAAAAGGGGGGAATGATAGACCCAACCTTATCTTTTATTAAAATTGGGAGCCATCTTGCAACAAAACCATGAAAAAATCATTTTGGCTTTACTGTAAATTACTGCAAATTCTGAACCTGCTTGGAATGACTGCCCGTGCCTTAAACTCACCCGTGCATGGCTCTCTGACCAGATAGCAGCCCTCTCTGAAACTTTGTCACACCTCATAAATATTGGCCTTCTGTGGCCAGACAATGACCCTCTCTGAGGCTCTAATGGTCCTCATAAATTTTGATGTTGGGGCTAGCAAAAAAAAAAAAATGTAAACTCCCATTAGTGTGATGCTTGTCAGAGTTCTGTTATCTGTTACCCCATTTTTGTGTAACTTTCTGGGCTGCAAACCTGGGCTGTAGTAAAGGTGGGGTTGCTCTCTTGCTCCCGCAATCTTTGGAGGGAGAGGCAGCCCAGCCAGTGGAAATAATAAGCTTACTTTAATTTGATTTTAACTGGAGTCAGTGTTCTTTTCTTACATCCTGGTCTAAGAGGTAAACACTCCACAAACATAGAGCTCTGCCAGCCTAAAGACTTCTTGAGAAACTGCCTCTGAGGTTGGGTACTTTAAATATATTTTGTTGTCAGAAGGTTTAGCTTCTTTTTTATTGAGACCATCAAAGCTGGGTCTGCATCTATGTGAATGGAGAGCATGGTTTCTTATTTTCCAATGAACATGAGGCAGCAGTGCTGAATTCTCTCTTGGTAGGTAAACTGTGGCCACTGGGGGCTAAGTGTCTCCCCGTGTGGACTGTGAAGCCATTTGATCATCCTCCATTTTTGTGGTGTTTCTTGGTGCTGCACTGGGAGTTTGGTATTTGCTTCACGAAATACAAGGAGTTCAACTGGGACACAGTGCTGGAGGGAGTTCTTTCACGTGTGGTGGGTCAGGAACTGCAGGAGAATGCACCAACCAGGCTTCTATTTCACACAGCTTTTTCCTTGACCATACCAACCTGATTCTGAACATTGCCTTGAAACCTCTCCATATAATAAGATGCCTTTACATGTAAGGTTCTGCTGGATGCACCATGGCAGCCAAAATGCATTTGGAAGTCAATTGGAAATCCACATGGCCCCACCTCAGATATTTTATCACACACCTGCACACCACTGCTCTGGGCCCACTACTCAGCATTCTCAACTTACTGGCATCTCTGTTCTTCACCATTATCATGAAATCCAGTCAATCAAGGCACTGTCTGGTACACTCATGATCAGCAACAGGAGATCCAAAGGTTCTCCAGTGCCACCTGGTCATGGGAGTTTCAAAAATTTCAGGGTATTTATCTAGCCACTTTTCAAGGATGAAGTTGGAGAAACTGTGGGTTTCAATTCATTCAGGAACCATTTAATGTTGAGGAACCTCATTTCAATGAATGCTCTGGAGAACTCTCAAAGGCAAGGCTTCCCAAAGAGTAGCCAAATAGTCACATGAAGCCCAGCCCATTGAGGTCTACAATGTGAGGTCCATGTGTGTTTTGACTCTCAACTATGCCTGTCAAGTCTTTCATAATAAAATCATGTGATATCCTGGCTGAGATTCCAAGTGATCAGTCGAAAGCCACCCTTGGCCTAGATTTCAGTTTCCAATGGTGACTCTCATGCGTGGCCTTCTAAAATCGCAACACAATTCATGACAATACTTCTCTGAGGTCAGTTCCAGAACTCAGTCTCTAAGGTGAATCATACCAAAGTTCTAGCCCTGGTGGATCCAGTCATTTCTTCCAACCACTACACAAATGAACACAATTAAAACCAAAACACTCCCACATGGTCCTCACCTTCTTCCATATAGACACTCATTATAACCTCTGGCTGGAGGTTTCCATGAGGGGCGCAGCACAAGACAGTATCCAAAACAAGCTTCCTTATCCCTTATTTGCTTAAAGTCAGCTGGGCCTGGACACCATTCCTGTGAACCAGGAGTGATAAAATAAGCCTGGCCTTAATACTGCTCTGCTTCTCCAATTTGAGGCCTACTGACTGTCAGGTATAGATTCTTAATGTGATTTAAAGTAATGAAAAAACCCAAGTTCATATGGGCTAGCCTCTGCAGGGCTTTGAAGAACTCATTTGACCCAAAGGATCCCTAGTCTCATTTGATGGAGATCAGAAACCTATCAGAGTAAGGCAAGATACTTCATACACAATTACTGATATTTTTGCCATTTTGGTTTTGGAAGCACACATGGGATCTTTCTTTAGTTCCATCAGGTGCTGAGAATCTAAGCCACTGCCTCACACAGGGCCAAGTGGCTGATTCAGACACATCCCTTTCCAAAGCAATTAAGCAAAGATACACAGGTGATGCCCATTCATTTCCATTTGAAAACAGTTTTCTTCAGGCTTCACAAATTGGTGGCCTGAGGCAGAGACCTTCCTGACTCTCAGAGCAACAGAAAAATAGGTAAGCAAAAGGCCCAAAGCAGGGTTTCTCTACTGAGACTTTCTTTGTCACACTGATATCTGAGTTTTCTGAGATGCTTGCTATTCCCTTCAGCTATCCAGTATATGGCAATGTCACAGAGCTTGGAGGTGGTACATATCTTGGACACAAAACCATGAGCCTACTCTGGAGAGTGGCCAGAATTCAGGAAGAAAACAGGAACTTCGGAAGATAGTAGGTGTTGCCCGTCCCTAAAGCAACCTGCAGTCCACTCATAAATTGGGCAGGATGAATGTTGGCAAGCTTTCTACTAGACAGGACACATCCATTGATGCATTATCTTTTATAATGTCTACAACCACGGACACAGTGGGATACACAGGCATACAAACAATCACCTTGTCAAATGACTTACTATAAACAGTCCACTCTAAAGCAAACAAACCGCCTTTCTTACCTATTCTCAGAACATGAGACATAACCACAAAATCACAATCACACCCACAACGACACCTCCTTTATTCAAGTAGGTCTGTGACTAATTGGAATGTACTCTGAATGATGGGCCATAACTATGTTTCCTTGAAATGGCCTGTCCTTCTCAGATCTGGTCACCTTGGCCAACACTGTGAAGTTTTCAGGAGCCAGTGGTGAGCCACTACCTGCTTTCTCATGAAATTTCCCTTTTTAGAGCTCTCTTGGCATTAGGCAATCCTCACATCAGTAGGTACCAAGGAAGACTTACTCTGTCCTTGGTTATTCCAAACAACTGAGCCCACTGGGCAAGAAACTGGGACTGACTCTGGGTGCCTGGCTTCCTGGATCCCAAGTTCAGAGAGATCCGTCATCAAGGAAGAGAGGTAGGTCACCTCATTCAGGAACTGAATGAGGTTACTGCCGTGGCAACCACTTTGTCCTAACAATTGCTTTCAAGGGTCCCATGAGATGGTGGCTGCCCCTACCTCCTGTGACACTTTCACAAGTTAGAATGGTATATCAACCATTGGCACCTGGGAACAGCTCTCCACACAGGCCTGGTTTGGTCCATCTTCTCGACATTAAGAAGAGAGAAGCTGTTTCAGACACAACCCTTCATCCTGACCAGGTTGTTTGCCATGGAGGATGAATTTTGCTCTCTTAGGTCCTCCATAGCTGCTTACAACTTCTCCAGGAATCATTTCTGCATGGACCTTTGAGTTTCTCAGCATGTGGAAGATCCCCTATATTCCTGTATTGTAAGAACAACTCTATCCCTGCTCTTCTGTAAAGTTAAATTGACTGAACAGTGTATGGTTAGGTTAACTAACAGGTTCGATTTGGATTAGGAATCTTTTTGCGGGATGAATAATGGTATTGGGAAACTGCGATATTTACAAGAATATATAGGTGAATTATAAGTATGAAAACAGAAATCTAGCTAAGATTTGAAGCCCAAAAGGGCATTGGGCCCTTGACTGTGATACGTAACTTTGAATTATGTTCTGCACTGATGTGTCAGGTAAATCGATATACAATGGCTTAGGTCCTTGTACCATGGATGATTAAATGTAGAAGAGAACTTCCAGTCAAAAGGATAGTTGGTAGGATTCGGAAGATTCTCGGTAGGTTTAGAAAGAAGAGTGAGTATAGGATTTGGACCAAATGTTGTTTAGCAATAGGGTTTCTGGTAGACAGTGAATGTTAATGTCAGCACAAGTGAAGAGACAGTCACAATGATGAACTGGGGAAAATAGTTAGGAAAGCTGATATCAATAGAGACATTACAAAATCAGGCAAAGTATAAAGTGAGTGATAGGATTAGATATTTTCAACAGGGTTGAGTTTGAATATATAATCTTAGAAAGAAACAAATGTGTAGTGACCAATAGGATTGACATTTGACAGCATTAGGCAACCTGGACATGGATGTTTAGTAATCCATGCTCACTTTTCATTTAGTCTTTGCTACAATCTTAAGTGTGACCTTTGCTTTTTTTGTCCAGAATATTACTGTGATAAAACGTATATGTAGATCAGGTGACATGACTATTTTTCCACCATTTCTGGCAGCAACATATTCAAGACGTATAAATTAGTAATGGGGGTAAAAAGAGGAGTACCCTTTGTGCATATAGAGATAATGCATGAATAGACCATACTTTGAATAAATAATATATCTGGTTCGGACTTTAAATAATGGATTAAAATTATATGTGAAAAAATACAAGAAATCTTATATTGACATACAAACATTCATTCCAACCAGTTATATATCTAATGGCCACATTAAGGTTATGGTTTATCATGAAGGGTGTGTGAGTTTTGCTTCAAAAGTGATTATGGAAATCTAAAATAATGTGTTTGGAAAGAAGTCTCATGAAAAGACCAGTCAAGAAACCTGGAGGAATACATGTTTTATGAAGCAGGAAGTGATTGTGAAACAAATGCGCATAAATTTGTGAACTTGTGGATGAAATATATATATCCTATGATTTGTAAAAATTGAAGAAATAGTAATGTACCAGTGTTGAATAAAAATAAACGTCAGAATACACATCATGTCCCATACGAATCTACTTGATTGATGTTAATCTGGGTTAGTTACTGTACAAATATTAGGATTTGTAAGCACCATTTACTGAAGTTAGTTTTCAGAACTATGAAACAAATGTGTATTTCAGGAGGATGAATATTTCTGAGAATAATTTTGTGAAAAGTTTATTATAAATCCACATTTTTGAACATGAATGAATTTAGGGAGTGTATTTAAGATACATACATTTCATATTTTAAAAATCAGGACAGTATATATATATATATATATATATATATATATATATATATATATTCATAATTATATATATGTGTATATACATATATATGTGTATATATATATATATATATATATATATATATATACACACACACACAAAACACACACACAGACATTAAAATGTAGGAATATATACACCAATCGAAGTTCATCATAAAATATATAGCATCCACAGATGCAAAAATATTTATTTTACTGAACAAGGATTTATGTATAATGTTGTTCTACTAGGAAGCTCACCCATAGTTTGAATTTTCAGTTCCAACAGCGTTTAGAGTAGTGATCTCTTCTCACAACTTGTATCTGCCAAGTCAGTCACCTCACAAAAATGAACGTGTGATACCAGGTAGGATTCTATAAAGCATATAAAAATACATGTGCTGAATAGGCTACAGAGAAAGGCAGACAGGCATTTACATATTTGTTAACTTTAACAACACATGGAGAACTATTTCAATTAAAAATTGACTAGATTTATAACACCTACCATTTATCATGAAAAAGGCAAGTCCAACTATACCCCACGCCTCCTCTGAACTGCTTGTATTTCTATTCTGTTTGGGTTGTTTTTCTCCATCATTTGGATTAGTAGACAGAGTATAGTAGGGTATGGGTTATTGTCAGGATTCAGTATTTTCAATGGTATATAGGAAAATGAATCCAATGTGTATAAAAATATATGCTACACAATTATCTTCCCACTCTCATCCAGAACAATGCCTTTACATTACCTTCACCTCAAGTAAGACACAATTAGGGTAGAAGAGTTTGAAAATCCGTGAATGCATATCTGGGGTGGAAACAGTACTAAGAAACAAATACGTATTTCAGGTGGATGAATATTTCTGAGAATAATCTTGTGAAAAGTTGATTATGAATCCACAACATAAATATGAATGAATTTAGGAAGTGTGTAATAAGACACATATTTCATATTTTGAATACTCCTGAGAGTGTATCTATATATATATTTATATACACACACAGAGACAGACATTAAAAATTGCAATATATATGCCAAACGAAATTCACCATGAAATGTATATCATCCACAGATCCAAATATATTCATTTTACTGAACATGGATTTATGTATAATGTTGTTCAACTAGGAAGCTCACTCACATTTGAATTACCAGTTCAAGCAGCGTTTAGGAGGAGTGATCTCTTCTTCCAATTTGTATCTGCCAAGTCAGCCACCTCACAAGAATGTACGTGTGGTACCAGGTAGGATTCTATATGTGCATATAAAAATACGTGTGCTGAATAGGCTACAGAGAAAGGGGGACAGGAATTCACTTATTTGTTAACTTTAAAAACGCATCGAGAACTATTTCAACAAATAATTGACTAGATTTATAACTGCTACACTATACCATGCAAAAGGCAACTCCAACTATAAAACATACCTCATCTAAACTGCTTGTATTTCTATTATGTTTGTGTTATTTTTCTCCATCATATTAGGATTAGTAGTCAGAGTCTAATAGGGTATATGTTAGTTTCAGGGATTCAGCATTTCTAATGGAAAATAGTAAATTGAATCCAATGTGTATGCAAATATGTGCTACACAAAAATCTTCCCACTTTCATCCAGAACAATGCCTTGACATTACATTCTCCTCAAGTAAGACACAATTAGAGGATAAGAGTTAGAAAATCTGTGAATATATATCTGGAATGGAAAATACTCTGGAGTTTACAACTTTGGAGGTGGTAGAGAAGATTCTAAAAGTAAGGGACAGGGTAAACATTCCACAAACATGTAGCTCTGCTGGCCTAAATACTTTTTGAGAAACTGCCTCTAAGAGTGGGCACTTGAAGTATTTGATGTTCTGAGGAGATTTAGTTCCTTTGAAGAGAAACCATGAAAGCTGGGTCTGCATCTATGTTACTTGGAGGACATGGTTTCTTATTATCCAATGAACATGAGGCAGCAGTGCTGAATTCTCTCTTTGTAGGTAAACTATGGACACTGGGGTCTAAGTGTCTTTCAGTGTGGACTGTGAAGCCAATTGGTCATCCTCCACTTTTCGTGGTGTTTCTCGCTGCTGCACTGGGAGTTTGGTATTTGCTTCAAAAAATACAAGGAGTTAAAATGGGACAGAGTGGTGGAGGGAGTTCTTTAAGGTGTGGTGAGTCAGGGTCTTCAGGAGAATGCACCAACCAAGGTTCTATCCCATGTAGATTGCCCCCTTGAGACTAGCAACATGATTCTGAACATTGCAGTGAATCCTCTCCATATAACAAGATGCCTTTACATATATGGGTCTGCTGGCTGCACCATGTCAGTCACAAGCCATTTGGAAGCCAATGGCTGATCCACATGGCCGCAACACAGAAGTTTTATCACACAATTGCATACCACTGCTCTAGGCCCACTACTCACCAGGCTCCAACTTACTGGCATATCTGTTCTACACCATTTTCATGAAACAAAGTCAATCAAGGCAGTGTCTGGTATACTCAGGATCAGAAACAGGACATCCAAAGTATTTCCGGTGCCAGCTGATCATGAAAATATCAAAAATTTCATGGTAATTTTCTAGCCATTTTTCACGGATGAAGTTTGAGGCTCTGAGGGATTCAATTAATTCAGGAACCATTAAATGGTGAAGAAGCTAATTTCAATGAAAGCTCTGGAGCACTCTCACAGGCAAGGTTTCCCTAAGGGTGGCCAAAATGTCACATGAAGCCAGGCCCATTGAGATCTACAATATGAGGTCCATGTGTGTTTTAAACTCAAATATGGCTGCCAAGTCTTTAAGAAAAATTGTATGTTATATCCGGGCTGAAATTCCCAATGTTCTGTGGAAATCCAACCTGGGCCTAGATCTCAGGTTCCAAGGGCGACTCTCATGTGTGGCCTCCTAAAATCCCAACACAATTCATGGCAATACTTCTCTGAGGTCAGTTAAAGAACTCAGTCTCTAAGGGGAATCACAACAGAGTTCAAGCCCAGTGGAACAGTCATCTCTTCCAACCGCCACACAAATGACCACAATTAAAACCAAAACACTCCCACATGGTCCTCATCTTTTTCCATATAGACACTCCTTATAACGTCTGGCTGGAGTTTTCAATGAGGTCCACAGCCCAAGTCAGTGTCCAAATTAAGGTCCTGTTCCCCTCATTTGTCTAACATCAAGGTGGCCTGGACACACTTCCTGTAAACCAGGAATGATCAAATAGGCCTGCCATTAATACTGCTTGGCTTTTTCAATTTGAGGCCTTCTGACTCTGTGGTTTAGATTCTTTATGTGAATTTGAGTCATGAGAAAATCCAAGCCCCTCTGCAGAGATTTGGAGAACTCATTTGGCCGAAAGGATTCCTATTCTCACTTGATGGAAGTCAGGATCCTAACAGAGGAAGGTAAAAGAATTCATTCACAATGAGTGAATATTTGCCATTTTGGTTTTGGATGCACACATTTGATCTTTCTTTTGATCCATCAGGTGCTGAGAATCTAAGCCTCACACAGGGCCAAGAGGATGATTCAGACACATCTTTTTCCAAAGCAATTAAGCAAAGAGACACAGGTGATGCCCTTCATTTCCATTTGAAAAATGTTTTCCTCAGGCTTCCCAAAGGGGTGCCCAGAGGCAAAGACATCCTGAGATTCAAGGCAACAGAACAATAGGTTAGCAAAAGGCCCAAAGCAGGGTTTCTCCACTGAGACTTTCCTGGTCACACTGATATCTGAGTTTTCTGAGATGCTGGCCATTCCCTTCAGATATCCAGTACATGGCCATGTGACAGAGATTGGAGGTGGTACATATCTTGGACACAAACCCAAGAGCCTATTCTGAAGAGTTGTCAGAATTCAGAAAGAAAACAGGGACTTAATAAGGTAGTAGGTGTTGCCTATCGATATGGAAACCACACTCCATTCATTAATTGGGCAGGATGAATGCTGGGAAGCTTTCTACTAGAGGGGACACATGCATTGATGCATTCTCTTTTCTAATGTATACAACCACGGACACAGTGGGATACACAGACATAGAAACACTCACCTTGTAAAACGACTTACTAGAAACAGTTCACTGCAAACCAAAGAAACCTCCTTTCCTACCTATTCTCAGAACAGAGACAAAACCACACACCCACACTCAAAAAGACACCTCCTTCCCCCAAGTAGGGCTGTGATTATCCGGAGTGTCCTCTGACAGGTTTGCCATACTATGTTCCCCGGTAATGGTCTGTCCTGTCTCAGATCTGGTCTCCTTGTACAACTCTGTAAAGCAGTCAGGAGCCAGCGGTGAGCCACTACCTGCTTAGTCAGGAAAGGCCCGTGTTCATATCTTTCCTGGCATTTGGCCATCCTCACATCAGTCAGTACCAAGAAGACTGACTCTGTCCTTGGTGATTCCAAACAAATGAGACCACTTGGACTGGGACTGGGACTGGCTCTGGTGCTTGGTTTCCTTGGTCCCAAGTTCAGAAAGTTCCATCAACAAGGAAGTGAGGTAGGTCACTTCCTTTAAGAACTGAATGAGGTCACTGCCTTGGCAACCACTTTGTCCTAACAGTTGCTTCCAAGGGTCCCATGAGATGGAGGCTGCCCCTACTTCCTTTGGCACTTTCACAACTTAGAATGGTATATCAACCTTAGGCACCCGAGAACAGCTCTCCACACAAGCCTGGTTTGGTCCATCTTCTCTACAGTAAGAAGATAGAGGCTGATTCAGACAAAACCCTTCATCCTGACCAGGTTGTTTGCCATGGAAAATGACTTTTTGTCTCTCAGGTCCTTCATTGCTGCCTACATCTTCTCCAGGGATCATTTCTGCATGGACCTTTGAGGTTCTTAACAGGTAGAGCATCCCCTACATTCCTGTATTGTAAGAACAATCTGTCTCTGCTCTTCTGTAAAGTTAGATTGAGTGAACAGTGTATGGTTAGGGTTAATTTCATGTTCGATTTGGGTTAGGAATCATTCTGCTGGATTAATAATGGTATTGGGAACCTGTGATATTTATAAGAATATCGAGGTTAAACATATGTATGAAAACAGAAATTAAAGTAAGATTTGAATCCCAGAAGGGCATTGGGCAATTGATTGGGATATTTAGCTTTGAATTATTATCTGCACACATGTCTCAAATAAATCGATATACAATGGCAGAGGAACTTGAACCTTGGATGATTGAATGCTGAAGAGAACATCCAGTCAAAAGGGATTGTCGGTAGGATTAAGAAGATAGTCGCAGTTATTAATATGGTATTATGTAAAAATGTGGATGTGTAACCGATGTGATTCTGCAACTTGTATTTCGGGTAAAAATGGGAGCTGATAACCCATTTGAATCAAATGTATGGAAGATGATATGCCATGAGCTTTGTAATGTTTTGAACAACCAATAAAAAAAATTAAAAAAAAAAAAGAAGATAGTCGTTATGTTTAGCAAGTAGAGTTAGTATAGGATATGTAACAAAAGTTCTTTAGCAATTTTTTTCGGGCAGTGAGTGAATATAAATGTCAGCACATATGAAGAAATGAGACACAATGATGAACTGGGGAAAATTTGTAGAAAAGCAGATATCAATAGAGACATTAGGAAATCAGGCAAAGTATAAAGTGAGTGATAGAATAAGACATTTTCAACAAGGTTGAGATTGAATATCTAATCTTAGAAAGAAACAAATATGTAGGTCACCAATAGGATTGACATTTGAGAGCATTAGGCAACATGGACATGGATATTGTTAGTAATCCATGTTCACTTTACATTTAGGCTTTGGTACAATCCTAAGTGGGACCTTTGCATTTTGTTTCCAGAATATTACTGTGATAAAATGTATATGTAGATCAGATAACATGATTTTTTCTTCCACCATTTCTAGGAGCAGTATTTTGAAAACGTATAAATTAGCATTGGGGGTAAAAAGAGGTGTACCCTGTTTTTATGAATATACAGATAATGCATGAATAGACCTTAATTTCAATAAATAATACAACTTGTTCCACTTTAAATAATGGATTGAATTGATATCTGAAAATATATAAGAAATCTTATATTGATATGCAATCATTCATGACAACCAGTTATACACCTAATGTTAATATTAGGGTACGATTTATCATGAAGTTTGTGTGAGTTTTGCTTCAAATGTGATTATGGAAATCGAAAATAATGTGTTTGGAAAGAAGTCTCATGAAAATGCCAGTCAAGGAACACCGAGGAATTCATGAGTTCTGAAGCAGGAAGTGATTGAAATTGAAAAAAATGACGATAAATTTCCTTACTTGTGGATGAAATATTATAATATGATGTGAATAAACTGAAGAAATAGTAATGTACCAGTGCTGAATAAAAATGAACATCAAAATACACATCATGTCCCACAGGAATCTTCTCGCATTGATGTTAAACTGTGTCAGTTACTGTAGAAATATTAGGATTTCTTTGCACCATTCACCAAAGTTAGTTTTCTTTTTTTTAATTTTTATTTATGCTTGTTCAAAACATTACATAGTTCTTGATATATCATATTCCACACTGTGATTCAAGTGGGTTATGAACTCCCATTTTTACCCCATAAACAGATTGCAGAATCACATCAGTTACACATCCATTGATTTACATATTGCCATACTAGTGTCTGTCGTATTCTGCTGCCTTTCCTAACCTCTACTATCCCCCTCCCCTTACCTCCCCTCTCCTCTTCTCTCTCTACCTCTTTACTGTAATTCATTTCTCCCCCTTGTATAATTTTTTCCTTTCCCTCACCTCCTCTTGTATGTAATTTTGTATAACCCTGAGGGTCTCCTTTTATTTCCATGCAATTTCCCTTCTCTCTCCCTTTCCCTTCCTCCTCTCATCCCTGTTTAATGTTAATTTTCTTCTCATTCTATTCGTCCCTACTCTGTTCTTAGTTAATCTCTTTATATCAAAAAGACATTTGGCATTTGGTTTTAGGGATTGGCTAGCTTCACTTAGCATAATCTGCTCTAATGCCATCCATTTCTCTGTAAAAATTTTGTCATTTTTTAATGCAGAGTAATACTCCATTGTGTATAAATGCCTCATTTTTTATCCATTCATCTATGGAAGTGCATCTAGGTTGGTTCCACAGTCTTGCTATTGTAAATTGTGCTGCTATGAACATCAATGTAGCAGTGTCCCTGTAGCATTTTTTTTAGGTCTTTAGGGAATAGACTGAGAAGGGGAATACCTGGGTCAAATGGTGGTTCCATTCCCACCTCTACAAGAAATCTCCATACTGCTTTCCAATTTGGCTGCACCAATTTGCAGTCCCACCAGCAATGTACAAGTGTACACTTTTCTCCACATCCTCGCCAGCACTTGTTGTTGTTTGAGTTCATAATAAATATCTGGAATGGAAAATGCTCAGGAGTTCACAACCTTGAAGGTGGTAGAGGAGTTTCCAAAAGTAAGGGACAGGGTAAATACCACAAACATGGAGCTGTGTCGGCCTTAAGACTTCTTGAGAAAATGCCTCTGAGGTTGGGCACTTGAAATATATGTTGTTGTCAGGAGCTTTAGCTTCCTTTGTAGTGAGACCATCAAAGCTGAGTCTGCATCTATGTGACCTGGACGACATGTTTTTTTTTTATTTTCCTATGAACACGAGGCAGCAGTACTGAATTCTCTCTTTGTAGGCAAACTGGAGCTACTGGGGGCTAAGTGTCTCCCCATGTGGACTGTGAAGCCATTTGATCATCCTTCACATTTAATCATGTTATTTGATGCTGCATTGAAAGTTTGGTATTTACTTTATGAAATAAAGGAGTTTAACTGTGATACAGTGCTGCAGGGAGTTCTGTCATGTGTGGTGGTCAGGATCGGCAGGAGAATGTACCAAGAAGGCTTCTATCACACATAGTTGCCCCCTTGACCATAGCAACATGATTCTGAACATTGCCCTGAAACCTCTCCATACAACAAGATGCCTTTACATCCAAAGGTCTGCTAGCTGCACCATGTCAGTCACAAACCATTTATAAGCCAATGGCAGATCCACGTGGCCCCACCACAAATGTTTTTTCACACACCTACACTCTACTGCTCTTGGCCCACTACTCAGCAGGCTCCAACTTACTGGCATATCTTTTCTACACCATTATCATGAAACTCAGTCAAACCAGGCACTGTCTTGTATACTCATGATAAGCAACAGGACATCAAATGGTTTTCCAGTGCCAGCTGGTCATGGAAATTTCAAAAATTTCATGGTATTTTCTAGCCATTTTTCAAGGATGAAGTTGGAGTTACTGTGGGTTTCAATTCATTCAGGAACCATTAAATATTGAGGAATCTCATTTCAATGGAAGCTCTAGAGAACTCTCACAGGCAAGTCTTCTGAAAGAGTGGCCCAAGGTCACATAAAGCCAGCCACATTGAGGTCTACAATGTGAGGTCCATGTGTGTTTTGACTCTCAACTATTGCTGCCAAGTCTTTCAGAATATAATCAAGTGATATCCTCGCTGAGATTCCCAGTGCTCTGTGGAAAGCCACCATGGGCCTAGATCTCAGTTTCCAAGGGTGACTCTCATGCGTGGCCTCCGAAAATTCCAACACAATTCATGGCAATACTTCTCTAAGGTCAGTTTTAGAACTCAGTCTCCAAGGGGAATCCCACAAGAGTTGAAACCCAGGTGGACGCAGTCATCTTTTCCCACCGCCACACAAATGACAACAATGAAAACCAAAACACTCTCACATGGCCCTCATGTTCTTCCATATAGACACTAATCATAACCTCTTGCTAGAAGTTTCCATGAGGGGCGCAGACCAAGACACTGTCCAAAATAAGCTCCCTTTCCCCTCATTTGCCGAAAGTCAGGGTGGCCTACACACCCTTCCTGTGAACCAGAACTGATCAAATAGGCATGGCGTTAATACTGTCATGCTTTTCCAATTTGAGGCCTACTGACTGTCAGGTATAGATTCTTTATGTGATTTGGAGTCATCAGAAAACCCAAGCACTTCTGCAGGGGTTCAAAGAACTCTTTTGAACTAAAGGATCCTGATTCTTACTTGATGAAGGTCAGGAATCTAATAGAGGAAGGCAAGAGACTCATTTGCCATTTCTGTTTTGAATGCACACATGGAATCTATCTTTTGATGCATCAGGTGCTGAGAATCTAAGCCACAACCTCACACAGAACCAAGAGGCTGATTCAGACACATCCTTTTACAAAGCAATTAAGCAAAGAGCCACAGGTGATGCCCATTCATTTTCATTTGAAAACTGTTTTCTTCAGGCTTCACAAAGGGGTGGCCAGAGGCAAAGACCTTCCTGACATTTAGGGCAACAGAAGAACAGGTAAGCAAAAGACACAAAGCAGGGTTTCTCCACTGAGACTTTCCTGGTCACACTGATATCTGAGTTTTCTGAGATGCTTGACATTCACTTCAGCTATCAAGTACATGGCCATGTCACAGAGCTTGGAGGTGGTATATATCTTGGACACAAAACCATGAGCCTATTCTGGAGAGTGGCCAGAATTCAGGAAGAAAACAGGATCTTAGGAAGATAGAAGGTTTTGCCCATCCAGAAGGCAAGCCGCAGTCCATTAATCAATTGGGCAGGATGAATGCTGGGAAGCTTTCTACTAGACAGGACACATCCATTAATTCATTCTCTTTTCTAATGTCTACAACCACAGACACAGTGGGATACACAGACATAGAAACACTTACATGTCAAACGACTTACTAGAAACAGTCCAATCCAAACCAAACAAACCACATTTCCTACCTATTCTCAGAACATGTGACAAAACCACAAAACCACAACCACTCCCACAAAGGCACCTCCTTCCCCCAAGTAGGTCTGTGACTATCCAGAGTGTCCTCTGACTGGTGGGCCATAAAATGTTCTCCCGAAATGTCCTGTCCTGACTCAGATCTGGTCTCTTTGGCCAACTTTGTGAAGTTGTCAGGAGCCAGCGGTGAGCCACTACCTGCTTTCTCAGAAAAGGTCCCTCTTCAGAGCTCTTCTGGCCTTTGGCCATCCTCACATAGGTAGGTACCAAGAAAGACTGACCCTGTCCTTGGTAAAACTGAACAAGTGAGCCCACTGGGACTGGGACTGAGACTGGCTCTGGGTACCTGTCTTCATGGATCCCAAATTCAGAGAATTCCTTCACCAAGGAAGTGACGTAGGTCACTTCCTTCAGGAACTGAATTAGGTTACTGCCTTGTCAACCAATTTGTCCTAACAGTTGCTTCCAAAGTCCAATGAGTTGGAGGCTGCCCCTTCTTCCAGTGAAACTTTCACAAGTTTGCATGGTATATCAACCATAGGCACCCAAAAAAAGCTCTCCAGATAGGCCTGGTTTGGTCCATCTTCTATACATTAAGAAAAGAAATGTTGATTCAGACACATCCCTTCATGCTAACCAGGTTGTTTGTCATGGAAGATGACTTTTGCTCTCTGACGTCATTCATAGCTGCCTACATTTAATCCAGGGATCATTTCTTTAATGACCTTGGAGGTTCTCAGCAAGTGGAAGATCCCCTAATTTCTGTATTGAAAGACCAACTCTGTCCCTGCTCTTCAGTAAAGATAGATTGAGAGAACAGTGTATGGTCAGGGTTAATAACATGTTCCATTTGGGTTAGGAATCATTCTGCGGGATGAATTATGGTATTGGGAACGTGCGATATTTATAAGAATATAAGTGAAATATAAGTATGAAAACAGACATCTAGGTAATATTTGAAGCCCAGAATTGCATTGGACCCTTGGCTGGGATTCTTAGCTTTGAATTATATTCTGCACAGATGTCTCAGATAAATCAATATACAATGGCATAATTCCTTGTACCTTGGTTGATTGAATGTTGAAGAGAACATCCAGTCAAAAAGAAATAATTTGTAGGATTAGTAAGATTGTTGGTAGGTTTTGAAAGAAGAGTGAGTATAAGATTTGGATGAAAAGATCTTTAGCAATAGGGTTTCGGATAGAGAGTGAATGTAATTGTCAGCACATGTGGAGAGTCTGTCAAAAGGATGAACTGGGGAAAAAAGTAGGAATGCAGATATCAATTGACATTAGGATATCAGGCAAAGTATAAAGTGAGTGATAGAATTATACATTTTCAACAGGGTTGAGTTTGAATATATAATCTTAGGAAGAAACAAACATGTAGTCACCAATAGGATGAACTTTTGAGAGCATTAGGCAATATGGACATGGATGTTTTCCGTAATCCATGCTCACTTTTCATTTAGGCTTTGGTACAAACATAAGTTTGACCTCTTCTTTCTGTGTGCAGAATATTACTGTGGTAAAATGTATATGTAGATCAGGTGACATGAGTATTTCTTCCACCATTTCTGAGAGCAATATTTTGAAGACGTATCAATTATTTTTGGAGGTAAAAATGGTGTACACTGTGTCTATAATTATAGAGATAATGCATGAATAGACCATACTGTAAAGAAATATTATAACTGGTTCTAACTTTAAATAATGGATTGAATTGATATCTGAAAATATACAGAAAATCTTACATTGATATACAATCCTTCATTCCAACCAGTAATATATATAATGGTTATATCAGCATTATGGTTTTTCATGAAGAATGTGTGAGTTTTGCTTCAAAAGTGATTATGGAAATCGGAAATAATGTGTTTGGAAAGAAGTCTCATGAAAAGACCAGTCAAGAAACCTGGAGGAATACATGTGTTTTGAAGCAGAAAGTGATTGAAAGTGAAACAAATGCCTATAAATTTGTGAACTTGTGGATCAAATATATATACTATGATGTGCGTAAACTGAAGAAATAGTAATGTACCACTGTTACATAAAAATGAACGTCAAAATACACATCATGTCCTCTCCCACAGGAATCTACTTGCATTGATGTTAAACTGGGTCAGTTATTGTAGAAATATTAGGATAATGCCGCAGTCTTGCTGGGCACAATCAGCAGCCACTTGTCAAAAGAAACTAACTTTATTTTTAGAACCACACATGCCAAACAAAACAGCCTCTCAGGAAAAAACCTTCAGAGCCCCAACTGCCACCACTGGCTTCCCAAAACCTCTCCCTCCCACAGGAGCCTCTCTCCGTCTCCCACAATACTCCTGCTCTTGAGGGCGATTGACTGGGTCATGTGGGCGGAGTCAAAAAAAGTCCCCCAATGAGCAGTTTTGTGGTCTGAAAGGGCAGGGAAACAGCCCATTGAGCATCACCGCAGAGGAGCCAATCAGCTAGGTGTTGCTGGGGCCGCTGTGAGCCAATCATCAGCCGGCAGCTGGAAGTTTGCTGGCAGCAGGAATTTTGCTGGGGCCCCTTCGGCTGTGGCTCTCAACATCTTCGCCTCTCTGTTTAAACAACACGCATGTGGCTTAGGGACCGTGCCTGCCTTAGGTTGTCCAATAGTACATATGGTCTTTACCCGTTAAGTTGGTACCATTGCAATTGGATCTTACCCGTCACTGACTACCCGTCCAGTATAGAGCCACACATGTGGAGAGGTCTTTGTACCAGCGGGGGTGGGTGAGGTTCTTTGCCTCACCTCTGTTGGCCCCCCAAATTTTAGCTGGACGATCATGACACGCAGAAGGGAGGAAGATACACCAAGCCAATTGATGGCTCCTTTTGGAAAAATTGTACCACCGATGACATCATCAGCAAATATACCCCAACACTACCACAAGTCGCTGCACCAACAGATAGTTCACAATGCATTTAGGTGAGTTCACAATGTGTCCAGGCAAGTTCTGCAAGCAGTACAGGGATGGCTATTGCAGAAGCTGTAGATTGGTATTATCTTTGATTTCACCTGCACTGGGATGAAGATAGGAACTCTGGCAATAATGTCTAAAGAAAAAAATTATGTAATATTCCAGAAGGCACTAAAACCAAAAAAAAAAAATATGTAACATTCCAGAAGGCACATCAAAAACCAAAGTGGCCCAAAAAGCAGTCATTGAGGATGAAGTCTCTCACTTTCCTCTGTAAGGTTCCTGACCTCCATAAAATGAGAATAGGGATTTATTGGGTCAAATGAGTTCTTCAAAACCCTGCAGAGTGTAGCCAATGGGTTATTGGGTTTTTTCATTACTCCAATTCACATCAAGAATCTATACTCCACAGACAGTAGGCCTCAAATTGGAGAAGCAGAGCAGTATTAAAGTCAGGGTTATTTGATCACTCATGGTTCACAGAATGGGTGTCCAGGCCACCCTGACTTTAGGCAAATGAGAGGAAAGGGAGATTATTTTGGACACTGTCTTGGGCTGTGCCCCTCAAGGAAACGTCAAGCCAGAGGTTATGATGAGTGTCTATATGGAAGAAGATGAGGGCCATTTGGGAGTGTTTTGGTTTTCATTGTGGTCATTTATGTGGCAGTCGGAAAAGATGACTGGGTCCACCAGGGCTTGAACTCTGGTGTGATTCCTCTTAGAGACTGAGTTCTGGAACTGACCTCAGAGAAGTATTGCCATGATTTGTGTTGGGATTTTAGGCGGCCACCCATGAAAGTCGCCCTTTGAAACTGAGATCTAGGCCCGGGGTGGCTTTCCACAGAGCACTGGGAATCTCAGACAGAATATCATATGATGTTATTTTGAAATACTTGCCAGACATAGTTGAGAGTCAAAACACACATGGACCTCACATTGTAGACCTCAATTGGCCTGGCTTCATGTGACTATTTGGCCACTCTTTGGAAAGCCTTGCCTGTGAGAGTTCCCCAGAACTTTCATTGAAATGAGCTTCCTCAACATTGAATGATTCCTGAAAGAATTGAAACCCACAATGCCTCCAACTTCATCCTTGTAAAATGGCTAGATAAATACCATGAAATTTTTGAAATTCGCATGATGAGGTGGCACTGGAGAACCTTTGATGTCCTGTTGCTGATCATTAGTGTACCAGACAGTGCCTTGATTGATTGGGTATAATGAAAGTGGTGTAGAACAGAGATGCCGGTTAGATGGAGACTGTGGAGTAGTTGGCCCAGAGTTGTGGTGTGCAGGTGTGTGATAAAATATTTATGGTGGTGCCATGTGGATCTGCCATTGACTTCCAAATGGCTTTTAGCTAACATGGTGCACCCAGCAGACCCTTATATGCAAAGGCATCTTGTTATATGGAGAGGTTTCAGGGAAATGTTCAGAATCAGGTTGCTATGGTCAAGGGGGCAAGCTATGTGGGATAGAAGCCGGGTTAGTGAGTTCTCCTGGAGACTCTGACCCAGCACATGTCACAGAACTCCCTCCAACACTGTGTCCCAGTTGAACTCCTTGTATTTCTTGAAGCAAATACCAAACTCCCAGTTCAGCACCAAGAAACACCATGAAAATTGGAGGATGACTAAATGGCTTCACAGTCCACATGGTTAGACACTTTGGCCCACTGGACTCTGTTTACCTACAAAGAGAGAATTCAGCACTGCTGCCTCAGGTTCATTGGAAAATAAGAAACCATGTTCTCCAAGTCACATAGATTCAGACCCAGCTTTGATGGTTTCACTACAAATGAAGACAAAGCTCCTGACAACAATATATATTTCAAGTGCCACACCTCAGAGGCAGATTCTCCAGAAGTCTTTTTTTCCAGCAGAGCTCCATGGTTGTGGAGTGTTTACCCAATCCCTTACTTCTGGAAACTCCTCTACCTGCTCCCAGGTTGAGAACTCCTGAGAATTTTCCATTCCAGATATGTATTCACAGATTTTCTAACTCTTCTTCTCTAATTGTGTCTCACTTGGGGCAAAGGTAATGTCAAGGCATTGTTCTAGGTGAGAGTGGGAAGATTATTGTGTAGCACATATTTGCATACACATTGGATACATTATCCTATTTTCCATTTGCAATACTGAATTTCTGACACTAACCCATACCCTACTAGACTATGACTACTATCCTAAAATGATGGAGAAAAAGAAACCTAACAGAATAGAAATACAGGCCTTTTGTAGGAGGCATGGTGTATACTTGGATTTTCATTTTCCTTTATCAAGGATATGTGTTATAAATCTAGTCAACTTTTCATTGTAATATTTCTCCATGAGTTTTCAAAGTTAACACATATGTAAATTCCTGTCTCCTTTTCTCTGTAGCCTCTTTAGAACATGTATATTTTTATGCATATATAGACTCCTACCTGGTAACACACGTAAATTCTTGTGATCTCACTAACTTTGGAATATACAAATTATGAGAATAGATCACTTCCCCTAAATACTGATGGAACTGAAAATTCAAACTATGGGTGAGCTTCCTAGTGAACAACATCATACATAAATCCATGTTCAGTAAAATGAATATTTTTAGATATGTGGATGATATATATTTCATGATAAATTTCGATTGCTTTATATATTGCTACATTTTATTGTTGTGTGTGTGTGTGTATATATATATATATATATATATATATATATATATATATATATATATATATATATATACCAGATTTTCCAGATTTTCCAAAATATGAAATATATGTGTCTTATTATACACTCCCTAAATTCATTCAAGTTCATGTATGCGATTTAAAATCAACATTTTACATGATTATCATCAGTCTGGCTGGGCACAATTCAGGAGCCAATTGTCAAAAGAAACAAACTTTATTTTTAGAACCACACAAGCCAAACAAAACAGCTTCTCAGGAAAAACCCTCAGAGCCCAACTGCCACCACAGTCTTCCCACAAGCCTCTCCCTCAACCACAAGCCTCCTCCTTTTGAGGCCAATTGGCTGGGTCACATGGGCGGAGCCAAAAAAGTCCACCAATGAGCAGCTCCGTTGTCTGAAAGGGCAGGGAAACATCCCATTGAGCATCACCACAGAGGAGCCAATCAGCTAGATGTTGCTGGGGCCGCTGTGGAGCCAATCATCAGCCGGCAGCTGGAAGTTTGCTGGCAGCTGGAGGTTTCCTGGGGCCCCTTTGGCTGTGGCTCTCAACATCTCCCCCTCTCTGTTTAAACAACGAGCATGTGGCTTAGGGACCATGCCTGCCTTAGGTTGTGCAGTAGTACATATGGTATTTACTGGAGACCCTTGGCTGTGGCTATCAACAGGATTTGTATGTACCATTCACTGAAGTTAGTTTTCAGTACTAGGAAACAAATATGTATTTCAGGTGGATAAATATTTCTGAGAAAAATCTTGTGAAAAGTTGATTATAAATCCACATACTTGAACATAAATGAATTTAGGGAGTGTAAATAAGATACATATATTTCATATTTTGAAAAATCTGGAGAGAGTGTGTGTGTGTGTGTGTGTGTGTGTATACACACACAGACACATACAGATATTAAAATGTAGCAACATATATGCAAATCTAAATTCACTATGAAATATACATCAATCACAGATCCAAAAATATTCAATTTTCTTAACAGGGATTTATGTATAATGTTTTTCTACTAGGAAGCTCACCCATTATTTGAATTATCAGTTCCAACAGCGTTTAGGAGGAGTGATGTCTTCTCACAAATTGTATCTCCCAAGTCAGTCACCTCACAAGAATGTAGGTGTGACACCAGGTAGGATTTGATATGTGCATATAAAAATACATGTGCTGAATAGGCTACAGACAAAGGGAGACAGGAATTCACATATTTGTTAACTTTAAAAACACATGGAGATCTATTTCAATTAAAAATAGACTGGATTTATAACACCTGACATTTATCATGCAAAAGGCAAGATCAATTATACACCATGCCTCCTCTGAACTGCTTGTATTTCAATTCTGTTTGTGTTACTTTTCTGCATGATATTAGAATTCGTTGTCAGAGTCTAGTAGGGTATGGGTTCGTGTCAGGGATTCAGTATTTCGAATGGAAAATTGGAAAATGAATCCAATGTGTATGCAAATACGTGCTACACACAAAAAATTCCCACTTTCATTCAGAACAATGGCTTGAAATAACCACGCTCCATGTAAGAAACAATTAGAGGAGAAGAGTTAGAAAATCTGTGAATACATACGTAGAATGGAAAATGCTCAGTAGTTCACAACCTTTGAGGTGGAAGAGACGTTTCCAAACCTTAGGGACAGGGTAAAACTCCACAAACATGGATCTCTGCTGGCCTAAACACTTCTGGAGATACTGACAATGAGGTTGGGTACTTGAAATATATGTTGTTTTCAGAAGCTTTAGCTTCCTTTGTAGTGAGACCATCAAACTTGGGTCTGCATTTTTGTGACCTGGAGGACATGAATTCTTATTGTCCAATGAACATGAGGCAGCAGTGCTGAATTCACTCTTTGTAACTAAACTGTGGCCAATGGGGGATAAGTGTCTCCCCGTCTGGACTTTGAAATCATTTGGTCATCCTCCACTTTTCGTGGTGTTTCTTGCTGCTGCAGTGGGTGTTTTGTATTTGGTTCATGACATACAAGGAGTTAAACTGGGACACAATGCTGGAGGGAGTCCGGTAACGTATGGTGTGTCAGGGTCTGCAGGAGAATGCACCAACCAGGCTTCTATCCCCCATTGCTTGCCCCCTTTACCATAGGAACTTGATTCTGAACATTGCCCTGAAAACTCTCCATGTAACATGATGCCTTTACATACAAAGTTCTGCTAGCTGCACCATGTCAGTCACAAGCCATTTGGAAGCCAATGTAAGATCCACATGACCCCACCACAGATGTATTGTCACACACCTGCACACAACTGCTCTCGGCCTGCCATAAATACTGCTCTGCTTCTCCAATTTGAGGCCTACTTACTGACAGGTATAGATTCTTTATGTGATTTGGCATCATGAGACAACCCAAGCAGTTCTGCAGGACTTTGAAGAACTCATTTGATCCAAAGGATCCCTATTCTCACTTGATGGAGGTCAGGAACCAAACAGAAGAAGGCAAGAGACTTCATCCACAATGACAGATTTTTTGCCATTTTGGTTTTGGATGCACACATGGGATCTTCTTTAGATCTATCAGGAGCTGAGAATCTTAGCCACAGCCTCAAACAGGGCCTAGTGTCTGACTAAGACACATCCCTTTCCAGAGCAATTAAGCAAAGAGCCACAGGTGATGCCCATTCATTTCCATTTGAAAACTGTTTCTTCACGCTTCACAAAGGGGTGGCCTGAGGCAAAGACCTTCCTGACATTCAAGGCAACAGAAACATAGATAAGCAAATGGAGCCAAGCAGGGTTTCTCCACTGAGACTTTACTGGTCACACTGATATCTGAGTTTTCTGAGATGTTCCCATTCCCTTCAGCTATCAAGGACATGGCCATGTCACAGAGTTTGGCGGTGGTACATATCTTGGACAATAAACCATGATACTATTCTGGAGAGTAGCCAGAATTCAGGAAGAAAACAGCAACTTAGGAAGTTAGTAGGTGTTTCCCATCCATAAGGCAAGCAACAGTCCATTAATCAATTGTGCAGGATGAATGCTGTGAAGCTTTCTACTAGACAGGACACCTCCATTGATGCATTCTCGTTTCTAATGTCTAAAACCACGGACACAGTGGCTACACAGACATAGAAACACTCGCCTTGTCTATAGACTTACTAGAAACAGTCGACTCCAAACCAAACCAACCACCTTTCCTACCTATTCTCAGAACATGATACAAAACCGCAAACTCACACCCACAACCAAAAAGGCACCTCCTTCCCAAAAATAGGTCTTTAACTATCTGGAGTGTCCTCTGACTGGTGGGCCATACTATGTTCCACTCGAAATGGCCTGTCTGGTCTCAGATCTTGTCTCCTTGGCCAACTCTGTTATTCTGCGAGGAGCCTGCTGTTAGCCACAACCTGCTGTCTCAAGAAAGGCCCCTCTTCAGAGCTCTACTGGCATTTGGCCATCCTCACATCAGTAGGTACCAAGAAGGCCTGACTCTGTACTTGGTAAATCCAAACAAGTGAGCCCACTGGGACTGGGACTGGGACTGGCTCTTGGTGCCTGGCTTCTTGCATCCCAATTTCAGAGAGTTCCATCACCAAGGAAATGAGGTATGTCACTTTCTTTGCAACTGAATGAGGTCACTGCCTTGGCAACAACTTTGTCCTAAGACTTGCTTCCAATGGTTCCATGAGTTGGAGGGTGCCCCTACTTCCTGTGACAATTTGACTAGTTAGAATGGTATATCAAAATAGACACCATGGAACAGCTCTACACGCAGGCCTGGTTAGGTTCATCTTCTCTACATTAAGAAGAGAGAGTCTGATGCATACACATCCCTTCATCCTGTCCAGGTTGTTTGCCATGGAAGATGGCTTTTGCTCATGCAGGTCCTTCATAGCTGCCTACATCTTCTCCAGGGATCATTTCTGCATCGAACTTTGAGGTTCTCAGCAGTTGGAAGATAACCTACATCCCTAATTGAAAGAATAGCCCTGTCCCTGCTCTTTTGTAATGTTAGATTGAGGCAACAGTGTATGGTTAGGGTTAATAACACGTTCGATTTGGGTTAGGAATCATTCTGCGGGATGAATAAGGTTATTGGGAACCTGCAATATATAGAAATATAGTGGTTAAATATAAGTATGAAAACAGAAATCTAGGTAAGATTTGAAGCTCAGAAGTGCATTTGGCAATAGATTGGGACACGTAGCTTTGAATTATGTTCTGCATACATGTTTCAGAAAAATCGATATACAATGGCATAGGACCTTGTACCTCAGATGATTGAATGTAGTAGAGTACATCCACTCAAAAAGGGATAGTCGATAGGATCAGGAAGATAGTCAGTATGTTTCGGAAGAAGATAGAGTATAGGATTTGGACCAAAGTTCATTAGCAATAGGGTTTCGGTTAGAGAGTGAATGTCAATGTCAGCACATGTGAAGGGTCAGTCACAATGTTGAACTGGAAAAAATATGTAGGAAAGTAGATATCAATAGAGACATTAGGAAATCAGGCAAAGTATAAAGTGAGTGAAAAAACTAGACATTTCCAATAGTTTTGAGGTTGAATATATAATCTTAGGAAGAAACAAAAATGTGGTCACCAATAGGATTGACATTTGAGAGCATTAGGCAACCTGGATATGGATGTTTTTAGTAATCCATGTTCAGTTTCCATTTAGGCTTTGGTACAATCATACGTGTGACTTTTGCATTTTGTGTCCAGAATATTACTATGATAACATGCATATGTAGATCAGGTGACATCAGTATTTCTTCCACCATTTCTGGGAGCAATATTTAGAAGACTAATAAATTAGTATTGGGGGTACTAAGAGGTGTACCCTGTGTCTATGAATATAGAGATAATGCATGAATAGACAATATAGTGAATAAATAATATAACTGGTTCCACTTTAAATAATGGAATAAACTGATATAAGAGAATATATAAAAAATACTATATTGTTATAAAATCATTCATTCCAACCAGTTATACATCTAGTGGTGATATTATAGTTATGGTTTATCATGAAGTGAGTGTCAGTTTTGCTTCAAAAGTGATAAAAAAAATCAAAAATAATATATTTCGAAAGAAGTCTCATTATAAGACCAGTCAAGAAACCTGGAAGAATCCATGTGTTCTGAAGCAGGAAGTGATTGAAAGTGAAACAAATGCCTATAAGTTTGCTAACTTGTGGATGAAATATATATCCTATAATGTGCATAAATTGAAGAAATAGTAATGTACCAGTGTTGAATTAAAATGAATTTCAAAATACACATCATGTCACATAGGAATGTACTTGCATTGATGTTAAACTGGGTCAGTTACTGTAGAATTATTAGTATTTGTATGCAACATTAACTGAAGTTAGTTTTCAGTACTGGAAACAATATGTATTTCAGGTGGATGAATATTTCTGAGAATGATCTTGTGAAAAGTTGATTATAAATCCATATACATGAACATGAATGAATTTAGGGAGTGTATATAAGACACATATATTTCATATTTTGAAAAATCTGGAGAGTGTATATATATATATATATATATATATATATATATATATATATATATATATACAAAAAAACACACACAGACAATAAATTAGCAATCAAATTTATCATGAAATATATATCCTCCACAGATGCAAAATTATTTCTTTTAGAACATGTATTTATGTATAATGTTGTTCTTCTAGGAAACACACCCCTAGGTTAAATTTTCAGTTCCAACAGAGTTTAACAGGAGTGATCACTTCTCACAAATTGTATTTGCCAAATTAGCCACCTCACAAAATGTAGGTGTGATACCAGGTAGTGTTCTATATGTGCATTTAAAAATACATGTGCTGAATAGGCTACAGAGAAAGGGAGATAGGTATTCACATTTTTGTTAACATTAAAAACACATGGAGAACTATTTCAATTAAAAATTGACTAGATTTATAACACCTACAATTAATCATGCAAAAAACAAGTCCAACTATACACTATGATTCCTCTGAACTGCTTGTATTCCTATTCTGTTTGTGTTATTTTTCTCCACCATATTAGGAGTAGTAGTCAGAGTCTATTAGGGTATGCGTTAGTGTCAAGGATTCAGTATTTCGAATGGAAATATGGAAAATGACTCTAATTGGTATGCAAATATGTGCTACACAAAAATGTTCACACTCTCATCCAGAAGATTGCCTTGACATTACCTTAGTTCCAAGTAAGATACAATTAGAGGAGAAAAGTTAGAAAATCTGTAAATACATATCAGGAATAAAAAATGCTCAGGAGTTCACAAACTTGTAGGTGGTAGAGGAGTTTCCAAAAGTAAGGGACAGGGTAAACACTCCACAAACATTGAGCTCTGCTTGTGTAAAGACTTCTTGAGAAACTCTCTGAGGTTGGGCTCTTAAAATACATGTTGTTGTCAGGAGCTTTAGCTTCCTTTGTTGTGTGACCATCAAATCTGGGTGTGCAAATATGTGACCTGAAGGACATTGTTTCTAATTTTCCAATGAAAATGAGGCAGCAGTGCTGAATACTCTTTTTGTAGTTAAACTATGGCCACTGGGGTGTAAGTGTCTCCCCGGGTTGACTGTGAAGCCATTTGGTCATGCTCCAATTTTCGTGGTGTTACTCCTTGGTGCACTGGGAGTTTGGTATTTGCTTCATGAAATACAAGGAGTTCAACTGGGACACAGTGCTGGAGGGAGTTCTGTCACGTGTGGAGGGGCACAGTCTGCATGAGAATGCACCAACCAGGATTCTGTCCCACATAGGTTGCCCCTTTGTCCATAGCAACCTGATTCTGAACATTGCCCAGAAACCTATCCATATAACAAGATGCCTTTACATATAAGGGTCTGCTGGCTGTACCCTGTCAGTCACAAGGCAATTGGAAGCCAATGGCAGATCCACATGCCCCAACACACATGTTTTATCACACACCTTCACACCTATGCTCTAGTCCCACTAATGAACAGGCTCCAACATACTGGCATCACTGTTCTACACAATTTTCATGAAACCCAGTCAGTCAAGGCACTGTGAGATACACTCATGATCAGCAACAGGACATCCAAAAGTTTTCCAGTGCCACCTGGTTATGGGAATTTCAAAAGTTTCATGGTATTTATCAAGCCATTTTTTGAGGATAAAGTTGGAGGCTCTGTGGGTTTCAATTCATTCAGGAACCATTAAATGTTGAAGAAGCTCATTTCAATGAAAGATCTTGAGAACACTCACAGGCAAGTCTTCCCAAAGAGTGGCCAAAAGGTCACATGAAGTCAGGCCCATTGAGGTCTACAATGTGAGGTCCATGTGTGTTTTGACTCTCAACTGTGGCTTTAAAGAATTTCAGAATAAAATCATGTGATATCCAGGCTGAGATTCCCAGTGCTCTTGGCAAAGCCACCCTGCACCTAGATCTCCCTGCACCACAATTAATACCTGAGATCTAGGTTGCATGGCCTAGTAAAATCCAAACACAATTCATGACAATACTTCTCTGATGTCACTTCCAGAATTCAGTCTCTAAGGAGAATCATACCAGAGTTCAAGCCCAGGTGGACCCAGTCATCTGTTCCAAGCGCCAAACAAATGACCACAATTCAAAACAAAATGCTCCCACATGCCCCTTATCTTCTTCAATTTGAGGCCAAATGACTGTGGGGTTTAGATTCTTTATGTAAATTGGATTCATGTGAAAACCCAAGCACCTATGGACTAAACTCTGCAGGGCTTTAAAGAACTCATTTGACCCAAAGGATCCCTATTTTCACTTGATGGATGTCAGGGCCATTAGAGAGGAAGGTGAGAGTCTTCATTCACAATAACTGCTCTTTTGGCCATTTTGGTTTTGGATGCACCCATGGGATCTTTCTTTAGATCCATCAGGTGCTGAGAATCTAAGCCACAGCCTCACACAGGGCCAAGAGTCTGATTCAGACACATCTCTTTCCAAAGCAATTAAGCAAAGAGCAAAACACACACAGACATTATAAAGTGGCAATATATATGCCAATTGAAATTCATGATGAAATATATATCGTCCACAGATCCAAAAATATTAATTTTACTGAACATGGATTTATGAATAATGTTGTTCAACTAGAAAGGTTACCCTTAGGCTGAATTTTATGATCCAATAGCGTTTAGGAGGAGTGATCTCTTGTCATAATTTGTATCTGCCATGTCAGCCACCTCACAAGAATGTATATGTGATACCAGGTAGGATTCAATATGTTTATATAAAAATACATGTGATGAATAGGCTACAGAGAAAAGGATACAGGAATTCACATATTTATTAACTTTAAAAACACAAGGAGAACTATTTCAATTAAAAATTAACTAGATTTATAACACCTACCCTACATAATGCAAAAGGCAAGTCCAACTATACACCATGCCTCTTCTGAACTGCTTGTAATTCTATTGTGTTTGTATGCACTGTGGGTTTCAAGAACCATTAAATGTTGAGGAAGCTAATTTCAATGAAACTCTGGAGAACTCTCATAGGCAAGGCTTCCCAAAGAGTGACCAAAAGGTTAGATATAGCCAGGCCCATTGAGGTCTACAATGTGAGGTCCATGTGTGTTTTGACTCTCAACTATGGCTACCAAGTCTTTAAGAATAAAATCATGGGATATCTTTGCTGAAATTCCCAGTGCTCTGTGGAAAGCCACCCTCGGCCTTGGTCTTAGTTTCCAAGGGCGACTCTCATGCTTGACCTCTTAAAATATCACCACAATTCATGGCAATACTTCTTTGAGTTCAGTTCCAGAAGTCAGTCTCTAAGGGGAATCACACAAGAATTCAAGCCCAGGTGGACCCAGTCATCTCTTCCAACCGTCACACAAATGACCACAATTAATACCAAAACACTCTCACATGGCCCTCCTCTTCTTCTATAAAGGCACTCATCATAACATCTGGCTGGAGGTTTCCATGAGGGGCACAGCCCAAGACAGTGTCCCAAATAAGCTCCCTTGCCACTCATTTGCCTAAATTCAGGGTGGCTTGGACACCCTTCTTGTGCACCAGGAGTGATCTGAAAGGGTAAAATAAATTGAAATTAAAGTGTAAAAGTTGAAGTGTAAAAGACCGGGTTTTGTAAAGTTTCTAAGCTGCAAGGCCTGAGTTAAAATGTAAAGGACCAGGTATTGTTAAGTTCCTATGCTACATGCAAAACCTGAAATTCCTGTAGCTTGTAGTACAATTCCGGACTGCCCAGTAAATATTCCCCCTGACCGCCTGGTTGTTTAATAACCTAGGACCCTGTGTGGCCTGGCACATAGGCATCGCAAGGCCTAAACCAATCTGTTTGAATGTGTACCTCGCTTTAGAACTCACCTATCACTCCCGCCTGACCTGTTCCTGCCAATGAATGAACTAATCATGTTTAGGAATTGTTGTTTGATTTTTCTGCGGTGTATGTTGATTTCTTAAAGGAGACTGTGATATATGTAAAGTCCCGCCCTCCCCAAAAAGTGTACTTAAGCACTGCTCAACCCCTGCTCGGGGCTCTGGGCTGCTCTCCCTTCTTGAGTGAGCACATAGCCCCAGCATGCTGGATTGGATCCTCAATGAACGCCTTTTTCTGTTGCATGAGCCGCGTTCTCTTGGTGGTCTCTTCCTCCGACGTTCACCGGACCCTTACATTTGGTGCGTTGGCCAGGAATCACGCAGCATAGGACAAGGACACACCAACAGACCCCTCTGGAGGTAAGTAAGGCGCTTCTTTTCATTTTTCCTTGTGATAACTCAGAGCTTTTTCTTCAGGTTCCATTTTTCCGTTTTTGGTTTGGGTTGGCAGAGTGGCTTCCAGCGGAGAATGTAAGTTCCCCCTGTCAGTGGTGGACAAACGTGTCCTAAAGCCACAGGCCATGTCCTTGCAAGGGATGCCTTGGAGGACTCGGGGAGTGACGGATGTGCTCTCATTAGGTGAGGAGGGACGAATGAGCCCACATTAGGTGACTCTGCTGGCAACCCATCATATCTTGCTGACTACTTTTTTCTCTCAGGTTGAATTCACTGTCTGTCTTTGTGGTCTAACCCATCAGGTTTTGACAGTTACTAGGTTCTAATCTTTACTTCTGAACTCGTGTTAAATGTTAACTGTGTGTACATGTTTGTGTCACGTTTGTATTGTCCTTGTCTCTGTTTGAGAAACTCTCATTATGGGACAAAGCCATTCCATGCCTCTTTCCTTGAAGCCATTCCTGGTCCCTGCCTCCAATCCGACCCCTTCACCCAGGATCCTATCACTCAAACCTTCTACTCCTCCCCCTCTTGCCTCCATTCTCTCTGAGTCACAAGATTGTAGATCTTGGGGTTGTGAACAAACGGGAGCTGCATGATGGTCTTTGTGTGTCATTTTATCTGTGTTTCTGTTAAATGTGATGGCATTGTTTGGTCCGATGCAGAGTCCCGAGTTCCAACCTGCATTACATATGTGGAAGTTACTTTAGCTAAATTTTAAACTAATGCTTCTCCTGTGAGGGACCAAAAGTCAATAGAACCGCCAGTTTTTCTGTTCTCACTTTTTCACCTCTCTTAGCTGTGCTTTAAAGAACTTTGATAAACTTTACTCCCCTTTGTTAAGCAACATTACGGAAGCAGTGATTTCTTTTCTTCCCGTAGTTGGATTGAGCATGCCCACTGCAGAGGGAAATGTCTGGGGTCTAAGAACTTTGATATCTCGCTTAAACTTTTCTCAAAACCCTGTTCTCATTATTAAATTGGCATTAATTGGCTTTGGGATGGGAACCAAGCCTTCAGTCATAAATTTTGACACCCCAGAGGGGACTTTAAATAAACCCCACTCTGCCCTCTTGGGGAAGCCTAGCACTCAAAACAACTGAAGCAGAGAATGAAATTTTTGGGAGCTGACTACTGCAAAGTTGGGAGACATAGAATATGCCTGGTGCCTGGGGTCAAAGCAAACCAGAGGAACTAATCCTGTAAGTAAATGGTGAGGCTAAGGGACTCCCAGCAGCTGCCAGATCCATTTTGCTGTGGGGAACTCCCTTATTCCTTACGTGCACTTTAAGGATTTCTCCACCTCTGTTTACTTAACAAAAGGGACAATGAATGCATTAATATGTTGATATTATAGATTGTTTCTTGGGGATGATCTAGGGTGAATGTGTATCTAGAAATGATTTTTTTTATTTTAACCATCTGGTATCTAAATGGGTTTCTAAAGCATTGCACTATCTTACAGTTAAAAGTTGGGTTTAAACAATTGTTTAGTTTGATTTCAGGTAGTTCATGCTAGGAAACTTAAATACTTAGGGTAAAAAAAAAATAAAGAGTTTTAATTTTGAACTAGACAGCCTGAAAAAATTTCACTAGATATATCAGTGCATTAACTTGGGAAGAGATAATAAATTATGATATGGTATCTATTCCCATCAGTGTGTAAGATTTTAAAAAATGGTACTAAATTAAAACGTTGGTCTGGCTTATTGAAATGACATTAATTAGCAACAGTCTTGGAAATTTTTAAAGCTTAATTTCGGATACACATGGTAGCATGTGGTTCTTTTTAAAAATTTTTCAGCCAATTTAATTTAACTTAATACTATTAGAAACTTCATAACAAAGAAAGGGGCTTAATGATCCTATAGAAACTTCTTCTGATGGTGGCATTAATATTATCAAAAAATGATCCTATTTTCAGTTTTGTGTGAGCAAGTTTTTCTAGTGTAGAAAAATCTAAAGAAATAAAATTTTGAGAATTACATCTTCAACTTGCATCAAAATTTTCAACATCCAAACCTGGAAATTATGACTTATAGATAAATGCCTTAGGCGTGAGGTTTCTTCTCAGAATTCCAGTCTTTCCAGTTTTCCAGACCTCAGCCAGGACTTACTTTGATATGCAAATAAAAGAAGCCTGCAGCACTCAGCAGGAGACAGATAAAAAGAGTAAATGTGTCTTTTTACCTGAACTCAAACTAGACCTAACCAAAAAAGTATATAATATGGTATTTACTAATTACTGGCCAGTCATCATTTTTAGGACTCTTGCTTTTCTTAGATTCTGTAATTTTTTTTTTTTTGAGCTCATGATCTTGATTCTGCTGATGGGTTAATGTTTTCTGATCAGTTCTATTTTTGATCGACTCTGGAGTTTTCAGCATTGCAATGGAGATTTCACCTGAAAAAAGCTACAAGGCCTTTACTATTGTGTTATGTGTTACATTTGTGTTACGTGTTGTATGTTGGTATGTCTGTATGTGTGTATGTCCATATATCATGCAGGGATATGACAATTGACAGATGAGGAGCGCTCATGAAAAATTTAAAAATGTATCCAAATGTCTTTGATTCACATGATTCATATGTTTTAATTCAAATTGGGTAAACAGATAAAAATAAAGATGTCTTTAAAATTAGGCCAATAAGTTTTCTAGGTTTTCAAAAAGGCCCTAATAAAATGTAGATGTCTATAAAATAATCTGCTTAAATTCAGAAATTGAAAAGCATTGTATTGAAATGTGAACAGAAAAAGGTTAGTAGATGGAAAAGAGAAACTAAAAGGTTCTAGATATAGATATAATAGAGGAAAAACGTGTTTCTGGATAAGAGAGTCTATATGATTAAGTAATTAAAAGGGTTTAAGTAAATAATAAAAAAAGGTGTGTGTAACTTGGTTATATGTGTAAGTTTTGAGCAAGTAATCTTAAAAAATTAAACAGCTGGTAAAACAAGTACTGTTTTTATAAAATTGTGCCATGTTATTTCTTTAAAATCTAAACTTGTTTAATACAAAAACATCAATGTAATTGTGGTGTTAATGTGTTCATATCTTCCAGGTATACAAGTCTGTAAGGTAGAAGCTTGCAAAGACCATTGTATCAAGCTGGTGTTCTAAGGTTGTATGGTAATTCTAGGCTTAAAAGAAAAACATGTTGGAGTGTTGGAGATTTATGTATATCATTTGTGTTCTATAATTGGACTTGTTATCAATAAGATATGTACAGTTCCATGTTACTTTTTACACTGAGATACAATCTAAAAGTATTTTTAACTTAATGAGAGCCAAATCTGTGAAGGTTTTATTGTAAACTCAAAGGTAATGCCCATTCATTTCCATGTGAAAACTGTTTTCTTCAGGCTTCACAAAGGGGTGGCCTGAGACAAAGACTTTCCTGATATTCAGGGCAACATAACAATAGGTAATCAAAAGGCCCAAAGCAGGGTTTCTCCACTGAGACTTTACTGGCTACACTGATATCTGAGTTTTCTGAGATGCTTGCCATTCCCTTCAGCTACCAGTACATGGCCATGTCACAGAGCTTGGAAGTGGTACATATATTTGACACAAAATCATGAGCCTATTATGGAGAGTGGCCAGAATTCAGGAAGAAAACAGGAACGTAGGAAGATAGTTGGTGTTGCCCATTGATAAGGCAAGCCACACTCCATTCATAAATTGTGCCGGATGAATGCTGGGAAGTTTTCTCCTTGAGAGGATACACCCATTGAGGCATTATCTTTTCTAATGTCTACAACCACGAAAACAGTGGGATACACAGACCTAAAAACACTCGCCTTGTCAAAGGACTAACTAGAAACAGTCCACTCCAAACCAAACACACCCCCTTTCCTAACTATTCTCAGAACAAAAGAAAAAAACACAAACCCACACCCACAACCACAAAGGCACCTCCTTCCCCCAAGTGGGTCTGGAACTATCCAGAGTGTCCTCTGACTGGAGGGCCATACTATGTTCCCCAGAAATGGTCTGTCCTGTCTCAGATCTGGACTCCTTGGTCAACTCTGTGAAGTTGTCAGGAGCCAGCAGTGAGCCTCTATCTGTTTTCTCCAGAAGGGCCCCTCTTCAGAATTTTTCTGGAATTTGGCCATTCTCACATAAGTAGGTACCACAAAAGACTGACTCTGTCCTTGGAAAATCCAAACAAGTAAGAACACTGGAACTGGTGCTGGGACTGGGCCTGGGTGCCTAGATTCCTGGAACCCAAATTTGGAGAGTTCCATCAACAAGGATGTGAGGTGAGGTCACTTCCTTTAGTAACTGAGTGAGGTCACTGCCTTGGCAACCAACTTGTCCTAACATTTGCTTCCTAAGGTCTCATAACATGGAGGATGTCCCTACTTCCTGTGACACTTTCACAAGTTAGAATGGTAAAGAAACAATAGTCACCTCTGAACAGCTCTCCACACAGGCCTCTCCTCTACATTAAGAAGAGAGAATCTGATTCAGACACAACCCTTCATCCTGACCAGGCTGTTTGCCATGGAAGATGCCTTTTGCTCTCTCAGATCCTTCATAGCTGCCTACATCTTCTCCAGGGTTCATTTCTGCATGGAACTTTGAAGTTTTCAGCAGGTGGAAGATCCCCTGCATTCCTGTATTGTAAGACCAAATCTTTCCCTGCTTTTCTGAACACTTAGATTGAGGGAACAGTGTATGGTTAGGGTTAACAATATGTTCAATTAAAACCAAAATACTCCCACATGGCCCTCATATTCTTCCATGTAGACATTCATCATAACCTCTGGCTGGAGGTTTCCATAAGGGGCGCAGCCCAAGACAGTGTCCAAAATAAGTTCCCTTGCCCCTCATTTTCCTAAAGTCAGGGTTTCCTGGACACCCTTCCTGTAAACCAGGATTGATCAAATAGGCCTGCCAGTAATACTGCTCTGTTTCTTCATTTTGAAGCCTACTGACTGTGAGGTATAGATTCTTTATGTGATTTGGAGTCATGTGAGAACCCAAGCACTGCTGCAGGGCTTTGAAGAACTCATTTGTCTCAAAGGATCCCTATACTTACTTAATGGAGGTCAGGAACCTAACAGAGGAAGCAAGAGACTTCATCCACAATGACTGATCTTTTTGCCATTTTGGTTTTGGATGCACACATGGGATCTTTCTTTAGATCCATCAGGTGCTGATAATCAAAGCCACAGCCTCTCTCAGAGCCGAAAGGATGATTCAGACACATCCCTTTCCAAAGCAATTAAGCAAAGAGCCACAGGTGATGCTCATTCATTTCCAATTGAAAGCACTTTTCTTCAGGCTTCACAAACTGGCGGCCTGAGGAAAAGACCTTCCTGACATTCAGGTCAACAGAACAGTAGGTAAGCAAAAGGCACAAAGCAGGGTTTCTCTACTGAGACTTTACTGGTCACACTGATATCCGAGTTTTCAGAGATGCTCCCAATTCCCTTCATCTATCCAGTACATGGCCATGTCACAGAACTCGACGGAGGTCCATATCTTGGACAAAAAAACATGAGCCTATTCTGGAGAGTGGCCAGAATTCAGGAAGAAAACAGGAACTAAGGAAAGAAGTAGGTGTTGTCTACAACCACGAAAACAGTGGGATACACAGACCTAAAAACACTCGCCTTGTCAAATGACTTACTAAAAACAGTCCACTCCAAACCAAACATACTGCCTTTCCTACCTATTCTCAGAACATGATAAAAAAACACAAATTCACACCCACACCCACAAAGGCACCTCCTTCCCCCAAGTAGGTCTGTGACTATCCAGAGTGTCCTCAGACTGATGGGCCTTACTCTGCTCCCTCGAAATGGACTGTCCTGTCTCAGATCAGGTCTCCTTTACCAACTCTGTAAAGTTTTCAGCATCAATCAGTGAGTCACTACCTGCTTTCTCAGGAAAGGCCCCTCTTCAGAGCTTTCCTGGCATTTAGCCATCCACACATCAGTATGTACCAAAAAGACTGACTCTGTCCTTGGTAAATCCAAACAAGTGAACCCACTGGGACTGGGACTGGGACTGGCTCTGAGTGCCTGGCTTCCTGGATCCCAAGTTCAGAGAGTTCCATCACCAAGGAAGTGAGGTAGGTCACTTCCTTCAGGAACTGAATGAGGTCACTACCTTGGTAACCACTTTATCCTAACATTTGCTTCCAAGGGTCCCACGAGAGAGAGGCTTCCCCTACTTCCTGTGTCACATTCACACGATAGAATGGTATATCAACCATAGGCACATGTTAACAGCTCTCCACACAGACCTGGTTTGGTCCATCTTCTCTACTTTAAGAAAAGAGAGGCTTATTCAGACACATCGCTTCATCCTGACCAGGTATTTTACCAAGGAAGATTACTGTTGCTCTCTCAGGTCCTTCATAGCTGCCTACATCTTCTTCAGGGTTTATTTCTGCATGGAACTTGAGGTTCTCAACAGGTGGAAGATCCCCTACCTACCTGTATTATAACACCAACTCTGTCCCTGGTCTTTGTAAAGTTAAATTGAGGGAACAGTGCATGGTTAGGGTTAATAACATGTTCAATTTGGGTTAGGAATCATTCTGCGAGATGAATAATGGTATTGGGGACCTCCGATATTTACAAGCATATATAGGTGTAATATAAGTATGAATACAGAAATCTAGGAAAGATTTGAAACCCAGATGAACACTGGGCCCTTGATTGGGATACTTAGCTTTGAATTATTTCCGCAAAGTTGTCTCAAACAAATCGTTATACAATGGCATAGGACCTTGTACCTTGGATGACTGAATGAGGAAGAGATCCTCCAGACAAAAAGGGATAGTTCCAAAAGTTATTTAGATATAGGGTTTTGGTTAGAGAGTGAATGCAAATGTCAGCATATGTGAAGAGTCAGTCACAGTGATGAACTGGGGAAAATGTGTAGGAAAGCAGATATCAATAGAGACATTAGGAAATCAGGGAAAGTACAAAGTGAGTAATAGGATAAGACGTTTTTAACAGGGTTGAGTTTGAATATATAATCTTAGGAAGAAACAAATTTGTAGTCACCAATAGGAATGATATTTGAGATCATTAGTTAATCAGGACATGGATGTTGTTAGTAATACATGCTCACATTAAATTTAGGCTTTGGTACAATCATAAGGGTGTCCGTTGCATTTTTTATCAGGAATATTACTGTGATGAAATGTAAATGTATATCAGGTGACTACAGTATTTCTTCAAACATTTCTGAAAGCAACATTTTAAGACTTATAAATTAGTATTGGGGACACAAGTACGTGTACCCTGTGCCTATGATTATAAAGATGATGCCTTAATAGACCATACTGTAAATAAATAATATAACTTGATCAAACTTTAAATAATGGATTGAATTGATATCTGAAAATATATAGGAAATCTTATATTGATATACATAAGTTCATTCTAACCAGTTATACATCTAATGGTAATTTTAGCATTATGGTTTATCATGAAGAGTGTGGGAGTTTTGCTTCAAAAATGATTATGGAAATCGAAAATAATGTGTTTGGAAATAATCTCATGAAAAGTACAGTCAAGAAACATGGAGGAATACATATATTCTGAAGCAGGAAGTAATTGCAAGTGAACCAAATGCGTACAGATTTGTTAACTTGTGGATGAAAAGTATTATCTTATAATGTCCATAAACTGAAGAAATAGTAATGTACCAGTGTTGAATAAAAATGAACTTCAAAATACACATCATGTCCCATAGGATTTTACTTGCATTGATGTTAAACTGGGTCAGTTACTGTACAAATATTAGGATTTGTAAGCACCTTTCACCGAAGTTAGTTTTCAGTACTGGGAAATAAATATGTATTTCATGTGGATGAATATTTCTGAGAATAATTTTGTGAAAATTTGATTATAAATCCACATATAGGAACATGAGTTAAATTAGTGAGTGTAAAATAAGACACATATATTTCATATTTTGAATAATCTGGAGAAAAAAAAAAAATATATATATATATATATATATATATATATAAAGATACAAACACAGACATTAAAATGTAGTAATATGTATGCCAATCAAAATTCATCATGAAATATATATCATCCTCATATCCAAAACTATTCTTTTTACTGAGCATGGATTTATGTATAATGCTGTTCATCTAGGAAATTCACCCATATGTTGAATTTTCAGTTCCATCAGTATTTAGGGGGAGTGATCTCTTCTCACAATTTGTATCTTCCTAAAACAGCAAGCTCACAAGAATGTACGTGTGATACCAGGTAGGATACTAAATATGCATAATAAATTTCATGAGATGAATAGGGTACAGAGAAAGGGAGACAGAAATGTACATATGTGTTAACTTTAAAAACTCATGGAGAAGTATTACAATGAAAAGTTGACTTGATTTATAACACATTCACTTGATAAAGCAGAAGGCAAGTCCTAGTATACACCATGCCTCCTATGAACGGCCTGTATTTCTATTCTGTTAGGTTTCTTTTTCTACATCATATTAAGATTAGTAGTCAGAGTCTAGTAGGGTATGGGTTAGTGACAGGGATTCAGTATTTCTAATGGAAAATAGGAAAATGAATCTAATGTGTATGCAAATATTTGCTAGACAAAAATCTTCCCACTGTCCTCCAAAACAATGCCTTGATATTTCCTTCGCCACAAGTAATACACAATTAGTGGAGAAGAGTTTGAAAGTCTGTGAATATATATCTGGAAAAGAAAATGCTCAGGAGTTCACAACCTTGGAGGTGGTAGTGGAATTTCCAAAAGTAAGGTACAGGGTAAACACTCCACAAACATGGAACTCTGGTGGCCTAATGAGTTGTTGAGAAACTGCCTCTGAGTTTGGGCCCTTGAAAAATTTGTTGTTGTCAGGAGCTTTAGCTTCCTTTGTATTGAGACCATCAAACCTGGGTCGGCATCTATGTGACCTGGATGACATGGTTCCTTATATGCTATTGAACATGAGGCAGAAGTTCTGAATTTTCCCTTTGTTAGTAAACTGAGGACACTGGGGTCTAAGTGTCTAACCATGTGATCTGTGAAGCCATTTGGTCATACTCCACTTTTCGTGGTGTTTCTTACTGCTGCACTGGGAGTTTGGTATTGGCTTCACGTAATACAAGGAGAAAAACTGGGACACAGTGCTAGAGGGAGTACTCTCACGTGTAGTGGATGAGGGTCTGCAGGAGAATGCACCAACCAGGATTCTATCCCAAAAAGCTTGCACCCATGTCCATAGCAACCTGATTCTGAACATTGCCCTGAAACCTCTCCATATAACAAGGTCCCTTTACTTGTAAGGTTCTGCTGGCTGCACCATGTCAGTCACAAATCATTCGGAAACCAATGGCAGAACCACGTGTCCCCACGACAGATGTTTTATCATACACCTGCCCACCACTGCTCTGGGCCAACTAGTCAGCAGGCTCCAACTTTCTGGCATCTCTGTTCTCACCATTTTCATGAAACCCAGTCAATCAATGCAATGTCTGGTACACTCGTGATCAGCAACAGATATCCAAAGGTTCTCCAGTGCCACCTGTTCATGGGAATTTAAAAAATTCATGGTATTTATATAGCCAATTTTCAAGGATGAATTTGGAGGCACTGTGGCTTTCAATTTATTCAGGAACCATGAAATGGTGAGGAAGATTATTTCAATTAAAGCTCAGGAGAACTCTCAGAGGCAAGGCTTCCCAAAGAGTGGCCAAAAGGTCACATTAAGCCAGGCCCATTGAGGTCTACAATTGAGGTCCATGTGTGTTTAGACTCTCAACAATGGCTGCCACGTCTTTCTGAATAAAGTCATGTGATATCCTGGCTGAGATTCCCAGTGCTCTTTGGAAAGCTATCCTGGGCCTAGATCTCAGTCTCCAAGGGCAACTCTCATGTGTGGCCTCCTAAAATCCCAACACAATTCATGTCAATACTTCTCTGAGTTCATTTCCAGAACTCAGTCTCTAAGGGGAATCACTCCAGAGTTCAAGCCCATGTGGACCCAGTCATCTCTTCCAACTACCACACAAATGACCACAATTAAACCAAAACACTCCCACATGGCCCTCATCTTCTTCAATATAAACTCTCATCATAACTTCTTGCTGGAGGTTTCCATGAGGGGCGCAGCCTAAGACAGTGTCCAAAATAAGCTCATTTGCCCCTTATTTGCCTAAATTCAGGGTGGCCTGGAAACCCTTCCTGTGAATCAGGTGTGATCAAGTAGGCCTGCCATTAATACTGCTCTACTTCTCCAATTTGAGGCCTACTCTCTGTGGGGCATAGATTCTTTATGTGAATTGGGGTCATGAGAAAACCCAAGCACCTATGGGCTACCCTCTGCAGGGCTTTGAAGAACCCATTTCAGTGAGTCTAGGAGTTGGACCAAAAGTTCTTTAGATATAGGGGTTTTGTTAGAGAGTGAATGTAAATGTCAGCATATTTCAAGAGTCAGTCACAGTGATGAACTGGGGAAAATGTGTAGGAAATCAGATATCAATAGAGACATTAGGAAATCAGGCAAAGTACAAAGTGAGTGATAGGATGAGACATTTTTAACAGGGTTCAGTTTCAATATTTAATCTTAGGAAGAAACAAATATGTACTCACCAATAGGAATGATATTTGAGATCATTAGTTAATCAGGACATGGATGTTGTTAGTAATACATGCTCACTTTCAATATAGGCTTTGGTACAATCATAAGTGTGTCCGTTGCATTTTGTGTCAGGAATATTACTGTGATGAAATGTATATATATATCAGGTGGCTAGAGTATTTCTTCCAATATTCTTAAAGCAATATTTTAAAGACTTATAAATTAGTATTTGGGATACAAATAGGTATACCATCGGTCTATGAATATAGAGATGATGCCTTAATAGACCATACTGTGAATAAATAATATAACTGGTTCAAACTTTAAATAATGGATTGAATTGATATCTGAAAATATATAGGAAATCTTATATTGATATACATAAATTCATTCTAACCAGTTATACATCTAATGGTAATATTAGCATTATGGTTTATCATGAAGAGTGTCTGAGTTTTGCTTCAAAAATGATTATGGAAATCAAAAATAATGTGTTTGGAAAGAATCTCATTAAAAGAACAGTCAAGAAACATGGAGGAATACATGTGTTCTGAAGTAGGAAGTGATTGAAAGTGAACTAAATGCCTATAAATTTGTGAAATTGTGGATGAAAGAATATATCCTATTATGTCCATAAACTGCAGAAATAGTAATGTATCAGTGTTGAATAAAAATGAACTTCAAAATACACATCATGGTCCCATAGGTGTCTACTTGCATTGATGTGAAACTGGGTCAGTCACTGTGGAAATATTACGATTTGTATGCACCATTCACTGAATTTAGTTTTCAGTACTAGGAAATAAATATGTATTTAAGGTGGATGAATATTTCTAAGAATTATTTTGTGAAAATTTGATTATAAATCCACATACACACACATGAGTAAATTTAGAAAGTGTATAATAAGACACATATATTTCATATTTTGGAAAATCTAAAGAGTAGATATCTATATCTATATAGATAGATAGATAGATAGATAGATACTCACATACACAGACATTAAAATGTAGCAATATATATGCCATTTGAAAATCATAATAAAATAGATATCATCCACGTATCCAAAAATATTCATTTTACTGAACATTTATTTATGCATAATATTGTTCATCTAGGAAATTCACCCATAGGTTGAATTTCCAGTTCCATCAGTATTTAGAGGGAGTGATCTCTTCTCACAATTTGTATCTTCCAAAATAATCAAGCTCACAAGAATGTACATGTGATACCAGGTAGAATTCTAAAGATGCATTAAAAAATACATGTGATGAATAGGCTACAGAGAAAGGGAGACAGCAATTTACATATGTGTTAATTTTAAAAACTCATGGAGAAGTATTACAATGAAAAGTTGACTATATTTATAACACATACCGTTGATAAAGCCGAAGGCAAGTCCAAGTATACACCATGCCTCCTATGAAAGGCCTGTATTTCTATTCTGTTAAGTTTCTTTTTCTCCATCATATTTGGATTAGTAGTCAGAGTCTAGTAGGGTATGGGTTAGTGTCAGGGATTCAGTATTTCAAATGGAAAATATGAAAATAAATCTAATGTGTATGCAAATATGTGCTACACAAAAATCATCCCACTCTCATCCAGAACAATGCTTTGACATTACCTTCGCCCCAAATAAGACACAATTAGTGGAGAAAAGTTAGAAAATCTGTGAATACATATGTGGAAAGAAAAATGCTCAGGAGTTCACAAACTTGTAGGAGGTAGAACGGGTTACAAAAAGGGAGAGGGTAAACACTCCACAAACATGGAGCTCTGCTGGCCCAATGACTTTTTGAGAAACTGCCTCTGAGGTCGGGCAGTTAAAATATATATTGTTGTCAGGAGTTTTAGCTTCCTTTGTAGTGAGACCATCAATTCTGGGTCTCCATCTATGTGACCTGGATGACATGGTTTTTTGTTTTCTAGTGAACATGAGGCAGCAGTGCTGAATTCTCTCTTTGTAGGTAAACTTTGGCCACTGGGGTCTAAGTATCTAACTATGTTGTCTGTAGAGCCATTTGGTCATTATCCACTTTCGTGGTGTTTTTTACTGCTGCACTGTGAGTTTGGTATTGGCTTCACGAAATACAAGGAGTTCTACTGGGACACAGTGCTGGAGGATGTACTCTCACGTGTGGTGGGTTAGTAAAATGCACCAGTGAGGCTTCAATCCCACATAGCTTTTCAACTTGACAATAGCAACCTGATTCTGACCTTTGGCAGGAATCCTCTCCATATAACAAGATGCCCTTACATAGAAGGGTCTGCTGGCTGTACCATGTCAGTCACAAGTCTTTCTAAGCCAATGGCAGATCCACGTGGCCCCACCACAAATGTTTTTTTCACACACATACACTCCTCTGCTCTAGGCCCACTAGTCTGCAGGCTCCAACTTTCTGGCATCTATGTTCTACACTTTTTTCATGAAACCCAGTCAATCAAGGCACTGTCTGGTACAATCATGATCAGGAACAGGACATTCAGAAGTTCTCCAGTGCAACCTGGTCATAGTAATTTCAAAAAATTCATGGTATTTATCTAGATATTTTTCAATAATGAAGTTGGAGGCAATGTGGGATTTAATTTATACAGGAACCATTAAAAGGTGAGGAATCTCATTTCAATGAAAGCTCTGGAGAACTTTCACAGGCAAGGCTTCCCAAAGAGTGGGCAAAAGGTCACATGAAGCCAGGCCCATTGAGGTCTACAATGTGAATTCCATGTGTGTTTTGACTCTCAACTATGGCTGACAATCTTTCAAAATAAAATCTTGTGATATCCTGGCTGAGATTCCCAGTGCTCTGTGGAAAGTCACCTTGGGCCTAGATCTCAGTTTCCAATGGCGAATCTCATGCGTGGCCTCCAAAAATCCCAACACAATTCATGGCAATACTTCTCTGAGTTCAGTTCCACAACTCAGTCTCTAAGGGGAATCACAACAGAGTTCAAGCCCAGGTGGACCCAGGCATCTCTTCCAATTGCCACACAAATGATGACAATTAAAACCAAAACACTCCCACAGGGCCCTCTTCTTCTTTTATATAGACACTAATCATAAACTCTAGCTGGAGGTTTCCATCAGGGGCACAGCCCAAGACAGTGTCAAAAATAATCTCCCTTGCCCCTCATTTGCCTAAAGTCAGGGTGGCCTGGACAACATTCCTGTGAAACAGAAGTGATCATATAGGACTGCTGTTAATACTGCTCCACTTCTCAAATTTGAGGCCTACTGACTGTGGGGTATAGATTCTTTGTGTGAATTGGAGTCATGAGAAAACGCAAGCACCTATTGTCCAGCCTCTGCAGGGCTTTGAAGAACTCATTTGACACAAATGATCCCTATTCTCACTTGATGGAGGTCAGAAATATTACAGAGGAAGGCGAGAGGCTTCATCCAAAATGACTGATCTTTTTTCCATTTTGGTTTTGAATGCCCACATGGGATCTTTCTCTAGACCCATCAGGTGCTGAAAATCTAAACCACAGGCTCACACAGGGCCAAGAGGCTGATTCAGACAAATTTTTTTCCAAAGAAATAAAGTAAAAAGCCACAGGTGATTCCCATTCATTTCCATTTGAAAACTCTTTTCTTCACGCTTCACTAAGGTTTGGCCTGAGGCAAACACCTTTCTGACATTCAGAGCAACAGAACAATAGGTAATCAAAAGCCCCCAAGCAGGGTTTCTCCTAGGAGACTTTCCTGGTTACTCTGATATGTGAGTTTTCTGAGATGCTCGCCATTCTCTTCAACTATCCAGTACATGGCCATGTCACAGAGCTTGGAGGTGGTACGTATCTTGTACAAAAATACATGATACTAATCTTGAGAGTGGGCAGAATTCAGGAAAAAAATGAGAACTTAGGTAGATAGCAGGTGTTGCCCATGGATGAGGCAAGCCTCAGTCCATTCATTAATTGGGAAGGATGCATACTGGGAAGTTTTCTACTAGACAGGACACACCCAATGAGCTATTTTCTTTTCTAATATCTACAAAGAAAAACACAATGGGATACACAGACACAGAAACAGTCTCCTTGTCAAATGACTTACTAGAAACAGTCCACTCCAAACCAAACAAACCTCCTTTTTTACCTATTCTCAGATCATGTGAAAAAACCACAAACACAAACCAACACCCTCTAATGCACCTCCTTCTTCCAAGTAGGTCTGTGACTATCTGGAATGTCCTCTGACTGGTAGGACATACAATGCTCCCCAGAAATGGCCTTTCTGTCTCAGATCTGGTCTCCTTGGTCAAATCTGTGAAGTTGTAAGGACACAGTGGTGAGCCAATTCCTATCCTCTCAGGAAAGACCCCTCTTCAGAGCTTTCTTGGTATTTGGCAACCCTTACATCAGTAGGTACCAAGAAAGACTGACTCTGTTCCTGGAAAATCCAAAGAAATGAGCCCACTGCGACTGGGACTGGGACTGGCTCAGGGTGCCTTGCTTCCTGGATCACAAAATTCAGAGAGCTCCATCACCAAGGAAGTGAGGTGAGGTCACTACCTTCAGAAAATGAATGAGGTCACTGTCTTGGCCACCACTTTGTCCTAACAGTTTCTTCCTATTGTCTCCTGACATGGAGGCTGCCCTACTTCCTGTGATACTTTCTCATGTTAGAATGGTATAGAAACCATAGTTACCTGGGAACAGCTCTCCACACAGGCCTGGTTTGGTCCATCTTCCCTACATAAAGAATAGAGAGGCTGACTCAGACACATCTTTTCATCCTGACCATGTTTTTTGCCATGGAATATGACTTTTGTTCTCTCAGGTCCTTCATAGCTGCCTGCATCTTCTCTAGGGATCATTTCTGCATGGATTTTGAGGTACTCAGCAGTTGGAAGATCTCCTAACTTCCTGTATTGTAATACCAACTTTGTCCCTGCTCTTCTGTAAAGTGAGATTGAAAGAACATTGTATGGTTAGGATTAATAGCATGTTCGATTTGGGTTGGAAATCATTCTGCTGGATGAATAATGGTATTGGGAACCAGCGATATTTATAAGAATATAGAGGTAGAACATAAGTATGAAAACAGAAATCTAGGTAATATTTGAAGCCCAGAAAGATTTGGACCCTTGATTGGGATCCTTAGCTTGAGTTATGTTTTGCACCGAGGTCTCAGTTAAATTGATATACAATGGCATAAGACCCTGTACCTCAGATGATTAAATGTAGAAGAGATCATCCAGTCAAAAAGGGATTGTGTGTAGGATTAGGAAGATAGTCAGTAGGTTTAGAAGGAAGAGTGAGTCTAGGATTTGGACCAAATGTACTTTAGCAATAGGGTTTTGGTTAGAGAGTGAATATAAATGACACCATATGTGAAGAGTCAGGCACAATGATGAACTGGGGAAAATATGTAGGAAAGCAGACATCAATAGAGACATTAGGAAATCAGGCAAAGTATAACGTGATAGGATTAGACATTTTCAACAGGGTTGAGGTTGAATACATAATCTTAAGAAGAAACCAATTTGTAGTCACCAATAAGATTGACATTTGAGAGCATTAGGCAACCTGGACATGGATATATTTAGTAATCCATGTTCACATTCCATTGAGGCTTTGGTACAATCATAAGGGTGACCTTCGCATTTTGTGTCCAGAATATTACTGTGTTAATATGTATATGAAGATCAGGTGACATGAGTATTTCTTCCACCATTTCTGGGAGAAATATTTTGAAAAGATATAAATTAGTACTGGGGATACTAATCGGCTTACCCTGTGTTGAAGAATATAGAGATGATGCATTAATAAACCATACTGTGAATAAATTATATGACTGGTTCCAAATTTAAATAATGGATTGTATTGATATCTGAAAAAATAGAGGAAATCATTTATTGATATACATACATTCATTCCAACCACTTATATATCTAATGGTTATATTAGGGTTACCGTTTATCATAAATAGTGTGTGAGTTTTGCTTCAAAAATGATTATGGAATCGAAAATAATGTCTTTAGAAAGAAGTCTAGTGAAAAGACCAGTCAAGAAACATGGAGAAATATAAGTGTTCTGAAGGAGGAAGTGATTGAAAGTGAACCAAATGTTTATAAATTTGTGAACTTGTGAATGAAAGGATATAATTTATGATGTCTATAAACTGAAGAAATAATAACGTACCAGGTTTGATTAAAATGAACTTTAATAAACACACCATATCCAATAGGAATCTACTTGCATTGATGTTAAACTTGGTCAGTTACTGTAGAAATATTAGGATTTGTAAGCACCCTTCCCTGAAGTTAGTTTTCAGTACTAGGAAACAAATATTTATTTCAGTGGATGTATATTTCTGAGAATAAACTTTTTAAAAGTTGATTATAAATCCACATATATGAATATGAATGAATTCAGGCGGTGTATAAGAAGACACATATATTTCATATTTTGGTAAATCAGGACAATATATATATATATATATATATATATATATATATATATATATATATATATATATATTGTATATATAGACACACAAACACACACATTATAATGTAGCAATATATATGCCAATTGAAATTCATCATGAAAAATAACTCATCCGCATATCCCAAAATATTCATTTTACTGAACATGAATATGTGTATAGTGTTGTTCATCTAGGAAGCTCACCCATGGGTTCAATTTTCAGTTAAAACAGCGTTTAGGAGGAGTGATCTCTTCTCACAATTTGTATCTGCCAAGTCAGCCACCTCACAAGAATGTATATGTGAAACCAGGTAGGATTCTATTTGTGCATATAAAAATACATTTGCTTAATAGGCTACAGAGAAAGGGAGACAGGAATTCACATTTTTCTTAACTTTAAAAACACATGGAAAATTATTTCAACAAATAATTGACTAGATTTATAACTCCTACCTTATATCATGCAAAAGGTAATTCCAACTATACACCATGCTTCTTCTGAAATGCTTGTATTTCTGTTCTGTTTGGGTTATTTTTCTCCATTATATTAGGATTAGTAGTCAGAGTTTAGTAGGGTATGGGTTAGTGTCAGGGATTCAGTATTTCAAACAGAAAATTGGAAAATGAATCCAATGTGTATGCAAATATGTGCTACAAAACAATCTTCCCTCTCTCATCCAGAACAATGACTTGACATTCCCTTTGCCCCAAGTAAGTCAGAATTAGAGGAGAAGAGTTAGAAAATCTGTGAATATATATTTAGAATGGAAAATGCTCAGGAGTTCACAACCTTGGAGTTGATAGAGCAGTTTCCAAAAGTAAGTGACATGGTAAACACTCCACAAACATGGAGATCTGCTGGCCTAAACACTTCTTGAGAAATTGCCTCTGAGCTTGGGCACTTGAAATATATGTTGTTTTCAGGAGCTTTAACTTCCGATGTAGTGAGACCATCAAAGCTAGGTCTGCATCTATGTGACCAGGAGACATGGTTTCTTATTTTCCAATGAACATGAGGCAGCTGTGCTAAATTCTCTCTTTGTAGCTAAATTGTGGCCACGGGGGCTAAGTGTAACCCCATGTGGACTGTGAAGCCACTTGGTCATCCTCGACTTTTCATTGTGTTTCTTGCTGCTGCACTGGGAGTTTGGTATTTGCTTCACGAAATACAAGGAGTTCAAGTGGGACACAGTGCTGGAGGGAGTTCTGCCACGTGTGGTGGGTCAGTGTCTGCATGGGAATGCACCAAATAGGCTTCTATCCCACATAGCTTGCCCCTTGACCATAGCAACCTGATTCTAAACATTGCCGTGAAAAATCTCCATATAACAAGATGCCTTTATATAGAAGGGTCTGCTGGCTGCACCGTGTCTGTGTCAAGGCATTTGAAAGTCAATGGCAGATCCACAGGCCCCACCACAGATGTTTTATCACACACCTGCACACCACTGCTCTAGGCCCACTACATATCAGGCTCCAACTTACTGGCATCTCTGTTCTACACCATTTTCATGATACCTAGTCAATCAAGGCACTGTCTGGTATACTCATGATCAGCAACAGGACATCCAAAGGTTCTCCAGTGCCACCTGGTCATGAGAATTTCTAAAAATTCATGGTATTTATCTAACTATTTTTCACATATGAAGTTGTTGGTACTGTGGGTTTCAATTCATTCAGGATCCATTAAATGTTGAGGAAGCTCATTTTAATGAAGGATCTGGAGATCTCTCACAGGCAAGGCTTCCCAAAGAGTGGCCAAATTGTCACATGAAGCCAGGCCCATTGAGGTCTCCAATGTGAGGTCCATGTGTGTTTTGACTCTCAACGATGGCTGCCAGGTCTTTCAGAATAAAACCTGTGATATCCTAGCTGAGATTCCCAGTGCTCTCTGGAAAGCCTCTCTGGGCCAAGATCTCAGTTTCCAAGGGCGACTCTCATGCGTGGCCTCCTGAAATCCCAACAACATTCATGGCAATACTTCTCTGAAGTCAGTTCCAAATCTCATTCTCTAAGGGGAATCACACCAGAGTTCAAGCCCAGGTGGACCCAGTCATCTCTTCCAACTACCACACAAATGACCACAATTAAAACCAAAACACTCCCACATGGCCCTCATCTTTTTCCATATAAACACACATCATAACCTCTGGATGGAGTTTTCCATGAGGTGCACATCCAAACCAGTGCCCAAAATAAGCTCCCTTGCCCCTCATTTGCCTAACATCAGGGTTGATTGAACACGCTTCCTGTGAACCAGGAGTGATCAAATAGGCCTGCCGTAAATGCTCCACTTCTCCACTTTGAGGCCTTCTTACTGTGGGGTTTAGATTCTTTTTTTTTTCTAAATTTTTTTGGAAATTTAATTGAAAAGTTAAAAAAAAATTGTTTTGCAGAATATTAAATTTCTAATGGCAAAGCCTTCACCTTGTTTGTGAAGGAAACCTTGATGCCTTGCCAATCTGGTTATATGGAGACACTCAAAATTTTCTGTTACATACTACATGGATGAATGGCTAAAGCACATAGTTTTTTAAAACTGAAAGGCAGATACCAGCAAGTAAGATAACAAATAAAAGACAATTTTATTAAAAAATAAAGTTGTTATATGACTCAAATATTGGAAATTCAATTCTTTTTTTTTTGGTTGTTCAAAACATTATAAAGCTCATGATATATCATCTTTCATACATTTGACTTAATTGGGTTATGAACTCCCATTTTTACCCCAAATACAAATCGCAGAATCACATCAGTTACACACTCACGTTTTTACATAATAGCATACTAGTTATTGTTGAATTCTGCTACCTTTCCTATCCCCTACTATTCCCCCTCCCCTCCCATCTTCCCTCTCTACCTCATCTGCTGTTGTTTAATTCTCTCCCTTGTTTTCCCCTCTTTAGCCTCACAACCTCTTATATGTAATTTTGTGTAACATTGAGTAGTCTCCTACCATTTCCATATAATTTTCCTTCTCTCTCCCTTTCTCTCCCCCCACTCATCTCTGTTTAGTTTTAATATTTTTCTCATGTTCTTCCTCCCTGTTCTCTTCTTATTTGCTCTCTCTATATAAAAGGAAACATTTGGCATTTGTTTTTTAAGGATTGGATAGCTTCGCTTAGCATAATCTATTCTAATGCCATTCATTTCCCTGCAAATTCTATGATTTTGTCATTTTCAGTGCTGTGTAATACTCCATTGTGTATAGATGCCACATTTTTATTATCCATTCGTCTATTGAAGGGCATCTAGTTTGGTTCCACAGTCTAGTTATTGTGAATTGTGCCGCTATGATCATCGATGTGGCAGTATCCTTATACTGCTCTCTATTAAGATCCTCAGGGAAGAGTCTGAGAAGGGCGATATCTCAAATGGTGGTTCCATTCCCAGCTTTCCCAGGAATCTCCATACTGCTTTCCATATTGGACTCTCCAATTTGCAGGCCCACAAGCAGTGTACAAGTGTACCCTTTACCCCACATCCTCACCAACACTTATTGTTGTTCGACTTCATAATGGCTGCCAATCTTACTGGAGTGAGATGGTATCTTAGGGTGGTTTTGATTGCATTTCTCTGACTGCTACAGATGGTGAGCATTTTTTCATGTACTTGTTGATTGATTGTATATCCTCCTCTGTGAAGTGTCTGTTAAGATCCTTGGCCCATTGTTGATTGGGTTATTTGTTATCTCATTGTTTAATTGTTTTGAGTTCTTTGTATATTCTAGATATTAGGGCTCTATCTGAAGTGTAAGGGGTAAAAATTTGTTCCCAGGATGTAGGCTCTCTATTTAACTCTCTTATTGTTTCTCTTGCTGAGAAAAAACTTTTTTAGATTAAGTAAGTCCCATTTGTTTATTCTTTTTATGAACTCTTGGGCTATGGGTGTCCTATTAAGGAATTTGGAGCCCAACCCCACAGTATGTACATCGTAGCCAACTTTTTCTTCTATCAGACGCAGTGTCTCTGATTTTATATCTGGCTCCTTGATCCATTTTGAGTTAACTTTTATGCATTGTGAGAGAAAGGGATTCCGTTTCATTTTGTTGCATATGAATTTCCAATTGTCCCTGCACCATTTGTTGAAGATGCTATCCTTCTTACATTGCATGCTTTTAGGTCGCTTTTCAAATATAAGAAAGTTGTAATTTTGTGAATATGTCTCTGTGTCCTCTATTCTGTACCATTGGTCCATCTGCCTGTTTTGATACCAGTACCACACTGTTTTTGTTACTATTGCTTTGTAGTACAGTTTGAACTCTGGATTCACACTTCCTGCTTAGAATTGCTTTCGCTATTCTGGGTCTTTTGTTGTTCCATATGAAATTCATGATTACTTTATCTATTTCTACAAGAAATGCCATTGGGTTTTTGATTGGCATTGCATTAAACCTGTAGAGAACTTTGGGTAATATCGCCATTTTGATGATGTTATTTCTGCCTATCCATGTACAGGGCATATTTTTCCATCCTCTAACATCTTCTTCTATCTCTCTCTTTAGGGTACTGTAGTTTTCATTGTATAAATCTTTCACCTCTTTGGTTAGGTTGATTCCCAAGTTTTTTATTTTCTTTGAGTATACTGTAAATGGAGTGGTTTTCCTCATTTCCATTTCAGAAGTTTTGTTGCTGATATACAAGAATGCCTTTGATTTATGCGTGTTGATTTTATATCCTGCCAATTTGCTGAATTCATTTATTAACTCTAGCAGTTTCTTTGTAGACCCTTTTGGGTCTGTTAAATATATTATCATGTCATCCACAAATAGCGATAATTTAAGTTCTTCTTTTCCTATTTTTATGCCTTTAATTTCCTTTGTCTGTATCATTGCTCTGGATAGTATTTCAAGAACTAAATTAAATAGAAGTGGTGATAGAGGGCATCCCTGTCTTGTTGCAAATTTTAGAGGGAATGCCTTCAGTTTTTCTCCATTTAGGATGATGCTAGCCTGAGGTTTAGCATATATAGCTATTACCATGTTGAGGTAAGTTCCTGTTATTCCTAGTGTTTTATAGAGTTTTAAAGAAAAAGGGATGCTGTGCTTTGTAGAATGCTTTTTTTGCATCTATCGAGATGATCATATGGTTCTTCTCTTAAGTCTATTGATGTGATGGATTACCTTTATTGATTTCCGTATATTGAACCAGCCTTGCATCCCTGGGATGAATCCCTCTTGATCATGAAGCACAATTTTTTTATATGCTTTTGTTTTTTATTTGCCAGGATTTTATTGAGAATTTTTGCATCCAAGTTTATTAGAGATATTGGTCTGTAGTTTTCTTTCTTTGAAGTGTCTTTGTCTGGTGTTGGGATCAGGGTGATGTTGGCCTCATAGAATGAATTTGGAAGAACTCCTTCTTTTTCTATTTTTTGAAATAGCTTGAAAAGTATTGGTATTAATTCATCTTTGAATGTTTTGTAGAACTCTGCTGTATAACCATCTGGTCCAGGGCTTTTTTTGGTTGGTAGTCTTTTGAAGGTTTCTTCTATTTCTTCCTTTGTTATTGGTCTATTTAAATTGTGTGAGTCTTCCGGACTCAAACTTGGCAGATTATATGACATTAGAAATTTATCAATATCTTCATTATCTTCTGTTTTATTGGAATATGGGGTTTCAAAATACTTTCTAATTATCATCTGAATTTCTGTAGTGTCTGTTGTGATGTTGCCTTTTTTATCCCATATGTTAGTAATTTGAGTTCTCTCTCTACTTCTCTTCATTAGCATGGCTAAGGCCCTGTCGATTTAATTTATTTTCAAAGAACCAACTTTTATTTTTTCAATTTTTTTGTTTCAATTTTGTTGATTTCTCCTCTAATTTTAATTATTTCTTGTCTTCTACTACATTTGTTGTTTTGCTTTTTTTTCTAGGTTTTTGAGATGTAGTGTGAGATCATTTATTTGTTGTTTTTTTTCTTTTTTTTTTGAGGAAAGAATTCCAAGAAATGAATTTCCCTCTTAAAACTGCTTTCATTGTTTTCCATAGAATCCGGTATGTTTTGTCTGTATTGTCATTTGTCTCTAAGAAATTTTTTATCTCCTCCTTTATGTCTTCTGTAACCCATTGATCATTCAGTAACATATTGTTCATTTTCCATGTGATGTAGAATTTTTCCTTCCTTCTTCAATCATTAATTTCAAGTTTCATTCCATTATGATCAGATATGGTGCATGGTATTATCTCCATACTTTTATATTTACTAAGAGTTTCCATATGGCATAATATATGGTCTATATTTGAGTAGGACCAATGTGCTGCTGAGAAGAACATGTATCCACTTTATGATGTTTGATATATTCTATATATGTTGGTTAAGTCTAGGTTATTGATTGTTCTATTAAGTTCTATAGTTTCTTAATTCAGATTTTCTCTAGAGGATCTGTCCAATTGCGAGAGTTGTGTGCTGAAGTCACCCGTAATTATTGTGTTATAGCCTATATGACTCTTGAAGTTGAGGAGAGTTTGTTTTATGACTTTGCACCACGATTGTTTGATGCATACAAATTGATAATTGTTATGTCTTGTTGGTTAATGGTGCCTTTTACCAGTATATAGTGTCCTTCTTTATCACTTTTGATTAACTTAGGTTTAAGTTGATATTAATCGATATGAGTATGGCCACTCCTTCTTGCTTCCGAGGGCCAACAATGGCTGCAAAGTCTTTCAGAATAAAATCATGTGATTTCCTGGCTGAGATTCCCATTGCTCTGTGGAAAGCCACCTTGGGCCTAGATCTCAGTTTCAAAGGGTGACATTCATGCGTGGCCTCCTAAAAACCAACACAATTCATTTCAATACTTCTATGAGGTACGTTCCAGAACTCAGGCTCTAAGGGAAATCACACCAGAGTTCAAGCCCAGGTGGACCAAGTCATCTCTTCCAACCCCCACACAAATGACCACAATTAGAACAAAAAAACTCCCACATGGCCCTCATCTTCGTCCATAAAGACCCTCATCAAAAGTTCTGGATGGAAGTTTTCATGAGGGTCGCAACCAAAGACAGTTTCCAGAATAAGCTCCCTTGCCTCTAATTTCCCTAAAGTCAGGGTGGCCTGGACACCCTTCCTGTGAACCAGGAGTGATCAAAAAGGCCTGCCATTAAATCCGCTCTGTTTCTATAATTTGAGGCTTACTGAATGTCAGGTATAGATTTTTTATGTGATTTGGAGTCATGAGAAAACCCAAGCATATCTGCAGAGCATTGAAGAATTCATTTGACAAAGAGGATCCCTATTCTCACTTGAAGGGGGTCAGGAACCTAACAGAGAAAGGCAAGAATCTTCATCCACAATGACTGCTCTTTTTGCCATTTTGGTTTTGAATGCACACATGGGTTCTTTCTTTAGATCCATTAGGTGCTGAGAATCTAAGCCACAGCCTCACACAGGGCCAAGAGGCAGATTCAGACAAATCCCTTTCCAAAGCAATTAAGCAAAGAGCCACAGGTGATGTCCATTTATTTCCATTTGAAAATTTTTTCTTCAGGCTTCACAAAGGGGTGGCCTGAGGCAAAGACCTTCCTGACATTCAGGGCAACAGAACCCTTGATTTGTATACTTAGCTTGAATTATGTTCTGCACCGAGGTCTCAGATAAATCGATATACAATGGCATAGGACCGTGTACCTCGGATGATTGAATGTAGAAGAGAACATCCAGTCAAAAAGGGATAGTCTGTAGGATTAGGAAGATAGTCAGTAGGTTTAGGAAGAAGAGTGACTCTAGGAGTTGGACCAAAAGTTCTTTAGCAATAGGGTTTCAGTTAGAGAGTGAATGTAAATGTCAGCACATGTGAAGAGACAGTCACAATGATGAACTGGGAAAAATATGTAGGAAAGCAGATATCAATAGAAAGATTAGGAAATCAGGCAAAGTATAAAGTGAGTGATAGGATTAGACATTTTCAACAGGCTTGAGGTTGAATATATAATCTTAGGAAGAAACAAATATGTAGTAATCAAAAGGATTGACATTTGAGAGCATTAGGCACCCTGGACATGGATGATTTTAGTAATCCATGGTCACTTTCCATTTAGGCTTTGGTACAATCATATGTGTGACCTTTGCATTTTGTGTCCAGAATACTACCGTGATAAATTGTATATGTTGATAAGGTGACATGAGTATTTCTTCCACCATTATGGGGAGTAATATTCTGGAAACTTATAAATTAGTACTGGTGATACAAATAGGTGTACCTTGTGTTGATGATTATTGAGATGTTGCATGAATAGACCATATTGTGATAAAGTATATAACTAGTTCCAACTTTAAATAATGGATTGAGTTTGCATCTGAAAATATATTGGAAATCTTATATTGATATATATACAATCATTCCAACCAGTTATATATGTAATGGTAATATTAGGGTTACGGTTTATCGTGAAGGGTGAGTATTGCTTCAAAAATGATTATGGAATCAAAAATAATGTGTTTAGAAAGAAGTCTAGTGAAAAGACCAGTAAAGAAACATGGAGGAATACATGTGTTCTTAAGTAGTAAGTAAATGAATGTGAACCAAATGCCTATAATTTTGTGAAGTTGTGGATGAAAAAATATATCCTATGATGTCCATAAACAGATAAAATAGTAATATACCAGTGTTGAATAAAAATGAACTTCAAAATACACATCATGTCCCATAGCAATATACTTGCATTGATGTTAAACTGGGTCAGGTACTGTAGAAATATTAGGATATGTATGCACCACCTACTGAACTTAGTTTTCAGTAGTAGGAAACAAAAATGTATTACAGGAATATAAATATTGCTGAAAATAATCTTGTAAAGATTGGATTTTGAACCCACATACATGAATATAAATGAATTTAGGGAGTGTATAATAAGACACATATTTTTCATATTTTTTTTAAAATCTGGAGGAAAAAAAAAAAAAATATATATATATATATATATATATATATATATATATATATATATATATACACACATATATATTTTTTCCAGATTTAAAAAAAATACACAAACACACACACACACACATGCACACATGCACACATACACACACACACACACACACACATTAATATTTAGCAATATATATGCCAATCGAAATTCATCATGAAATATAATTCATCCACGTATTCAAAAATATTCATTTTACTGAACATGGATTTATGTATAGTGTTTTTCACTAGGAAACTCACCCATAGGTTGAATTTTCAGTTCCATCATTATTTAGGGAGAGTCATCTGTTCTCACAATTTTATATTCCAAAGTCAGGGAGCTCAAAAGAATGTCCGTGTGATACCAGGTAGGATATTATATATATGCATAAAAAAAATACATGTGCTGAATAGGATACAGAGAAAGGGAGACAGGAATTTATATATGTGATAATTTTAAAAAATCATGGAGAAATATTACAATGAAAAGTTGACTAGATTTAAAACACATACTCTTGATAATGCAGAAGGCAAATAGAAGTATACACCATGCTTCCTATGAAAGGCCTGTATTTCTATTCGGTTAGGTTTCTTTCTCTCCATGATATTAGGATTAGTAGTCAGAGTCTAGTAGGGTATGGGTTAGTGTCAGGGATTCAGTATTTCAAATGGAAAAAAGGAAAATGAATCTAATGTGTATGCAAAAATGTGATACACATAAATCTTCCCTCTCTCATCCAGAACAATGCCTTGACATAACCATCGCTAAAAGTAAGACACAATTAGAGGAGAGGAGTTAGAAAATCTGTGAATTTATGTGGAATGGAAAATGCTCAGGAGTTCACAACACTGGAGGTGGTAGAACAGTTTCCAAAAGTAAGGGAGAGGGTAAACAATCCAGAAACATGGAGCTGTGGTGGCCTAAAGACTTCTTGAGAAACTTCCTCTGAGGTTGGGAACAAGAAATATATGTAATTGTCAGGAGATTTAGCTTCGTTTGTAGTGACACCATGAAATCTGGGTCTGCATCTATGTTACCTGGAGAACATGGTTTCTTATTTTCCAATGATCATGAGGCAGCGGTGCTGAATTCTCTCTTTGTAGGTAAACTGAGGCCACTGGGCTGAAGTGTCTCCCATGTGGACTGTGAAGCCATTTGGTGATCCTCCACTTTCCAGGGTGTTTCTTACTGCTGCACTGGGAGTTTGGTACTTGCTTCACGAAATACAAGGAGTTCAACTGGGATAAAAATGCTGGAGGAGTTCTGTCATGTGTGGTTGGTCAGGGTCGCGAAGAGAATGTACGAACCAGGCTTCTATCCTACATAGCTTTCCCCTTGACTATAGCAACCTGATTCTGAACATTGCCCTGAAACCTCTCCATATGACAAGATGCCTTTACATATAAAGGTCTGCTGCCTGCACCATGTCAGTCGCAAGTCTTTCAAAGCCAATGGAAGATCCAGGTGGTCCTACCAAAAATATTTATTTACACACCTACAGTCCACTTCTCTACGCCCAGTACTCAGCAGGATCCAAATTACTGGCATCTCTGTTCTACACCATTTTCACGAAACCCAGTCAATCAAGGCACTCTTTGGTACACTCATGATCAGCAACAGGAAATCCAAAGTTTATCCAGTGCCACCTGGTCATGGGAATTTCAGAAATTTCATGGTATTAATCTAGTCATATTTCAAAAATGAAGTTAGAGGCACTGTGGGTTTCAATTAATTCAGGAACCATTAAATGGTGAGGAAGCTCATTTCAATGAAAGCTCTGGAGAACACTCACAGAAAAGCCTTCCAAAAGACTGGCAAAAAGGTCACATGAATCCAGACACATTGTGGTCTACAATGTGAGGTCCATATGTGTTTGGACTCTCAACTAGGGCTGCCAAGTCTTCAAGAAGTAAATCATGTGATATCCTGGCTCAGAATCCCCGAGCTCCGTGGAAAGCCATCCTGGGCCTAGATCTCAGTTTCCAAAGGCGATTCTCACGCGTGGCCTAGTAAAATCCCAAGAGAATTCACGGCAATACTTCTCTGAGGTCAGATCCAGAACTCATTCTTTAAGGGGAATCACACCAGAGTTCAAGCCCAGGTGATCCCAGTCATCTCTTCCAACTACCACACAAATTACCACAATTAAAACAAGAACACTCCCATATGGCCCTCATCTTCTTCCATATTGACACTCATCATAATTTGGCTGGATGTTTAAATGAGGGGCGCAGACCAAGACAGTGTCCAAAATAAGCTCCTTTGACCCTCATTTGCCTAAAGTCAAGGTGGCCTGGACACCCATCATGTGAACCAGGAGTGATCAAATAGGCCTGCCATTAATACCGCTCCAATTCTCCAATTTGAGGCCTACTGACTGTGGGGTTTAGATTCTTTATGTGAATTTTAGTCATGATAAAACCAAACACCTATGGGCTAGCCTCTGTAGGTTTTGAAGAACTCATTTGACCCAAAGGATCCCTATTTTCACTTGATGGAGTTCAGGAACCTTACAGAGGAAGTCAAGAGACTTCATCCCAATGACTGCTGTTTTGGCCATTTTTCATTTGGATGCAAACATGGGAACTTTCTTTAGATCCATCAGGTGCTGAGAATCTAAGTCACAGCCACACACAGGGCCAGGGGGCTGATTCATACACATCCCTTTTCAAAGCACTTAAGAAAAGAGCCACAGGTATGCCCAATCATTTCCCTTTGAAAACTGTTTTCTTCAGGCTTCAAAAAGGGGTGGCCAGAGGCAAAGACCTTCCTGACATTCAGGGCAACAGAACAATTGGTAAGTAAAAGGCCCAAACAGGGTTTCTCCACTGAGACTTTCCTGGTCACACTGATATCTGAGTTTTCTGAGATGCTCCCCATTCCCTACAGCTATCCAGTACATTGTTATGTCACAGAGCTTTGAGGTGGTAAAGATCTTGGACACAAAGCCATAGGCCTATTCTTGAGATTGGCCGGAATTCAGGAAGAAAACAGGAACTTAGGAAGATAGCAGGTGTTGCACATCAATAAGGCAAGCTACAGTCCATTCATAAATGGGGCAATATGAATGCTGAGAAGCTTTCTACTCGACAAGACACATCCATTCATGAATTCTCCTTTCTAATGTCTACAACCACGGACACAGTGAGATACACAGACAGAGAAACACTCGCCATGTTAAACGACTTACTAGAAACAGTCCACTTCCAACGAAACAAACTGACTTTCCTACCTATTCTCAGAGAATGAGACAAAACCACAAACCCACAACCACACCCACAAAGGCACCTTCTTCCCCCAAGTAGGTCTTTGACTATCCGGAGTGTCCTCTGACTTGTAGGCCATAATATGTTCCCCCAAAATAGCCTGTCCTGTCTCAGATCTGGTCTCCTTGGCAAACTCTGTGAACTTCTCAGGAGCCAACGGTGAGCCACTAACTGCTTTCTCAAGAAAAGCAACGCTTCCGAGCTTTCCTGGCATTTGTTCTTCTCACGTCTGAAGGTACCAAGAAAGACTGACTGTCCTTGGTAAATTCAAATAAGTGAGACCACAGGGATGGGGACTGGGACTGGCTCTGTGTGCCTGGCTTCCTGGATCCAAAGTTCAGAAAGTTCCATCACCAAGGAAGTGAGGTGAGGTCATTTCCTTCCTGAACTGAATGAGGTCCCTGTCTTGGCAACCACTTTGTCTTAACTGTTGCTTCCAAGGGTCCCATGAGATTGAGGCTGCCCCTACTTCCTGTGACACTTTCACAAGTTAGAATGGTATATCAACCATAGGCACCCAGGAATAGATCTCCACACAGGCCTGTTTTGGTCCATGTTCTCTACATTAAGAAGAGAATCTAATTCAGACACAACCTTTTATCCTGACCGGGTTGTTTGCCATGGAAGATGACTTTTGCTTTCTCAGGTCCTTCATAGCTGCCTACATCTTCTCCAGGGATCATTTCTGCATGGGCCTTTGAGGTTCTCAGCAGGTGGAAGTTTCCCTACATTTCTTTATTGTAAAATCAACTCTTTCCCTGCTCTTCTATAAAGTTAGATTGAAGGAACAGTGTATGATTATGGTTAAAAACATGTTTGATTTGGGTTAGAAATCATTGTGCTGGATGAATAATGGTATTGGGAACTTGCTATGTGTATAAGAATATATAGGTGTAATATATGTATGAAAAAAGAAATCTAAGTATGATTTGAAGGCCAGAAGGGCATTGGGCCCTTGATTGGGATACGCAGCATTGAATTACGTTCTGCAGAGATGTCTCAGATAAATCGATATACAATGGCATAGGTCCTTGTACCTTGCATGAATTAATGTAGAAGGAACATCCAGTCAAAAAGGGATAGTCGGTAGTGAAAGGTTAATAAAATAGGTACTTGTAATTTCCTGTTTTTCTGTATGCTTAACAAAACACTGTTGAAATCTTGAGAAATGTTTGCTAATCTTGTTCTAGAATGTACTGTTCCCAACTGCCAAACTGCAGAATGTACTGCCTCACTCGGTGTCATGCGAACCGCCCACTCACCCTTACACATCAGTAAACTTCCCTCCCTTCCCTCTCCAAGAAATGTATGTAAGCTCTGCATAAGCTGTTCTCAGAGCTCTCTGATCTATTTAAGTTAGCTGTGAGCCCCAGCAAGCTGGACCCAAAAAAAACCCTTTGCTGTTGCATGAGACAGTCTCTTGGTAGTCTCTTCCTCCGACACTCGCCTGACCTTTACATATTGAGGTTCCACCGAGTTCTGGCAGTGGCGGATGAGAGACCCCCAACGGGCTCCTCTCGGAGCAAGTAAGGCGCCTCTTTCTGGTTTCAGGTGTCATGTTAGGGCTTGGCAAAATTGCTGGCGATGAAGAGCCTGGGGTCTCTCCGACGGTGGCTGAGAGACGTGTCACAGAGACATAGGGCACCTCCATGGGGGACCCCGCAGAGGACTCGGAGAATCAAGGAACAATTGCTTCATCGACTCAGTGATATTTTGTTTTAGATTAGGTATTGCCATCCTATCGGGTTTTGCCGGCTACGCATTCCTGGTCTCAGTGTTGGACGTCCATTGCCTGTCTTCATGGTCTTGTCTTATCTGTGTCATGTGACTTTGCTTTTACTGTTTGTGTACCTTTCATTATGGGACAGAGCACTTCAATGGCTCTGTCCCTGACCCTTGATCACTGAACCAAAGTCTGCTTAAGGGCTCAGTATCTTTCTTTTTTTAGTAAAACGCTAGACCTGGCAGACTCTCTGTGCCTCAGAATGGCCCATTTTGGAGTCGTATGGCCCCTAGAAATATCTTTCTACTTCCCACTAATTTAAAAAGTCAGAGATATTGTCTTTCAGCCAGGGCCACATAGCCATCCTGATCAACAGCCATATATCTTAACTTTGCCAACCTCTGCAAATCTCCTCCACCATGGGTGAAGCCTTTCCTTGCCCATGCCTCTGCTCATACTCCTTCCCCCATGATCTCTCAAACCCTCACCTCTTCCACCTCCTCCACCCTCTGTTCTCCCTGAGTCACAAGATTTGACTCTACTGGACTCTTCTTCCCCTCCTTATCCACTGCCCTCGTCCCCTAACACACAACACACTCTAAGTGATTCCCCTGCTTCTGACTAAGCCTCTCTACCATTGGAGGAAGCTAAGCCGGTAATAGGATCTGATAATGGACCGATGTTCATGGCCCAGGTAAGTCAGGGGTTAGCCAGGAACCTGGGGATTAATTGGAAGTTATATTGTGCTTATAGACCCCAGAGTTCAGGACAAGTAGAAAGAATGAATAGAACAATTAAAGAGACCTTAACGAAATTAAGCTTAGAGACCAGCATAAAAGATTGGACTATGCTCCTGACTTATGCAATGTTTCATGCAAGAAAAAATCCTTCTGTTTCTTTGAGTAGCCTTACCCCCTGAGAAATTCTCTATGGTGGCCCTCGTCCAGTAAGGGTCCTAAGCCCAACTGTAAGACCTAAGGATCCATTTCACACCCTCTTGGTTGACAGACTTAAAGCTCTTGAAAGAACTCAGTGATACCTGTGAAAATAGCTGGCCACTGCCTACCAAACTGTGTACCAGGGGATTCCACATCCATATCAAATAAGAGACTTCATGTATGTAAGATGACATCAGGTGTCATCCCTGGAACCCTGCTGAAAAGGACCATACCAGGTGTTACTTATAACACCTACAGTGGTAAAGGTATACAGAATCACTTCCTGGATCCATGCCTCTCATCTCAAGCCTGCTCCTTGTCCAGAATCTTTCTGGAAACTGGAAAAGACTGGTAACAGTTTCAAATTGTGTATTCGCCATGTGGATAAGGTTATATACTCTCCCCTTGGCCACAAGTAGTCCTAACCCTCATCAGCCTGTTAAGCAGCGATGGCTGATCACAAATCCTACTGGAAAAGAGTATAATCTATCTCGCATACAGCCCCCTTAGGGACCTGGTGGCCATCTCTCCACCCAGACATTTGTCAGCTGGCCATAGGTCTTTTTTATTGGGATATCCCTGATGAAGAAAATCCCACTAAAATACCATTAAATCCCTTCCGTACCATAGATAATGGAAACAAACTTTATGGATGTAGGGACACGCGAGCCAGATGCGGTTGGCTAGCCTAGATTACTATGTTTGCCCGGCAAACTATCAAAGCCACAAACAGTAACGGCTGTGTGGGGGAAAAGCCGACTTCTTCTGTATTTCATGGAGATGTGATCATACAGGGGCTGCCTGATGGAACCCCAATACTTCATCAAATTCAGTACACAGCATTGGCCATATTACCAAGTAGAAAACAGAAAAAGGATGGCCCCCAGAGGGGTCTCTAGATCCTCAAATTTTGCGTGACCTTTTTAACTTCTGCAAGTGCTCAAAAGGGTGAAAGGAGATTCCCCTATGTGGAAGCCTTTTCCCTCCTTCACTCACATCCTGAACTATGCTTCTCCAATAGATTTTTATCCTCAGCCTTCTGCTCCAGACTCTCTGCTGTCACTCCCACCTCAGCAACCTGATTTCTCCCCTCCAATTACTAGATCAGAAACCCAAACCTCCACCAGTTCTCAGACAATTGCCCACTAGTGAGGTAGCAGGTACTGAGGTACCCCTCCACCGACTCATTCCTCTCTTCTCCTGTCAGTGCCCTCACCGGGTCCCACCAGGTCCTCTTTCCAGCTAACCCAAAGCTCAAACGAGCTGAGGAGAGCTCTCAGACCCTTATCCAAGATGTAATATAAATGGCCATTAAAGTTGCTTTGTCATTACTGAAAACAGGTTGCTAAAATTTAAAGTCCCTCACAGAATTTTGGGATACTCACTCCCGTTTTCTGCTCTGCTCTACCTGTTCTACTGCTGAAGTTTTGTTGCTAGGAAATTCCCAAACCCCTTTCCAATTATTTTTTTACATCTCTCTTTTTCCTCATTCTCAGATCCTCAGAGCTTCTCTCAGCCCCACCTTCCCCGTATTCCCCCTCTGTACCAGGCCCACAGAAAAGTCTTAAATGTCCTTCTCCAGAAGTCTTCACCATGGCTGAATTTAGAACTTTCAGCATAGAGTTTCTATAAAGAGTTCAATGTAGATAAACTTTCTCTTTTTGTATTGCCCTGTTCTACTTGGCCACTGGTTAAAAAACTCAGTACTTCTAAGCTAGACAACCCCTAACTTGTTTTTCACAAAATATGTGAACAAGGCCTCTGGCCTTCAGCTGGGGCTTCACAGAAATGGCTACATTTCTAAGATAAAGAAATTACCAAATGGGCTCTGTTGTAACAGCTGGCAGGGGGAAATAAGAAAGGGAATAAAAAGCTCTCCCCCTCCCATGTGTCCTTGAAAATTTAACTTGCCCAGAACAGAGGAAAAATCAGAAACAAATACTGCTTTTTTGAACTTCTGCAGACTGTAAACTTCTGAGCCCCATGCCTTATATGTTGGGTACAAAATTCTGAAACTACCTAAACTTGAGTTTCAGGGGATTAATTGATTACAACAGAAGCAATGCCCTCTGAATCCGGTTGCAACAAAATAGGACTGTTTCCCTGTCTTCAGTGCCTTAGGTGCCTTGCCTTGTCTGTCCCTACAACAGCATAATTCTATATACTTAAACATTGTTTATGTTTTCATGAAATGGTCAACAGATGGGATTAATTTTGAAATGGTGCAGATGTTTCCCAGAGTGCTCTATCATGATGCAGGTTCGTTTGAAGATCAAATGGGGGGGGCATACAACCGGTTCCACTGGGAACATGTATCGCTCACTTTAGCCATCCTATTATGAATAGGAGTTGCTGCACGGGTGGGCACAGGAGCCACTGCCATTGTCCATGGGACACAACAAAGGACCCAATTAGAAGCAGCAATAGAGCAAAACTAAGATATTAGAATCCCCCATCAGAGCTTTGCATGAATCTTTAACCTCTCTCTCTGAAGTTGTTTTACAGAACAGTTGAGGGTTGGACCTCCTCTTTATTAGAGAAGGGGGCCTTTGTGATGCATTGAGGAAAGAATGTTGTTTTTATGCTGACCATACTGGAGTTGTAATAAAATCTATGAGTAAATTTAAAAGACACCTTGAAGAGCATCAACAAGAGAGAGAGGCCCAAAAAGGGTGGCTTGAGTCTTGGTTCACACACTCCTCCTGGTTAACTACGTTTTTATCAACCTGGCAGGTCAAATAATAATCCTCATATTATTGCTAACTATAAAACCCTGTTTGCTCAACCGTGTAATTTCTTTTCTCCAGGCTCAAATTGGACGAGTTAAACTTATGGTAATACCCCACTAGCAGACATAGAATGTGACACCCTTCAATGATCATTTTTATGATTTAAAGTAGCCAGAAGAAGAAGTGGGGAATTAAAGGTTAATAAAATAGGTACTTGTCACTTCTTATTTTTCTGTATGCTTAACAAAACACTGTTGAAATCTTGAGAAATGCTTGCAAATCTTGTTCCCAGAATGTTCTGTCCCCAACTGCGCAACTGCAGAATGTACTCCCTCACCCAGTTGCACGCAAACCACCCACTCGCCCTGACCCATCAATAAAATTCCCTCCCTGCCCTCTCCAGGGAAAGTATATAAGCTCTACTTAAGCTATTCTCAGGGCTATCTGCTCGATTCAAGTGATCTCTGAGCCCCAGCATGCTGGACACCAAAAAAACCCTTTGATGTTGCATGAGATAGTCTGTTGGTTGTCTCCTCCTCTGAAGCTCGCCCCACATTTACTTGGATGATTGAATGTAGAAGAGAACATCCAGTCAAAAAGGGATAGTCTATAGCATTAGGAAGATAGTCAGTACTTTTAGGAATAAGGGTGAGTATAGGAATTGGAAAAAAAAGTTCTTTAGCAATAGGGTTTCGATTAGAGAGTGAATGTAAATGTCAGCACAGGTGAAGAGTCAGTCACAATGATGAACTGGGGAAAATATGTAGGAAAGCAGATATCAATAGAGACATTACGAAAACAGGCAAAGTATAAAGTGAGTGATAGGATTAGATATTTTGAACAGGGTTGAGTTTACATATATAATCTTAGGAAGAAACAAATATGTAGTCACAAATAGGATTGACATTTGAGATCATTAGGCAAATTTCAGGTGGATGAATATTTCTCAGAATAATCTTGTGAATAGTTGATTATAAATCCACATACATAAACATGAATGAATTTAGGTAGTGTATATAAGACACATATATTTCATATTTTGAAAAATCTGGAGAGTGTATATATATATACATATATATATATATATATATATATATATATATATATACAAAACACACACACAGACAAAAAAGTAGCAATATATATGTCAATCAAAATTCATTATAAAATATGCATCATCCAGAGATCAAAAAATATTAATTTTACTGAACATGGATTTATGTATAATGCTCTTCAACTAGCAAGCTCACCCATAGGTTGAATATCCAATTCCAACAAGTTTAGTAGGAGTGATCTCTTCTAACAATTTGTATCTGCCAAGTCAGCCACCTCACAAGAATGTACGTGTGGTACCAGGTAGGAATCTATATGTGCATATAAGAATACAGAGAAAGGGAGACAGGAATTCACATATTTGTTAACCTTAAAAATACATGGACAACTATTTCAACAACAAATCGACTAGATTCATGACTCCAACTCTGTATCATGCAAAAGGCAAGTCCAACAATACACCAGGCCTACTCTGAACTGCTTGTATTTCTATTCTGTTTGGGTTAGTTTTCTCCATCATATTAGAATTAGTAGTCAGAGTCTGGTCGGGTATGGGTTAGAGTCAGGGATTCAGTATTTTGAATGGAAAATAAAAAACTGAATCCAATGTGTATGCAAATATATGCTACAGAAAATTCTTCCCACTCTCCTCCAGAACAATGCCTTGACATTACCTTCGCCCCAAGTAAGACACAATTAGAGGAGAAGAGTTAGAAAATCTGTGAATACCTATCAGGAATGGAAAATGCTCCAGATTTCACATCTTTGGAGGTGGTAGAGGAGTTTCCAAAAGTAAGGGACAGGGTAAACACTCCACAAACATGGAGCTCTGCTGGCCTAAAGACTTTTTGAGAACCTGCCTTTGAGGTTGGGCACTTAAAATATATGTTGTTTTCATTAGCTTTAGCTTTATTTGTAGTGAGACAATCAAAGCTCGATCTGCTTCTATGTGACCTGGAGGACATGGTTATTTATTTTCCAATAAAAATGAGGCAGCAGTGCTGAATTCTCTCTTTGTAGGTAAACTGTGGCCACTGAGGGCTAAGTGTCTCCCCTTGTGGACTGTGACACAACTTGGTCATCCTCCAATTATCGTCGTGTTTTTTGCTGCTGCACTGGGAGTTTGGTATTTGCTTCATGAAATACAATGAGTTCAAATGGGAGACAGTGCTGAAGGGAGTTCTGTCAGCTGTGGTGGGCATGGTCTCCAGGAGAATGCACCAACCAGGGTTCTATCCCACGTAGCTTGCCCCCTTGACAATAGTAACATGATTCTGAACATTGCCCTAAAACCTCTCCATATAAAAATATGCCTTTACGTATATGGGTCTGATGGCTGCACCATGTCAGTCTCAAGCCATTTGGAAGCCAATGGAAGATCCACATGGCCCCACCACAGATGTTTTATCACTCACTTGCATAACACTTCTCTAGGCCCACTACTCACCAGGCTCCTACTTACTAGCATCTCTGTTCTACACCATTTTCATGAAACCCAGTCAATCAAGGCCCTGTCTGGTATATTCATGATCATCAACAGGACATCAAAGGTTCTCCAGTGACATCTGGTCATGGGAATTTTAAAAATTTCATGGTAATTATCTAGCAATTTTTCATGGATGAAGTTGGAGGCACTGTGGGTTTCAATTCATTCAGGAACCCTTAAAGGGTTAGGAAACTAATTTCAGGCAAAGCTCTGGAGTACTCTCACAAGCAAGGCTACCCAATGAGTGGCCAAAAAGTCACATGAAGCGAGGCCAATTGAGGTCTATAAAGCGAGGTCCATGTGGGTTTTGAATCTCTATAATGCATGCCAAGTCTTTCAGAATAAAATCATGTAATATCCTGGCTGAGATTCGCAGTGTTCTGTGAAAAGCCAACCTGTGCCTAGATCTCAGGTTCCAATGGCAACTTCCTGCCTGGCCTCCTAAAATCCCAACACAATTCTTGGCAATACTTCTCTCAGGTCAGTTCCAGAACTCAGTCTATAAGGAGAATCACACCAGAGTTCAAGTCCAGGTGGACCCAGACAACTCTTCCAACCGCTACTCAAATGAAAACAATTAAAACCAGAATACTCCCTCATGGCCCTATTCTTCTTCCATATAGACACTAATCATAACCTCTTCCTGGAGTTTTCCATGAGTTGTGCAGCCCAAGAAAATGTCCAAAATAAGCTTCTTGCACCTCTTTTGCCTAACTTCAGCGTGGCCTGGGCACCCTTCCTGTGAACCTGGAGTGATCAAATAGGCCTGCCCTTAATACTGCTCCGCTTATCCAATTTGAGGCTCTCTGACTGTGGGGTGTAGATTCTTTATGTGAATTGGAGTCATGAGAAAAGCCAAGACAGTGTCCAAAATCAGCTCGCTTTTTCCTCATTTGCCTAAAGTCAGGGTGGCCTGGACACCGTTTCTGTGAACCAGGAGTGATCAAATAAGCCTGCCGTTAATTCTTCTGTGTTTCTCCAATTTGAGGCCTACTGATTTCAGGTATCAATTTCTTATGTGATTTGGAGTTACTCGAAAACCCAAGCACCTCTGCAGGGTATTGAAGAACTCATTTGACCCAAAGAATCCCTATTCTCACTTGATGGAGTTCAGGAACCTAACAGAGGAAGGCAAGAGACTTCATCCATAATGAATGATTTTTTTGCCATTATGGTTTTGGATGCACACATGGGATCATTCTTTAGATGCATCAGGTGCTGAGAATCTAACTCAAAGCCACACACATGGCCAAGAGACTAATTCAGACACATCCCTTCCCAAAGCAATTAAGCAAAGAGCCACAGGTGATGCCATTCATTTCCATTTGAAAACTGTTTACTTCAGGCTTCACAAAGGGGTGGATTGAGGCAAAGAACTTCCTGACATTCAGTGAAAAACAACAATAAGTAAGCAAAAGGCCCAAAGCAGGGTTTCTCCACTGAGACTTTCCTGGTCACACTGATATCTGAGTTTTCTGAGATGCTCGCAATTCTCTTCAGCTATCCAGTACATGGCCATGTCACAGAGTTGGAGGTGGTACATATTTTGAACATAAATCCATGAGCCAATTCTAGAGAGTGGACAGAATTCAGGAAGAAAACAGCAACTTAGAAAGATAGCAGGTGTTGCACATCGAAAGACAAGCTGCACTCCATTCATATATTGGGCAGGTTGAAATATGGGAAGATTTACACTTGACAGGACACATCCATTAATGCATTCTCTTTTCCAATGTCTACAACAATGGGCACAGTGGGATACACAGACATAGAAACACTCACCTTGTGAAACAACTTACTAGAAACTGTCCACTCCAAACCAAACCGCCTTTCCCATCTATTCTCAGAACATGAGACAAAACAATAAACCCACACACACTCCCACAAAGGCACCTCCTTCACCCAAGTAGGTCTGTGACTATCCAGAGTGTCCTCTGACTGGTGGGCCATACTATGTTCCCCTGAAATGGTCTGTCTTCTCTCAGATCTGGTTTCCTTGGCCAACTCTGTGCAGTTGTCAGGAGTCAGTGGTGAACCACTATCTGCTTTCTCAGGAAAGGTCCATCTTCAGAGCTTTCCTGGCATTTGGCCATCCTCACATCATTAGGTACCAAGAAAACTGACTCTGTCCTTGGTAAATCCAAACAAGTGAGCCCACTGGGACTGGGACTGGGACTGCCTGTTGGTGCCTGGCTTTTTGGATACCAAGTTCAGACAGTTCCATCACCAAAAAAATGAGGTATGTCACTTTCTTTGGAACTGAATGAGGTCACTGCCTTGGCAACGACTTTGTCCTAACAGTTGCTTCCAAAGGTCCCATGAGATGGAGCCTTCCCCTACTTCCTGTGACACTTTCACAAGGTAGTATGGTATATCAACCATTGGCACCCAAGAACAGCTCTCCACACAGGCCTGGTTTGGTCCATCTTCTCTACAATAAGAAGAGAGAGGCTGATTCATACATATCCCTTCATCCTGACCAGGTTGTTTGCATTGGAAGATGACTTTTGCTCTCTCAGGTCCTTCATACCTGCCTACAACTTCTCCAGGTATCATTTCTGCATGGACCTTTGAAGTTCTCAGCAGGTGGAAGGTCCCCAAGTTTCCTGTATTGTAAAAACCACTCTGTCCCTGCTCTTCTGTAAAATGAGATTGAGGGAACAGAGTATGTTTAGGGTTAATAACAGGTTTGATTTGGGTTACGAATCATTCTGTGCAATGAATAATGCTATTGGGAACCTGCGATATTTACAAGAATATAGAGGTGAAATATAAGTATGAAAACAGAAATCTAGGTATGATTTGAAGCCCAGAAGGACATTGGGCCCTTGATTGGGATACTTAGCTTTGAATTATGCTCTGCAAAATTGTCTCAGATAATTCGATATACAATGGCATAGGACATTTTATTGAATGTAGAAGAGAACATCCAGTCAAAAAGGGATAGTCGGTAGGATTAGGAAGATAGTCGGTAGGTTTAGAAAGAAGAGTGAGTATAGGATTTGGACCAAAAGTTCTTTAGCAATAGGGTTTCGATTATAGAGTGAATGTAAATGTCAGCACATATGAAGTGTCAGTCACTAGGATCAACTTGGGAAAATTTGTTGAAAAGCAGATGTCAATAGAAACATTATGAAATCAGGCAAAGTATAAAGTGAGTGATAGGATTAGACATTTCCAACAGGGTTGAGTTTGAATATATAAATTAGGAAGAAACAAATATGTAGTCACCAATAGGATTGACAATTGACAGCATTAGGCAACCTGGACATGGATGTTTTTAGTAATTCATGTACACTTTACATTTAGGCTTTGGTACAATCATAAATGTGACCTTTACATTTTTTTGTCCAGAATATTACTTTGATAAAATGTATATGTACATCAGGTGACATGAGTATGTCTTCCAACATTTCTGCAAGCAATATATTGAAGATGTAAAATTAGAATCGGGGGTACAAAGAGGTGTACCCTGTGTCTATGAATATAGAGATAAAGAATGAATAGACCATAATGTGAATGAATAATATAACTTTTTTCAACTTTAAAAAATGAATTGATCTAATATCTGAAAAATCACAGGAAATCGTATATTGATATACAATCATTCATTCCAAGCAGTTATACATCTAATGGTAATATTCGTGTTTTGGTTTATCATGAAGAGTGTGTGAGTTTTGCTTCAAAAGTGACTATGGAAATAATGTGTTTGGAAAGAAGACTCATGAAAATACCAGTAAAGAAACCTTTACAATACATGTGTTCTGAAGCAAAAAGTGATTAAATTTGAAACAAATGCCTACAAATTTGTGAACTTGTGGATGAAATGTATATCCTATGATGTGCAAATACTGAAGAAATAATAATGTAAAAGTGTCGAATACAAATGAATAAAGAATTACATATCATGTCCCATTGGAATCTACTTGCATTGATGTTAGACTGGGTCAGTTACTGTAGAATAATTAGGATTTGTATGCATCATTCCCTGAAGTTAGTTTTCAGTACTAGGAAAAAATATGTATTTCAGGTGGATGAATATTTCTGAATATTTTTAATCAACTTTTCACAAGAATAATCTTGTGAAAAGTTGATTAAAAATCCACATACATGAACATAAATGAATTTAGAGAGTGTATATTTGACACATATTTTTCATATTTTGAAAAATCTGGAGAGTGTACACACACACACACACAAACACACACACAAAACACTCACAGACATTAAAAAGTAGCAATATAAATGCCAATCGAAATTCATCAGTAAATATATATCATCCACAGATGCAAAAATATTTATTTTACTGAACATGAGTTTACGTATAATGTTGTTCTACTAGGACGCTCCTTATAGGTTGAATTTTCAGTTCCAACAGCATTTAGGAGGAGTGATCTCTTCTCACAATTTGTATCTGCCAAGTCAGCCACCTCACAAAGATGTACGTGTGATACCTGGTAGGATTCTATATATGCATATAAATATACAAGTGTGAATAGGCTAAAGAGAAAGGGAAACATGAATTCTCATATTTGTTAACTTTAAAAACACATGGAGATCTTTTTCTATTAAACATTGACTAGATTTATAACTCCTACCTTGTATAATGCAAAATGCAAGTCCAACTATACAACATGCCTCCAATGAACTGCTTGTATTTCTATAGGTTTGTGTTATTTTTCTCTATCATATTAGGATGAGTTGTCTGACTCTAGTATGTATGGGTTAGTGTCAGGGATTCAGTATTTCAAAAGGAAAATTGGAAATTGAATCCAATTTGTATGCAAATATATGCTACACAAATATCCTCCCACTCTCATCCAGAACAATGCCTTGAAATTACCTTCACCCCAAGTAAGACACAGTTAGAGGAGAATAGATAGAAAATCAGTGAATACATATCTGGAATGGAAAATGCTCAGGAGTTCACAACCTTGGAGGTTGTAGAGGAGTTTCCAAAAGTAAGGGACAGGGTAAACACTCCACAAACATGGAGCTCTACTGGCCTAAAAACTTTTAGAGCAACTGCCTCTGAGTTTGGGAACGTGAAAAATATGTTGTTGTCAGGAGAATTGGCTTCCTTTGTAGTGAGACCATCAAAGCTGGGTCTGCCTCTATGTGATGTGGAGGACATGGTATCTTATTTTCCAATGAACATGAGGTAGCAGTGTTGATTTTCTTCTTTTTAGGTAAACTGTGGCCTCTGGGGGCTAAGTGTCTCCCCGTTGGACTGTGAAGCCATTTGGTCCTCCTCCACTTTTTGTGGGGTTTTTGCTGCTGAACTGGGAGTTTGGTATTTGCTTCATGAAATTCAAGGAGTTCAACTGAGACACAGTGCTGGAGGGAGTTCTGTCATGTGTGGTGGTTCAGAGTCTGCAGAAGAACGCACCAACCACGCTTCTATCCCTCAAAGCTTGCCACATTGCATCCTTGTCCATAGCAACCTGATTCTGAACATTGCCCTGAATCCTCTCCATATAACAAGATGCCTTTAATTACAAGGGTCTGCTGGCTGCTTCATGTAATCCACAAGCCATTTGGAAGTCAATGGAAGATCCACATTGCTCCAACACAGATGTTTTATCACACTCCTGCCCACCACAGCTCTAGGCCCACTTCTCAGCAGGCTGCAACTTTCTGGCACCTCTGTTCTACACAATTTTCATAAAACCCAGTCAAGCAAGGCACTGTCTTGTACATCCATGATCAGCAACAGGACATCCAAAGATTCTCCAGTGCCACCTGGTCATGGGAATTTCAAAAATTTCATGGTATTTATTTAGACATTTTTCAAGGATGAAGTTGGAGGCACTGTGGGTTTCAATTCATTCAGGAACCAGTAAATGGTGAGCAAGATTATTTCAATGAAAGCTCTGGAGAACCCTCACAGGCAAGGCTTCCCAAAGAATGGCCAAAAGGTCACATTAAGCCAGGCACATTAAGGTCTACAATATGAGGTCCATGTGTGTTTTCACTCTCAACTATGTCTGCCAAGTCTTTCGAATGAAATCATGTGTTATCTTGGCTGAAATTCCCAGTGCTCTGTGGAAAGCCACTCTGGGGCTAGATCTCAGTTTCCAAGGGTGACTCTCATACATCGCCTCTTAAATCACAACACAATACATGGCAATACTTCTCTGAGATCAGTTCCTGAACTCAGTCTATATGGGGAATCACACCAGAGTTCAAGCCCAGGTAGACCTTGTTATGTCTTCCAAGTGTCACACAAATATCCACAATTAAATCCAAAACACTTCCACATGGCACTCATCTTCTTCCATTTACACAATCATCATAATCTCTGGCTGGAGGTTTCCATGAGGGGTGCAGCCCAAGACAGTGTCCAATATCACCTCCCTTGCCCCTCATTTGCCTAAAATAAGGGTGGCCAGGACATCCTTCCAGTGAACCAAGAGTGATCAAATAGGCCTGCCATTAATATGGCACTGCTTCTCCAATTTGAGGCCTACTGACTGTGTGTTTTAGATTCTTTATGTGAATTGGAGTCTTGAGAAAAACCAAGCACTTATGGTCTAGCCTCTGCAGGGTTTTGAGGAACACATTTGAACCAAATTATCACTATTCTCACATGATGGATGACAGGAACCTTACAGAGGAATGCGAGAGACTTCATCCACACTGACTGCTCTTTTGTCCATTTTGGTTTTGGATGCACACATGGGATCCTTCTTTAGATCCATCAGGTGCTGAGAATCTAAGCCACAGTCTCACACAGGGCCAAAAGGCTGATTCAGACACATCCCTTTCCAAAGCAATTAAGCAAAGAGCCACAGGTGATGCCCTTTCATTTTCATTTGAAAACTGTTTCTTTAGGCTCTACAATGGTGTGGCCTGAGGCAAAGACCTTCCTGACATTCAGGGCATCAGAACAATTGGTGAGCAAAAGGCCCAAAGAAGGGTTTCTTCACTTAGAATTTCCTGGTCAAACTAATATCTGAGTTTTCTGAGATGCTCCCATTTCTTTCAGCTATCCAGTACATGGCCATGTCACAGAGCTTGGAGGTGGTACATATTTTGGACAAAAAACCATGAGCCTATTCTGGAGAGTGGCCAGAATTCAGGAAGAAAAGAGGAACTTAGGAAGATTGTTGGAGTTGTCCACCCATAAGTCAAGCCGCAGTCCATTCATAAATTGGGCAAGTTGAGTCTAGACAGGACACATCCAATGATTCATTCTCTTTTCTAATATCTAAAACCACGGACACAGTGGGATACACAGACAAAGAAACACTGGCCTTGTCAAACGACTTACCAGAAACAGTTCACTCCAAACCAAACAAACCGCCTTTCCTACCTATTCTCAGAACATGAGACAAAATCTCAAACCCACACCCACACACACAAAGGAAGCTCCTTCCCCAAGTAGGTCTGTGACTATTGGGAGTGTCTTCTGACTGGTGGGCCAAACTATGTTCTGATGAAATCGCCTGTCCTGTGTCAGATATGGTCTCGTTGGCCAAATCTGTGAAGTTGTCACTAGCCAGCGGTGAGCCACTACCTGCTGTCTCAGGAAAGGCCCCTCTTCAGAGCTTTCCTGACATTTGTTCATCCTCACCTCAGTAGGTACCAAGAAAGACTGACTCTGTCCTTGGTAAATCCAAAAAATAAGACCACTGGGACTGGGACTGAGACTGGCTCTGGGTGCCTGGCTTCCCGGATTCCAAGTTCAGAGAGTTCCATCACCAAGGAAGTGAGGTGAGATTACTTCCTTCAGGAATTCTTTGAGGTCATTGCCTTGGCAACCACTTTGTCCTATGAGATGGAGGCTGCCCTTACTTCCTGTGACACTTTTACAAGTTAGAATGGTATATCAACCATAGGCACCCAGGAACAGCTCTCCACACATGCCTGGTTTGGTCTATCTTGTGTACATTAACAAGAGAGAGGCTTATTCAGACACAACCCTTCATCCTGGAAAGGTTGTTTGCGATGGAAGATGACATTTGCTCTCTCAGGTCCTTCATAGATGCCTACATCTTCTCCAGGGATCAAATTTGCATGGACATTTGAGGTTCTCAGCAGGAGGAAGATACCCTACATTCCTGTATTGTAAGACGAACTCTGTCCCTGCTCTTCTGCAAAGTTAGATTGAGGGAAGAGTGTATGGTTAGGGTTAATAACATGTTTGATTTGGGTTACGAATCATTGCGAAGGATGATTAATAGTATTGGGAACCTGCGATATTTATAAGATTATAGAGGTGAAATATAAGTATGGAAACAGAAATCTAGGTACGATTTGAAGCCCAGAAGGGCATTAGGCCCTTGATTGGGATACTTAGCTTATAATTACGTTCTGCACAGATGTCTCAGATAAATCGATAATCAATGGCATAGGACCTTACACCTTGGAAGATTGATTTTAGAAGAGAACATCCACTCAAATTGAGATAGTCGGTGGGATTAGGAAGGTAGTCAGTAGGTTTAGGAAATAGAGTGAGTATAGGACATGGAGCAAAAGTTCTGTAGCAATAGTGTTTTGGTTATAGAGTGAATGTAAATTTCAGCACATGTGAAGAGTCATTCACAATGATTAACTGGGGAAAATATGTAGAAAGGAAAATATCAATACAGACCTTACGAAATTAGGCAATTATACAGTGAGTGATAGGATTAGACATTTTCAATAGGGTTGAGATTGAATACATAATCTTAGGAAGAAACAAATATGTCATCACCAATAGGAATGACATTTGAAAGCATTAGGCAACCAGGACATTTATCGTTTTAGTAATCCATGTTCACTTTCCATTTAGTATTTGGTACAATCATAAGTGTGATTTTTGCATTTTGTGCCCAGAAAAATATTGTGATCAAATGTATATGTAGATCATAAGACATGAGTATTTCTTCCACGATTACTGGGAGCAATATTTGAAGACATATAAATTAGTATTGGGGGTACAAAGTGGTGTACCCTGTGTCTATGAATATAGAGATAATGCATGAATAGACCATACTGTGAATAAATATTATAACTGGTTCCACTTTAAATAATGGATTGAATTGATATCTGAAAATATATAGGAAATCATATATTGACATACAATCATTCACTCCAACCAGTTATATATCTAATGGTAATCTTAGGGTTATTGTTTATCATGAAGTGTGTGTGAGTTTTGTTTCAAAAGTGATTATGGAAATCGAAAATAATATGTTTGGAAAAAAGTCTCATGAAAAGACCAGTCAAGAAATATGGAGGAATCCATGTGTTCTGAAGCAGGAAGTGATTGAAAGTGAAACAAATGCCTATAAATTTTCTAAATTGTGAATGAAATATATATCCTGTTATGTGCATAAACTGTTGAAATAGTAATGTATCAGTGTTGAATAAAAGTGAAAGTCAAAATACACATCATGTCCAATAGGAATCTACTTGCATTGATGTTAAACTGGGTCAGTTACTTTAGAAATATTAGAATTGTGTGCATTATGCACCAAAGATAGTTTTTTTTTAAATTTTTATTTATGGTTGTTCAAAACATTACATAGTTCTTGATATATCATATTTCACACTTTGATTCAAGTGGGTTATGAACTCCCATTTTTACCCTGTATACAGATTGCAGAATCACATCAGTTACACATCCATTGATTCACATACTGCCATACTAGTGTCTGTTGTATTCTGCTGACTTTCTTATCCTCTACTATCCCCCCTAGCCTCCCTGCCCCTCCCCACTTCTCTCTCTACTCCCTCTACTGTAATAAATTTCTCCCCCTTGTATTATTTTTCCCTTTCCCCTCAATTCCTCTTGTTTGTAATTTTGTATAACCCAGAGTGTCTCCTTCCAATTCCATGCAATTTCCCTTCTCCCTCCCTTCCACCTCTCATCCCTGTTTAATGTTAATCATCTTGTCATGCTCTTTGTCCCTATCTGTTCTTAGTTACTCTCCTTATATCAAAGATGACATTTGGCATTTGTTTTACAGGAATTGTGTAGCTTCACTTAGCATAATCCAGTCTAATGCCATCCATTTTCCTGCAAATTCTGTGATTTTTTCATTTTTCAATGCAGAGTAATAATCCATTGTGTGTTAATGCCACATTTTTTTTATCCATTATTCTATTGAAGGGCATCTAAGTTGGTTCCACAGTCTTGCTGTTGTGAATTGTGCTGCTATGAACATCGATGTAGCAGTGTCCCTGTAGCATGCTCTTTTTAGGTCTTTAGTGAATAGACCAAGAAGGGGAATAGCTGGGTCAAATGGTGCTTCCATTCCCAGCTTTCCAAGAAATCTCCATACTGCTTTCCCAATTGGCTGCACCAATTTGCAGTCCCACCAGCAATGTACAAGTGTACCTCTTTTCCCACATCCTTGCCAGCACTTCTTGTTGTTTGACTTTATAATGGCTGCCAATCTTACTGGAGTGAGATGGTATCTTAGGGTGGTTTTAATTTGCATTTCTCTGACTGCTGGAGATGGTGAGCATTTTTTCATGTACTTATTGATTGATTGTATGTCCTCATCTGAGAAGTGTCTGTTGAGGTCCTTGGACCATTTGTTGATTGGGTTATTTGTTATCTTATTGTCTAATTTTTTGAGTTCTTTGTATACTCTGGATATTAGGGCTCTCTCTGAAGTGTGAGTAGTAAAGATTTCTTCCCAGGATGTAGGCTCCATATTTACCTCTCTTATTGTTTCTTTTGCTGAGAAAAAACTTTTTTAGTTGAGTAAGTCCCATTTGTTGATTCTAGTTATTAACTCTTGTACTATGGGTGTCCTATTGAGGAATCTGTAGCCCGACCCCACAGTATGTACATCGTAACCAAATTTTTCTTCTATCAGACAGTGTGTCTCTGATTTGATATCAAGCTCCTTGATCCATTTTGAGTTAACTTTTGTGCATGGCGAGAGAAAGGGATTCAGTTTCATTTTGTTACATATGGATTTTCAGTTTTCCCAACACCATTTGTTGAAGATGCTATCCTTCCTCCATTGCATGCTTTTAGCCCCTTTATCAAATATAAGATAGTTGTAGTTTTGTGGATTGGTTTCTGTGTCCTCTATTCTGTACCATTGGTCCACCTGCCTTTTTCGGTACCAGTACCATGCTATTTTTGTTACTATTGCTCTGTAGTATAGTTTGAAGTCTGGTATCGCTATACCACCTGATTCACACTTCCTGCTTAGCATTGTTTTGCAATTCTGGGTCTTTTATTTTTTCATATGAATTTCATGATTGCTTTCTCTATTTCTACAAGAAATGCCTTTGGGATTTTGATTGGCATTGGATTAACCCTATAGAGAACTTTTGGTAATATCGCCATTTTGATGATGTTAGTTCTGCCTATCCATGAACAGGGTATATTTTTACATCTTCTAAGATCTTCTTCTATTTCTCTCTTTAGGGTTCTGTAGTTTTCATTGTATAAGACTTTCACCTCTTTTGTTAGGTTGATTCCCATTTTTTTTTTTTAGGATATTGTGAATGGAGTGGTTGTCCTCATTTCCATTTCAGAGGATTTGTCGCTGATATACAGGAATGCATTTGATTTATGCGTGTTGATTTTATATCCTGCCACTTTGCTGAATTCATTTATTAGCTCTATTAGTTTCTTTGTAGACCCTTTTGGGTCTGCTAGGTATAGAATCATGTCATCTGCAATAGTGATAATTTAAGTTATTCTTTTCCTATTTATATGCCTTTAATTTCTTTCATCTGTCTAATTGCTCTGGCCAGTCTTTTGAGAACTATATTGAACAGAAGTGGTGAGAGCGGGCATCCCTGTCTTGTTCCAGATTTTGGAGGGAATGTCTTCAATTTTTCTCCATTAAGAATGACGCTAGCCTGCGGTTTAGCATAGATTGTTTTTACAATATTGAGGAATGTTCCTGTTATTCCTAGTTTTTCGAGAGTTTTGAACATAAAGGGATGCTGTACTTTGTCGAATGCTTTTTCTGCATCTATCTAGATGATAATATGGTTTTTATTTTTAAGTCTATTGATGTGGTGAATAACACTTATTGATTTTCGTATATTGAACCCTCCTTGCATCCCAGGGATGAATCCTACTTGATCATGGTCCACATTTTTTTGATATGTTTTTGTATCTGATTCTCCAGAATTTAATTTAAGATTTTTGCATTTAGGTTCATTAGAGATATCGGTCTTTAGTCTTCTTTCTTTGAAGTGTCTATCTGGTGAAGGAATCAGAGTGATATTGGCCTCGTAGAATGAATTTGGAAGATCTCCCTCTTTTTCAATTTTCTGAAATAGCTTGAAAAGTATTGGTATTAGTTCATATTTAAAGGTTTTGTAAAAGTCTGATGTATACCCATACGGTCCTGGGATTTTCTTAGTTGGTAGTCTTTGGATGGTTTCTTTTATTTCCTCAATTGATATTGGTATGTTTAGGTTGTCTATATCCTCCTAACTCACTCTGGTCAGATCATATGACTTAAGAAATATTTCGATGCCTTCACTATCTTCTATTATTTTGGAGTATAAGGATTCAAAGTAATTTCTGATTATCTTCTGTATTTCTGAAATATCTGTTGTGATATTGCCTTTTTCATCCCATATGATAGTAATTTCAGTTCTCTCTCCTCTTCATTAGCATGGCTAGGGGTCTGTCCATTTTATTTATTTTTTCAACGAACCAACTTTTAGTTTTGTCAATTGTTTTCAATTGTTTCTTTTGTTTCGATTTCATTGATTTCTGCTCTGATTTTAATTATTTCTTTCCTTCTACTTCTTTTGCTGTTGTTTGCTCTTGTTTTTCTAAGATTTTGAGATGAAGTATGAGATCATTTATTTGTTGTTTTTTTCTTTTTCTAAGGAATGAACTCCAAGCAATGAATTTTCCTCTTAGAACTGCTTTCAATGTGTCCCATAGATTCCGATATATTGTGTCTGTGTTTTCATTTTTCTCTAAGAATTTTTTATTTTCCTCCTTGATGTCTTCTATAACCCATTGATCATTCAGTAACCTATTGTTCATTCTCCAAATGATGCATGGTTTTTCCTTCCTTCTTTTATCATTGATTTTTAGTTTCATTCCATTATAAGATAAGATGCATGGTATTATCTCTACTCCTTTAATTTGTCTAAGAGTTGCCCTGTGACATAATATATGATCTATTTTTGAGAAGGATCCATGTGCTGCTGAGGAAAAATGTAACTGCTTGATGTTGGGTCGTATATTCTATATATGTCAATTAAGTCTAGGTTATTAATTGTGTTATTGAGTTCTATAGTTTCCTATTTCAACTTTTGTTTGGAAGTCCTGTCCAGTGGTGAGAGAGCTGTGTTGAAGTCTCCCATGATTATTGTATGGTGGTCTATTAGACTCTTGAACTTGAGAAAAGTTTGTTTGATGAACATAGCTGCACCATTGTTTGGGGCATACATATTTATGATTGTTATGTCTTGCTGGTGTATGGTTCTCTTGAACAGTATGTAGTGTCCCTCTTTATCCCTTTTGATTAACTTTGGCTTGAAATCTATTTTATTTGGTATGAGTATGGACACTCCTGCTTTTTTCCGAAGTCCATATGAGTGATATGATTTTTTCCAAACTTTCACCTTCAGTGTATGTATGTCTTTTTCTTATCAAATGCGTCTCCGGTAGGCAGCATATTATTGGGTCTTGTTTTGTGATCCATTCTACTGGCCTGTGTCTGTTAATTGGTGAGTTTAAGCCATTAACATTTACAGTTATTATTGAGATAAGGGTTGTTCTTCCAGCCATATTTGTTTATTTATGTTATTAAACATGGATTGTTTTCCTCTTTGATTATTTCCCCCCTTTAATGTCCTACCTCCCACTGTTGGTTTTCATTATTTTCCAATTACTCTTCCTGTAATATTTTGCCAAGGATGTTTTGAAGAGATGGTTTTCTAGCTACAAATTCTTTTAACTTTTGTTTATCGTGGAAAGTTTTAATTTCATCTTCCATCCTGAAGCTTAATTTTGCTGGATACACAGTACATGGTTGGAACCCATTTTCTTTCTGTGATTGAAAAATGTCATTCCAGGATCTTCTAGCTTTCAGAGTCTTTGTTGAAAGATCAGCTGTTATCCTGATTGGTTTACCCCTAAATGTAATCTGCTTCCTTTCTCTTGTAGATTTTAAAATTCTCTCCTTATTCTGTATGTTGGGCATCTTCATTATAATGTGTCTAGGTGTGGATCTCTTATGATTTTTCACATTCGTCGTCCTGTAGGTTTTTAGAATGTGGGAGTCTGTCTCATTCTTCAAGTCTGGGAAGTTTTCTCATATTATTTCATTGAATAGATTGCTCATTCCTTTGGTTTGGACCTCTATACCTTCCTGTATCCCAATGACTCTTAAGTTTGGTCTCTTTATTTTATCCCATATTTCTTGGATGTTCTGTTCATGGTTTCTTAACAGTTTGGCTGAGCTGTCTATGTTCTTTTCAAGTTGAAATACTTTGTCTTCATTGTCTGATGTTCTATCTTCTAAGTGTTCTACTCTGATGGTAGTATTCTCAATTGAGTTTTTAAGATGGTTTATTGCTTCCTGCATTTCTAGGATTTCTGTTTGTTATTTTTTACAACCTCTATCTCCCTGTATAGTTGATCTTTTGCTTCTTGGTTTTGTTTATGTAATTCATTGTTGAAGTGATCTTTCATTGTCTGATTTTGCTGTCTAATGTCTTCCTTGAGACTTCAGATCATCTGAAGAATGTATATCCTGAGTTCTTTATCTGACATTCCATCTGCTGCAGCTATTACCTCTTCTAAAGTTGTGTTGACCTGCATTGCTTGTGGTTCTTTTTTCCTTTTCTTTTCATACTGCTCGCGTTTCTTTCTGCTTGGTGAAACTGTTGTGATTTTGAAATTTTCCCCCTATATATTTATATTGCTCTTGTATATTTGAAAAGTCTTCATTGCAGGGGCAGGGGTGGCTGTGCTGTTCCACCAATTGGGGTGATATATCTACCACGCTGATGGGCCGCTAGGCCTGTTATTCTGATCGGTCGCAGGTCTGCTTTCCATGCAGGCGCAGGAGGCTGCTCTCCTCTGCCCCTCCTCCAATTGGTGTGACGTGTCTACCACGCCCGTGGACCCCTGCGGTGTTCTGCCGATCGGTCGCAGGTCTGCCTACCTTGCTTGCGTGGGCGGTGGCTCTGCTCTACCCCTACCCCAATTGGGGTGACGTGACTACCACGCCAGTGGGCCGCTGGGCCTGGTCTGCCGGTTGGTCGCAGGTCAGGATACCTTGTGAGCACGGGCTACAGATCTGTTCTGCCCCTACTCCAAAAGGGGTAAAGTGTCTGCCGCGCCAGCAGGCCGCTGGGCCTCTTCTTCTGGTCAGGTGCAGGTCTGCTACCTTGCAGGCGCGGGTGGTGGCTCTGCTCTGCCCCTACTCCAATTGGTGTGTCGTGACTACCATGCCTGCAGGTTGCTGGGCCTGTTCTGGGCATGGGCAAAGGCTCTGCTCTGCCCCTACTCCTATTGGGGTAATGTGACTACCATGCCGGTGACCCACTGGGATTGTACTAGGCACGGGAGAAGGCTCTGCTCTGCAACAACTCCAATTGGGGTGACGTGACTACCACACCTGTGGGTCGCTGGGCCTGTTCTGGGCCCGGGTAGCAGCTCTGTTCTGCCTCTACTCCAATTGGGTTGACGTGACTACCATGCAGGTGTGTCACTGGGTCTGTTCCAGGTGCGGGCAGCTGCTCTGCTCTGCCCCTCTGGCTTGATGACAAAGTGAGAGAGACCCAGGTGTTTGTGACTCACTTTCTTCACCAGGAGACCAACTGTTTCTGTCACTGCTGGTATCAATGAAGTTATCTCCTCTGCTGCTTTCTGATGATATCAGAAATTTGTCATGTTGGTATCCCATGTGAAAGGCAGCATTTTGTTCCCTTTTCTGGGTGACGAAAGCAATGGGTGAGTCCTGACCGGCCCTCACAAGCCGCGTCTCAATCCTGTTGCCACTGCCTATGAAGGCTCGGTTGATATTTACCTCCACAGTATTCAGCAAGACCCGGAACGAGAAGCAGTTTCCGCGGGTTCTTTAGCCCTGGGCCAGATCAGTTCCGAGAGGCGGAATTCGGCCGCTCTGGGCTTGGTGTATGTTCTAATAGGAGCAGGCTCCAAGACGGAGTTTCTGCAGGTTCTTTGGCACTGAGCCTGAGTAATTTGTCTGTGACACAAAGGTGAATGGCATCATGAAATTACCTGTTCTATAGGTGAATGAGCTTCGATCAGTCGAAAACAGGGATGGTGACATCAGCTCTCCAAGATGGTGGCCGCTGGCTTCCTCTGTGGTCTGACCGGTGTGGAGAACCGAATTGGACCGCATCCTTTCCCATCTCAAACCCAGAATTCAGCACTTAGCACAGTGATTGCATAAGTGTCAGGAGCCCACAGAATCCACACCGCTGTATATTTGCATTGCTATCTCTTCGTTTCCCAGTGCACGCCGCAGACTCTAGCCGCAGACCGATTTCCTGAATAAGCAGCATGACCCTCTATGCGGACAAATCACTCGTGTTTGAGCCCGCGTAGCTGATCCTCGTGAGATGGAAATATGTCGACTAGGTTTTGGAGCACCCCAATTTTGCTGGAAATTTCTAACAAGATAGGTTTTAGCCATTATAACTCGTCATTCTCCCACACAGTGACGCGGTACATGGGGGTGATGCACTCCCTTCACCACCATCATATGATCCCCCAAAGTTAGTTTTCAGTACTAAGAAACAAATATGTATTTCTGGTGGATGAATAATTCTGAGAATATTCTTGTGAAAACTTGATTATTAATCCAAATACATGAATATGAGTGAATTTAGGGAGTGTATAATAAGAAAAATATACTTCATATTTTGAAAAATCTGGAGAGTGAATATATATATATATATATATATATATATATATATATATATATATACACACACACACACACATACACACACAGACATTAAAAAGTAGCATTATGTATGCCAATCGAAATTCACCACGAAGTAATATATCATCCACAGATCCAAAAATATTCATTTTAATGAACATGGATTTATGTTGTTCAAATAAGAAGCTCACTCATATGTTGAATTTTCAGTTCCAACAGCATTTAGTAGGAGTGATCTCTTCTCACAATTTGCAGCTGCCAAGCCAGCCACCTCACAAAATGTACGAGTGATACCAGGTAGAATTCTATATGTGCATATAAAAATACATGTGATGAATAGGCTACAGAGAAAGGGAGACAGTTATTCACATGTTTGTTAACTTTTAAAACACATGGAGAACTATTTCAATTAAAATTCGCTAGATTTATAACACCTACCATTTATCATACGAAAGGCAAGTCCAACTATACACCATGCCTCCTGTGAACCTCTTGTATTTCTATTCTGTTTGGGTTATTTTTCTCCACCATATTAGGATTAAAAGTCAAAGTCTAGTAGGGTATGTGTTAGTGTCAGGGATTCAGTATTTCGAATGGAAAATTGGAAAATGTATCAAATGTGTATGCAAATATGTGCTACACAAAAATCTTCCCACCCTCATTCAGCACAATGCCTTGACATTACCTTCGCCCCACATAAGACACAATTAGAGGAGAAGAGTTAGAAAATCTGTGAATACATATGTGTAATGAAAAATGCTCAGGAGTTCACAAATTTGCAGGTGGTAGAGGAGTTTCCAAAAGTAAGGGACAGGGTAAAAACTCCACAAACATGAAGTTCTGCCAGCCTAACATCTGGAGAAACTGCCTCTGAGGTTGGGCAATGAAATATATGCTGTTGTCAGGAGCATTAGCTTCATTTGTTGTGAGACCATCATAGCTGAGTCTTCATCTATGTGATCTGGATGACATGGATTCTTATTTTCCAATGAACATGAGGCAGCAGTGCTGAATTTTCTATTTGTAGGTAACCTGTGGCCACTGGGGTCTAAGTGTCTCCCCTTGTGGACTGTAATTCCATTTGGTCATCCTCCACTATTCGTGGTATTTCTTGCTGCTGCACTGGGAGATTGGTGTTTGCTTCATGAAATACAAGGATTTCAAATGGGACACAGTGCTGAAGTAAGTTCTGTCAAGTGTGGGGGGTCAGGTTCGTCAGGAGAATGCACCAACCAGGCTTCTATCCCACATAGCTTGCCCCATTGACCATAGCAACCTGATTCTGAACATTGCCCTAAAACCTCTCCATATAACAATATGCTTTTACATATAAGGGTCTACTGGCTGCAAAATGTCAGTCACAATCCATTTGGAAGCCAATGGCAGATCCAAATGCCCCCACCACAGATGTTTTATTACACACCTGCCAACCACTACTCTAGTACAACTACTCAGCAGGATCCAACTTACTGGCATCTCTGTTCAACACCATTTTCATAAAACCCAGTCAATCAAGGCACTGTCTTGTATACTCATGATCAGCAACAGGACATCCAAATATTCTCCAGTGCTACCCGGTCATGGGAATTTCAAAAATTTCATGGTATTGATATAGCCAATTTTCAAGGATGAAGTTGGAGGCACTGTGAATTTTAATTCACTCAGAAACCATTAAATGGTGAGGAAGCTCATTTCAATGAAAACTCTGGAGAATTCTTACAGGCAAGGCTTCCAAAAGTGGCGAAAAGTCAGATTAAGCCAGGCCCCTTGAGGTCTACAATGTATGGTCCATGTGTGTTTCGACTCTCAAATATGGCTGCCAAGTCTTTAAGAATAATATCATGTGATATCCTGGCTGAGATTCCCTGTGCTCTGTGGAAAGTCAACTTGGGCCTAGATGTCACTTTCCAAGGGCAACTCTCATGCATGGCCATCTAAAATTCCAACACAATTCCTGGCAATAATTCTCTGAGATCAGTAAAAGAACTCAGTCTCTAAGGGGAATCACACCAAAGTGCAAGCCTAGGTGGACCCAGAGATCTCTTCCAACAGCCAGACAAATATCCACAATTTAAACCAAACACTCTCACATGGCCCTCATCTTCTTCCATATAGACACTCATCATATTCTCTGGCTGGAGGTTTCCATAAGGGACGCAGCCCATGACAGTGTCCAAAATAAGCTCCGTGCCCCTCATTTGCCTAAAGTCAGGGTGGCCTGGACTCTCTTCCTGTGAACCAGCAGTGATCAAATAGGCCTGCCTTTAATATTGCTTGGCTTCTCCAACTTGAGGCCTTCTAGCTTTGGGGTTTAGATTCTTTAAGTGAATTGGAGTCATGAAAATCAAACACCTATGGCCTAGCCTCTGCAGGGCTTTGAAGAACTCATTTGACCCAAAGGATCCCTATTCTCACTTGATGGATATCAGGAACCTACCAGAGGAAGGCAAGAGAGTTCATCAACAATATCTGATCTTTTTGCCATTTTGGTTTTGGATGCATGCATGGGATCTATCTTTAGATCCATCAGGTGCTGAGAATCTAAGCCACAGCCTCACACAGGGCCAACAGGCTGATTCAGACATATCCCAATCCTAAGCAATTAAGCAAAGAGTCACAGGTGATTCCCATTCATTTCCATTTGAAAACTGTTTTCTTCAGGGTTCACAAAGTGGTGGCTTGAGGCAAAAAACTTCCTGACATTCAACAGAACAATAGGTAAGCAAAAGGAACAAAGAGGGGTTTCTCCACTGAGACTTTCCTGGTCAACAGATATTTGAGATTTCTGAGATGCTAGCCATTTCTTTCAGCTATCCAGTACATAGCCATGTCACAGATCTTGGAGGTACAAATCTTGGACACAAAACCACGATACTATTCTGGAGAGTGGCCAGAATTGAGAAAGAAAACAGGAAATTAGGAAGCTTGTAGGTGTTGCCCATCCATAAGGCAAGCCAGAGTCCACTCATGAATTGGGCAGGATGAATGCTGGGAAGCTTTCTACTAGACAGGACACATCCATTGATGCATTGTCTTTTCTAATGTCTACAACAATGGACTCAGTGGGATACACACACATAGAAACACTCGCCTTGTCAAAGGACTTAATAGAAATATTCCACTCCATACCAAACAAACCGCCTTTCCTACCTATTCTCAGAACATGAGACAAAACCACAAACTCACACCCACACCCAAAAAGGCACCTCCTTCCCCCTAGTAGGTCTGTGACTCCCTGGAGTGTCGTCTGACTGGTGGGCCATTCTATGTTCTTCCAAAATGACCTCTCCTGTCTCAGATCATGTCTGCTTGGCCAACTCTGTGAAGTTCTCAAGAGCCAGCGGTGAGACACTACCTGCTTTCTCAGGAAAAGCCCCTCTTCAGAGGTTTCCTGGCATTTGGCCATCCTCACATCTGTAGGTACCAAGAAAGACTGACTCTGTCCTTGGTAAATCCAAACATGTCAGACCACTGGGACTAGGACAGGGACTGTCTCTTGGTGCCTGGCTTCCTGGATTTCAAGTTCAGAGAGTTCCATCACCAAGGAAGTGAGGTGAGATCACTTCCTTCAGGATATGAATGATGTCACTGCCTTGGCAACCACTTTGTCCTAACAGTTGCTTCCAAAAGTATCATGAGGTGGAGGCTGTCCTGATTTTCATGGGACACTTTCTCTAGTTAGAATGTTATATCAACCATAAGCACCCGGGAACAGCTTCCACACAGGACTGGTTTGGTCCATGTTCTATACATTAAGAAGAGAGAGACTGATTCAGACACAACCCTCCATCCTGACCAGGATGATTGCCATGGAAGATGACTTTTGCTTTCTGAGGTACTTCATAGCTGCCTTCATCTTCACCAGGGATCATTTCTGCATGAACATTTGAGTTTCTCAGCAGGTGAAGATCCCCTAGATTCCTGTAGTTTAATACCCACACTGTTATTGCTCTCCTGCAAAGTGAGTGTATGGTTACGGTTAATAATATGTTCGATTTGGGTTAGGAATCATTCTGCAGGAAGAATAATGAGATTGGGAACCTGCGATATTTATAAGAATATATACGTGAAATATATGTATGAAAACGGGAATCTAAGAAAGATTTGAAGCCCAGAAGGGCATTGGGCCCTTTATTTGGATACTTAGTGTTGAATTATGTTCTGTATAGTTGTCTCAGTTAAATCGAAATACAGTGGCATAGGACCTTGTACCTTGGATGATTGAATGTAGAAGAGAACATCCAGTCAAAAAGGGATAGTCAGTAGGATTAGGAAGATAGTCAGTAGGTTTAGGAAGAAGAGTGAGTATATGATTTGGAATAAAAAGCTTCTTTAGCAATAGGGTTTCGTTTAGAGAGTGAATGGAAATGTCAGCACATGTGAAGAGTCAGTCACAATGATGAACTGGGGAAAATATGTAGGAAAGCAGGTGTCAATAGAGACATTACGAAATCAGGCAAAGTATAAAGTGAGTGATAGGATTAGACATTTTCAACAGGGTTGAGTTTGAATACATAATCATAGGAAAAAACAAATATCTCGTCACAAATGGGAATGACATTTGAGAGCATTAGGCAACCTGGACATGGATGTTATTAGTTATCCACGTTCACTTTCCTTTTAGGCTTTGGTACAATCATAAGTGTGACATTTTTATGGTTTTTTTTTTGTTGTTCAGAATATTACTGTGATAAAATGTATATGTAGATCAGGTGGCATGAGTATTTCTTTCACCATTTCTGGGAGCAATATTTTGAAGACGTATACATTAGTATTAGGGGTACAAAGAGGTGTACCCTGTGTCTATTAATATAGAGATAATGCATGAATAGACCATACTATGAATAAATAACGTAACTGATTCCACTTTAAATAATGGATTGAATTGATATGTGAAAATATATAAGAAATCTTATATTGATATACAATCATTCATTCCAACCAGTTATATTTCTAATGGTAATATTAGGATTATGGTTTATGATGAATGGTGTTTGAGTTTTGCTTTACACGTGATGATGTTAAACAAAAATAATATGTTTGGAAAGAAGTCTCATGAAAAGACCAGTCAAGAAACATGGAGGAATACATGTGTTCTGAATCAGGAAGTGATTGATCGTGAAACAAATGCCTATAAATTTTCTAATTTGTGACTGAAATATATATCCCATCATGTGCATGAACTGAAGACATAGTAACGTACAAGTGTTGAATAAAAATGAAAGTCAAAATACACATCATGTCCCCTAGGAATCTACTTGCATTCATTTTAAACTGGCTAAGGAACTGTAGAAATATTAGGGTTTGTATGCACCATTCACTGAATTTAGTTTTCAGTACTAGGAAACAATATGTATTTCAGGTGGATGATTATTTCTGAAAATAATCTTGTTGAAAGTTGATTATAAATCCACAGATATGAATATGAATGTATTTAGGGGCGTGCATAATAAGACACATATATTTCATATTTTGAAAAATCTAAAGAGTATATATATATATATATATATATATATATATATATATATACACACACACACGCAAATGCACAGATATTAAAAAGTAGCAATACAGGAGATCCATTATGAAGGCAGGCATGGAGAATTCAAGTCTCTGATCTCTTCAGCTGCGCGGGCATAGGGAGTCGTAAACTGTCTAAATGCTGTTTGCTCAGAATCACTAGGCAATATTGACCTGTTGTGAATCTGGGGCGAACAGTCTGGGCCCCTCAGAACACACACAAAGCCCGGATTGGCTGCATTCAAGCTTAGATTCATCTGGTTTTTGTGACTCAGCACTAACATTCCCGCTGAAATAATTGGTCGGGCTTTCGGAATTGACAGAGTTAAAAGCCAACTGAGCCTTCATAGGCAGTGGCCGCAGGATTGAAATGGGGCTTGGGAGAGATAGTCAGGACCCAGCTGTTGCATTGGTCACCCAGCAAAGGGAACGAACGGTCACCATTTTAATGGTATACCACCATGGCAGCGAACTGACGTCACAGTCGGAGGAGATAACTTCATTGAAACCAGTGCGACAAGTATGTTATCCCATTGCCATCTCTCTCAACACCGCAGGGAAACCTCAAGGGCCCTTCCCACCTCTGCCGTAATGGCCCCTCCCAGCTCTCCAAGGAGCGCAATACCCAGACCTAGGGAATCAGGATTGGCTCGGGACTCGAGGCGTGTAATTGCCGGCTACCGCTCCCACCAGTGCTGACAATTGAGGTCTCTTACACCACCTACCGGGGCCATGGCTCCCGAAGGGCAAGCAAATTCGCTGGGTTTTCTCAGCCCCAAGCTCTACAAACTTAGGGTCTGAGGGAGGCAATTAAGGAGAGTGTGCCCAGCCGTTCATGGAAACAGGGCTACCAGGAGCAGAGGCCTGGCTTGTAACCAGTATTGTGGTGAGCGTCACAGGTGAGTGGGGCCTGGCTTGAGGAAGCACAAGAGAAGGCCCTAGGCACTCAGGGTTGGAGACCCGCCCAGTCTGGGAGGAAGAGCTGCTGCACAGTGATTGGTTCCCACTTATTGAGAGGAGAAGCTTGGCCCAGTGCGCATAGCTCCACCTACTGGAAGAGAAGTTAATTGAACTCTAGGACTGCATGTATTATTACTATTTTTTTATTTGTATTTTTTTCTTTTTCTTTCATTTTCATTTTTGTTGTTGTTGTTCATTAACTTTTTTAAATGTTTTTATTTTTTTAATTTCTTTTATTTTATTATTATTATTATTATTATTATTTTAAATTTTAATTTTCAATTTTTTAATCATCATTATTACTTAAAATTTTCTTTCTTTATTTTCTATTTTTTTTGTCTTTTCATTTCATTTCAATTTTTTATTCCCCCTTACTTGAATTCTACCTGCCTACTCTCATTCTCTTTAGTGACTTCTCCCTTGCCTTCTAATATCTTTCCTCTCAAGCATCAAATAAATTTATAAGAGTAAGCAGTAACTCAGTAGTCAAACAGAACGAGAAGTAACATGAGAAGCATAAAAAAGCAAGAAAGAAAAGGAGTACGAACAATGAAGGACAGCCTAAATATTCAAGAGCACCTAGAGTCATCAGAAAAATGGTCATATAAAGAACTCAAGGAATACCTTAGACAGATGGAATGGAACCTTAAAGAGGATACGAGACAGCAAAAACAAACAGTGATAGAACGCATTGAAAATAAATTACATAAACAGATAAAATAAGAAATTAAGCATCTTTATCAGGAGATAGAGATTATTAGAAAAATCAAACAATAATTCTAGAAATCAAGGAAATGATAAACCAAATTAAAAATTCAATTGAGAGTATCACTAACAGTGTAGAGCAAGTAGAAGACAGAATGAAGACAAAATATATCATCTTGAAAAAAGTCTAGCCAACAAAGAAATGCTGTAAAAAATTATGAGAAAACATTCAAGAGATATGGAATAACATAAAAAAAAAAAAACTAATGAGTCATATGGATAGAGGAAGGTACAGAGATTCAAACCAAGAGAATGAGAAATCTGCTGAATGAAATAATTACAGAAAACTTTCCAGAAATAAAAATGGAAAGGGATAAACAAATTGTAGATGCTTACAGGACATCGAGCACACAAAATCACAGTAGACCAATGCCAAGAAACATTGTTATGAAGATATCCAATATACAGAACAAAGAGAAAATATTAAAAGCTACCAGAGAAAGGAGGCAGATTAGAATCATTACAATCAGGGGTAAACCAAAAAGGTTAACAATGGATTTTTCATCATAGATGCTGGAAGTGAGAAGATCCTGGAAAAACGTACTTCAAACACTGAAAGACAATGGATGCCAACCAAGAATTATGTATCCAGCGAAATTAAGCTTAAGGTAAGACAACGAGATAAAAATATTTCATGATAAACAAAACCTAAAAGAATTTGCAGCCAGATAACCAGCATTGCAAAGCATCTTGAGCAAAACACTACACGAGGAAGAATGAAAATCAACAACGAAAACCATGAGTGAGAAGTGCCTCAGTAATGACAGAGGGCGGGGGAAAAGCTAATCATGGAGAAACAAACTAATTTAAAAAAAAGATATAAGCAAACATGGGTGGCAGTACAAACCATATATCATTAGTAACTCTAAAAGTAAATGGCTTAAACTCTCGAATAAAGTGACATAGGCTTGTAACTTGAAATAAAAAAAAAATCCAACAATATATTGCCTCCAGGGGACACAACTGAATGGAAAAGACATACACAGGCTGAAGGTGAAAGATTGGGAAGATTTATACCATGCACACGGTCCTCGTAAGCAAGCAGGGGTGGCCATCCTCCTATCGAATAAAATCGACCTCAAGACTAATTTAATCAAAAGGGATAAAGAAGGACATTATATACTGCTAAAATGAACCATTCACCGACAAGACATAACAATTATCAATATTCACGCAGCAAATAATGGTGCTGCGATGTTCATAAAACAAATTCTCCTCAAGTTAAAGAATCAAATAGACCACAATACAATAATTATGGGTGACTTCAACTCACCTCTCTCACCATTGGACAGATCCTCCAAACAAAAGTTGAAAAAAGTAACTATAGAACTCAATCTCGCAATCAATACCCTAGACTTAACTGACATATATAGAATATATCAACCATCATCAAGTGGATATACTTTTTTCTCAGCAGCACATGGATCCTTCTCAAAAATAGACGATATGTTATGCCATAGGGCAACCCTCAGTAAATATAAAGGGGTGGAGATAATACCATGAATTTTTTGTGATCATAATGGAATGAAACTGGAAACCAATGATAAAAGAAGGAAGAAAAAATCATACATCACATCCAAAATGAAGAATATGTTACTGAATGATCAATGGGTTACAGAAGACATAAAGGAGGAAATCAAAAAATTCTTAGAGATAAATGAAAATACAGACACAACATATCAGATTCTATGGGGTACAATGAAAAGAAGTTTTAAGGGGTAAATTCATCGCCTAGAGGTCATTCCTCAAAATAGAAAAGAAAAACAAATAAATGAGCTCACACTTCATCTCAAAGCCTTAGAAAAGGAAGAGCAAAACAACAGCAAATGTAGCAGAAGGCAAGAAATAATTAAAATCATAGCGAAATTGAAACAAAAGAAACTATTGAAAAAATTAACAAAACTAAAAGGGGTTCTTCAAAAAGATAAATAAGATAGACAGACCCTTAGCCATGCTAACGAAGAGAAGAAGAGAGAGAAATCAAATTACTAACATACGGGATGAAAAAGGCAATATTACAACAGATGCTACATAAATACAGAAGAAAATTAGAAATTATTTTGAAAACCTGTATTCCAAAAAAATAGAAAATAGTGAAGACATCGATAAATTTCTTAAGTCATATGATTTGCCCAGACTGAGTCAGGAGGAAACACACAATTTAAACAGACCAATATCAATGGATGAAGTAGAAGAAGCAATCAAAAGACTACCAACCAAGAAAAGCCCAGTACCGGATGGGTATACAGCAGAGTTTTACAAAACCTTTAAAGAAGAATTAATACCAATACTTCTCAAGTTATTCAGGAAATAGAAAAACTGGGAGCTCTGCCGAATTCATTCTATGAGGCCAACATCACCCTGATTCTGAAACCAGACAAAGACACCTCAAAGAAAGAAAACTACAGACCAATATCTCTGATGAACCTAGATGCAAAAATCCTCATTAAAATTCTGGCGAATTGGATAGAAAGGCACATCAAAAAAATCGTGCACCATGATCAACTTGGATTCATCCCTGGGATGCAAGGAGGGTTCAATATATGGAAATCAATAAATGTTATTCACAACATCAATAGACTTAAAGATAAGAACCATATGATCATCTCGATAGACGCAGAAAAACCATTCAACAAAGTAGAGCATTTCTTTATGTTCAAAACTTTTTAAAAACTAGGGATAACAGGAACTTACCTCGACATTGTAAAAGCTATCTATGTTAATCCTCAGGCTAGCATCATTCTGAATGGAGAAAAATTGAAGGCATTCCCTCTAAAATCTGGAACAAGACAGGGATGTCCTCTATCACCACTTCTATTCAATATAGTTCTCGAAAAACTGGCCAGAGCAATTAGAGAGATGAAAGACATTAAAGGCATAAAAATAGGAAAAGGAGAACTTAAATTATGACTATTTGTAGATGACATGATTCTATACATAGAAGACCCAAAAGGGTCTACAGAAAAAACTACTAGAACTCATAAATGAATGCAGCAATGTGGCAGGATACAAAATCAACATGAATAAATCAAAGGCATTTCTGTATATCAGCGACAAAACTTCTGAAACAAAAATGAGTCAAAACACTGCATTCCCAATTTCCTCAAATAATTAAATACTTGGGAATCAACCTAACAAAAGAGGTGAAAGATTTATATAATGCAAACTACAGAACCCTAAAAAGAGAAATAGAATAAGATCTTAGAAGATGGAAAAATATACCGTGTTCATGGATAGGCAGAACTAACATCATCAAAATGGTGATATTAGCAAAAGTTCTCTATAGGTTTAATGCAATGCCAATCAAAATCCCATAGAAAGTTTTTGTAGAAATAGATAAAGCAATCATAAAATTCAAATGGAAAAATAAAAGACCCAGAATAGCAAAAGCAATTCTAAGCAGGAAGTGTGAATCAGGCAGTATAGCGATACCAGATTTCAAACTATATTACAGAGCAATCATAATAAAAACAGCATGGTACTGGTACCAAAACAGGCGGGTGGACCAATGGTACAGAATGGAGGACACAGAAACTAATCCAAAAAGCTACAACTATCTTATATTTGATAAAGGAGCTAATGGCCTGCAATGGAGGAAGGATAGCATCTTCATCAAATGGTGTTGGGTAAACTGGAAATCCATATGCAACAAAATGAAACTGAATCCCCTCCTCTCGCCATGCACCAAAGTTAACTCAATGTGGATCAAGGAGCTAGATTCAAATCAGAGTCTCTGCGTCTGATAGAATAAAAAGTTGGCTCCGATCTACATATTGTGTGGTCAGGCTCCAAATTCCTTAATAGGACACCCATAGAACAAGAGTTAATAATAAGAATCAACAAATGGGACTTACTTAAACTGAATTATTTTTTCTCAGAAAGAGAAACAATAAGAGAGGTAAATATGGAGCTTACATCATGGGAACAAATTTTTAGTCCTCACTCTTCACATGGAGCCCTAATATCCAGAGTATACAAAGTATACAAAGAACTTAGAAAATTAGACAATAAGATAACCAATAACCCAATGGGCCAAGGACCTGAACAGAAACTTCTCAGAGGAGGACATAGAATCAATTAACAAGTACATGAAAAAAATGCTCTCCATTTCTAGCAGTAAGAGAAATGCAAATAAAAACCACCCTAAAATACCATCTCAATCCAGTGAGATTGGCAGCCATTATGAAGTCAAACAACAACAAGTGCTGGCGAGGATGTGGGGAAAAGGGTACTCTTGTACATTGCTGGTGGGACTGAAACTGGTGTGGCCAATTTGGAAAGCAGTATGGAGATTCCTGGGAAAGCTGGGAATGGAAGCACCATTTGACCAAGCTATTGCCCTTCTCGGACTATTCCCTGAAGACCTTAAAAGAGCGTACTACAGGGATACTGCCACATGGATTTTCATAGCAGCACAATTCACAATTGCTACACTGTGGAACCAACCCAGATGCCCTTCAATAGATGAATGGATAAAAAAATGTGACTTTTATATACTATCGAGAATTACGCAGCACTAAAAAATGACAAAATCATGGAATTTGCAGGGAAATGCATGGCACTGAGCAGATTATGCTTAGTGAATCTAGCCAATCCCTAAAAAACAATTACCAAATGTCTTCTTTGATATAATGAGAGCAACTAAGAACAGAGCAGGGAGGAAGAGCATGAAGAAAAGATTAACATTAAGCAGAAACATGATGTGGGAGGGAAAGGGAGAGAAGAGGGAAATTGCATGGTAATGGAGAGAGACACTTATTGTTACACAAAATTACATATAAGAGGTTGTGGGAAAATAAACAAGGAGAGAAATGAATTACAGTAGGTATGGTAGAGAGAGAAGATGGGAAGAGAGGGGAGTGGGGATAGTAGAGTATAGGAAAGGTAGCAGAATACAACAGTAACTAATAGGGCATTATGTAAAAATATGGATGTGTAACTAATGTGATTCTGCAATCTGTATTTGGAGTAAAAATGGGAGTTCATAACCCACTTGAATCTAATGTATGAAATATGATATTCAAGAGCTTTGTAATGTTTTGAGCAACCAATAAAAGAAAAAAAAAGTAGCAACATATATGCCAATAGAAATTCATCATGAAAAGTATATAATCCACAGATCGAAAAATGTTCATTTTACTGAACATGGATTCATGTATAATGTTTTTCAACTAGGAAGCTCACCCATAGGTTGAATTTTCAGTTCCAACAGCGTTTAGGAGGAGTGAACTCTTCTCTCAATTTGCATCTGCCAATTCAGCCACCTCACAAGTGTATACGAGTGATATCAGGTAGAATTCTATATGTGCATATAAAAATACATGTACTGAATAGGCTACAGAGAAAGGGAGACAGGGATTCACATATTTGCTAATTTTAAAAACACATTTAGAACTATTTCAACAAAAAAATTGACTAGACTTATAACTCCTACATTATATAATGCAAAAGGCAATTCCAACAATACACAATGCGTCCTCTGAACTGCTTGTGTTTCTTCTCTTTTTGGCTTATTTTTCACCATCATATTAGGATTATTAGTCAGAGACTAGTAGGGTATGGGTTAGTGTCAGGGATTCAGTATTTCAAATGGAAAATTGAAAAATGAATCCAATGTGTATGTAAATATGTGCTACACAAAAATCTTCCCACTCACATCCAGAACAATGCCTTGACATTACCTACGCCCCAAGTAAAACACAATTAGAGTAGAAAAGTGTGAAAATCTATAAATACATATATGGAATGGAATATGCTCGGGAGTTCACAACCTTGGAGGTGGTAGAGGAGTTTCCAAAAGTAAAGGACAGGGTAAACACTCCACAAAAAGGAGCTCTGCTGGCCTAAGAATTCTTGGGAAACGGCTTCTGAGGTTGGGCACTTGAAATATATGTTGTTGTCATGAGCTTTAGCTTCCTTTGTAGTGAGACCATCATAGCTGGGTCTGCATCTATGTAACCGAAAGACATGGTTTCTTATATTTCAATGAACATGAGGCAGCAGTGCTCAATTCTCTCTTTGTAGCTAAACTGTGTCCATTGGAAGCTAAGTGTCTCCCAGTGGGGACTGTGAAGACATTTGGTCATCCTCCACTTTTCGTGGTATTTCTTGCTGCTGCACTGGGAATTTGGTATTTGCTTCACAAAACATAAAAAGTTCATCTGAGATACAGTGCTGGAGGGAGTTCTGTCACGTGTGGTGGGTCAGGGTCTGCAGGAGAATGCACCAACCAGGCTTGTATCCCACATAGCTTGCCCCAATAACCATAGCAACCTGATTCTGAATATTGCCCTGAAAACTCTCCATTTAACAAGATGCCTTTACATATAAGGGTCTGATGTCTGCACTATATCAGTCACAAAAAATTTGGAAGCCAATGGCAGATTCACATGGCCCCAACATGATGTTTTATCACACACCTGCCCACCACTGCTCTAGCCCCCCTACTCAGCAGGCTCCAAATTACTGGCTTCTCTTGTTCTACACCATTTTAATGAAACCCAGTCAAAAACAAGGCACTGTCTGGTATACACATGATCAGCAACAGGACATCAAAAGTTTCTGCAGTGCCACCTGGTCATGGGAATTTCAAAAATTTCATGGTATTTATCTTGAAATTTTTCAAGGATGAAGTTAGAGGCACTGTGGGTTTCAATTCATTCAGGAACCATTAAGTGTTGAGAAAGTTCATTAAAATGAACGCTCTGGAGAACTCTCACAGTCAATGCTACTCAAACAGTTGCCAAAAGGTCTCCTAAAGCCAGGCCAACTGACATCTACAATGTGAGGTCCATGTGTGTTTTGACTCTCAAATATGGGTGCTAAGTCTTTCAGAATAAAATCATGTGATATCCTGGCTGAGATTCTCAGGCCTCTGTGGAAACCACCCTGGGCCTAGATCTCAGTTTCCAAGAGTGAGTCTCATGCGTGGCCTCCTAAAATCCCAACACAATTCATGGCAATACTTCTCTGAGGTCAGTTTCAGAACTCAGTCTCTAAGGGGAATCACACCAGAGTTCAAGCCCAGGTGGACCCAGTCATCCCTTCCATCCGCCAAAAAATGACCACAATTAAAATCAAAACACTCCCACAGGGCCATCATCTTCTTCCATGTAGACACTCATCATAACCTCCAGCTGGAGGTTTCTATGAGCCCAAATAAGCTCACTTGCCCCTCATTTGCCTAAAATCATGATGGCCTGGACACTCTTCCTGTGAACCAGGAATGATCAAATATTCCTGCTGTTAAAGTGTTCCACTTCTCCAATTTGAGGCCTACTGGCTGTAGGGTATAGATTCTTTATGTGATTTGGAGTCATGAGAAAACCCAAGCAAATATGGGCTAGCCTCTGCAGGGATTTCAAGAACTCATTTGACCCAAAGGATCCCTATTCTCACTTGATGGAGGTCAGGAACCTAAAACAAGAGGGCAAAAATATTCACCCACAATGACTGCTCTTTTGGCCATTTTAGTTTTGGAAACACATGGGATCTTTCTTTAGATCCATCAGGTGCTGAGAATCTAAGCCACAACCTCATACAAGGACAAGAGGCTGATTCAGACACATCCCAATCCAAATCAATTAAGCAAAGAGCCACTGGTGATGTCCATACATTTCCATATGAAAACAGTTTTCTTCAGGCTACACAAAGGGGTGGCCTGAGGCAAAGACCTTCCTGACATTCAGGGTAATAGAAATAGAAGTAAGCAAATGGCCCAAAGAAGGGTTTCTCCACTGAGACTTTACTGGTCACACTGAAATCTGAGTTTTCTTAGATGCTCCCATTCCCTTCAGCTATCCAGTACATGACCATGTCACAGAACCTTGTGGTGTTACATATTTGGGAAACAAAACCATGAGTCTATTCTGGAGAGTGGCCAGAATTCACGAAGAAAACAGGAACTTTAGAAGATAATAGATGTTGCCCATCCATAAGGCAAGCTGCAGTCCATTCATTAATTGGGCAGTATGAATGCGGGGAAGCTTTCAACTAGAGACAACACATCCATTGATGCATTCTCTTTTCTAATGTCTACAACCACGGATACAGTGGGATACACAGACTTAGAAACACTCACCATGTCAAACGACTTACTAGAAACAGTCCACTCCAAACCAAACAAACCACCTTTCCTACCTATTCTCAGAACATGAGAAAAAACCACAAACTCACACCTACAACGGCAAAGGCACTTCCTTCCCCCAAATAGGTCTGTGACTATCCGGAGTGTCTTCTGACTGGTGGGCCATATTATGTTCCCCCAAAATGGCCTGTCCTGTTTCAGATCTGGTCTCCTTGGCCAACTCTGTGAAGTTGTCAGGAGCCAACGGTGAGCCACTACCTGCTTACTCAGGAAAGGCCCCTCTTCAGAGCTCTGCTGGCATTTGGCCATCCTCACATCAGTGGGTACCAAGAAAGACTGACTATGTCTTTGGGAAAAGCAAACAAGTTAGCCCACTGGAACTGGGAGTGGGACTGGCTCTGCGTGCCTTCCTTCCTGGATCCCAGGTTCAGAGAATTCCATCACCAAGGAAGTGAAGTGAGGTCACTTCTTTCAGGAACAGAATATGCTCACTGCCTTGGTAACCACTTTGTGCTAACAGTTGCTTCCAGGGTTCCCATGAGATGGAGGCTGCCCCAACATCCTGTGACACATTCAGAAGTTAGAATGGTATATCAACCATAGGCACCAGGGAACAGCTCTCCACAGAGGCCTGGTTCAGTCCATCTTCTCTTTATTAAGAAGAGAGAGGCTGATTCAGACCATCAATTAATCCTGACCAGGTTGTTTGCCATGGAAGATGACTATTGCTCTCTCAGGTCCTACATAGCTGCCTATATCTTCTGCAAGGATCATTTCTCCATGGATCTTTGATGTTCTCAGCAGGTGGAAGATCATCTACATTCCTATATTGTAAGACCCACACTGTCCCTGCTCTTAAGTAAGTTATACTGAGGGAACAGTGTATGGTTAGGGTTAATAACATGTTCAATTTGGGTTACAAATCATTCTGCGGGATGAATAATGGTATTGGCAAAATGCGATATTTACAAGAGTATATATGTGAAACATAAGTATGAAAGCAGAAATCTAGGTAAGATTTGAAGCCCAGAAGGGCATTGGGGACTTGAGTGGGATACTTAGCTTTGAGTAATGTGCAGCACAGATGTCTCAGATAAATCAATATACACTGGCATCGTACCTTGTACCTTGGATATTGAATTTTGAAGAGAACATCCAGTCAAAAATTGATAGTCGGTAGGATTAGGAAGGTAGTTGGTAGGTTTAGAAAGAAGAGTGAGTATAGGATTTGGACCAAAAGTTCTTTCGCAATAAGATTTCGGGTAGAGAGTGTATGTAAATGTAAGCACATGTGAAGAGTCAGTCACAATGATGAACTGGGGAAAAATATAGGAAATCAGATATCAATAGAGACATTAGGAAATCAAGCAAAGTACAAATTGTGTGATAGGGTTAGACATTGTTAACAGGTTTGAAGTTGAATATATAATCTTAAGAAGAAACAAATATGTAGTCAAAAATAGAATTGATATTTGAGAGCATTAGGCAACCTGGACATGGATGTTTTTAGTAATCCATGCTCACTTTCCATTTACGCTTTGGTACAATTGTAAGTGTGACCTTTGCTTTTTGTGTCCAGAATATTTCTGTAATAAAATGTGTATGTAGATCAGGTGAAAAGAGTATTTCTTCCACCAATTCTGCGAGCAATATTTTGAAGACTTACAAATTAGTATGGGGGTACAAATAGGTGTACCCTGTTTCAATGAATATAGACATAATGCATGAATAGACCATACTGTGAATAAATAATATAACCGGATCCACTTTAAATAATGGATTGAATAAATATCTGAAAATTTATAAGAAATTTTATATTGATATGCAATCATTCATTCCAACCAGTTATATATCTAACGATAATCTTAGGATTATGGTTTATCATGAAGGTGTGTGAGTTTTGGTTCAAAATTGATTATGGAAATCGAAAATAATATATTTGGAAAAAAGTCTCATGAATAGACCAGTCAAGAAACATAGAGGAATACATGTGTTCTGGAGCAGGAAGTGATTGAAAGTGAAACAAATGCCTATAAATTTGCTAACTAGTGAATAAAATATATATACTGAGATTTGAATAAACTGAAGAAATAGTAATGTACCAGTGTGGAATAAAAATTAATGTCAAAATACACATCATGTCCCATAGGAACCTACATGCATTGATGTTAAACTGGGTCAGTTAAAGTAGACATATTAGGATTTGTATGCACCTTTTACTGAAGTTAGTTTTCAGTACTAGGAAACAAATATGTATTTCGGGTGGATGAATATTTCTAAGAATAATCTTGTGAAAAGTTGATTATTAATCCACATACATGAACATGAATGAATTTAGGGAGTGTATATAAGACACACATATTTCATATTTTTAAAAATATGGAGAGTATATATATATATATATATATATATATATATATATATATATATATACTCTCCATATATATATATATGTATATATATATATATATATATATACATATATACACACACACACACACACACACACACTAACACAGACATTAAAAAGTAGCAATATATATGCCAATCGAAATTCATCATGAAATATATATCATAAAGATGCAAAAACATTCATTTTAGTGAACATGGGTTTATGTATAATGTTGTTCCACTGGGAAGCTCACCCATAGGTTGAATTTTCAGTTCCAACAGGGTTTAGGAGGAGTGATCACTTCTCACACTTTGTATCTGCTAAGTCATATACCTCACAAGGATGTACGTGTGATACCTTGTAGGATTCTATTTGTGCATATAAAAATACATGTGCTGAATAAGCTCCAGAGAATGGGAGACAGTAATTCACATATTTGTTAACTTTAAAAACACATGGAGAACTATTTCAATTAAATATTGAATAGATTTATAACACCTACCCTTTATCATGCAAAAGGCAAGTCCAACTCTGAACTGCAAGTATTTATGTACTGTTTGGGTTATTTTCTTCCATCATATTTGGATTAGTAGTCAGAGTCTAGTAGAATATGGGTTAGTGTCAGGGATTCAGAATTTCAAATGGAAAATAGAAAAATTAATCTTCTGACTCTCATCCAGAACAATGCCTTGTCATTAATTTCGCCCCAAGGGAGACACAATTAGAGTAGAAGAGTTACAAAATCTGTGATTACATTTCTGGAATAGAAAATGCTCAGGAGTGCACAAACTTGGAGGTGGAATAGGAGTTTCCAAAAGTAAGGACAGGGTACACACTCCACAAACATGAAGCTCTGCTTGCCTAAAACTTCTTGAGAAACTGCCAGTGAAATTGGGCACTGAAATATAGGTTGTTGTCAGGAGTTAAGCTTCCTTTGTAGTGAGACCCTCAAAGCTGTGTCTGCATCTATGAGACCTGGAGGACAACATTTCTCATTTTCCAATGAACACGAGGCAGCAGTGCTGAATTCTCTCTTTGTAGGTAAACTGTGGGCACTGGGGGCTTATTGTCTCCCCGTGTGGACTGTGAAACCATTTGGTCATCCTCCACTTTTCGTGGTGTTTCTTGCTGCTGCACTTGGAGTTTGGTTCATGCTTCACGAAATACAAGGAGTTCAACTGGGAAACAGTGCTTGAGGTAGTTCTGTCACGTGTGGTGGGTCAGGGTCTGCAAGAAAATTCACCAACCAGGCTTCTATCTCTCAAAGATTGCCCGCTTGTCCACAGCAACCTGATTCTGAACATTGCCCTGAAACTAAGCCATATAACAAGATGCTTTTACATATAAGGGTCTGATGTCTGCACTCTGTCAGTTACAAGCCATTTGGAAGCCAATGGCAGATACAAATGGCCCCACCATGATGTTTTATCACACACCTCTCCACCACTGCTCTAGGCCCACTACTCAGCAGGCTCCAAAATACTGGCTTCTCTGTTCTAAACAAATTTCATGAAACCCTGTCAATCAAGGCACTGTCTGGTACACTCATGGTAAGGAACAGGACATCGAAAGTTTCTACAGTTCCACCTGGTCATGGAAATTTCAAAAATTTCGTGTTATTTATCTAGCCATTTTTCAAGGACGACATTGGATGCACTGTGGATTTCAATTATTCAGGAACCATTAAATATTGAAAAAGTTCATTTCAAAATAATTCTAGAGAACTCTCACAGGCAAGGCTTTCCAAAGAGTGGACAAAGGTCACTTGAAGCCAGGACCATTGAGGTCTACAATGTGAGGTCCTATGTCTTTTGACTCTCAACTATGGCTGCCAAGTCTTTCAGAATAAAATCATGTGATATCCAGGGTGAGATTCCCAGTTCTTTGTGGAAAGCCACCCTGGTCCTAGATCTCAGGTTCCAAGGGCGACTCTCATGCGTGGCCTCCTAAAATCCCAACACAATTCATGGCAATACTTCTCTGAGATCAGTTTCAAAACTCAGTCTCTACGTGGAAACACACCAGAGTTCAAGACCAGTTGACCCAGTCATCTCTTCCAACCGCCACACCAATGACCAGAATTAAAACCAAAACACTCCCACATGGCCCTCATTTTCTTCCATATAGTCACTCATCATAACCTTGGCTGGAAGTTTTTATGAGGCACACAGCCCAAGACAATGTCAAAATAAGCTCCCTTGCCCTTCATTTGTCTAAAGTCAGTGTTTCCTGGACAACGTTCCTGTGAACCAGGACTGATCAAAGAGGCATGCCATTAATACTGTTCCGCTTTTCCAATTTGAGGCATACTGACTGTCGGGTATAGTTTCTTTATGTGATTTGCAGTCATAAGAAAACCCAAGCACCTATGGGCTAGCCTCTGCAGGGCTTGAAGAACTCAGTTGACCCAAAGATCCCTGTTATCACTTGATGGAGATCAGGAACCTTACAGAGGAAGGCAAGAGACTTCATCACAATGACTTCTCTTTTGGCCATTTTGGATTTGGATGCACACATGGGATCTTTCTTTAGGTCCATCAGGTGCTGAGAATCTAAGCGATAATCTCAAACTGCACTGAGAGGCTGATTCAGACATATCCCTTTGCAAAGCAATTAAGCCAGGAGCCACAGGTGATGCCCATTTATTTCCATTTGAAAACTGTTTTTTTCAGGCATTAAAATGTGGGGCCTTTGGCAAAGACCTTCCTTACATTCAGGGCAACAGAACAATAGGTAAGCAAAATCCCAAAGTAGATTTTCTCCACTGAGACTTTCCTGGTCACACTGATATCTGAGTTTTCTGAGATATTCACCATTCTCTTCAGCTATCCAGTACATGGCCATGTCCCAGATTGTGGAGGAGATACATATCTTGAACACAAAACCATGAGCCTATGGGAGAGTGGCCAGAATTCAGGAAGAAATCACGAATGTAGGAAGGTAGTAGGTGTTGCCCATCCATATGGTAACCTGCAGTCCATTCATAAATTGGACAGGAAGAATTCTGCGAAGATTTCTACTAGACAGGACACATCTATTTATGCATTCTCTTTTCTATTGTCTACAACCACGGACACAGTGGGATATGCAGACATAGAAACACTCGCCTTCTCAAAGGACTTACTAGAAACAGTCCACTCCAAACCAAACAAACCGACTTTCCTACATATTCTCAAAACATGAGACAAAATCAAACACACACACACACACACACCCACAAAGGCACCTTCTTTCCCCAAATAGGTCTGTGACTATCCAGAGCGTCCTCTGACTGGTGGGCCATACTATGTTCCCCCGAGACGGGCTGTGCTATGTCAGATCTGGTCTCCTTGGCCAAAACTGTGATGTTATCAGGAGCCAGCGGTGAGCCACTGCCTGTTTTCTCAGGTAAAGCCCCTCTTCAGAGCTTTCCTGGCATTTGTCCATCTTCAATTTAGTTGCCAAGAAAGACTGACTCTGTCCTTCTTAAATCCAAACATTTGAGACCACTGGGACTTGGACTGGGACTGCCTCAGGGTGCCTGGCTTCCTGGATCCCAAGTTCAGAGTGTTCTATCAACAAGAAAGTGACATAGGTCACTTCATCTAGAACTGAATGAGGTCTCTGCCTTGGCAACCACTTTGCCATAACAGTTGCTTCCAAGGGTCCCTGAGATGGATCCTGCCCCTACTTCCTATGACAGTTTCACAAGCTAGAATGGAATATCAACCACAGACACCCGGGAACAGCTCTCCACATAAGCCTGGTTTGGTCTATCTTCTCTACATTAAGAAGAGAGAGACTGCTTCAGACACATCCCTTCATCCTGACCTGTTTTTTTTTTGTCATGAAAGATGACTTTCGCACTCTCAGGTCCTTCATAGCTGCCTACATCTTCTTTAGGGATCATTTCTGCATGGACCTTTGAGGTTCTCTGCAGGTTGAAGATCTCCTACATTCCTGTATTGTAAGACCAACTCTGTCCCTGCTATTCTGTAAAGTTAGGTTGAGGGAACAGTGTATGGTTACGGTTAATAACATGTTTGATTTGGGTTAGGATCATTCTGCTGGATGAATAATGCTATTGGGACCTGCGATATATATAAGATTATATAGGTGAAATATATGAATGAAAACAGAAATCTCGGTAACATTTGAAGCCCAGAAGAGCATTAGGTCCTTGATTGGGATACTTAGCATTTAATTATGTTCTGCACAGATGTCTCAGATAAATCTATACACAATGGCATAGGACCTGATACCTTGGATGATTGAATGTTGAGGAGAACAACCATTCAAAGAGGGAGAGTCGGTAGGATTAGGAAGATAGTTGATAGGATTAGAAAAAAGTGTGAGTATAGCATTTGGACAAATAGTTCTTTAGCAATAGGTTTTCAGGTAGACAGAAAATGTAAATGTCAGCACATGTGAAGAGTCAGTCACAGTGATGAAATGGGGAAAATATGTAGGAAAGCAGATATCAATAGCGACATTAGGAAATCAGGCAAAGTATAAAGTGAGTGATAGCAATAGACACTTTCAACAGGCTTGAGATTGAATATATAATCTTAGGAAGTAACAAATATGTAGTCACCAATAGGATTGACATTTGAGAGCATTAGACAATGTGGACATGGGTGATTTTCATAACCCATACTCACATTCCATTTAGGCTTTGGTACAATCGTAAGTGTGACTTTGCATTTTGTGGCCAGAATATTACTGTGATAAAACGTATATGTAGATCAGGTGACATGAGTCTTTCTTGCACCATTTCTTGGAGCAATATTTTGAAGGGGTATAAATTAGTATTGGACGTACATATAGGTGTACCATGTATGTATGAATATAGAGATAATGCATGAATAGACCATACTGCGAATAAATAATATAACTTGTTCCAACTTTAAATAATGGATTGAATTGATATCTGAAAATACACAGGAATCATATATTGATATATATACATTCATTCCAACCAGTAATACATCTAATGGTAATATTACGGTTGTGGTTTATCATAAAGAGTGTGTGAATTTTGCTTCAAAATTGATTATGGAAATCGAAAATAATGTGTTTGGAAAGAAGTCTCATGAAATGACCAGTCAAAAACAAGGAGGAATACATATGTTCTGAAGCAGGAAGTGATTGAATGTGTTACAAATTTCTTTAAATTTGTGAACTTGTGGATGAAATGTATATTCTATGATGTACAAAAACTGCAGAAATAGTAATGTACCAGTGTTTAATAAAAATGAACGTCAAAATACACATCATGTCCCATAGGAATCTACTTGCATTGATGTTAAAGTGGGTCAGCTACTGTAAAAATAAAAGGATTTGTTTGCACCATTCACTGAAGTAACTTTTTAGTACTAGAAAACAAATATGTATTTCAGGTGGATGAATATTTTTAAAATAATCTTATGAAAAGTTTAATATAAAACCACATACATGAACAAGAATGAATTTAGGGAGTGTATAATAGGACACATATATTTTATATTTTGAAAAATCTAGAGAGTATATATATATATATATATATATATATATATATATATATATATACATATACACACACACACACACACACACACAAAACACACACAGAGACATTGAAAAGTAGCTATATATATGCCAATTAAAATTCATTGTGAAATATATATCATCCACAGATCCAAAAATATTAATTTTACTGAACATGGATTTATGTATAATGTTATTGAACTAAGAAGCTCACTCATAGTCTGAATTTTCAGTTCCAAAAGTATTAATGAGGAGTGATCTCTTCTCACACTTTGTATCTGCCAAGTTAGCCACCTCTCAAGAATATACGTGTGATACCAGGTAGGATTCTATATGTGCGTATAAAAATACATGTGCTGAATAGGCTACAGAAAAATGGAGACAGGAATTCACAGATGTGTTAACTTTAAAAACACATGCAGAACTATTTCAACAAAAAATTGACAAGATTTATAACTCCTACCCTATATCATACAAAAGGCAAGACCAACTATACACCATGCCTCTTCTGAAGTGCTAGTATTTCTATTCTGTTTCGGTTATTTTTCTCCATCATATTAGAATTAATAGTCAGAGTCTAGTAGGGTATGGGTTAGTGTCAAGGATTCAGTATTTCGAATGGAAAATTGAACAATGAATCCAATGTGTATGTAAATATGTGCTACACAAAATTATTCCCACTCTCAACCAGAACAATGCCTTGACAATCCCTTCACCCCAAGTAAGACACAATTAGAGGATAAGATTTAGAAAATCTGTGAATAAATTTGTGGAATGCAATATGCTCAGGAGCTCACAACCTTGGAAGTGGTAGAGTAGTTTCCAAAAGTAAGGGACAGGGTAAAAACTCCACAAACATGGAGGTCTGCTGGCCTAGAGACTTCTTGAGAAACTGCCTGTGAGGTTGGGCACTTGAAAAATATGTTGTTGTCAAGAGCTTTAGCTTCCTTTCTAGGGAGACCATAAAAGCTTGGTCTGCATCTATGAGACCTGGAGGACATGGTTTCTTATTTCCCAATGTACATGAGGCAGCAGTGCTGAATTCTCTTTTTAAATAAACTGTGGCCACTGGGGGCTAAATGTGTGCCGGTGTGCACTGTGAAGGCATATGGTCATCTTCCATGTTCGTGGTGTTTCTTCCTGCTGCACTGAGAGTTTGGTATTTGCTTCACAAAATACAAGGAGTTCAACTGGGTCACAATGCAAGAGGAAGTTCTGTCATGTATGGTGGGTCAGGTTTTGCAGGAGGATACAAGAACCAGGATCCTATCCCACATATCTTGCCCCCTTGACCATAGCAACCTGATTCTGAACAATGTCCTGAAACCTCTCCATATAACAACTTGCCTTTACATGGAAGGTTCTGCTGGCTGCACCATGTCAGTCACAAGCCATTTGGAAGCCAATGGAAGATTCACATGGCCCCACCACAGATGTTTATCACATACCTGCCCACCACTGCTCTAACCTACTACTCAACAAAGTCCAACTTACTGGCATCTCTGTTCTACACCATTTACATGAAACCCAGTCAATCAAGGCACTGTCTGGTATATTCATGATCAGCAACAGGACATCAAAAGGTTTTCCAGTGCCACCTGGTGATGGGAAATTCAAAAATTTCATGGTATTTATCTAGCCATTTTTTAAGGATGAAGTTGGAGGCACTGTGAGTTTCAATTTTTTCAGGAACCATTAAATGTTTAGGAAGCTCATTTCAATGAAATCTCTGGAGAACACTCACAGGTAAGGCTTCCCAAAGAGTGGCCAGAAGATCATATGATGCTATGCCCATTTAGGTCTACAATGTGAGGTCCATATGAGTTTTGACTCTCAAGTATGGGTGTCAAGTTTTTCAGAATAAAATTCGTGGTATCCTGGCTGAGAGGCTCAGTGCTCTGTGGAAAGCCACCCTGGGCCTAGAACTCAGTTTCCAAGGGCGATGCTCATGCCTGGCTTCCAAAAATCTCAACACTATTCATGGCAATACTTCTCTGAGGTCAGTTGAAGAACTCAGACTCTAAGGGAATCACACCAGAGTTCAAGAACATGTGGACCAAGTCATCTCTTCCAACCGCCACCCAAATGACCACAATTTAAACCAAAACACTCCAACGTGGCGCCCATCTTCTTCCATATAGACACTCACAATAAACTCCACTATGGCTGGAGTTTTCCATGAGGGGCATAGCCCAAGACCGTGTCCAAAATAAGCTCTTTTGCACCTAATTTGGCTAAATTCAGGGTGGCCTGGACACCCTTCTTGTGAACCAGAAGAGATTAAATAGGCCTCCCGTTAATACTGCTCCGCTTCTTCAATTTGAGGCCAAATGACTGTGGGGTTTGGATTCTTTATGTGAATTGGAGTCTTGAGAAAACCCAAGTAACTATGGGCTAGACTCTGCAAGGCTTTTAAGAACTCATTTGACCCAAAGGATCCCTAATCTGACTTGATGGAGGTCAGGAAAGTTACAGAGGAAGGCGAGAGACTTCATCCACAAGGACTGCTCTTTTGGCCATTTTGGTTTTGGATGTACACATGGGATCTTTCTTTAGATCCATCAGGACCTGAGAATCTAAGCCACAGCCTCACACAGGGTAAATAAGCTGATTCAGACACATCCTTTCCAAAGCAATTAAGCAAAGAGCCACAGGTAATGCCCATTCATTTCCATTTGAAAACTGTTTTCTTCAGGCTTCACAAAGTGGTGGACTGAGGAAAAGACCTTCCTGACATTCAGGGCAACAGAAGAGTAGGTAAACAAAAGGCCCCAAGCAGGGTTTCTCCACTAAGACTTTCCTGGTCACACTGATATCTGAGTTTTCTGAGATGCTCACCATTCCCTTCAGCTATACAGGACATGGTCATGTCACAGAGCTTCGAGGTTGTACATATCTTAAACAGAAAACCATGAACCTATTCTGGAGAGTGGCCAGAATTCAGGAATAAAACAGAAACTAAGGAAGATAGCAGGTGTTGCACATCAATAAGGCAAGCTGCAGTCCATTCATAAATAGGGCAGGATGAATGCTGTGAAGCTTTCTACTAGACAGGACATATTAATTGATGCATTCTGTTTTCTAATGTCTACAACCAGGGACACAGTGGGATACACAGACATAGAAATTCTCACCTTGTCAAACGACTTACTAGAAACAGTTCACTCCAAACAAAACAAACCACCTTTCATACCTATTCTCAGAACATGAGAAAAAACCACAAACCCACACCCACACCACAAAGGCACCTCCTTCCCCCAAGTAGGTCTGTGACTATCCGGAGTGTCCTCTGTCTGGTGGGCCTTATTATGTTCCCTGGAAATAGCCTGTTCTGTCTCAAATCTGGTCTTTTGGCCAACTCTGTGAAGTTGTCAGGAGCCAGCGGTGAGCCACTGCGTGCTTTCTCAGGAAAGGCCCCTCTTCATAGCTTTCCTTGCATTTGGCCATCCTTACATCAGTAGGTCCCAAGAAAGACTGAGTCTGTCCTTGGTAAATCAAAATAAGTTTGACCACTGGGACTGGGACTGGGACTGGCTCTGGGTGCCTGGCTTCCTGGATTCCAAGTTCAGAGAGTTCCATCACCAAGGAAGTTAGGTGAAGTCACTTAATTTTGGAACTGAATGAGGTCACTGCCTTGGCAACAACTTTGTCCTAACAGTTGCTTCCAAGGTTCCCATGAGAGGGAGGCTGCTCCTACTTCCTGTGACACTTTCACAGGTCAGAGAGGTATGTCAACCATAGGCATGCAGGAGCAGCTCTCAACACATGCCTGCTTTGGTCCATCTTCTCTACATTAAGAAGAGAGTGGCTGATTCAGACACATCCCTTCATCCTGAGCAGGTTGTTTGCCATGGAAGACTTTTGCTCTCTCAGGTCCTTCATACTTGCCTACATCTTCTCCAGGGATCATTTCTACGTGGACCTTTGAGGTTTTCAGCAGGTGGAAGATCCTCTATTTTCCTGTATTTTAATACCAATTCTGTCCCTGCTCTTCTGTAAAATTAGATTGAGAGAACAGTGTATGGTTAGGATTAATAACAGGTTCGATTTGGTTTAGAAAGAAAACTACACGGTTGAGCAAACAGGGTCCTACAGTTAGCAATAATATGAGGAATTTTAATGGACCGGCCATGGCAGATAAAAGCGCAGTTAATCAGGTCACTATGTGAACCAAGACTCAAACCTCCCTTTTGTGGCCTCTGTCTCTCTTTGACGCTCTTCAAGTCGTTTTCTTAATTTATTCATAGATTCTTTTACAACTCCAGTATTGTCGGCACAAAAACAACATTCTTCCCTCAATGCAAGCAAAAAGGCACTTTTCTCTCATGAAGAGGAGGTCCAACACTCGCCTGCTTTGTAAAACAACTTCAGAAAGAGAGAGGTTAAAATTCCTGTAAAGCTGTGATGTCGGTTTTTAATGTCTTTAAGGTTTGGCCTATTTCTGCTTCTAATTGTGTCTTTGTTGTGTCTCATGGACTAGCCCACCCCTTAAGCAACTATTATTTCTAATAGGATGGCTAAAGTGAGGGATACAGGTTCCCGCTGGAACCGGGTTGTATGCCCCCCTATTTGATCTTTAAATGAACCTACGTCATGATAGAGAACTCTGGAAAACATCTGCATCATTACATAATTAATCACATATATTGACCATTTTATGAAAACATAAATAATGTTAAAGTGTATAGAATTATACTGTTGTAGGGATGGACAAGGAAAGGGACCTAAGATAGCACCAAACACAGGAAAACAGCCTTATTTGGTTGCATCCGGATTTAGAGGGCATTGCTTCTGTTGTAATCAATTAATCCCCTGAACCCCAAGTTTTGGTAGTTTTAGAATTTGTACCCAATATGTAAGGGAAGTGGATCAGAAGTTCACAGTCTGTAGAAATTCACAAAAATCAGTTTTTGTTTCTGTTTTTGTTCCTCTGTTCTGGGCAAGTTAACTTTTCAAGGACACCTTGGAAAGGGAGAGCTTTTTTGTCTCTTTTTTTTCTCCCTGCCAGCTGTCACCATGAAGCCCAGTTGGTAACTTTTTTATCTTAGAAATGTAGTCATCTCTGTGAAGCCCCAGCTCAAGGCCAGAGGCTTTGTTCACATATTTTGTGAAAACCTAGTAAGGCGGTGTCAAGCTTAGGGGTGGTGATTTTTCCAGCCAGTGGCCAAGTAGAACAGGGCAACACGAAAAGTGGAAGTTTATCTACATTGAACTCTTTCAGAGGGACTCTTTTGCTGAAAGACCTAATGTAAGCCTCGGTGAAGACTTCTGGAGAAGGTTATTTAAGACATATCTATGGACCTGGTACAGAGGGGGAAGACTGGGAAGGCGAGGCTGAGAGCAGCTCCGTGGATCTGAGAATGAGGAAGATGAGATGTAAAAGAATAATGGAAAAGGGGTTTGGGATTTTCCTAGAACAAAACTTGAGCAGTAGAACAGGTAGAGCAGAGGTGAAGATGGGAGTGAGTATTCCAAAAACCCCTGAGGGACTTTAAATTTTTAGAAACCTGTTTTCAGTGATGACAAAGCAACTTTAAAGGCCATTTTTATTACATCTTGGATAGGGGTCTGAGGGCTCTTCTCAGCTGGTTTGAGCTTTGGTTTAGCTTCTTAGAGGACTTGGTGGGACCTAGTGCACGCACAGACAGAAAAAGAGAGGAGTGAGTGAGTGGAGGGGTACCTCGGTACCTGCTACCTCAGCAAGGGGGCAATGGTCTGAGAACTGGCAGAGGTTTGGGTTTTTGATCTAGTAATTGGAGGTGAGAAATCACGTTGCTGAGGTGGGAGTGACAGCAGAGACTCTGGAGCAGAAGACTGAGGGTGAGGAACTATTGGAGAAGCATAGTACAGGATGTGAGTGAAGGAGGGAAAAGGATTCCACATAGGGGAATTTTCCCCTTTTGAGCACTTGCCGAAGTTAAAAATGTCACGCAGAATTTGAGGATCTAGAGAACCCTCTGGGGGCCATAGCTTTTGGTTGTCTAATTGGTAATATGGCCAATGCTGTGTACTGAATGTGATGAGGAGTTTGGGTTCCACCAGGCAGCCCCGGTATGCTCACATCCCCATGAGTTACACAAGAAGTTGGATTTTCCCCCACACAGCCATGGCTGTTTGTGGCTTTGATAGTCCGCCGGGCATACATCATAATCTAGGCTAGCCAACCTGAATCTGGCTCGCGTTTCTGTGCATCCATAATGTTTGTTTCAATTATCTATGGAATGGAAGGGATTTAATGAAACTTTAGTGGGATCCTCTTCATCAGGGTTATCTCAATAGGAAAGACGTATACCAAGCTGAAAAATGTCTGGGTGGAGAGATAGCCACCAGGTCCCTAAGGGGGCTGTATGCGAGATAGACCATACTTCTTGTCTAGTAGGATTTGAGATCAGCCTTCACTGCTGAACAGGCTGATGAGGGTTAGGAGTACTGGTGGCCAAGTTGAGAGTCTACAGTCTTGTCCACATAGCGAATACGAAATTTGAAATGGTTACCAGTCTTTTCCAGTTTCCAACCAGAGTCTGGACACAGCGAAGGCTTTAGATGAGAGGCATGGATCCAAAAAGTGATTCTGTCTACTTTTACCGCTGTAGGTGTTATAAGTAGCACCTGGTATGTTCCTTTCCAGCGGGGTTCTAGGAATGACACCTGATGTTGTCTTATGTAGACGAAGTCTCTTACTTGATATTGATGTGGAATCCCCTCGTCCCCAGGTTGGTAGGCAGTGGCCAGCTGTTTCCACAGTTATCACTGAGTTCTTTCAATGGCTTTAAGTCTGTCAAGCAAGGGGTGTGGAAGGGATTGTTAGGCCTTAGAGTTGGGGATTAGGTCCCTTACTGGATGATGGGCATCATAGAGAATTTCATAGGGGGTGAGGTTACACAGAGAAACTGAGGGAGTATTTCTCGCATGAAACAGTGCATAAGGCAGGAGCATAGTCCAATCTTTTATGCCAGTCTCTAAGCTTAATTTTGTTAAGGTCTCTTTAATGGTTCTATTTATTTTTTCTACCTCTCCTGAGCTCTGGGGTATATAAGCATAATGTAACTTACAATTAATCCACACGTGACTTACCTGGGCCATGAACACAAGTCCATTATCAGACCCTATTACCTTAAACAGACCATATCTTGGAAAAATATCTTCCAGGATCTTCTTGAGAACCATTTGGGCCGTTGTTTTTTTTTTTTTTTTTCCTGTGTGTGTGTGTGTGTGTGTGTGTAAGGCTTCAATCCATCCTGAAAATGTATCGACAAAGACTAGGAGATATTTAAGTCCATACCTTGCTGGCTTAATTTCAGTAATGTCCACTTCCCAGAATTTTCCTGGTCTGGTTCCTCATAGGTGCTTTCCTCTAAGAAACTTGGAAGGGTAAGCATTAAACAATTGACTGACCCAACAGGCTTTTGTTACCGGTTCAGTTTTTTTCTTTCGCTGTGTGTTGGTTAGTGGAAAACTCTGTTCTTAATCCTACAGGAGTGCCTGCAGTTTCTTTGAACCAAGGTGAGTGAGTTGACGTACATTTTTAACTTAGTGTAGGGCTTTCTGTAATTGCAGGCTGAGCTCAGTAAAGTTGAGGCGTTCAGTGTCAGTGTCCTTAGATGTTATCTAAAACTTCCTGTTACTCAGGGGTCCATTGGAATTGGGCATCTCCCTTTAACAGCGGGTATAAAGGAGCAGCTAAGGACGCGAACCCATTTATCCATAACCTGCAAAACCCAGCAATCCCAAGAAACTCTCTTAGTTGTCTGCTGTAAGATGGGGTTGGTATCTGCTCAACGGTTTGTTTTCTGGGCTCAGTGAGCCATCGTTTACCGCCCCTGAGGAAATAGTCATGGAAGGTTACTTCTTGCTGGCAAATTGGGCAATTTTGGCAGAAGCTCTATACCCGAGTTGAGCAAGCTCCAATAATAGTGCTTGGGTCCCAGTTCAGTTTTCCTTGGTGTTGGATGCCAGTAGCAGGTGATCCACGTATTGAAGCTGGGTGACTTTGGGGTGTGTAGTTCTGAAATTGTTGAGATCTCTGTGGAGGGCTTCATCAAAGAGAGTGGGGGAGTTTTTGAACCCCTCTGGGAGTCTAGTCCAAGTTAGTTGACTATACTTTCCGGTTTCTGGGTCTACCCACCCAAAAGCAAACAGCAACTGACTATCTTTATGCAGAGGCAAGCAAAAGAAAGCTTGTTTTAAGTCCAGAACAGTATACCATTTCTGCTCAGGGTTCAGAGTGCTAAGCAGTTGGAACAGATTAGGTACTGTGGGGTGAATGTCCTGCACTCTGTTGTTGATCTCTCTTTGGTCTTTAACAGGTTGATAGTCCCCGGTTCCTGGCTTTTTCTTCTAATAACAGGGGAGTGTTCCAGGCCAGTTGACAGGGCCTTAGGACCCCTAAGGCCAGATATTTCTGAATATAGGGCCTTATCCCATCTTTAGCTTTTTATGCTTAGAAGATATTATTTGACATTGATTGGGGAGGCTGAGGTTTTTAACTCCACTGTTATTGGAGGTTGTTTCACGGCCAGGCCTAACACAGCAGTTTTTGCCCAGGCATCTGGGTTATCTGTTATCCATTTCTGCGGTAGCTTGCCTGTTTGATCAGTCTTGGGGGGTGTGAAGAGTGGATGTTTATCTTCTACTAATATAGTTACAGCCGTGACTATAGGAGTTTTTACTGAAGGATTTAGAAATTTCTTTTGGGGGCTTTCAGGGTTAAAAGTTATTTTGGCCCAGAGCTTGGTGAGCAGATCTCTGCCCATCAATGGGTGCGGGCATTCTGGGATTACTAGGAAGGAGTGATGGATTTTTCCTTTCCCCAGGTCCATGGTCCTCTTAGTAGTCTAAGCCCAATATTTACTGCCATTAGCCCTTTGAACTACAGACCTTTTATTTGATAGACGGCCCAATGGGGCCCTAAGGGCTGAGTATACTGCTCCTGTATTCATTTCAAAGTTTACTGGGGTCCCCTACTCTTCAAAAGTTACCCTGAGCTAGGGGAAGGAATCTGAGCCCCAACTTTCTTAGTCATCCTCCAGAGTCAGAATGGCTGGCTGGCGTGTCTGTCTCTTTATAGGGCACTCTTTGGCCCAGTGTCCTTTTTTTTTACGGTAGGCACATTGATCTGAGGCCAGGGGTGGCCTCTGGCACGGGCCCAGGTATCCCTTCCTGTCACCTTATGTCTTAATTTCTGGCCTCTTTCTTGTTGTGACCAGGATCTAAGTCAATGCCTTAGTCTTTCTTTTGCTTCTCTCATCATCCCTTTGCTCCCTTTCTTTTTCCCTGTTTCTCTTTTATAGTATATTTTTTTGGCTTCTCTGACTAAATCTCTCTTTTAACTTTTTTTTTTTTAATATCCATGGCAGCTTCCCCAATTAAGGCCATCATGACAGATGCCTTTTGATCTGCTGCCTGAGGATCGAAAAGAGTATATCTCTTATATGCCTCCATAATTCTCTCTAGAAACATAGAGGTAGATTCATCAGGCCTTTTAATAATTTCTCTTACCATGGCCAAATTAGTTGGTCACCTAGCGGCCCCTTGGATACCCGCTATTAGAGCCTGGCAATAATTGGACATATGCTCCCTATCTTCAAAGGTGTTGGGGTCTCAGTTGGGTTGGTTTAAGGGGAAGCCGGCTTTGATTATGTTGGGAAGTTGTGTTGGTCGCCCATCAAGTCCGAGGATATTTTTTTCTAGCTTCCAGGAGGTTTTTCCTCTCATTCCTCTGTCGTGAAGAGAGTCCCTAGGAGTTGTTGGCAGTCATCCCAAGTAGGCAGGTGTGAAAACGTTGGTGAGTTCTCTGAGTTTTTTTAGCCGGGCCAGCTTCCTCTAGGGAAGGAGGGGCTGTGTGTGCCATTCGACAGTCATCTGGAGGGTGCTGGGCCATCCTGGCTTCCTCGAATGGTGGAGAGGCTGAGTAAGCAGCAGGGGAATTACTTACAGGGTTTTGGGGGTTGGGGGACAAGGGCAGAGGATAAGGACGAGTAGAGTCTTGAGACTCAGGGAGAACAGAGGGTGGAGGTTGAGGAGCAGAGAGTTTGAGAGATAGAATCGTAGGGGAAGGAGTAGGAGTGGGTGCAGGGACAAGGAAAGGCTTCACCCATGGAGGAGGAGATTTGCAGAGGTCCTGACAAGTTAAGATATATGGCTATTGATCTGGATGGCTATGTGGCCCCGGCTGAAAGACAATATCTCAGACTTTTCAAATTAGTGCGAAGTAGAAACATCTTTCTAGGGGCCATCCGACTACAAAGGTGGGTTATTCTGAGACACAGAATCTGCCAGGTCTGGTGTTTTAATGAAAAAGAAAGAATCTGAGCCCTTAAGCAGACTTTGGTCCAGTGATTAAGGGTCAGGGACAGAGGCATTGAAGTGCTCTGTCCCATAATGAAATATACACAGACAGTGAAAGCAAAGACACACGACACAGACAAGACAAGACAATAAAGACAGACAATGGACGTCCAATACTGAGACCAGGACTGAGTAGCGGGCAAATCCTGATGGGCTGCCAATTCCAAATCTGAAAGAAAATATCACTGAGTCGAGGAGACTATGGTTCTTCGATTTCCCGAGTCCATCCCACAGGAACATGGCCTGTGGCTCTGTGACATGTGTGTCAGCCACCGTGGGAGAGAGCTCACGCTCTTTACCAATAGCCATTTTGTCAAACCCTAACCTGAATCCTGAAACCAGAAAGAGGGGCCTTATTTACCCCCAGAGGAGCCCATTGGGGGTCTTTCATCTGCAGCTGCCGGATCTCGCTGGGGCCACCAGAAGTAAAGGTCGGGTGAGCGTCGCTGGAAGAGACCACCAAGAGAATGTCTAATGCAACCTCAAAGGGTTTATTGGGAGTTCGGCATGCAAGGGCTCAGAGATCAGTTGAATAGAGCAGAGAGCCCTGAGAACAGCTTAAGAAGTGCTTATATATTTTCCTTGGAGAGGGCAGGAAGGGAAGTTTATTGATGGTTAAGGGCGAGTGGGCGGTTTGCGTGCAAATGGTTGATGGAGTACATTCTGCAGTTTGGCAGTTGGGGGCAGCACATTCTGGGAACAAGAAGAGCAAACAGTTCTCAAGATTTCAACAGTGTTTTATTAAGCATACAGAAAAACAGGACGTGACAAGTACCTATTTTATTAACCTTTCAATATAAGTATGAAAACAGAAATCTAGGTAAGATTTGAAGCCCAGAAGTTCATTTGGTCCTTGATTGGTATACTTAGCTTTGAATTACATTCCGTGGAGATGTCCTAGAATTATGGATATACAATGACACAGGACCTTGTACCTTCTCAGAGGTCAGTTCCAAAACAAAGTCTCTAAGGGGAATCACACCAAAATTCAAGACAAGGTGGACCCAATTATCTCTACCAACCGCCACACAAATGCCCACAATTAAAACCAAAACACTCCGAAATGGCACTTATCTTCTTCCAAATAGACACTCATCATAACTTCTGGCAGGAGGATTCCATGAGAGGCGCAGCACAAGACAGTGTCCCAAATAATCTCCCTTTCCCCTCATTTGCCAAAAGTCAGAGTGGCCTGGACACCCTTCCTGTGAACCAGGAGTGATCAAATATGCCTGCCATTAATACAGCTCTGTTCTTCAATTTGAGGCCTACTGTCTGTGGGGTTTAGAGTCTTTATTTGAATTGGATTCATAAGAAAACCCAAGAACCTATGGGCTAGCATCTGCAGGGCTTTGAAGAACTCAATTGACCCAATGGATCCCTTTTCTCACTTGATGGAGGTCAGGAACCTTACAGAGGAATGCGAGAGACTTCATCAACAATGACTGATTTTTTGGTCATTTTGATTATGGATCCACACATGGGATCTTTCTTTAGACCCATCAGGTGCTGATAATCTAAGCCACAGGCTCACACAGGGCCAAGAGGCTGATTCAGACACATCCCTTTACAACGCACTTAAGCAAAGAGCCACAGGTGATGCCCATTCATTTCCATTTGAAAACTGTTTTCTTCAGGCTTCACAAAAGCGTGGCCTGAGGCAAAGAACTTCCTGACATTCAGGGCAACAGAACAATAGGTAATCAAAAGGCCCTTTGCAGGGTTTCTCTACTGAGACTTTCCGGGTCACACTGATATCTGACTTTTCTGAGATGCTTGCCATTCTCTTCAGCTATCCAGTACATGTCCATGTCACAGTGGTTGGAGGTGGTACATATCCTGGATGCAAATGCATGAACCTATTCTGGAGAGTGGCTAGATTTCAGGAAGAAAACATGAACTTAGGAAAATAGCAGGTGTTGCCCATCGATAAGGCAAGCCCTAGTGCATTCATAAATTGGGCAGGATGAATGCTGGGAAGCTTTCTACTTGACAGGAAACATCCATTGATGCATTCTCTTTTCTAATGTCTACAAGCACGGACACTGTGGGATACACAGACATAGAAACACTCGCCTTGTGAAACAACTTACTAGAAACAGTTCACTCCAAACCAAACAAACCGACTTTCCTGCCTATTCTCAGAACATGAGACAAAACCACAAACACACATCTACACCCACAAAGGCACCTCCTTCCCCAAGTAGGTCTCTCACTCTCCAGAGTATCCTCTGACTGCTGGGCCATACTATGTTCCCCCAATATGGCGTGTCCTGTCTCAGATCTGGTCTCCTTGTCCAACTTTGTGAAGTGTTCAGGAGCCAGCTGTGAGCCACTACCTGCTTTTTCAGGAAAGGCCCCTCTTCAGAGAACTCCTGGCATTTGGCCATCCTCACATCAGTAGGTACCAAGAAAGACTGACTCTGTCCTTGCTAAATTGAAGCAAGTGAGACACTGGGACTGGGACTGAGACTGACTCTGTGTGCCTGGCTTCCTGGATCCCAAGTTCAGAGAGTTCCATTACCAAGGGATTGAGGTGAGGTCTCATCCTTCAGGAACTGAATTAGGTCTCTGCCTTGGCAACCACTTTATCCAAACAATTGCTTTCAAGCGTACCATGAGAAGGAGGCTTACCCTATTTTCTGTGGCACTTTCACAAATTAGAATGGTATATCAACCATAGGCACCAAGGAACCGCTCTCCACGAAGGCCTGATTTGGTCCATCTTCTTTATATTTGGAAAAGAGCCTTTAGTCCAGGGAGCACTACAGTGAACCTCTGCACTAAAACTATTAGCAAGCACCTGATGGAGGAGGCCTCCATAGGTAAGTGGCTCCTTTATAACATCTGATATCCAGTTAAGGGAGATCTCTTCTGATGACAGAGATGTGGCACGGGGAGGCTCACATATACTTCTGTGCAGAACAGTAACGAGAATCATTCTGTCCTCTGTTCTGTTCTGTAGGGAATTCCTCTGGAACTGTAGAGAGGTGGCGATGAGCACGCACGCGCTTCTACCCTGGAGCTTTAGCAAGATGTTGCACTGTTCCCCTGTTTCTGTGTTTAGCCACCGGGTTTCTGTTTATTTGTGTTCTGTGTTCTATTTTTTGTTTTTTTGTTTGTTTGTTTTTGTTCGTTTTGTTGTGTGATTTTGGTGGTAAAAACTTAAGTATATTGGACATGAAAATCAGAAATAAAGAGAGTAAGCCTGACACCCCTTTGGACTGTGTTTTAAGGAACTGCAATGAACTTTATCCCCCTTTGCGAAGCAGGATGATAGAAGCCCCTAGCTGGCTGCCTGGAGCACACCCATTGCAGAGGGAAATGCCTGCTGGGGACCTAAGAACAGAGTATCTCCCAGGTTAACAAGTGAAACTCTTTTAAAACCCCTTGTCCCTCCAGATAAAGAGAGTCACAACTTTGGCAGAGTCCCCTGTGTTTCTCCTTTGTTAGCCAAGCAATAAACCTCCTTTTTTCTTTTTCTCAAAACCCAGTCCTCATTATTAAATTGGTATTAATTGGCTTCAAGGTCAGGAACCAAACTTTAAGTTACAAATCTTGTACCCCCCCTCCGCCCCGGAACTTTGTGAGACCTATCTACTGAAATGTTAGGAGATAGAGCATGCTTGGTGTGGAACTGAATCAGAGGAGCTAATCCTGTATGTAAAAGGAGAAACTGAGGGACTCCCAGCAGCTGCCAAAGCCCTGTTGATTCAGGGAATTACCTCCTTCCTTCCCTGCACTGTAAGGATTATGCCACCTCTGTCTTGTTAAAAAAAGAGAAAAAGAAAAAGGTGACACTAAATGCAGTAAAATCACCATGGAGACACTTTATTTTACATTTTTAGGTTGCCCCTCTGTGAAAACATCTGGTTCCCTTGTGGGGACAGCTATGGTCCCACTGGTGTATGAGATTTTTCTCTTATCTGCTCTGGTTTAAAGGGTTCTCTCTGACAGCCATAGTCTGGACCTCCTTTTGGTCTGTATTGTGTCTTTCTTTCTGGCCCTTTTAGGCATGTGCAATAATGTGTTGATATTATAAATTGTTTTTTGGGAATGATCTTAGCTGAATGTGTGTCGAAATGATGATGTTTTATTTTAACAATCTGGTATCTGAATGGGTTTTTGAAGCATTGCACAATCTTGCAGTTAAAAGTCGGGTTTAGGTAATTGTTTAGTTTATGATTTCAGATAATTCATGCCAGAGAACTTAAATACTTACAATGGATAACTGAAGAACTCTACTTCCAAGTTGGCAAGAAACTTCCCAATCATACAGTCTTTTTTTTTCACCAATTTTGAATTGGGTAGCCTGGGAAAATGTCACTGTGTGTACCAGTGCATTAATTTGGACATGGATAGTAAATCATAGTATGGTGTCTGTTGACCAAACAAGATGTAAAGATATAAAATTTTGTGAATTGTATCTTAAACTTGTATCATAATTTTCAACATCCGAACCTGAAAATTATGGTTAAAATGCCTTAGTCCTGAGATGTCTGTTCAGAATAGCAGTTTTTTTCCTGCTCCTTCCAGACCTCAGCCATGACTTATGTTGAAATGCAAATGAAAGAAGCCTGCAAGCTTTGTAGGAGACTGATTTGAGATCTAAAGGAAAAAAAGGTAAATTGTATGGTATTTTCTAATTACTGGCAAGTCATTTTTTCTAGGACTCTTATTTTTTTCTGAGATACTTTATGTTTTTTGACCTCATGATTTTGAGCATACAGACCTAGGTTAATGTTTTTCTGATCAGTTCTATCTTTGACCAACTGTGGACTTCTTGAAACATTGCAATAAAGATTTCACCTGCGAAATGCTACGAGGCATTTACTATTATTATGTGTGCACAATTTTGTTATGTGTTGTATGTCTATATATACATATGTCCGTATATCATATATATGATACATAAATTAACATATATAAGGAGTGCTCATAAAATAAAGCGCTCATAAAAACAAATTTTAAAAAGTGGATCCAAAGATCTTTAATTCACGTGATTTAAATGTTTCAATTTAAATTGGATAAAGAGATAAAAACAAATGTCTTTAAATTTAAGCTTACAAAGTTTTCTAGGTGTTCAAACATCTAACAAAATATTAACATCTACAAAATGTCTAATATGCCTTGGCTCTAGTACCTTTCCTTCAACATAAAAATGGTTTACACTGTTCAATACGTTTCTCTAACTTTTTGATAAATAAGTAAAGTAAATTTGATATGGGTTTACTCATTCATGAGTACTTTAGTTAGATATCTGATTGATTTACTAAGATCTGTATTTTTTTTAGTAAACTCTGTATAAGATTGTAAAAATCAGTCATGTGTTAATGAGGCAAAAATTTCTTAAAACATAAGTTTACCCATAACATTGAGTTTATTAAGATTTATGTTTTCTAGAGCAAGCAACCATAAAAATTAAACAACTGATTAAATAAGAACTGTTATTTTAGAGCACTGTACTGCCATTTCTTTAAAAGCCAAACTTGATTAATGTAGAAACATAAATGTAATTGTTATGCTATTAATGTTTTCATATCTTACAGGTATGCAAGTCTGTAAGGTAGAAACCTTAAAAGAGCATTATATCAAGCTGGTGCTCTGAAGTTGTGTGGTAAAAAATATATTGTGGATTTATTTACCTGTTATCAATAAGATATGTAAATTTTTATGTTACTTTTTACATTGGGGAACAATTTAAATGTATTTTTAAGTTAATTAGAGCCTAATCTTTGTAAAGGTTAAAAACTTTCAGCATTTCTTTAATTCATGTTTTAAATGTGATATCATATGGTGTTAGCTAATGTTCATGTGACCTCAAACAATTTATGTAAACTTTGTCAAAAGATATTTAAAAATAAAGATCAGCTTTAGAATTAAAATACTTAAGATTTATAAAGAGCCCTGCCTTACCTGAGATAAGGCTGTGTGTCCCATCTTACTACATGTGAGAATGACTATGAAACATGTAGGTCAGATAATATTTCTTTAAAGTTATGTTAAAAAGTTTTTTTTTTATTGTCAATATTCCTAGGATCTCAAACAGGGGATATAATGTATAACTCAGCCAAAAAATTCAGGGAAGATATTACACGAACTAAGTATTTTTACTTTTGTTAATTTTAGTTTGAAATTTTCTTATAAGTGATCTAAAGATTCCCTGTTAGTGTTTTACAAATGCGTTGCTATAAGAACACAACATGGGTTTATTCAAGATAATAAGTCATCAACTACAATACAGAAAGAATAATACAGATCCCAATTAATAAAAAGGTAATTATAAAGTTATAGACATTAAAGCCCAGTACTCTTAATATAAGGCTGTTAAAATTTATTTGCTGGATGTTTAAGATTAGGATTTAAAATGAATGTTAAATGAAAAGGGCCAAGAAAACCAATATTTGGCTCTTGCCCTCTGAGTCAGTCTGAATCCAGGGAACAGGGGACTTCTCTAAAGAGCTTTGCAACTCTGAGCCACATAACCTCCTGATCAGGGAGATTAATGAGACCACTGGAGAACAGAAAGCCAATCAGTGCATTTGTTACAAAGAGGAGAGTCATCATAGAAAGGAGACATCTATGATGCTTCTGAGGGAAGACAAATGGTCAAGCAAGACCTGGACCCACCTAGCGCAAATGGCACTAGCAGAACTGAGAATCTCTTCTCAAGTTTCCCCAGAATTGACTCCCATAAAAGGTCAGCTGACTGTTAACAATAGATGGAAACAAAAGTCAGTTTGACTGCTTCATCTTAAACACTTAGCAAAGACAGTTAAGACCAAAATACAGCCACTCCTGGGCATATTAAATAATAATAATAATAATAATAATAATAATAATAATAATAATAATAATAAAATTTTAAGGTATGCACTTTATCTTATCCTCCCAAAACAAGTAAGACTGGAGGCTACAAAGAAGGATTCTCACACAGGAATGCCTAATACTTATAAAAAGAGACTATCAAGAAGAGCTGCCACAGGCAGAAGTTTTCAGTTTAAGACCTATAGATATTCCTAACCTACAAAGGTAGGCTTGGTGTTTGCTAGTACGATTATCCAGCCCTGAGTAACAGAATTAAAGGTTTCTCTATTAGACGCAGAGGTCATACTAGTAAAAGGATTTTACAAGATCAGATGACATTAAATTATTAAACTGTGTCTTATTGGGAGGGCCAACTGTAACACTTAAAGTTAAATATTAAGTTGACAGTCCTGATAACTGGGGATATTAAACACTGGTGAGGGAATGTCTATACAGTGACATGTTCTAGCTGCTGCAACATTTATCCAGTACTCATGGTTTTTGTTTCACTCATAGAAGAACCCATTCACAGATGACTTTACAACCTGTTCTTCCCCAACCTGACTTCAAAACGAACTGACTTCTAAAAGGCAACTCATGTCTCTCAACTGACTTCTAATAGGCAACTCATGTCCCTCACGCCGAGCCCACTTACGTCACCCTGTCTCAGGACAGAAGAAGAAAAAATTAGTGATGCCACTCTTCTTACAACAATGGAGAGAAAGATAAATAGACTATCAATATAAGTAATTAAGTCAGGTAAAATCAGCGAGATCGGTTTTGGGTGAGTTCTAAAAATTTGGAGACTCTTACCTGAGGGATTAAAATTTCCTCAGTGCTCTTCCCATAATCTCTCAAAGATTTGAAAGGGACACAGAGAAAAGGGGGAAATTGTAGACCCAACCTGATATTTTATTAAAATTGGGAGCCATCATGCCACAAAGCCATGAAAAGATAATTTTGGCTTTACCATAAATTACTTCAAATTCTGAACCTGCGTGGAATGCCTGCCCGCGCCTTGAACTCACACATGCCTGGCTCTCTGACCAGATAGCAGCCCTCTCTGAAACTTTAGTGACACATCATAAATATTTGCCTTCTCTGGCAAGACAACAACCCTCTCTGAGGCTCTAATGATCCTCATGAATTCTCATGTAGGGACAGCAAAAAAATTGTAAACTACCTTTAGTGTGATGTTTATCAGAGTTCTGTTATCTGTAACCCCCCTTTTGTGTAACTTTCTGGGCTATAAAGCTGGGCTGTAGGAAAGCTGGGGTTGCTGTCTTGTTCCCTTCGTTTTGGGAGGGAGAGGCAGCATGGCCGGTGGAAATAATAAGCTTAATTTTATTTGATTTTAATTTGAGTCAGTGGTCTTTTCTAGCGTCCTGGTCTAACAGGAAAACACTCCAAAAACATGGAGCTCTGCCGGCCTAAAGACTTCTTGAGAAACTTCCTCTGAGTTTGGGCACTTGAAATATATGTTGTTGCAAGGAGATTTAGCTTCCTTTCTAGTGACACCATAAAAGCTGGGTCTGCATCTACGTGACCTGGAGGACATGGTTTCTTGTATTCTAATGAACATGAGGCAGCAGTGCTGAATATTCTATTTGTAGGTAAACTGTGGCCACTTGGTGCTAAGTGTCTCCCCGTGTGAACTGTGAAGCCATTTGGTAATCCTCCACTTTTCGTGGTGTTTCTTGCTGCTGCACTGGTAGTTTGGTATTTGCTTCATGAAATACAATGAGTTCAACTGGGACCCAGTATTAGAGGGAGTTCTGTCACTTGTGGTGGGTCAGGGTCTGCAGGAGAATGCAACAACCAGGCTTCTATCTCACAAAGCTTGCCCCTTTGTCCATAGAAATCTGACTCTGAACTTTGCCCGGAAACCTCTCCATATAACAAGAAGGGTCTGCTGGCTGCACCATATCAGTCACAAGCCATTTTGAAGGCAATGGAAAATCCTCCTGGCCACACCACAGCTGTATTATCACACACCTGCCCACCACTGCAAAAGGCCCACTACTCAGCAGGGTCCAACTTACTGGCATCTTTGTTCTACACCATTTTCATGAAATACCGTCAATCATGGCATTCTCTTGTACACTCATGACCAGGAAAAAGAGATCCAAAGGTTCTCCAGTGCCACCTGGTTAAGGGAATTTAAAAAATTTTATTGTATTTATCTAGCCATTTTTCATGGATGAAGTTGGAGGCACTGTGGGTTTCAGTTCAGTAGTGAGACACTACCTGCTTTCTCAGGAAAGACCCCTCTTCAGAGCTCTCCTGGAATTTGGCCATCCTCACATCAGTAGTTACCAAGAAAGACCGATTCTGTCCTTGGTAAATCCAAACATGTGTGGCCACTGGGACTGTGACTGGGAATGCCTCTGGGTGCCTGGCATCCTGGATCCCAAGTTCAGAGAGTTCCATCACCAAGAAAATGATATAGGTCACTTCCTTCAGGAACTGAATGAGGTCACTGCCTTGGCAACCTCTTTGTCCTAACAGTTGCTTCCAAGTGTCCCAATAGATGGAGGCTGCCCCTACTTCCTGTGACACTTTCACAAGTAAGAATGGTATATCAAACATAGGCACCCGTGAACAGCTCTCCACACAGGCCTGGTTTGGTCCATCTTCTCTACATTAAGAAGAGATAGACTGCTTCAGACACACCCCTTCATCCTGACCTGTTTTTTTTTTTTTTTTTTTTTTTGTCATGAAAGATGACTTTTGCTCTCTCAGGTCCTTCATAGCTTTCTATATCTTCCCCAGGGTTCACTTCTGCATGGACCTTTGAGGTTCTCAGCAGGTGGAAGATCTCTTACATTTCTATATAAGACCAACTCTGTCCTTGCTTTTCTGTAAAGTTAGATTGAGGAACAAAGTATGGTTAGGGTTAATAACATGTTTGATTTGGGTTAGGAATCATTCTGCTGCATGAATAATGGTATTGGGAACCTGCAATATTTATAAGTATATATAGAGGTGAAATATATGTATGAAAACACAAATCTAGGTAAGATTTGAAGCCCAAAAGGGCATTGGATTCTTGATTGGGATACTTCACTCGGAATTATGTTGTGCACATGTGTCTCAGATAAATCTATACATTATGGCATAGGACCTTGTACCTTGGATAATTGAATGTCGAAGAGAACATCCAGTCAAAAAAGGATAGTTGGTAGGATTAGGAAGATAGTTGGTAGGATTAGAAAAAAAGAGTGAGTATAGGATTTGGACAAAAAGTTCTTTAGCAATAGGGTTTCAGGTAGACAGAAAATGTAAATGTCAGCACATGTGAAGAGTCAGTCACAATGATGAACTGGGGAAAATATGTAGGAAAGCAGATATCATTAGAGACATTAGGAAATCAGGCAAAGGATGAAGTGATTGATAGGATTAGACATTTTCAACAGGCTTGAGGTTGAATACATAATCTTAGGAAGAAACAAATATGTAGTCACCAATAGGATTGACATTTGAGAGCATTAGGCAACCTGGACATGGGTGATTTTCATAATCCATACTCACATTCCATTTAGGCTTTGGTACAATTGTAAGTGTGACTTTGCATTTTGTTGACAGAATATATATGTAGATCAGGTGACATGAGTCTTTCTTGCACCATTTCTGGGAGCAATATTTAGAAGAGATATAAATTAGTATTGGGGGCACAAATATGTGTACCATGTGTGAATATATAATATAACTGATTCCAACTTTAGAAATTGGAATAAATTGATATCTGAAAATACACAGGAAATGTCATATTGACATACATACATTCATTCCAACCAGTTATACATCTAATGGTAACATTAGGGTTGTGGTTTATCATAAAGTGTGTGTGAGTATTGCTTCAAAATTGATTATGGAAATCGAAAATAATGTGTTTGGAAAGAAGTCTCAATAAATAACCAGTCAAAAGCAAGGAGGAATACATGTGTACTGAAGCAGGAAGTGATTGAATGTGTTTCAAATGTCTTTAAATTTGTGAACTTGTGGATGAAATGTATATACTATGATGTACAAAAACTGAAGAAATAGTAATGTACCAGTGTTAAATAAAAATGAACGTCAAAATACACATCATGCCCCTTTGGAATCTACTTGCATTGATGTTAAATTGGGTCAGTTACAGTAGAAATATAAGGATTTGTTTGCACCATTCAGTGAAGTGAGTTTTCAGTACTAGAAAACAAATATGTATTTCAGGTGGATGAATATTTCTGAAAATAATCGTATGAAAATTTGATTATAAAACCACATACATGAGCATGAGTGAATTATTTAGGGAGTGTATAATAGGACACATATATTTTATATTTGGAAAAATCTAGACATTATATATATATATATATATATATATATATATATATATATATATATATATATATATATCTCACAGAGAAACATTAGAAAGTAGCAATATATATGCCAATCAAAATTCATCGTGAAATATATATCATCCACCGATCCAAAAATATTAATTTTACTGAACATGGATTTATGTATAATGTTGTTCAACTAAAAATCTCACTCACAGTTTGAATTTTCAGTTCCAAAAGCGTTTAGGAGGGGTGATCTCTTCTCATACTTTGTTTCTGCTAAGTTAGCCACCTCACAAAAATGTACGTGTGATACCAGGTAGGATTTTTTATGTGCATATAAAAATACATGTGCTGAATTGGCTACAGAAAAAAGGAGACAGAAATTCACATATGTGTTAACTTTAAAAACACATGGAGTACTATTTCAACAAACAATTGACAAGATTTATAACTCGTACACTATATCATGCAAAAGGCAAGACCAACTATACACCATGCCTCCTCTGAACTGCTTGTATTAATATTATGTTTGGGTTATTTGTCTCCATCATATTAGGATTAGTAGTCAGAGTCTATTAGGGTATGGGTTACTGACAGGGATTCAGTATTTCGAATGGAAAATTGGAAAATGAATCCAATGTGTATGTAAATATGTGCTACACAAAAATCTTCCCACTCTCATCCAGAACAATACCTTGACAACACCTTCACCCCATGTAAGACACAATTAGAGGAGAAGAGTTAGAAAATCCATGAATACATATCTGGAATGGAATGCGATCAGGAGTTCACAACCTTGGAAGTGTTAGAGGAGTTTCCAAAAGTAAGGGACAGGGTAAACACTTCAAAAACATGGAGGTCTGTTGTCCTAGAGACTTCTTGAGATACTGCCTGTGAGGTTGGGCACTTGAAATATATGTTGTTGTCACGTGCTTTAGCTTCCTTTCTAGTGAACCCATAAACCTGGGCATCTATGTGACCTGGAGGACATGGTTTCTTATTTTCCAATGAACATGAGACACCAGTGCTGAATTCTCCCTTTGAAGGTAAACTGTGGCCCCTTGGGGCTAAATATCTCTAGTGTGGACTATGAAGCCATATGGTCATCCTCTATTTTCGTGGTGTTTCTTGGTGCTGCAGTGGAAGTTTGGTATTTGCTTCATGAAATACAAGGAGTTCAACGGGGACACAGTGTGTGAGGGATTTCTGTCACATGTGGTGGGTCAGGGTCTGTAGGAGAATAAAAGAACCAGGCTTCTATTCCACATAGCTTGCCCTCTTGAACATAGCAACCTGATTCTGAACAATGTCCTGAATCCTCTCCATGTAACAAGATGCCTTTACATATAAGGGTCTGCTGGCTTCACCATGTCAGTCACAAGCCATTTGGAAGCCAATGGCATATCCACATGGTCCCACCACTGATGTTTTATCACACACATGCCCACCTTTGCTCTTGGCCCACTAATCAGCAGGATCCAACTTTCTGGCATCTCTGTTAAACACCATTTTCATAAAAACCAGTCAATCAAGGCACTGTCTGGTATACTCATTGTTATGAAAAGTATAAACGGCAGCCATACCCCAGAAAAAAAAAACCCAACATGGCGCCTAAGCACTTCTTCTTCCTACATTCTTCTTTTCTGCAGTGGTGCGAAATGTTCCCGCCCGTGTGAACTCTTCTGCTGGCGCCAATTTCAAACCTTGCTGGCCGGGAATCTTAGCCCCAATAAGAACTAATTCCTGGGCTCCGGAGCTGATATCTGAAAGAACTTGCCAATAAACGGATTGCCTGCCATTTATCTAAGCCCTCCAATCTCCTCCTTAGTTCTATATAAGCACACAGCTTTTTGCAATAAAATTGGAATTCTCCCGGTGAAGTGCCTTTGCGTGGGGAGTTCTTTCATTCTGGTGCCCCGTGTGAGGATATGGGTGAGCTCTTTCCAACAAGAGCCCCGTCCACTGCTCCACCGTGGCACTCTGCCCTGGTCTGCTCTTTTCAGACGCAGGCTTCCTGCACTCACCACTGATTTGTTGTATGTAAGCCTCCCCTGACCCCGGCTCGCCAACTCCCTTCGGGCTACCGCTGGCTTTGTGACCATGATCGTCTGTCACACTCTAGACTCCTGGTAGGGGGGAGGGAATTCCTCCCACTAAGACCTCTACTGGTTGCAGTGGACCCTCTGGTGATCCGTTTCCCTTTGGGGTGTGAGGCTTCTGAGTTTACATGAGAGGCTCTGTGGTTTTTCCTCCTCTGCTGCTGCTGCCGCTGCTGGCTAGAGTTGCTGTTTCCTGTGGGCCTGCTGTGTCTGGCTGAAGCTGCCTCTCTGCTCGGGGAAAACTGAACTCCCATCCTGGAACTGCATTCTGCTGGAGCCGGAGTTCTGTTTTCATTACTTACTTCTTCTGCTGCGTTCGAAAACTTTCCTGATGTCAGGTTGCCCGTGGCTCCGAACCCATTGGGTCTCACAGATCGCACTTCACTGGTGACGATCAGGTAGTGCCCTCTGTATTTCCTCATGATGGCTGGTCATTTTGGGGATGCCCACCTGACCCCCATTCGCCCTGAGCGCTTCCCGGAGTCCGTTCCAGGCCGGGTTTTCTCTTTGTCTCTCTTGCTTACACTTATTCTCTCTCTCTCTCTCTCTCTCTCTCTTCCATCTCTCCCTGTGACTGTGGACACCTCTTTATCTGTACCTGAAACCTCACCTCTCAAAAGTTTAATAAAAAATCTGGCCACACTCTCCCTCACACCAGACATCAAGCCCAAACTTCTAATCAAATTCTGTACCCAAGATTGGCCTACATATCCACTGGATAATGGCAATCATTGGCCTCCAGAAGGCTCCTTAGATCCAAACCTCCTCTTGGACCTTTTTAATTACTGCCAGCATCTGAAAAAGTGGAGTGAGATTCCCTGTATTGAATGTTTTAGCCTTCTTGCACAGCACCCTGTCTCTGCTCCTCCTGCCCTCCCTCTCAGGTCCTTCTTGCTTGCAAACCCCTCTCTTCCCCTAGTTCTACTCCTGACTTCGCAGATTCTTCCTCATTCGACCCAGCAGATCAACCCACACCTTATCCCCCAGCCCCAACTGACCCTTCTCTCCCGCAAAATCCTCCTCTTCCTCTGCCTGATTCCACGGATCCTCAACCTTCCATTTCATCCCCCTCCCTTCCCCACTCTTCTGCCTGCTCCACCTCCTCCTCTTCCACAGAGACATTCCCTTCCCCTCCCTCTCATTCCTGTCCACCGCCTGCCTCTTTCAGTCCTCCTGTTATCAGGTCTAAGGGACTCCTTCCCACGCCCAAGACAATCGCACCCCTTCGTGAGGTAGCTGGTCCCAAGGGTGTCATCAGAGTCCACGTGCCCTTCTCCATGTCGGACATTACTCAGCTAGAGAGGAAGTTAGGCTCTTTCACCACTGACCCCACCACTTACATTCGGGAGTTTCAATGGGTACTGCAAGCATATAGCCTCACTCATCATGACATCTACATGCTCTTGGCCAATAAACTTCTCCCCAAGGAAAGGCAATGGTTCTGGGAGCTAGCCCAAGCCCATGCTGATGAAAATCATAGGACCAATCATAACCACCCACAGGCCCTCATGCTGTCCCAGAGCAGGATCCCCTATGGGCTTACAGTCTAGTGACCTTTTTACATCCTGCCTCTTGGCGGGACTGAAAAAGTCCACCCGCAAGGCTGTTAACTTTCAAAAGATGCAGGAGGTCATTCAAAGGAAGGAGGAAATACCTTCAGAATTCCTGGATAGACTAACCAAGTCCCTTCAGCAGTACACAAACCTCGACCCAGAAACCCCTGATGGCCGTCATGTCTTAATGACATATATTCTGGCCCAAAGCTACCCTTACATTAAAGCCAAGCTTAAAAAGTTTGAACAGGGCCCTGCTACTCCTCAGACCAAAATCCTCGCTGTCACTTTCAAGGTTTTTCATGGTAGAGAGGATGAAATTGAATTCCGTAGGCAGAGGGCTGAAAATGCCAAATTCCAAATGTTGGCCCAGCTCATTCAGAGAAGGCCATCACCATGCCGTCCCAATATGACCCCCCCTGGAGCTTGCTTCAAATGAGGTAAGGAGCGACATTGGACCAGGAATTGTTCTTCGCCGAGGACACCCTACAACCCCTGCGCAAAATGCCATCAAAGTGGACACTGGGGGGCAGACTGCCCAACAACCCAGAAGGAAGGTTGGTCTGCTGCCCAGCAACCCCAGCCTCACCTGGGCTTGGCAGAGGAGGATTGATGGAGTCCTGGGCCTTCCCTCCAGACTATTACCATCAAGAATCAAGAGCCTAGGGTCACCTTCCTGGTGGATGGACGCTTCATTAACTTCCTCTTGGATACTGGTGCCGCTTTTTCGATTTTGAGGGAGTATTAGGGTCCTACCACACCCTCAAAAACTCCTATTGTCAGGGTAGGAGGTAAAAAGATTTTTCCTCAAACCCCCCCCAATCATGTTATATGCAGCGATCCCTTTTGTCCTTCACTCACTCCTTTCTTGTTATGAGCCATTGCCCCATTCCCTTTCTGGGAAGGGACATACTCTCACTATTAAAAGTCACCATTCACTTATCAACCCACACCTCTCCTACCTCTCATTTCCTCATGATATTCCTAGGGGCAGATACACCTCCTTCATGCACTCTCCCACGACTATCTAAACCATTTAACCCTGAGGTTTGGGACACAATTACACCCTTTATGGCTAAATGCAGTTCTATTCATATTGTCTTACGGGACCCTTCAAGATATGTTAGTCAACCACAATATCCACTCACAACCGCATTTCTCCTTGGATTAGAACCCATCATCCAGGATTTATTATGAAAGGGGTATCTTAGGCCTACACACTCTCCTTTCAACACACCCATTCTGGCAGTTAAGAAACCTAACGTGTCCTACAGGCTGGTTCAAGAACTTCGCCTTGTCAACTCCTCTGTGGACCCCATCCACCCGCTAGTGCCCAACCCTTACACCCTCCTCTCTCAGATCCATGCCACTACTACTCACTTCTCAGTCCTAGATTTAAAAGATGCATTCTTTTCTATTCCCCTGTTCTCAGAATCTCAGGATATCTTTGCTTTTTCATGGACTGACTCTCACACCCGCCATTCTCATCAGCTTACCTGGACTGTCCTCCCACAGGGATTCAGGGATAGCACCCATCTCTTTGGCCAATTTCTTGCCCAGGACCTCACATCCTTTCACCTGACCTGTCCTGACTCTACTCTACTTCAATATGTCTATGACCTTCTTCTATGTAGTCTTTCTGGAACACTCTCAATCCCACACCGCTCAGCTTCATAAATTCCTAGAAGACAAGGGATATAGGGAGTCTCCCCACAAGGCCCAGGTTTCCCAGTCTTCGGTCACCTATCTTGGTTTTTGCCTTACACCCGGGAAAAAGGAAATAACACTGGATAGGAGGCAACTCCTCTGTGATCTTTCAGTGCCCTATACGAAAGCCAAAATACTATCATTCCTAGGATTAGCAGGTTATTTTAGGGCCTGGATCCCAAATTATTCTCTTCTCTCCAAACCCCTGTATGACCTAGTAAAGGGACCCCCTAGTGAATCTCTTGCCTCCTTTCCCATCTACCACTTCCGCAGGCTTCAGCAACTCCTCTTAAAGGCACCTGCCCTGCACCTTCCAGACCTTTCAAGAACATTTCATCTATATGTCCATGAAAAAGGGGGGCAAGCACTTGGGGTCTTAGGTCAAAACTATGGGCGTACATTTGCACCTGTGTCATATTTGTCCAAGCAACTAGACCCTACCATCCGTGGGTGGGCCCCTTGCTTAAGAGCTCTGGCTACTGGACAAATTTTACACAAAGAAGCCTCTAATCTGACTTTTGGGGCCCCTTGAACTATCCACTCCCCACATCACTTGAAGGATCTTTTAGCTTAAAAGGGCCTTCAAACTCTCCCTACATCCAGATTTCTGTCGCCCCTCACTTCCTTTCTGGAAAACCCTAATATTATTTTCCTCCCCTGCTCTGCACTGAACCCTGCCTCACTGCTCCCAATGACTCCCATGTCTCACATACCAACTCATAATTGCTTGGAAACCTTAGATGATTTCCTCCCCTGTCATTCTTCCATTTCTGAGAGACCACTCAGCAAGCCTGACCTTATCTGGTTTACTGACAGCAGTTCCTTTAGGGAGAACGGAACTCATTACTCTGGATACGCTGTATTTTCAGCCACTGAGATTATAGAGGCCAAAGTTTTGCCTTCAGGAACTACAGACAAGTAGGCTGAACTTATAGCATCCACTCGTGCCTTCCTTCTAGCACAAGGCAAATCCCTCACCCTCTAAACTGATTCAAAATATGTCTTCCATATCTTATTATCCCATGCTGATATTTGAAAGTAGCGAGGCCTACTTACCACCAAAGGTAATGCGATCACTAATTCAGCTTTTATAACCAATCTAATAGAGGCCACTTACCCACCCAGTTGGGAGTTGTCCATTGTAGGTCCCATCAGAAGGACGGCTTTCTTATCACTGAGGGCAATGCCAAAGCTGACCAGGCGGCACGAATGGCTGCTACCACTTTCAATTATGGCCTCCATGGGGGACATATAATGGCCACTTTAGACAGCTCATCTGAAGCCCCTACGTCTTTCAGTAAGAACAAGAATCTTTTCAAGTTCCTTCATACTCTATTCCTTTCCAATTCTCAGTCTTTGACCCTCTTTTTACAGAGTTTCTTTTCCCTCACCCCCTCTGACAAGCCATGCTACAGAATATAGCCTCTAATTGTCAGATCTGTCAGCGGACCAACCCTCATACTCCTTTAAGGCCCAAACCTTTCCCTTTCCACCAAGCCCGGGGACACATTCCCGCTGCTGACTGGCAGGTAGACTTCACCAACATGCCCACAGTATGGCGCACTAAATACCTCCTTGTCTTTGTGGACACTTTCTCTGGTTGGGTTGAGGCATTTCCCACTTCCAATAAAAAGGCTTCCACTGTAGCTTCAATCTTACTGACAGACATCATCCCCAGGTTTGGTATGCCCACTTCCCTACAATATGACAATGGCCCTGAGTTTACTTCTAGGATCACACAAAAGGTCTCTCAAGCCCTCTCCTTCAAGTGGCATTTCAACTGTCCATATTTCCCCCAGGCTTCAGGGAAAGTGGAAAGGGTAAATCGTACTCTAAAGGAAGTCCTTACCAAATTGACAATGGAATTAAACATAGACTGTTTCAAACTCCTTCCCTTGGCTTTGCTTCGAATCAGAGCTCTCCCTAAGAAACCATCTTTACTGTCTCCTTTTGAGATAATGTATGGAAGACCTCTTATAACCCCTGGGTTGGTCATTTCACAAGGACCTCTCACCCGAGATTTGTCTTTGCCTCTCTTGCTCCATCTCCGCTCGGAACTCTTGAAATATCAGGACTGGCTTCTTCCGGACCCAGTCTCCTCTCCAAACACTCCTCCCTTAACACCTGTTAGTCTAGTCTATTATAATACCCCAGAGGAGAAAGGGACTCTTGCCGCAAAATGGGAAGGCCCCTATCCTGTCATTCTCTTTACCCTTACCGCCGCCAAACTCTCCTTACCAGACAACTGTCTCACTCCCTGGATTCACATGTCTAGGTTGAAGCCACATCACCAGGAGGCCCCACCTGCTGAAGACAGGGCCACCCCAGAGGAACTCCAAGAATCACCTACTGAACCTCCCCTTTACTCCTGCTTTCCACACCCATCTCACCCATTTTAGTTGTGGCTCACACGGTTTTCCTTGCAGCCCAATTCCTCTTAAAGAAGGCACAATGAGCTCTCCCAACACCCTAGTCTTCTCTAACTGCTTGTTTTTTGTGCTCTGCTTATTTTCTGTGCTCTGTCAGGACTGGTCTTTACCCTCCTCACCTACCATGCATTTATTCACTTTTCGGGAACGATACTCAGAACATGGCATGCAGAAGGTCTGCGCAGTGGATGCAACTACTTGCTTCATCCACAACTGCACCTCTATTTCCCTAAAATTGTCACCTTCAAGGACCTTCGTCCCTGGTAGCTGGAACTGGCCTTTCATTTGCTTCCTTTTTGATCAAACAAAAGACTATTGTCATTGGTGGCCTGAGATATATAATGGGTGCCCCTATTGGTCATGCATGTTCCATGATGAACGTGGTAGCTATTCTTACCACTCATTTGGTTACCCTGAAGGGTGGACTTCTAGTTACATAAAGTGGCATAAAGGCTCTTCATCCAGTAACAATGGATGGTATACTTTAGATAAACCTGACCCCAAGGCCAAACGATGGGGCTATGTTGAGTTTGCTGTCTATGCTCGGACAACCTCAGTCAGACCCACAGGGTGGATGACTATTGGCCGCACCCTGATTACGCAACCTAAGGCAACCATCCAGGTAGTCGAACACATTAAGGACTCAGAATCAAAACTTCGAGATCATATCCATAGCTCATCCAAAAAGGATTCAGAGCCTTCAACCCTCTCAGGTCCCCCTCCCACATGGCTCAATTTGCTACACCAAACTTTTTGATTATTAAACTCCACCCCTCTTTCTGTGCCTACTTCTCAGTGCTTTCTCTGTGCTTCACTTAGTCGTCCACTTCTAGCAGCAGTCCCATTAGCGGCAGGAAATATTCCAGCAAAACCCTACAATTTCTCTAAAAAGGACAACCCCTACATGTGACACGTATCCCACTGTGGGAAAGTTATTCCACCAATACATTATTTCCTTTCATCTGTTTCCACCTGCCAATAATGAATCCTTTACCCATTTGTTCCTTGAGCTACAGCACTCCATAGAGCCCTGTGTTTATGCAACCTGGACATTTCCTCTGGTGTAATGGTTCTTTAAGTACCTCAACCATCAATGTCTCTGGCGCCTGTTTCTTGGTTACTGTAGTTCCTCAGCTATCTTTGTATACTCCCACCGAATTCTGACAGTTGGCCCTACCTTCCCGCACCCGTAGGGTAGTCTTTCTGCCGGTTCTGGTAGGCCTCATTTTAACAACCTCAGTGACGGGTCTCAGACTCTCTGGTGGAGCTATAGGTCATGCTCTATGGGATCCAATGACCTTCAACAAAAACTGCAGGAAACACTCAATACCATGGCTGAGTCTCTGGGTTCCTTGCAGCGGCAGGTTACTTCATTGGCACAAGTGGCTTTACAGAACCAAAGGGCAATTGATCTTCTCACTGCAGAAAAAGGGGTTACATGCCTATTCCTCAGAGAGGAATTTTGCTATTATGTTAATGAATCTGGGCTAATAAAAAAAAATGTTGTTAAATTGCAGGAATTATCGACCCAATTGCTCAAACCTACCTCCTCCAATCCCATAACGGGGTTCTTCCAATCCTATCTTGCCATGTACTTACTACATATCTTGGGTCCCCTTATTTGGATGCTCCTTTTTTGTGCTCTCTTGCCCTGCATAATGAAGTGCCTTCAAACCCAACTGCATAAAATTCCTAATCAAACTTTCAACCAGCTTTTGCTTAGTCACTACCAGCCTCTGATGACCGATGAATCCCCAACATCTCCAAGAGAACAGTTCACTCAGTGATGAAGCTCACTACCAGGCACGATGGAATGCAACGGGTATTAGACAGCAGGAGACAACGAGCTCGGAGAACCTCTTAATCTGCCATCCTGGATTCATAGTCTTTACCACCTTCTAAGCTTTCTCATGGCCCTTGGCCTCTTCTATGTCAGTCCCCCCACATGGAACTTCTGCCGAAAATTGACATTTGCTTTAATTTTTATCTTCATTCTGTTTTTATTCGCTCTGATCTTCTTCAGGTGCTGGCGACACCATGTCCAGGCAACGCTTCCAGTATTTCCTTGAGTCTCTGTTACAGGACCAGTGGCTGATACCAACAATCTCTTCCATCCAGGACTGGTTCCATGCCATCGACATCTTTGGCTTCAGGGAACATTCATTGACTTCACCCCTATGAAAATAGCTGTCTATAGCCACTGGGTTTTATTTCTGGCTGCCATGATATCCCCATACCTGCCCCCTGAGCATTCCTCCACTTCTCTTTCTAGGCCCCACACCAGCCCCACACAGCAGGAAGCAGCCAGATCTGACAAACGACGCCCCACTTCCTAAGAAAACAAAAAGGGTGGAATGTTGGGAAAAGAATAAATGGCAGCCATACCGCAGAGAAAAACCCCAACATGGCGCCTAAGGACTTCTTCTTCCTACCTTCTTCATTTCTGCAGTGGTGCAAAAAGTTCCCGCCCTTGTGAACTCTCCCGCCAGCGCCAATTTCAAATCTCGCTTGTGGGGAACCTTAGCCCCAATTAGAACTAATTCCTGGGCTCTGGAGCTGATATTTGAAAGAACTTGTCAATAAACGGGTTGCTGCCATTTATCTAAGCCATACCATCTCCCCCTTAGTTCTATATAAGCACACAGCTTTTAGCAATAAAATTGGAATTCTCCCGGTGAAGTGTCATTGCGTGGGGAATTATTTCACTCATGTTCAGCAACAGGATATCCAAAGGTTCTCCAGTGCCACCTGGTAATGGGAATTTCAGAAATTTGATAGTATTTATTTAGCCATTTTTGAAGGATGAAGTTGGAGTCACTGTGCGTTTCAATTAATGCAGGAACCATTATGTGGTGAGGAAGCTCATTTAAATGAAATCTCTGGAGAAATCTCACAGGCAAGGCTTCCCAAAAAGTGGCCAAAAGGTCACATGAAGCCAGGATCATTGAGGTCTACAATATGAGTTCCATTTGTGTTTAGACTCTCAATTATGGCTGCCAAGACTTTCAAAATAAAATCATGTGATATCCTGGCTGAGATTCTCACTGCACTGTGGAAAGACACCCTGGCCCTCGATCTCAGTTTTCAAGGGCGCATCTCATGCGTGGCCTCCTAAAATCCCAACACATTTCATGGCAATACTTCTTTGAGGTAAATTCCAGAACTCAGTCTCTAAGAGGAATCATGCCAGAATTCAAGCCCAGGTGGATCCAGTTATCTCTTCCAACCGCCAAACAAATGACCACAATTAAAACCAAACACTCCCACATGGCCCTCATCTTCTTCCATATAGACACTTATCATAACCTCTGGCTGGAGTTTTTCATGAGGGGTGCAGCCTAAGACAGTGTCAAAAATAAGCTCCCTTGCCCCTCATTTGCCTAAAGTCAAGGTGGCCTGGACACCCATCCGGTGAACCAGGAGTGATCAGATAGGCCAGCTGTTAATACTGCTCTGCATCTCCAATTTGAGGACTACTGACTGTCAGTTATAGATTCTTTATATGATTTGGAGCCATGAGAAAACCCAAAAACCTATGGGTTAGCCTCTGCAGGGCTGTGCATAACTCATTTGAACCAAAGGATCCGTATTTTCACTTGATGGTGGTCAGGAACCTTACAAATGAATGCGAGAGACTTCATTCACAATAATTGCTCTTTTGGCCATTTTGGTTTTGGATGCACACATGGGATCTCTCTTTACATCCATCAGGTGCTGAGAATCTAAGCCACAACCTCACACAGGGCCAAGAGGCTGATTCAGACACATACCTTTCCAAAGCAATTAAGCAAAGAGCCACAGGTGATGCCCATTTATTTCCATTTGAAAACTGTTTTCTTCAGGCTTCACAAAGGGGTGGCCTGAGGCAAAGACCTTCCTGACATTCAGGGAAACAGAACAATTGATAAGCAAAAGGCCGAAAGCATGGTTTCTCCACTGAGACTTTCTTGGTCACACTGATATCTGAGTTTTCTGAGATGCTCGCCATTCCCTTCAGCTATCCAGGACATGGCAATGTCACAGAGCTTGGAGGTGGTACATATTTTGGACACAAAACCATGAGACTATTCTGGAGAGTGGTGAGAATTCTGGAAGAAACAGGAACTTAGGAAGGTAGCAGGTGTTGCCCATGGATAAGGCAAGCTGCAGTCCATTCATAAATTGGGCAGGATGAATGCCGGGAATCTTTCTACTATACAGGACATATCAATTGTTGCATTCTATTTTCTAATGTCTACAACCACGGACACAGTGGGATACACAGAAATAGAAACACTTGCCTTGTCCAACGACTTACTAGAAGAAGACCACTCCAAATCAAACAAACCATCTTTCCTACCTATTATCAGATCATGAGACAAAACCACAAAATCACACCCACCCCACAAAGACACCTCCTTCCCCCATGTAACTCTGTGACTATCCGGAGTTTCCTCTGAGTGGTGGGCCATACTATGTTCCCCCAAAATGGCCTGTCCTATCTCAGATCTGGTCTCCTTGGCCAACTCTGTGAAGTTGTCAGGAGCCTGCGGTGAACCACTACCTACTTTCTCAGGAAAGGCCCCTATTCAGAGCTCTCCTGGTATTTGGCCATCCTCACATATGTAGGTACCAAGAAAGACTGACACTCTCCTTGGTAAATTCAAACAAGTGAGCCTACTGGGTCTGGGACTGGACTGGCTCCGGGTGCCTGGCTTCCTGGATCCCAAGTTAAGAGAGTTCCATCACCAAGGAAGTGAGGTAGATCACTTCTTCAGGAACTGAATGAGGTCATTGCCTTGACAACCACTTTGTCCTAACAGTTGCTTTCAAGAGTCCCATGAGATGGAGGCTGCCCCTACTTCCTGTGACACTTTCACAAGTTAGAATGGTATATAAACCATGGGCACCCGGGAACAGCTCTCCACCTAGGACTGTTTTGGCCCATCTTCTCTACATTAAGAAGAGAGAGGCTGATTCATACACATCCATTCATGCTGACAAGGTTGTTTGCCATTGAAGATGACTTTTCTCTCTCAGGTCTTTCGTAGCTGCCTACATCTTCTCAAGGGATCATTTCTGCACGGACCTTTGATGTTCTCAACAGGTGGAACATGCCCTACATTCCTGTATTTTAAGAGCAACCCTGTCCCTGCTGTTCTGTAAAGTTCGATTGAGAGAACAGTGTATGGTTTGGGTTAGTAACATGTTCAATTTGGGGTTAGGAATCCTTCTGCATGACGAATAATGGTATTGGGAAACTATGATACTTACAAGAATATATAGGTGAAATATAAGTATAAAAACAGAAATCTAGGGAAGATATGAAGTCCAGAAGGGCATTGGGCCCTTAATTGGCACACTTAGCTTTGAATTATTTTCTGCAAAAATGTCTCAGATAAATCTATATACAATGGCATAGGAGCTTGTACCTTGGATGATTGAATGTCGAATAGAACACCCACTCAAAAAGGGATTGTCGGTAGGATTAGAAAGATAGTCAGTAGGTTTACAAAGAAGAGTGAGAATAGGATTTAGACCAAAAGTTCTTAAGCAATAGGGTTTCAGGTAGACAGTGAATGTAAATGTCAGCACAAGTGAAGAGTCAGTCACAATGATGAACAGGGAAAAATATGTAGGAAAATAGATATAAATAGAGACATTACTAAATCAGGCAAAGTATAAAGTGAGTGATAGGATTAGACATTTTCAACAGGCTTGAGGTTGAATATATAATCTTAGAAAGAAACAAAAATGTAGTCACCAATAAGATTGACATTTGAGAGCATTAGGCCACCTGGACATGGAAGGTTTTAGTAATCCATGCTCACTTTCCATTTAGGCTCTGGTACAACCTTAAGGGTGACCTTTGATTTTTTTGTCCAGAATATTACTGTGATAAAATGTATATATAGATCAGGTGACATGAGTAATTCTTCCACCATTTTTTGAGGAATATTTTGAAAACGTATAAATTAGTATTGAGGGTAAAAATAGGTGTACCCTGTGTCTATGAATATAGAGATAATGCATGAATAGACCATACAGTTAATAAATAATATAACTGGTTCCACTTTAAATAATGTATTGAATTGATATCTGAAAATACATAAGAAATCATATATTGATATATAATCATTCATAACAACTAGTTATACGTCTAATTGTAATCCTAGGGTTATGGTTTATCATGAAGAGTGAGTGAGTTTTGCTTCAAAAGTGATTATGGAAATCAAAAATAATGTGTTTGGAAAGAAGTCTCATGAAAAGACCAGTTTGAAACATGGCGGAACACGTGTTTTCTGAAGCAGAAAGTGATTGAAAGTGAAATAAATGCCTATAAATTTGTGAACTTGTGGATGAAATATATATTCAATAATGTGCATAAACTGAAGAAATAGTAATGTACTAGTTTTCAATAAAAATGAACTTCAAAATACTTATCATGTCCCATAGGAATCTACTTGCATTGATGTGAAAATGGATCAGTTACTGTAGAAATATTAGGATTTATATGCACCATTCACTGAAGTTAGTTTTCAATACTAGGAAAAAAATACGTATATCAGGTGAATGAATATTTCTGAGAATAATCTTGTGAAAAGTTGATTATAAATCCACATACATAATCATGAATGAATTTAGGGAGTGTATAATAAGACACATATATTAAATATTTTGAAATATCTGGAGAGAATATATATATATATATATATATATATATATATATATATATATATATCCACACACAGATTTTAAAAATTAGCAATATATATGCCAATCGAATTACACCGTGAAATATGAATCATCCACAGATCCAAAAATATTCATTTTACTGGATATGGATTTATGTATAACTTTTTTCAACTAGGAAGCTCACCCATAGGTTGAATTTTCAGGTCAAACAGCGTTTAAGAGGAGTGATCTCTTCTCACACTTTGTATCTGCCAAGTCATGTAACTCACAAGAATGTACGTGTGATACCAGGTAGGATTCTATATGTGCATATAAAAATACATGTGCTCAATAGAATACAGAGAAAGGGAGACAGGAATTCACATATTTGTTAACTTTAAAAGCACATGGAAAACTATTTCAACAAAAAATTGACTAGATTTATAACTCCTACCCTATATAATGCAAAAGGCAAGTCCAAGTATACAACATGCCTCCTCTGAACTGCTTGTATTTCTATTCTGTTTCCGTAATTTTTCTCCATTATATTAGGATTAGTATTCAGAATCTAGCAGGGCATGTGTTAGTGTCAGGATTCAGTATTTCAAATGTAAAATAGAAAAATGAATCCAATGTGTATGCAAATATGTGCTAAACAAAATCTTCCCACACTCATCCAGAACAATTCCTTGACATTTTTTTCGCCCAAAGTAAGACACAATTAGAGGAGAAGAGTAATAAAATCTGTGAATAATATGCTCAGGAGTTTACAACCTTGGAAGTGGTAGAGGAGTTTCCCTAGTATGGGACAGGGTAAACACTCCATAAACATGGAGCTCTGCTGGCCTAAATACTTCTTGAGAAACTGCCTCTGAGTTTGGGCACTTGAAATATATGTTGTTGTCAGGAGCTTTAGCTTCTTTTTAGTGAGACTATCAAAGCTGTGTCTGCATCTATGTGACCTGGAGGACATGGTTTCTTATTTTCCAATGAACATGAGGCAGCAGTGCTGAATTCTCTCTTTGTAAGTAAACTGTGGCCACTGGGGGCTAAGGGTATTCCCATGTGGACTGGGAAGCCATTTGGTCATCCTCCACTTTTCGTGGTGTTTCTTGCTGCTGCACTGGGACTTTGGCATTTGCTTCATGAAATAAAAGAAGTTCAACTGGGACACAGTTCTGGAGGCAATTCTTTCATGTGTGGTTGGTCAGGGTCTGCAGGAGAATGCACCAACCAGGCTTCTATCCCACATAGCTTGGCCCCATGTCCATAGTAACCTGATTCTAAACATTGCCCGGAAACATCTCCATATAACCAGAAGCCTTTACATGGAAGGGTTTGCTGGCTGCACCATGTAAGTCACAAGCCATTTGGGATCCAATGGCAGATCCACATGGCCCCACCACAAATTTTTTATCACACACCTGCCTACCACTGCTCTAGGCCCACTACTCAGCAGGTTCCAACATACTGGCATCTCTGTTCTACACCATTTTCATGAAACCCACTCAATCAAGGCACTGTCTTGCATATTTACGATCAGCAACAGGACATCCAAAGTTTCTCCAGTGCCACCTGGTCATGGGAATTTCAAAAATTTCATGGTATTTATCTAGGCATTTTTCAAGGATGACGTTGCAGGCACTGTGGGTTTCAATTCATTCAGGAACCTTTAAATGGTGAGGAAGCTCATTTCAATGAATGCTCTGTAGAACTCTCACAGGCAAGGCTTCCCAAAGAGTGGCCAAAATGTCACATGAAGCCAGGCCTATTGAGGTCTACAATGTGACGTCCATGGGTGTTGTGACTCTCAACAATGGCTGGCAAGTCTTTCAGAATTAAATCATGTGATCTTCTGGCTGAGATACCCAGGGCTCTGTGGAAAGCCACCCTGGGCCTAGATCTCAGTTTTCAAGGGTGATTCTCATGGGTGGACTCCTAAAATCCCAACAAAATTCATGGCAATACTTCTCTGAATTCAGTCTCTAAGGGGAATCACACCAGAGTTCAAGCCCAGGTGGTCCCAGTCATGTCTTCCAACCGGACACAAATGACCAAAATTAAAACCAAAACCCTCCCATATGGCCCTCATCTTCTTCCATATAGACACTAATCACAACCTCTGGCTGAAGGTTTCCATGAGTGGCGGAGTCCAAGAGAGTGTCCAAAATAACTCCCTTGCCCCTCATTGGCGTAAATTCAGGGTGGTCTGGACACCCTTCATGTGAAACAGGAGTGATCAAATATGCTAGACGTTAATACTTCTATGCTTCTCCAATTTGTGGAAAACTGAGTGTCAGGTATATATTTTTATGTGATTTGCAGTCATGAGAAAACACAAGCTACTCTGCAGGTCTTTGAAGAACCAATTTGACCCAAAGGATCCCTATTCTCACTTGATGGAGTTCAAGAACTTTAAAGAGGAAGGCGACAGACTTCATCCACAAGGACTGCTTTTTGGCCATTTTGGTTTTGGATGCACACATGGGATCTTTCTTTACATCCACCACGTGCTGAGTATCTAAGCCACAACCTCACACAGGGCCAAGAGGCTGATTCAGACACATCCCTTTTCAAAGCAATTAAGCAAAGAGCCACAGGTGATCCATATTCATTTCCATTTGAAAACTGTTTTCTTCAGGCTTCACAAAGGGGTGGCATGAGGCAAAGACCTTCCTGACATTCAGGGCAACAGAACATTAGGTTAGCAAACGGCCCAAAGCAGTGTTTCTCCACTGAGACTTTCCTGGTCACACTGATATCTGAATTTTCTGAGACGCTCGCCATTCCCTTCAGCTATCCAGTACATGGCCATGTCACAGAGCTTGGAGGTGGTACATAACTTGGTCACAAAATCATGAGCCTATTCTGGAGAGTGGCCAGAATTCAGGAAGAAAACAGGAACTTAGGAAGATAGCAGGTGTTACCCATCCATAAGGCAAGCCGCATTCCTTTCATACATTGGGCAGAAAGAATTCTGGTAAGCTTTCTACTAGCCTGGACACATCCTTTGATGCATTCTCTTTTCTAATGTCTACAACCATGGACACAGTGGGATACACAGACATAAAAACACTCGCCTTGTCAAATCACTTGTTAGAAATCGTCCACTCCAAACCAAACAAACTGCCTTTCCTACCTATTCTCAGAACATGAGACAAAATCACAAACACACACTCACACCCACAAATTCACCTCCTTTCCCAAAGTAGGTCTCTGACTATCGGGTGTGACCTCTGACTGGTGGGCCGTACTATGTTCCCATCAAATGGCCTGTTCTGTCTCAGATCTGGTTTCCTTGGCCAACTCTGTGAAGTTGTCAGGAGACAACGGTGAGCCACTTCCTGCTTACTCAGGAAAGGCCACTCTTCAGAGCTTTCCTGGCATTTGGCCATCCTCACATCAGTAGATACCAAGAAAGACTGACTCTGTCTTTGGTAAATCAAAAGAAGTGAGACCACTGGGACTGGGCCTGGGACTAGATTTGTGTGCCTGGATGCCTGGATCCCACGTTCAGAGAGTTCCATCACCAAGAATGTGAGGTGAGGTCACTTCCTTCAGGAACTGAATGAGGTCAATGCCTTGGCAAGCACGTTGTCCTAACATTTGCTTCCAAAGGTCCCATGAAATGGAGGCTGTCCCTAATTCCTTTGACACTTTCACAAGTTAGAATGGTATATCAAACATTGGTAACCGGGAACAGCTCTCCACAGAGGCCTCGTTTGGTCCTTCTTCTCTACATAAAGAAGAGAGAGGCTGATTCAGACACATCCCTTCATGCTGACCAGGTTGTTTGCAATGAAAGATGACTTTTGCTCTCTCAGTTCCTTCATAGGTGCCTACAACTTCTCTAGGGATCATTTGCGCATAGACCTTTGAGTTTCTCAGCAGTTGGAAGATCCCCTAAATTCCTGTATTTTAAGACCAACTCTGTCCTTGCTCTTCTCTAAAGTTAGATTGAGGGGACAGTGTATGGTTACGGTTAATAACAGGTTTGATTTGGAATAGAAATCATTCTGCTGGATGAATAATGGTATTGGGAACCTGCGATATTTTCAAAAATATATAGGTAAAATATATGAATCTGAAAACAAAAATCTAGGTAAGATTTGAAGCCCAGAAGGGCATTGGGCCCTTGATTGGGTATTAAGCATAGGACCTTATAACTTGGATGATTGATTTTCAAAGAGAACTTCCAGTCAAAATGGATAGTCAGTAGTATTAGGAAGATAGTCGGTATGTTTATAAAGGAGAGTGAGTATAGGATTTGGACCAAAAGTTCTTTAGCTATAGGGTTTCGGGTATTGAGTGAATGTAAATGTCAGCACATGTGAAGAATTAATCACAATGATGAACTGGGGAAAATATGTAGGAATGCAGATATCAATAGAGACTTTAGGAAATCTGGCAAAGTATAGTTGGTAGTGAAATGTTAATAAAATAGATTCTTGTCACTTTCTGTTTTTCTGTATGCTTAATAAAACACTGTTGAAATCTTGAGAAGTGATTTCTAATCTTTTTCCCAGAATGTGCTGTCCCCAACTGCCAAACTTCAGAATGTACTCCCTCACCCAGTTGCACGCAAACTGCTCACCCGCCCAGGCCCATCAGTAAACTTTCCTCCCTGCCCTCTTCAAGGAAAGTATATAAGCTCTGCTTAAGCTGTTCTCAGGGTTCTCTGCTCTATTCAAATGAGCTCTGAGCCCCAGCATGCTGGACCCCCAATAAACCCTTTGTTTTTGCATGAGAGAGTCTCTTGGTGGTCTCTTCCCCCAATGCTCTTCCGATATTTATATATGGAGGTTCCACCGAAATCCAGCAGTGGTGAACGAGAGACCCCAATGGGCTACTCTCAGGGTAAGTAAGGCACCACTTTCTGGTTTCAGGTTTCAGGTTAGGGCTTGGCAAAATGGCTGCCGATGAAGTGTGTGAGCTCTCTTTGATGGTGGCTGGCAGACGTGTCACAGAGCCACAAGCCAAGTCCCTGGGGGACGCCACAGAGGACTCGGGAATCGAGGAATAATAGTCTCCTCGACTCAGTGATACTTTGTTTCAGATTCGGTATTGCCAGCCCATCGGGTTTTGCCACCTGCTCAGTCTTGGTCTCAGTGTTGGACGTCCATTGCCTGTCTTTATTGTTTTCTCTTGTCTGTGTCTGTGTCGTTGCTTTTACTGTTTGTGTATCTTTCATTATGGGACAGATCACTTCAATGCCTCTGTCCCTGACCCTTGATCTATGGACCAAAGTCCGCTTAAGGGCTCAGAATGTTTCTTTTTCAGTAAAACGCTGGACCTGGCAGACTCTTTGTGCCACAGAATGGCCCACCTTTGGATTCGGATGGCCCCTAGAAGGATCTTTCTACTTCCCACTAATTTAAAAAGACAGAGATATTGTCTTACAGCCAGGGCCACATAGCCATACTGATAAACAGGAATATACCTTAACTTGGCAGGACCTCTGCAAATCTCCTCCTCCGTGGGTGAAGCCTTTCCTTGCTGTGTCCCCGTTCCTACTACTTCCCCCACGATCTCTCAACCCCTCTGCTCCTCCTCCTCCTCCACCCTCTGTTCTCCCTGAGTCACAAGATTTGACTCTACTGGACTCTCGTTCCCCTCCTTATCTTCTACCCTTGTCCCACAACCCCCAACACCCTCTAAGTGATTCTCCAGCTGCTGACTCAGCCTCTCCGCAATTGGAGGAAGCTAAGCCAGCCCAGGGCCCTCCAGATAACACCCCTGCGTCACACACAGCCCCTCCTCCCCTGGAGGAAGCTGGAGTGCTAAAGGAACTCGCTGGTGGCAAATGATTGAAAACCCTGGAACTCCCGTGTTGCTTCCCTCCATCCCTAAGGACCAATGATTGACGATGGCCATAGGGAAAAAATGCAAGCCTACCAGTATTGGCCTTCTCCTCTTCAGACCTATATAAATGGAAAAATAACAATCCTCCTTTTACCGAGGACCCAACCTGGCTCTCAGGTCTGGTGAAGTCATTGATGTTTTCACACCAACCTACTTGAGATGACTGCCAACAACTCCTAGGGACTCTCTTCATGACAGAGGAACAAAAGAGAATCCTCCTGGATGCTAGAAAAAAGTATCCTCGGACCAAATGCGTGACCGACAAAACTTCCCAATATATTCAAAGCCGGCTTTCTCTTGAAACGACCCAACTGGGACCCCAACACCTTTGAAGGTAGGGAGCATCTGTCCACTTATCGCCGGGCTCTAATAGTGGGTATCTTAGTGGCCGCTAGGTGACCAACTAATTTGGCCAAGGTAAGAGAGATTATTTAAGGGACTGATGAATCTCCCTCTATGTTCCTAGAGATAATTATGTAGGTATATAAGAGACATACTCCTTTCGATCCTCAGGCAGAGGATCAAAAGGCATCTGTCACAATGGCCTTTATTGGGAAAGCTGCCCTGGATATTAAAAGAAAGTTACAATGCTTAGATGGATTACAAGATATGACTTTGAGGGATTTAGTCAGAGAACCCGAGAAGGTATACTTTAAGAAAGAAACTGAGGAAGAGAAGGGAGCTGAGTGAGGATAAAAGAAACAAAAGACAGACTAAGGCATTGACTAAGGTCCTGGACACAACAACAAATAGGCCAGAAACTAAGAAACAGAGAGACAGGAAGGGATACCTGGGCACACACTAGAGGCCACCCCTGGCCTCAGATCAATGTGCCTACTCTAAAGAAAAAGGACACTGGGCCAAAGAGTGCCCTAGAAAGAGACAGCCATGCCAGCCAGATATTCTGACTCTGGAGTAATACTAAGAAAGTCCGGGCTCAGATCCTCTCCCTGACCTCAAGGTAACTTTTGAAGTGGAGGGGAACACAATAAACTTTGAAGTAGATGCAGGGGGAATATACTCAGCCCGTAAGGCCCATTGGGCCCTCTACCGAATAAAAGGTCTCTAATTCAAGAGTCTAACAGAAGTAAATATCGGGCTTTGACAACTACGAGGACCATGGACCAGGGAAAAGGAAAAATCCATCACTCCTTCCTAGTAATCCCTGGCCACATTGATAGGCAGAGTTCTGCTCACCAAGCTCTGGGCCAAAATAACTTTTAACCCTGAAGGCCCCCAAGTGGAATTTTTTAATGCTTCAGTAACTACTCCTATAATCATGGCTCTAACTATGTCAGTAGCAAATGTTCATCAACTCACTCACCTTTGTTCAAAGAAACTGCATTCATTCGTGAAGGATCAAGAACACAGTTTTCCACTAACCTACTCACAGCAAAAGGAAATAACTGAATGGGTAACAAAAGCCTGTAAGGTCCATTAATTGGTTAAAGCTTACACTTCCAAGCTTCCTGCAGGAAAGCACCTATGAGGAACCAGACGAGGACATTTCTGGGAAGTGGACTTTACTGAAATTAAGCCAGTAAGGTATGGACTTAAATAACTCCTAGTCTTTGAACATACATTTTCAGGATGTATTGAAGCCTTCCCCACACACACACAAAAAAAAGAAATAAAAAAGAAGAAAAAAGAAACATTGCAAATGGTTGTAAAGAAGATCCTGGAAGATATTTATTCTCCCCTTGACGACCAGTAGTCTTAACCCTCATCAGCCACTTAAGCTGCGATGGCTGATCACAAATCCTACTGGACACGAAGTATGGCCTATCTTGAATACAGCCAGCTTACGAACCTGGTGGCCATCTCTCCACCCAGTCATTTGTCAGCTGGCTATAGGTCTTTCCTATTGGGATATCCCTGATTAACAGGATCCCACTAAAATTCCATTAAATCCTTTCCGTACCATAGATAATGGAAACAAACATTATAGATGTAGGGACACGTGAGCCAGATGCAGGTTGGCTAGCCTAGATTACTATGTTTGCCCGGCAGACTATCAAAGCCACAAACAGTCACGGCTGTGGGGGGGGAGAGCAGACTTCTATTGTAAGTCATGGGGATGTGAGCATACAGGGACTGTCAGATGGAACCAAAACTCCTCATCAAATTCTGTACACAGCATTGGCCATATTACGAATTAGATAACCAAAACCGATGGCCCCCAGAGGGGTCTCTAGATCCTCAAATTCTGTGTGACCTTTTTAACTTCTGCAAGTGCTCAAAAGGGTAAAAGGAGATTCCGCTATGTGGAGGCCTTCTCTCTCCTTTGCTCACATCCTGAACTATGCTTCTCCAATAGATGCTCACCCTCAGCCTTGTGCTCTAGACTCTCTGCTGTCACTCCCACCTCAGCAACTTGATTTCTCCCCTCCAATATCTAGATCAAAAACCCAAATCTCGACTGGTTCTCAGACCATTGCTCCCTTGCTGAGGTTGCAGGTACTGAGGTACCACTCCATTCACTCACTCCTCTCCTCTCCTGTCAGTGCCCGCACCGGGTCCCACCCAGTCCTCTTACCACCTAATGCAAAGCTCAAACCCGCTGAGAAGAATCCTCAGACCCTAATACAAGATGTAATGAAAATGGCCTTTAATGTTGCTTTGTCATCACTAAAAACAGGTTACTAAGAATTTAAAGTCCCTCACAGGCTTTTTGGAATCTCACTCCCGTCTCCCCCTCTGTTCTATCTGTTCTACTGCTCAAGTTTTTGTTGCTATTAAGATCCCAAAGCCCTCTCCCAATATTCTTTTACATCTCTCCTTCCTCATTCTCAGATCCACAGAGCTGCTCTTATCCCTGCCTTCCAAATTGTCCCCCTCTGTACCAGGCCCACAGAAAAGTCTTAACTGACCTTCTCCAGAAGTCTTCACCATGGCTGATTTAGGACTTTCAGCAAAAGAGTCCCTATAAAAGAGTTCACTGTAGATAAACTTCCTATTTTTGTGTTGCCCTGGTCTCCTTGGCAACTGGCTAAAAAATTCAGCACTCCTGATCTAGACACACCCTTACTAGTTTTTCACAAAATATTTGGAAAAAAGTCCTCTGGCCTTGAGCTGGGGCTTCCCAGAGATGGCTACATTTCTAAGATAAAGAAGTTACAAACTGGGCTGTATGGAAACAGCTGGAAGGGGGAAAAAAAGAAAGGGAAGACACCCCCACCCAGGTTTCCTTGAAAAGTTAACTTGCCCAAACTGAGGAAAAAAGAGAAACAAAAACTGCTTTTTGTGAACTTCTGCAGACTGTGAACTTCTGAGCCCCTTCCCTTACGTGTTGGGTACAAAATTCTGAAACTACGTAACTTGGGTTTCAGGGGATTAATTGATTACAACAGAAGCAATGCCCTCTGAATCTGGTTGAAACCAAAAAAGACTGTTTCCGTGTCTTTGGTGCTATCTTAGGTGCCTTGCCTTGTCCATCCCTACAACAGTATAATTCTATATACTTAAACATTGTTTATGTTTTCATGAAATGGTCAACAGATGTGATTAATTGTGAAATGGTGCAGATGTTTCCCAGAGTGCTCTATCATGACGCAGGTTCATCTGAAGATCAAAGAGGGGGACATACAACCCGGTTCCGCTGGGAACATATGTCCCTCACCTTAGCCATTCTATTACGAATAGGAGTTGCTGCAGGGTTGGGCACAAGAACCACTGCTCTGGTCCATGGGACACAACAAGTGACCCAATTAGAAGCAGCAATAGATCAAAACTTAAAGATTTTAGAAACCTCCATCACAGCTTTGCAGGAATCTTTAACCTCTCTCTCTGAAGTTGTTTTACAGAACAGTCGAGGGTTGGACCTCCTTTTCATGACAGAGGGGGGCCTTTGTGCTTCTTTGAGGGAAGAATGTTGTTTTTATGTCGACAATACTGGAATTGTAAAAAAATCTATGAGTAAATTAAAAAGATGCCTTGAAGAGCAACAACGAGAGAGAGAGGCACAAAAAGGGTAGTTTGAGTCTTTTTTTACACAGTCCCCCTGGTTAATTACGTTTTTATCAACCCTGGCCGGTCCAATAATAATCCTCATAGTATTACTAACTATAAAACCCTGTTTCCTCAACCATGTAATTTCTTTTCTCCAAGCTCAAATTGGACAAATTAAAATTATGGTAATACCCCACTAGCAGACATAGAATGTGACACCCCACAAAGATCACTTTTATGATTAAAAGTAGCCAGAAAAAGAAGTGGGGAATGAAAGGTTAATAAAATATGTACTTGTCACTTCCTGTTTTTCTGTACACTTAACGAAACACTGTTGAAATCTTGAGAACTCTTTGCTAATCTTGTTGCCAGAATGTGCTGTCCCCAATTGCCAAACTGCAGAATCTACTCCCTCACCAGGTTGAATAGAAACCTGAACTGTACTTGGATCATTGAATGTAGAAGAGAACATCCATTCAAAAAGTTATAGTCAGTTGGATTAGAAAGATAGTCAGTAAGTTTAGGAAGAAAAGTGAGTATAGGATTTGGAACAAAAGTTCTTTAGCAATAGGGTTTTGGTTAGAGAGTCAATGTAAACGTCAACACAAGTGAAGAGTCAGTCACAATGATGCACAGGGCAAAATATGTAGGAAAGCAGATATCAATAGAGACATTAAGAAATCAGGAAAAGAATAAAGTGAGTGATGGGATTAGATATTTTCAACAGAGTTGAGGATGAATATATGAGCATAGGATAAAACAAATATGAAGTCAACAATAGGATTGACATTTGATAGCATTAGCGTAGCCCAAGACAGTGTCCAAAATAAGCTCTGTTGCCCCTCATTTGCCTAAATGCCCAGTGGCCTGTACACCCTTCCTGTGTACCAGGAGTGATCAAATAGGCCTGCCCTTAATACTGCTCTGCTTCTCCAATTTGAGTCCTACTGAGTGTCGGGTACAGATTCTTTATGTGAATTGGAAAGATGAGAAAACTCAAGCACCTATTGGATAGCCTCTGAATAGATTTGAAGAACTCATTTGACCCAAAAGATCCCTATTCTCACTTGATGGAATTCAGGAACCTTACAGAGGAAGGCAAAATACTTCATCAACAATGACTGCTCTTTTTGCCATTTTGGATTTTATGCACCCATGGGATCTTTCTTTAGATCCATCAGGTACTGAGAATCTAAGTCAAAGAATCACACTGGGCCAAGAGGCTGATTCACACACATCTCTTTCCAAATCAATTAAGGAAAGAGCCAAAGGTAAAGCATATTCATTTCCATTTGAAAAATCTTTCCTTCAGGATTCACAAAGGGTTGGCCTGAGACAAAGACCTTCCTGACTCTCAGGGCAACAGAACAATAGGTAAGCAAATGGCCCAAAGCAGGGATTCTCCACTGAGACTTTACTGGTCACACTGATATCTGAGTTTTCTGAGATGCTCGCCATTCCATTCAGCTATCCAGTACATGGCCATGTCACAGAGCTTGGAGGTAGTACATATGTTGGACACAAAACCATGAGCCTATTCTGGAGATTGGCCATAATTCAGGAAGAAAACAGCAACTTAGGAAGGTAGCAGGTATCGCCCATCAATAAGGCAAGCCGCATTCAATTCATAAATTGTGCTGGATGAATGCTGGGAAGCTTTCTATGAGACAGGACACATCCATTGATGCATTCTCTTTTCTAATGTCTACAAGCACGGACACAGTGGGATACACAGACATAGAAACACTTGCATTGTCAAACGACTTACTAGAAACAGTTCACTCCAAACCAAACAAACCGCCTTTTCTAACTATTCTCAGAACATGAGACAAAACCACAAACCCACACCCGCAATGGCACCTCCTTCCCCCAAATAGGTCTGTGACTCTCCGGAGTGTGCTCTGACTGATGGGCCATACTATGATCCTCCGAAATGGCCTGACCTGTCTCAGATCTGGTCTTCTTGGCCAACAATGTGAAGTTGTTAGAAGCCAGGAGTGAGCCACTATCTGCTTTCTCAGGAAGAGCCCCTCTTCCGAGCTTTCCTGACATTTGGCCATCCTCACATCAGTAGGTATCAAGAAAGACTAACGCTGTCCTTTGTAAATCCAAAAAAGTGAGACCACTGGGACTAGAACTGAGACTGGCTCTGGGTGCCTGGCTTTCTGTATCCCAAGTTCAGAGAGTTCCATCACCATGGAAGTGAGATGAGATCACGTCCTTCAGGAACTGAATGAGATCACTGCCTTGGCAACCACTTTGTCATAACAATTGCTTCCAACGGTCCCATGAGATGAGGGCTGCCCCTACTTCCTGTGACACTTTCACAAGTTAGAATGGTATATCACCCGTAGGCAAAATGGAACAGCTCTCCACACAGGCCGGGTTTGGTCCATCTTCTCTACATTAAGAAGAGATAGGCTCATTCTGACTCAACCCTTAATCCTGACCAGGTTGTTTGCCATGGAAGATGATTTTTGCTCTCTCAGGTCTTACATAGCTGCCTACATCTTCTCCAGAGATCATTTCTGCATGGAGCTTTGAGGTTCTCAACAGATGGAAGATCCACTGCATTCCTGTATTGTAAGACCAACACTGTCCCTGCTCTTTTGTAAACATAGATGTGAATTGGAGTCATGAGAAAACCCATGAACCTATGGGATAGCCTCTGCAGAACTTTAAAGAATTCACTTGACCCAAATGATCCCTATTCTCACTTAATGGAGGTCAGGAACCTTACAGAGGAAGGGGAGAGACTCTATCCACCATGACAGTTCTTTTGTCCATTTTGGTTTTGGATGCACACATGGGATTTTTCTTTAGACCCATCATGTGCTGTGAATCTAAGCCACAGCCTCACATAGGGCCAAGAGGCTGATTCAGACACATCCATTTCCAAAGCAATTAACCGAAGAGGCACAGGTAATGACCATTCAATTCCATTTGAAAACTATTTTCTTCAGGCTTCACAAAGTGTGGCCTGAGGCAAAGACCTTCCTGACATTCAGGGCAACAGAATAGGTAAGCAAAAGGCCCAAAGCAGGGTTTCTCCACTGAGACTTTCTTGGGCATACTAATATCTGAGTTTTCTGAGATACTCACCATTCCCATCAGCTATCCAGTACATGGCCATGTCACAGAGATTGAGGTGGTACACATCTTGGACACAAAATCATGAGCGTATTCTGGAGAGTGTCCAGAATTCAGGAAGAAAACAGGAATTTAGAAAGATACCAGGAGTTGCCCATCCATACGGCAAGCTGCAGTCCATTCATAAATTGCTCAGGATGAATGCTTTGAAGCTTTCTCGTAGACAGGACACATCCACTGATGCATTCTCTTTTCTACTGTCTACAATCACGGACACAGTATGATATATAGACACAGAAACACTCACGTTGTCAAAGGACTTACTAGAAACAGTCCACTCCAAAACAAACAAACCAGCTTTCCTAACTATTCTCAGAACATGAGACAAAACCACAAACTCACACTCACACCCAAAAAGGCACCTCTTTCCCCCAAGTAGGTCTGTGTCTATCCGGAGTGTCCTCTGACTTGTGGGCCATACTATGTTCCCCAAAAGTGGCGTGTCCTGTCTCCGATCTGGTCTCTTTAGCAAACTCTGTGAAGTTGTCAGGAGCCCGTGGTGAGAAACTACCTGCTTTCTCTGGAAAGGCCAGTCTTCATAGTTTCCAGGCATTTGGCTGTCCTCACATCAGTAGGTACCAAGAAAGAGTGACTCTGTCTTGTTAAATCCAAACAAGTGAGCCCACTGGGACATGGAGTGGGTTTGACTCTGTGTGCCTGGTTTCCTGGATCCCAAGATCACAGACTTTCATCACCAATAATGTAAGGTGAGGTCACTTCCTTCAAGAACTGAATGAAGTCACTGCCTTGGAAACCACTTTGTTTTAACAGTTTCTTCCAAGGTTCCCAAAAGATGGAGTCTGCCTCTACTTGCTGTGACTCATTCATAAGTTAGGATGGTATATCAACCATAGGCACCGGGGAACACCTCTACACACAGCCATGGTTTGGTCCATCTTCTCTACATTAGGAAGAGAGAGGCTAATTCAGACACATCCCTTCAACCTGTCCAGGTTGTTTGCCATGGAAGATGACTTTTGCTCTCTCAGATCCTTCATACCTGCCTACACCGACTCAAGGGATTATTTCTGCAGGGACTTTTGAGGTTCTCAGCTGGTGGATGATACCCTACCTTCCTAGATTTTAAGACCAACTCTGTCCCTGCTCTTCTGTAAAGTGAGATTGAGGGAACAGTGTATGGTTAGTGTTAATAGCATGTTCGATTTGGGTTAGGAGTCATTCTGCTGGATGAATTATGGTATTGGGAACCTGTGATATTTATAAGAATATAAATGTGAAATATATGTATGAGATCAGAGATCTAGGAAAGATTTGAAGCCCAGAAAGGCATTGGGCCCTTGATTGGTATACTTAGATTGAATTATGTTCTGCACTGAGGTCTCAGATAAATCGATATACAATGGCATAGGACCCTATACCTCGGATGATTGAAAGTAGAAGAGAACATCCAGTCAAAAAGGGATAGTCTGTAGGATTAGGAAGATAGTCAGTAGGTTTAGGAAGAAGAGTGAGTCTCGGAGTTGGACCAAAAGTTCTTTAGCAATTGGTTTCCAGTTAGAGGGTGAATGTAAATATCAGCACATGTGAAGAGACAGTCACAATGATGAACTGGGAAAAATATGTAGGAAAGCAGATATCAATAGGGGCATTAGGAAATCAGGAAAAGTATAAAGTGAGTGATAGGATTAGATATTTTCAACAGGCTTGAGGTTAAATATATAATCTTAGGAAGAAACAAATATGTAGTAACCAATAGGATTGACATTTAAGGGCAGTAGGCACCCTGGACATAGATGCTTTTAGTAATCCATGGTCACTTTCTATTTAGGCTTTGGTACAATCATATGTGTGACCTTTGCATTTTGTGTCCAGAATACTACTGTGGTAAAATGTATATGTAGATCAGGTGACATAAGTATTTCTTCCACCATAAAGGGGAGTAATATTCTGGAAACTTATAAATTAGTACTGGGGATACAAATAGGTGTACCTTGTGTTGATGATTATTGAGATGATGCAGGAATAGACCATATTGTGAATAAAGTATGTAACTGGATCCAACATTAAATAATGGATTGAGTTTGCATCTGAAAATATATTGGAAATCTTATATTGATATATATACCATCATTCCAACGAGTTATATATGCAATGGTATTATTAGGGTTAAGGTTTATCGTGAAGAGTGAGTTTTGCTTCAAAAATGATTATGGAATCGAAAATAATGTGTTTAGAAAGAAGTCTAGTGAAAAGACCAGTAAAGAAACATGGAGGAATACATGTGTTCTGAAGTAGTAAGTAATTGAAAGTGAACCAAATGCCAAAAAAATTTGTGAAGTTGTGGATGAAAAAATACATCCTATGATGTCCATAAACTGAAGAAATAGTAATGTACCAGTGTTGAGTAAAAATGAACTTCAAATTACACATCATGTCCCATAGCAATCTACTTGCATTTATGTTAAACTGGGTCAGTTACTGTAGAAATATTAGGATTTTTAAGCACCATCCACTGAACTTAGTTTTCAGTAGTAGGAAACCAAAATATATTTCAGGTGTATGAATATTACTGAGAATAATCTTGTGAAAATTTGAATTTAAATGAACATAAATGAATATGAATGAATTTAGGGAGTGTATAATAAGACACATATTTTTCTTATTTTTTTAAAATCCGTAGAATATACACACACACACACGCCCACACACACACACACACATGCACACACACACACACACATTAATATTTAGCAATATATATGCCAATCGATATTCATCAAAATATAATTCATTCACAAATCCAAAAATATTCATTTTACTGAACATGGATTTATGTATAGTGTTTTTCACTAGGAAGCTCACCCATAGGTGGAATTTTCAGTTCCATCATTATTTAGGGAGATTCATCTCTTCTCACAATTTTTATATTCCAAAGTCAGTGATCTTACAAGAATGTACGTGTGATACCAGGTAGGATATTGTATATGCATAAAAAAATTACATGTGCTGAATAGGATACAGAGAAAGGGAGACAGGAATTTACATATGTGATAACTTTAAAAAATCATGGAGAAATATTAAAATGAAAAGTTTACTAAATTTAAAACACATACTCTTGATAAAGAGGAAGACAAATACAAATATACACCATGCTTCCTATAAAAGGACTGTACTTCTATTCATTTAGGTTTTTTTTTCTCCATGATATTAGGATTAGTAGTCAGAGTCTAGTAGGGTATGGGTTAGTGTCAGGGATTCAGTATTTCAAATGGAAAATAGGAAAATGGATCTAATGTGTATGCAAACATGTGATACACAAAAATCTTCCCTCTCTTATCCAGAACAATACCTTGACATAACCATCGCTAAAAGTAAGACACAATTAGAGGAGAGGAGTTAGAAAACCTGTGAATACATATGTGGAATGAAAAATGCTCAGGAGTTCACAACACTGGAGGTGGTAAAACAGTTTACAAAAGTATGGGAGAGGGTAAACACTCCAGAAACATGGAGCTGTGCTGACCTAAAGACTTATTGAGAAACTTCCTCTGAGGTTAGGCACAAGAAATATATGTATGGCAATATGTAAATCAATGGTTCTGCAACTGATGTGATTCTGCAATCTGTATATGGAGTAAAAATGGGAGCTCATATCCCACTTGAATCAAAGTGTGAAATTTGATATATCAAGAAGTATGTACTGTTTTGAACAACCTACAATAAAAATTAATTAAAAAAAGAAAAAGAAATATATGTAATTGTCAGGAGATTTAGCTTCGTTTGTAGTGACACCAAAAATCTGGGTCTGCATCTATGTGACCTGGAGGACATGGTTCTTTATTTTGTAATGAACATGAGGCAGCAGGTCTGAAATCTCCCTTTGTAGGTAAACTGTTGCTACTGGGAGCTAAGTGTCTTCCCGTGTGGTCTGTGAAGCCATTTGGTCATCCTCCACTTTTCAGGGTGTTTCTTACTGCTGCACTGGGAATTTGGTATTTGCTTCATGAAATACAATATGTTAAACTGGGACACAATGCTGGAGGGAGTTCTGTCATGTGTGGTTGGTCAGGGTCGGAAAGAGAATGTACGAACCAGGCTTCTATCCCACATAGCTTTCCCCTTGACTATAGCAACCTGATTCTGAACATTGCCCTGAAACCTCTACATATAACAAGATGCCTTTACATATAAAGGTCTGCTGCCTGCACCATGTCAGTCGCAAGATTTGGAAGCCAATGGAAGATCCAGGTGGTCCTACCAAAAATATTTATTTACACACCTATAGTCCACTGCTCTACGCCCACTACCCAGCAGGCTCCAACTTACTGGCATCTCTGTTCTACACCATTTTCACGAAACTCAGTCAATCAAGGCACTGTTTGTTATACTCATGATCAGCAACAGGATATCTTAAGGTTATCCAGTGCCACCTGGTCATGGGGATTTCAAAAATTTCATGGTATTAATCTAGTCATTTTTCAAGGATGAAGTTGGAGGCACTGTGGGTTTCATTTAATTCAGGAACCATTAAATGGTGAGGAAGCTCATTTCAATGAAAGCTCTGGAGAACACTCACAGGCAAGCCTTCCCAAAGAGTGGCCAAAAGGACACATGAATCCAGGCCCATTGAGGTATACAATGTGAGGTCCATGTGTGTTTGGACTCTCAACTATGGCTACCAAGTCTTTAAGAATTAAATCATGTGATATCCTGGCTCAGAATCCCTGAGCTCTGTAAAAAGCCATCCTGGGCCTAGATCTCAGTTTCCAAAAGCGATTCTCATGCGTGGTCTCCTAAAATCCCAACACTATTCATGGCAATACTTCTCTGAGGTCAGTTACAGAACTCAGTCTCTAAGGAGAATCACACCAGAGTTCAAGCCCTGGTGGACCCAGTCATCTCTTCCAACTACCACACAAATTACCACAATTAAAACAAGAACCCTCCCATAAGGCCCTCATCTTCTTTCATATAGACACTCATCATAATCTGGCTGGAGGTTTCCATGAGGGGTGAAGACCAAGACAGTGTCCCAAATAAGCTCCTTTGCCCCTCATTTGCCTAAAGTCAAGGTGGCCTGGACACCCATCCTGTGAACCAAAAGTGATCAAATAGGCCTGCCGTTAATAACTCTCCAATTTGAGGACTACTGTCTGTGGGGTTTAGATTCTTTATGTGAATTTTAGTCATGAGAAAACCCAAGCACAATGGGCTAGCCTCTGCAGGTTTTGTAGAACTCTTTTGACCCAAAGGATCCCATTCTCACTTGATGGAAGTCAGGAACCTTACAGAGGAAGTCGAGAGACTTCATCCCAATAATTGCTCTTTTGGCGAATTTTCTTTTGGATGCACACATGGTAACTTTCTTTAGATCCATCAGGTGCTGAGAATCTAAGCCACAGCCACACACAGGGTCAAGGGCCTGATTCAGACACATCCCTTTCCAAAGCAATTAAGGAAAGTGCCACAGGTATGCCCATTCATTTCCATTTGAAAACTGTTTTCTTCAGGCTTCACAAAGGGGTGGCCTGAGGCAAAGACGTTCCTGACATTCAGGGCAACAGAACAATAGGTAAGCAAAAGGCCGAAAGCAGGGTTTCTCCTCTGAGACTTTTCTGGTCACACTGATATCTGAGTTTTCTGAGATGCTCGCCATCCCCTACAGCTATCCAGTACATGGCCATGTCACAGAGCTTGGAGGTGGTACATATCTTGGACACAGAACCATGGGCCTAATCTTGAGATTGGCAGGAATTCAGGACGAAAATAGAAACTTAGGAAGGTAGCAGGTGTTGCTCATCGATAAGGCAAGCTACAGTCCATTCATAAACGGGGCAATATGAATGCTGAGAAGCTTTCTACTAGACACGACACATCCATTGATGGATTCTCTTTTCTAATGTCTACAACCACGGAAACAGTGGAATACACAGACATAGAAACACTCGCCCTGTGAAAAGACTTACTAGAAACAGTCCACTTCAAATGAAACAAACCGACTGTCCTACCTATTCTCAGAAAATGAGACAAAACCACAAACCCACAACCACACCCACAAAGGCACCTCCTTCCCCTAAGTAGGTCTGTGACTATCCAGAGTGTCCTCTGACTTGTGGGCCATAATATGTTCCCCCAAAATGGCCTTTCCTGTCTCAGATCTTGTCTCCTTGGCCAACTCTGTGAACTTCTTAGGAGCCAACGGTGAGCTACTACCTGCTTTCTCATGAAAAGCCCTGCATCCGAGCTTTCCTGGCATTTGGCCTTCCTCACATCTGTAGGTACCAAAAAATACTGACCCTGTCCTTGGTAAATCCAAACAAGTGAGACCACTGGGACTGGGACTGGGACTGGCTCTGTGTGCCTGGCTTCCTGGATCCCACGTTCAGAGAGTTCCATCACCAAGAAAGTGAGGTGAGGTCACTTCCTTCCTGAACTGAATGAGGGCACTGTCTTGGCAGCCACTTTGTCCTAACTGTTGCTTCCAAGGGTCCCAAGAGATTGAGGCTGCCCCTACTTCCTGTGACATTTTCACAAGTTAGAATGGTATATCAACCAAAGGCACCCAGGAATAGATCTCCACACAGGCCTGGTTTGGTCCATGATCTCTACATTAAAAAAAAATCTGATTCAGACACAACCTTTTATCCTGACCGGGTTGTTTGCCATGGAAGATGACTTTTGGTCTCTCAGGTCCTTTATTGCTTCCTACATCTTCTCCAGGGATCATTTCTGCATGGACCTTTGAGGTTCTCAGCAGGTGGAAGTTTTTCTACATTTCTGTATTGTAATATCAACTCCTTCCCTGCTTTTCTGTAAAGTTAGATTGAGGGAACAGTGTCCGGTTATGGTTAAAAACATGCTCGATTTGGGTTAGAAATCATTTTCCTGGATGAATGATCGTATTGGGAACTTGCTATGTGTAGAAGAATATATAGGTGAAATATATGTATGAAAAAAGAAATTTAAGTCTGATTTGAAGCCCAGAAGGGCATTGGGCCCTTGATAGTGATACGTGGTGTTGAATTACGTTCTGCAGAGTTGTCTCAGATAAATCGATATACAATGGCATAGCACCTTGTATGTTGCATGAATTAATGTAGAAGGAACATCAAGTCAAAAAGGCATAGTCGGTAGTGAAAGGTTAATAAAATTAATAAAATAGGTACTTGTCACTTCCTGTTTTTCTGTATGCTTAACAAAACACTGTTGAAATCTTGAGAAATGTTTGCTAATCTTGTTCTAGAATGTACTGTTCCCAACAGCCGAACTGCAGAATGTACTCCCTCACTCGGTGTCATGCAAACCGCCCACTCGCCCTTACCCATCACTGAACTTCCCTCTCTTCCCTCTCCAAGGAAAGTATATAAGCTCTGCTTAAGCTGTTCTCAGAGGTCTCTGCTCTATTTAATTTAGCTCTGAGCTCCAGCATGCTGGACCACAAATAAACCCTTTGCTGTTGCATGAGACAGTCTCTTGGTAGTATCTTCCTCTGACACTCGCCTGACCTTTACATATTGAGGTTCCACTGAGTTCCAGCAGTGGCGGATGAGAGACCCCAACGGGCTCCTCTCGGAGCAAGTAAGGCGCCTCTTTCTGGTTTCAGGTTTCTTGTTAGGGCTTGGCAAAATTGCTGGCGATGAAGAGCCTGGGCTCTCTCCGACAGTGGCTGAGAGACATGTCACAGAGACAAAGGGCACCTCTCTGGAGGACACCGCAGAGAACTCGGGAAATCAAGGAACAATAGTCTTCTCGACTCAGTGATATTTTCTTTTAGATTCGTTATTGCCATACCATTGGGTTTTGCCGGCTACTCATTCCTGGTCTCAGTGTTGGACGTTCATTGCCTGTCTTTATGGTCTTGTCTTATCTGTGTCGTGTGTCCTTGCTTTTACTGTTTGTGGAACTTTCATTATGGAACAGAGCACGTCAATGCCTCTGTCCCTGACCCTTGATCACTGGACCAAAGTCCGCTTAAGGGCTCAGAATCTTTCTTTTTTTAGTAAAACGCTGGACCTGGCAGAATCTCTGTGCCTCAGAATGGCCCATCTTTGGAGTCGTATGGCCCCTAGATGGATCTTTCTACTTCCCACTAATTTAAAAAGTCAGAGGTATTGTCTTTCAGCCAGTGCCACAGAGCCATCCAGATCAACAGCCATATATCTTAACTTGGCAGGACCTCTGCAAATCTCCTCCTCCATGGGTGAAGCCTTTCCTTGCCCCTACCTCTGCTCCTACTCCTTCCCCCATGATCTCTCAAACCCTCTCAACCTCCTCCTCCTCCACCCTCTGTTCTCCCTGAGTCACAGATTTGACTCTACTGGACTCTTCTCCCCCTCCTTATCCCCTGCCCTCGTCCCCTAACACACAACACACTCTAAGTGATTCCGCTGCTGCTGACTAAGCCTCCCTACCATTGGAGGAAGCTAAGCCGGTAATAGGATCTGACAATGGACCGATGTTCATGACCCAGGTAAGTCAGGGGTTAGCCAGGAACCTGGGGATTAATTGGAAGTTAAATTGTGCTTATAGACCACAGAGTTCAAGACAAGTAGAAAGAATGAATAGAACCATTAAAGAGACCTTAACGAAATTAAGCTTAGAGACCAGCATAAGATTGGACTATGCTCCAGCCTTATGCAATGTTTCATGCAAGAAAAAATCCCTTTGTTTCTTTGAGTAACCTTACCACATGTGAAATTCTTTATGGTGGCCCTCCTCCAGTAGGGGACCTAAGCCCAACTGTAAGACCTAAAGATCCTTTCCACACCCCCTTGCTTGACAGACTTAAAGATCTTGAAAGAACTCAGTAATACCTGTGAAAACAGCTGGCCACTGCCTACCCAGCTGGGAACCAGGGGATTCCACATCCATATCAAGTAAGAGATTTCATCTATGTAAGATGATATCAGGTGTCATCCCTGGTACCCCGCTGAAAAGGACCATACCAGGTGCTATTATAACACCTACAGTGGTAAACGTAAACAGAATCACTTCCAGGATCCATGCCTCTCATCTCAAGCCTGCTCCCTGTACAGAATCTTTCTGGAAACTGAAAAAGACTGGTAACAGTTTCAAATTGTGTATTGGCAATGTGAATAAGGTTATATACTCTCCCCTTGGCTACAAGTAGTCCTAACCCTCATCAGCCCATTAAGCCGTGATGGCTGATCACAAATCCTACTGGAAAAGAAGTATGGTCTATCTCGCATACAGCCCCCTTAGGGACCTGGTGGCCATCTCTCCACCCAGACATTTGTTAGCTGGCTATAGGTATTTCCTATTGTGATATCCCTGATGAAGAGGATCCCACTAAAATACCATTAAATCCCTTCTGTACCATAGATAATGGAAACAAACATTATGGATGTAGGGACACGCGAGCCAGATGCAGATTGGCTAGTCTAGATTACTAAGTTTGCCTGGCAGACTATCAAAGCCACAAAGAGTAATGGCTGTGTGGGGGAAAAGCCGACTTTTTCTGTATGTCATGGAAATGTGTGCATACAGGGGCTGCCTGATGAAACCCCAATTCTTCATCAAATTCAGTACACAGCATTGGCCACATTACCAACTAGACAACCAAAAACTATGGCACCCAGATGGGTCTCTAGATCCTCAAATTTTGCGTGACCTTTTTAACTTCTGCAAGTGCTCAAAAGAGTGAAAGGAAATTCCCCTATGTGGAAGCCTTTTCCCTCCCTCACTCACATCCTGAACTATGCTTCTCCAATAGATCATTATCCTCAGCCTTCTGCTCCAGACCCTCTGATGTCACTCCCATCTCAGCAACTTGATTTCTCCCCTCCAATAACTAGATCAGAAACCCAAAGCTCCACCAGTTCTCAGACCATCGGCCCCTTGCTGAGGTAGCAGGTACATAGGTACCGCTCCACCGACTCATTCCTCTCATCTCCTGTCAGTGCCCTCACCGGGTCCCACCAGGTCCTCTTACCAGCTAACCCAATGCTCAAACGAGCTGAGGAGAGCCCTGAGACCCTTATCCAAGATGTAATATAATTGGCCTTTAAAGTTGCTTTGTCATCACTGAAAACAGGTTACTAAAATTTAAAGTCCCTCACAGGATTTTGGGATCCTCACTCCCGTCTTTCACTCTGCTCTACCTGATCTACTGCTCAAGTTTGCTGCTAGAAAATTCCCAATACCCTTTCGCATTATTCTTTTACATCTCTCTTTTCCCTCATTCTCAGATCCTTGGAGGTGCTCTCAGCCCCACCTTCCCCGTCTTTCCCCCTCTGTACCAGGCCCACAGAAAAGTCTTAAATGACCTTCTTCAGAAGTCTTCACCATGGCTGAGTTTTGAACTTTCAGCAAAACAGTCCCAATAAAGACTTTAATGTAGATAAACTTTCTCTTTCGTATTGCCCTGTTCTACTTGGCCACTGGCTAAAAATCTCAGTACTTCTAAGCTAGACAACCCCTAACTAGTTTTTCACAAAATATGTGAACAAGTCCTCTGGCCTTCAGCTGGGGCTTCACAGAGATGGCTACATTTCTAAGATAAAGAAATTACCAACCGGGCTCCATGGTAACAGCTGGCAGGGGGAAAATAAGAAATGGAAGAAAAAGCTCTCCTCCTCCCAGGTGTCCTTGAAAAGTTAACTTGCCCAGAACAGAAGGAAAAACAGAAACAAATACTGCTTTTTTAAACTTCTGAAGACTGTGAACTTCTGAGCCCCATCCCTTATATGTTGGGTACAAAATTCTGAAACTACCTAAACTTGAGTTTCAGGGGATTAATTGATTACAATAGAAGCAATGCCCTCTGAATCCGGTTTCAACCAAATAGGACTGTTTCCCTCTCTTGAGTGCTATCTTAGGTGCCTTGCTTTGTCAGTGCCTACAACAGCATAATTCTATATACTTAAACATCGTTTATGTTTTCATGAAATGATCAAGATATGTGATAAATTGTGTAATGGTGCAGATGTTTCCCAGAGTGCTCTATCATGACGCAGGTTCATTTGAAGATCAAATGGGGGGGGGCATACAACCGGTTCCACTGGGAACATATATCCCTCACTTTAGCCATCCTATTAGGAATAGGAGTTGCTGCACGGGTGGGCAGAGGAACCAGTGGCATTGTCCATGGGACACAAAAGATGACCCAATTAGAAGCAGCAATAGAGCAAAAGTAAGATATTAGAAACCTCCTTCAGGGCTTTGCATGAAACTTTAACCTCTCTCTCTGAAGTTGTTTTACAGAACAGTTGAGGGTTGGACCTCCTCTTCATTAGAGAAGGGGGCCTTTGTGCTGCATTGAGGGAAGAATGTTGTTTTTATGCTGACTATACTGGAGTCGTAATAAAATCTATGAGTAAATTTAAAAGACACCTTGAAGAGCATCAACAAGTGAGAGAGGGCCCAAAAGGGTGGCTTGAGTCTTGGTTCACACAGTCCCCCCGGTTAACTACGTTTTTATCAACCCTGGCCGGTCCAATAATAATCCTCATATTATTGCTAACTATAAAACCCTGTTTGCTCAACCGTGTAATGTCTTTTCTCCAGGCTCAAATTGGAGGAGTTAAACTTATGGTAATACCCCACTAGCAGACATTGAATGTGACACCCTCCAATGATCATTTTTATGATTAAAATTAGCCAGAAGAAGAAGTGGGGAATGAAATATTAATAAAATAGGTACTTGTCACATCTTGTTTTTCTGTATGCTTAACAGAACACTGTTGAAATCTTGAGAAATGTTTGCAAAACTTGTTCCCAGAATGTTCTATCCCCAGCTGCCAAATTGCAGAATGTACTCCCTCTCCCAGTTGCATGCAAACCGCCCACTCGCCCTGACACATCAATACAATTCCCTCCCTTCTCTCTCCAGGGAAAGTATATAAGCTCTACTTCAGCTATTCTCAGGGCTATCTGCACTATTCAGGTGAGCTCTGAACCCCAGCATTCTGGACACCCAATAAACCCTTTGATGTTGCATGAGATAGCCTGTTGGTAGTCTCCTCCTCTGAAGCTCGCACCACGTTTACTTGGATGATTGAATGTAGAAGAGAACATCCAGTCAAAAAGGGATAGTCTGTAGCATTAGGAAGATAGTCAGTAAGTTTAGGAAGAAGGGTGAGTATAAGATTTGGAACAAAAGTTTCTTAGCAATAGGATTTCGATTAGAGAGTGAATGTAAATGTCAGCACAAGTGAAGAGTCAGTCACAATGATGAAGTGGGGAAAATATGTAGGAAAGCATATATCAATAGAGACATTACAAAATCAGGCAGAGTATAAAGTGTGTGATAGGATTAGACATTTTGAACAGGGTTGAGTTTAAATATATAATCTTAGGAAGAAACAAATATGTAGTCACAAATAGGATTGACATTTGAGAGCATTGGGCAAATTTCAGGTGGATGAATATTTTGAGAATAATCTTGTGAATAGTTGATTATAAATCCACATACATGAACATGAATGAATTTAGGGAGTGAATATAAGACACATATATTTCATATTTTGAAAAATCTGGAGAGTGTATATATATATATATATATATATATATATATATATATATATATACATATATATATATATATATATACATATATATACATATACATAAAACACACACACAGACAAAAAAGTAGCAATATATATGTCAATCAAAATTCATTATAAAATATATACCATCCACAGATCTAAAAATATTCATTTTACTGAACATGGATTTATGTATAATGCTGTTCAACTAGCAAGCTCACCCATAGGTTGAATATTCAGTTCCAACAGGGTTTAGTAGGAGTGATCTCTTCTAACAATTTGTATCTGCCAAGTCAGCCACCTCACAAGAATGTACGTGTGGTACCAGATAGGAATCTATATGTGCATATAAGAATACAGAGAAAGGGAGACAGGAATTCACATATTTGTTAACCTTAAAAATACTAGGACAACTATTTCAACAAACAATTGACTAGATTTATAACTCCAACTCTGTATCATGCAAAAGGCAAGTCCATCTATACACCATGCCTACTCTGTACTGCTTGTATTTCTATTCTTTATGGGTTATTTTTCTCCATCATATTAGGATTAGTAGTCAGAGTCTGGTAGGGTATGGGTTAGAGTCAGGTATTCAGTATTTTGAATTGAAAATAGGACACTGAATCCAATGTGTATGCAAATATATGCTACGGAAAAATCTTCCCACTCTCCTCCAGAACAATGCCTTGACATTACCTTCGCCCCAAGTAAGACACAATTAGAGGAGAAGAGTTAGAAAATCTGTGAATACATATCTAGAATGGAAAATGCTCCAGATTTCACATCTTTGGAGGTGGTAGAGGAGTTTCCAAAAGTAAGAGACAGGGTAAACACTCCACAAACATGGAGCTCTGCTGGCCAAGAGACTTTTTGAGAATCTGCCTCTGAGGTTGGGCACTTGAAATATATGTTGTTGTCAGGAGCTTTAGCTTTATTTGTAGTGAAACCATCAAAGCTGGATCTGCATCTATGTGACCTGGAGGAAATGGTTACTTATTTTAAAATAAAAATGAGGCAGCAGTGATGAATTCTCTTTTTGTAGGTAAACTTTGGCCACTGAGGGCTAAGGGTCTTCCCGTGTGGACTGTGAAACCAATGGTCATCCTCAAATTTTCGTGGTGTTTCTTGCTGCTGCACTGGGAGTTTGGTATTTGCTTCATGAAATACAACGAGTTCAAATGGGACACAGTGCTGAAGGGAGTTCTGTCAGGTGTGGTTGGCAGGGTCTCCAGGAGAATGCACCAACCAGGGTTCTATCTCAAGTAGCTTGCCCCCTTGACAATAGCAACATGATACTGAACATTGCCCTGAAACCTCTCCATATAAAAATATGCCTTTACATATATGGGTGTGATGGTTGCACCATGTCAGTCACAGCCATTTGGAAGCCAATGGAAGATCCACATGGCCCCACCACAGATGTTTTATCACACATTTGCATAACACAGCTCTAGGCCCACTACTTACCAGGCCCCAACTTACTGGCATCTCTGTTCTACACCATTTTCATGAAACCCAGTCAATCAAGGCCCTGTCTGTTATACTCATGATCATCAACAGGACATCAAAGGTCCTCCAGTGCCAGCTGGTCATCGGAATTTCTAAAATTTCATGGTAATTATCTAGCATTTTTTCACAGATGCATTTGGAGGCAATGTTGGTTTCAATTCATTCAGGAACCATTAAATGGTGAGGAAGCTAATTTCAGGGAAATCTCTGGAGCACTCTCACAGGCAAGTCTACCCAAAGAGTGGCCAAAAAGTCACATGAAGCCAGGCCCATTGAGGTCTACAAAGCGAGGTCCAAGTGTGTTTTGAATCTCAATTATGCCTGCCAAGTCTTTCAGAATAAAATCATGTAATATCCTGGCTGTGATTCCCAGTGTTCTGTGGAAAGCCACTCTGGGCCTTGATCCCAGGTTCCCAATGGCAACTCTCATTCCTGGCCTAATAAAATCCCCACACAATTCATGTCAATACTTCTCTGAGGTCAGTTCCAGAACTCAGTCTCTAAGGGGAATCACAGCAGAATTCATGCCCAGGTGGACCCAGTCATCTCTTCCAACTGCCACACAAATGACCACAATTATAACCAAAACACTCCTACATGGCCCTCATCTTCTACCATAAAGATACTCATCATAACATCTGGATGGAGGTTTTCATGAGAGGCACATCCCAAGACAGTGTCCAAAATAAGCTCCCTTGCCCCTCATTTGCCGAATGACAGGGTGGCTTGGACACCCTTCCTGTGAACCAGGAGTGATCAAATAGGCCTGCCCTTAATACTGCTTCGCTTCTCCAATTTGAGCCTCTCTGACTGTGGGGTCTAGATTCTTTTTGTGAATTGGAGTCATGAGAAAAGCCAAGCACCTCTGCAAAGATTTGAAGAGCTCATTTCACCCAAAGGATCCCTATTCTGACATGATGGATTTCAGAAACCTAACAAAGGAAGGCAATATACTTCATGCACATTGATTGAACGTTTTTCCATTTTGGTTTAGATGCACATATGGGATCTTTCTTTACATCCATCAGGTGCTGAGAATCTAAGTCACAGCCTAAAACAGGGCAAAGGGCCTGAATCAGACACATCGTTTTCCAATGAAATTAAGCAAAGAGCCAGAGGTGATGCACATTCATTTCCATTTGAAAACTGTTTTCTTCAGGCTTAACAAAGGGGTTGCATGAGACATAGACCTTTCTGATATTCAGGGCAACAGAACAATAGGTAAGCAAAAGGCCCAAAGCAGGGTATCTCCACTGAGACTTTCCTGGTCACACTGATATCTGAGTTTTCTGAGATGCGGGCCATTCCATTCAGGTATCCAGTACATGGCCATGTCAAAGACCTTGGATTTGGTACGTATCTTGGACACATAACCATGAGCCTATTCTAGAGAGTGGCCAGAATTCAGGAAGAAAACAGGGACTTAGGAAGGTATTAGGTGTTGCCCGTGCATAAGGCAAGCCACACTCCATTCATAAATTGGGCAGGATGAATGCTGGGAAGCTTTATACTAGACATGACACATCCATTGCTGCATTCTCTTTTCTCATGTCTACTACCACAGGCACAGTGGGATACACAGACATGGAAACACTCACCTCGTCAAACGACTTACCAGAAACAGTTCACTCCAAAACAAACAAACCGCCATTCCTACCTATTTTCAGAACATGAGACAAACCACAAACCCACACCCACTCCCAAAAAGGCACCTCCTTCCCCAAGTAGCTGTGTGACTAACCAGAGTGTCCTCTGACTGGTGGCCATACTCTGTTCTTCTGAAATGGCCTGTCCTCTCTCAGATCTGTTTTCCTTGGCGAACTCTGTAAAGTTGTAAGGAAAAAATGGAGAGCTACTACCTGCTTTCTCAGGAAAGTTCCCTCTTCAGAGCTCTCCAGGCATTTGGTAATCCTCACTTCAGTAGGAACCAAGAATGACTGACTTTATCCTTGCTAAATCCAAACAAGTGAGCCCACTGGGACTGGGACTGAAACTGCCTCTGGGTGCCTGGCTCCTTGGATACAAAGTTCAGAGAGTTCCATCACCAAGGAAATGAGGTATGTCACATTCTTTGGAACTGAATGAGGTCACTGCCTTGGCAAAGGTATATCTTATGATGTGCAAAAACTGAAGAAATAATAATGTACCAGTGTCAAATACAAATGAATGACAAATTACATATCATGTCCCATAGGATTCTACTTGCATTGATGTTAGACTGCGTCAGTTACTGTAGAATAATTAGGATTTGTATGCACCATTCACTGAAGTTAGTTTTCAGTACTAGGAAACAAATATGTATTTCAGGTGGATGAATATTTCTGATTATAATCTTGTGAAAAGTGGATTATAAATCCACATACATGAACATGAATGAATTTAGAGAGTGTATATTAGACACATATATTTCATATTTTGAAAAATTTGGAGAGTATATCTATATCTATATCTACATCTATACACACACACACACACACACACACACACACACACACACACACACAACACTCACAGACATTAAAAAGTACCAATATAAATGCCAATCGAAATTCATCAGTAAATATATATCATCCACAAATGCAAAAATATTTATTTTACTGAACATGAGTTAATGTATAATGTTGTTCTACTAGGACGCTCTCCTATAGGTTGAATTTTCATTTCCAACAGCATTAAGGAGGAGTGAACACTTCTCATAATTTGTATCTGCCAAGACAGCCACCTCACAAAAATGTACGTGTGATACCTGGTAGGATTCTATATATGCATATAAATATACATGTGTGAATAGGCTACAGAAAAGGGAAACAAAAATTCACATATTTGTTAAGTTTAAAAACACATGGAGAATATTTCAATTAAAATTTGACTAGATTTATAACTCCTACCTTATATAATGCATATGTCAAGTCCAACTATACAACATGTCTCCTCTGAAGTGCTTGTATTTCCATTGTGTTGGGTTAATTTTCTCCATTATATTAGGATGAATAGTCTGAGACTACTAGGTATGGGTTAGTGTCAGGGATACAGTATTTCGAATGGAAAATTGGAAAATGAATCCAATGTGTATGTAAATATATGCTGCACAAATATCCTCCCGCTCTCATCCAGAACAATGCCTTGACATTACCTTCACCCCAAGTAAGACACAATTAGAGGAGAAGAGTTACAAAATCAGTGAATACATATCTGGAATGGAAAATGCTCAGGAGTTCACAACCTTGGAGGTGGTAGAGGAGTTTCCAAAACTAAGGGACAGGGTAAACACTCCACAAACATGGAGCTCTGCTGGCCTAAAAACTTTTTGAGAAACTGCCTCTGAGCTTCCACACTTGAAATATATGTTGTTTTCAGGAGATTTGGATTCCTCTGTAGTGAGACCATCAAAGCTGGGTCTGCATCTATGTGACCTGGAGGACATGGTTTCTTATTTTCCAATGAACAAGATGAAGCAGTGCTGAATCCTCTCTTTGTAGGTAAACTGAGGCCACTGGGGACTAAGTGTCTCCCCGTGTGGACTGTGATGCCATTTGGTCCTCCTCCAATTTGTGGTGTTTTTGCTGCTGCACTGTGAGTTTGGTATTTGTTTCATGAAATACTAGGAGCTAAACTGGGACACAGTGCTGGAGGAGGTTCTGTCACGTGTGTTGGGTCAGGGTCTGCAAGAGAATGCACCAACTAGGGTCCTATCTCTCACAGCTTGCCCCATTGCCCCTTGTCCATATCAACCTGATTCTTAATTTTCCTCTGAAAACTCTCCATATAAAAAGATGCCTTTACATATAAGGGTCTGCTAGCTGCACCTTGTAAGTTACAAGCCATTTGGAATTCAATGGTAGATCCACATGGCCCTACCACGGATGTTTTATCAAACACCTCCCCACCACTGCTCTAGACCCACTACTCAGCAGGCTCCAACTTACTGGCATCTCTGTTCTACACCATTTTCATGAAACTCAGTAAATCAAGGCACTGTCTGGTATACTCATGATGAGCAACAGGACATCCAATATTTCTCCAGTGCCACCTGGTCATAGGAATTTCAAAAATTTCATGGTATTTATCTAGCCATTTTTCAAGCATGAAGTTGGAGGCACTGTGGGTTTCAGTTCATTCAGCAAACATTAAATGGTGAGGAAGCTCATTTCAATGAAATCTCTGGAGCACTCTCACAGGCACGGCTTCCCAAAGAGTGGACAAAAGGTCACATTAGGCCAGGCCCATTGAGGTCTACAATGTGAGGTCCATGTGTGTTTTGACTCTCAACTATGGCTGCCATTTCTTTAAGAATGAAATCATGTGATATCCTTGCTGAGATTCCCAGGCCTCTGTGGAAATCCACCCGGGGCCTAGGTCTCAGTTTCGAAGAGTGACTTTCATGCGTGGCCTCTTAAAATCCCAACAAAATTCATGGCAATGCTTCTCTGAGTTCAGTTCCAAAACCCAGTCTCTAAGGGGAATCACACCAGAGTTCAAGCCCACGTGGACCCAGTCATTTTTTCCAATGCAACACAAATGACCAAAATTAAAACCAAAACACTCCCACATGGCCTTCATCTTATTCCATATAGTCAATCATGTTAACCTCTGGCTGGAGGTTTCCATGAGGGGCGCAGCCCAAGACACTGTCCAAAATCAGCTCGTTTGCCCCTCATTTGCCTAAAGTCAGGGTAGCCTGGACACCGTTTCTGTGAACCAGGAGTGAACAAATAAGCCTGCCGTTAATACTTCTTTGTTTCTCCAATTTGAGGCCTACTGATTTTAGGTATCGATTCTTTAGGTGATTTAGAGTCATGCAAAACACAAGCACCTCTGCAGGGCTTTGAAGAACTCATTTGACCCAAAGAATCCCTATTGTCATTTGATGGAGTGCAGGAACCTAACAGAGGAAGGCAAGAGACTTCATCCACAATGAATGATATTTTTTGCCATTTTGGTTTTGGAAGCTCACATGGGATCATTCTTAAGATCCATCAGGTGCTGAGAATCTAAGTCACAGCCACACACAGGTCCAAGAGGCTGATAAAGAGCCACAGGTGAGGCGCATTCATTTCCATTTGTAAACTGTTTTCTTCAGGCTTCACAAAGGGGTGGCCTGAGGCAAAGACCTTCCTGACATTCAGTGCAACACAAAAATAAGTAAGCAAAAGGCCCAAAGCAGGGTTTCTGCACTGAAACTTTCCTGGTCACACTGAAATCTGAGTTTTCTGAGATGCTCACCATTCTCTTCAGCTATCCAGTACATGGCCATGTCACAGAGCTTGGAGATGTTACATATTTTGGACACAAATCCATGAGCCTATTCTGGAGAGTGGCCAGAATTCAGGAAGAAAACAACAACTTAGAAAGATAGCAGGTGTTGCACATTGATAAGACAAGCTGCAGTCCATTCATATATTGGGCAGGATGAATTATGGGAAGATTTATACTAGACAGGACACATTCATTAATGCATTCTCTTTTCTAATGTCTACAACAACGGACACAGTGGGATACACAGAAAGAGAAACACTCGCCATGTCAAATGACTTACTAGAAACTGTCCACTCCAAACCAAACAAACCGCCTTTCCAATCTATTCTCAGAACATGAGACAAAACAACAAACCCACACCCACTCCCACAAAGGCACCTCCTTACCCCAAGTACGTCTGTGACTATCCGGAGTGTCCTCTGACTGGTGGGTCATACTATGTTCCCCCGAAATGGCCTGTCTTCTCTCAGATCTTGTTTCCTTGACCAACTCTGTGAAGATGTCAGGAAAAAGTGGTTAGCCACTACCTGTTTTCTCAGGAAACGTCCTTCTTCAGAGCTCTCCTGGCATTTGGCCATCCTCACATCATTAGGTACCAAGAAAACTGACTCTGTCCTTGGTAAATCCAAACAAGTGAGCCCACTGGGACTGGGTCTGGGACTGCCTCTGGGTGCCTGGCTTCTTGGATACCAAGTTCAGAGAGTTCCATCACCAAGGAAATGAGGTATGTCACATTCTTTGGAACTGAATGAGGTCACTGCCTTGGCAACCACTTTGTCCTAACAGTTGCTTCCAAGGGTAACATAAGATGGAGGTTGCCCCTACTTCCTGTGACACTTTCATAAGGTAGAATGTATATCACCATTGGCACCCGGGAACAGCTCTCCACTCAGCCCTGGTTTGGTCCATCTTCTGTACAATAAGAAGAGAGAGAGGCAGATTCAGACACATCCCTTCATCCTGACCAGGTTGTTTGCCATGGAAGATGACTTTTGCTCTCTCAGGTGCTTCATACCTGCCTACAACTTCTCCAGGTACCATTTGTGCATGGGCATTTGAGGTTCTCATCAGGTTGAAGGTCCCCAACTTTCCTGTATTGTAAGAACCACTCTGTCTCTGCTCTTCTGTAAAATGATTGAGGGAACAGTGTATACTTGGGGTTAAAAACAGGTTTGATTTGGATTACGAGTGATTCTGTGTGATGAATAATGGTATTGGGAACCTGCAATATTTACAAGAATATAGAGGTGAAATATAAGTAGGAAAACAGAAATCTAGGTATGATTTGAAGCCCAGAAGGGTTTTGCCCTTGATTGGGATACTTAGCTTTGAATGATGTTCTGCAAAGATGCCTCAGATAATTCCATATACAATGGCATAGGACCTTGTACATTGGATGATTGAATTTAGAAGAGAACATCCAGTCAAAAAGGGATATTCAGTAGGATTAGGAAGATAGTCGGTAGGTTTAGGAAGAAGAGTGAGTATAGAATTTGGACCAAAAGTTCTTTAGCAATAGACTTTCGGTTGTTGAGTGAATGTAAATGTCAGCACATATGAAGAGTCAGTCACTATGTTGAACTGGGGAAAATATGTAGAAAAGCAGATATCAATAGAAACATTACAAAATCAGGCAAAGTATAAAGTGAGTGATAGAATTAGACATTTTCAACAGGGTTGAGTTTGAATATATAAATTAGGAAAAAAACAAATATGTAGTCACCAATAGGATTGACAATTGACAGCATTAGGCAACCTGGACATGGATGTTTTTAGAAATCCATGTTCACTTTCCATTTAGGCTTTGGTACAATCATAAGTGTGACCTTTCCATTTTTTGTCCAGAATATTACTGTGATAATGAGGTGACATGAGTATTTCTTTCACCATTTCTGGGAGCAATATATTGAAGATGTAAAATGAGAATCGGGGGTACAAAGAGGTGTACCCTGTTTCTAGGAATATAGAGAAAAAGCATGAATAGACCATACTGTGAATAAATAATATAACTTTTTTGAACTTTAAATAATGAATTGAACTGATATCTGAAAAATTAAAGGAAATCGTATATTGATATACAATCATTCATTCCAACCAGGTATATATGTAATGGAAATATTTGTGTTTAGGTTTATCATAAAGAGTGTGTGAGTTTTGCTTCAAAATGATTATGGAAATTCAAAATAATGGGTTTGGAAAGAAGTCTCATGAAAAGACCAGTCAAGAATACCCTGACAATACATGTGTTCTGAAGCAAGAAGTGGTTAAAGTTGAAACAAATGCTTATTAATTTGTGAACTTGTGGATGAAATGTATATCCTGTGATGTGCAAAAACTGAAGAAACAATAATGTACCAGTGTCGAATACAAATGAATGACAAATTACATATCATGTTCCATAGGAGTCTACTTGCATTGATGTTAGACTGGGTCAGTTACTGTAGAATAATTAGGATTTGTATGCACCATTCACTGAAGTTAGTTTTCAGTACTAGGAAACAAATATGTATTTCAGGTGGATGAATATTTCTGATTATAATCTTGTGAAAAGTGGATTATAAATCCACATACATGAACATGAATGAATTTAGAGAGTGTATATTAGACACATATATTTCATATTTTGAAAAATTTGCAGAGTATATCTATATCTATATCTGTATACACACACACACACACACACAACACTCACAGACATTAAAAAGTACCAATATAAATGCCAATCGAAATTCATCAGTAAATATGTATCATCCACAAATGCAAAAATATTCATTTTACTGAACATGAGTTAATGTATAATGTTGTTCTACTAGGACGCTCTCCTATAGGTTGAATTTTCATTTCCAACAGCATTTAGGAGGAGTGAACTCTTCTCACAATTTGTATCTGCCAAGACAGCCACCTCACAAAAATGTACGTGTGATACCTGGTAGGATTCTATATATGCATATAAATATACATGTGTGAATAGGCTACAGAAAAGGGAAATAAGAATTCACATATTTGTTAAGCTTAAAAACACATGGAGAATATTTCAAATAAATTTGACTAGATTTATAACTCCTACCTTATATAATGCAAATGTCAAGTCCAACTATACAACATGTCTCCTCTGAAGTACTTGTATTTCTAATGTGTTGGGCTAATTTTCTCCATTATATTAGGAAGAATAGTCTGAGTCTACTAGGTATGGGTTAGTGTCAGGGATTCAGTACTTCGAATGGAAATTTGGAAAATGAATCCAATGTGTATGTAAAAATATGCTGCACAAATATCCTCCCGCTCTCATCCAGAACAATGCCTTGACATTACCTTCACCCCAAGTAAGACACAATTAGAGGAGAAGAGTTACAAAATCAGTGAATACATATCTGGAATGGAAAATGCTCAGGAGTTCACAACCTTGGAGGTGGTAGAGGAGTTTCCAAAACTAAGGGACAGGGTAAACACTCCACAAACATGGAGCTCTGCTGTCCTAAAAACTTTTTGAGAAACTGCCTCTGAGCTTCCACACTTGAAATATATGTAGTTTTCAGGAGATTTGGCTTCCTCTGTAGTGAGACCATCAAAGCTGGGTCTGCATCTATGTGACCTGGAGGACATGGTTTCTTATTTTCCAATGAACAAGATGAAGCAGTGCTGAATCCTCTCTTTGTAGGTAAACTGAGGCCACTGGGGACTAAGTGTCTCCCCGTGTGGACTGTGAAGCCATTTGGTCCTCTTCCACTTTTTGTGGTGTTTTTGCTGCTGCACTGTGAGTTTGGTATTTGTTTCACGAAATACTAGGAGCTAAACTGGGACACAGTGCTGGAGGGAGTTCTGTCACGTGTGGTGGGTCAGGGTCTGCAAGAGAATGCACCAACTAGGCTCCTATCTCTCACAGCTTGCCCCATTGCCCCCTTGTCCATATCAACCTGATTCTTAATTTTCCTCTGAAAACTCTCCATATAACAAGATGCCTTTACATATAAGGGTCTGTTGGCTGCACCATGTCAGTTACAAGCCATTTGGAATCCAATGGTAGATCCACATGGCCCTACCACGGATGTTTTAGCAAACACCTCCCCACCACTGCTCTAGACCCACTACTCAGCAGGCTCCAAATTTCTGGCATCTCTGTTCTACACCATTTTCATGAAACTCAGTAAATCAAGGCACTGTCTGGTATACTCATGATCAGCAACAGGACATCCAATGTTTCTCCAGTGCCACCTGGTCATAGGAATTTCAAAAATTTCATGGTATTTATCTAGCCATTTTTCAACCATGAAGTTGGAGGCACTGTGGGTTTCAGTTCATTCAGCAAACATTAAATGGTGAGGAAGCTCATTTCAATGAAATCTCTGGAGAACTCTCACAGGCACGGCTTCCCAAAGAGTGGACAAAAGGTCACATTAGGCCAGGCCCATTGAGGTCTACAATGTGAGGTCCATGTGTGTTTAGACTCTCAACTATGGCTGCCATTTCTTTAAGAATAAAATCACGTGATATCCTTGCTGAGATTCCCAGGCCTCTGTGGAAATCCACCCGGGGCCTAGGTCTCAGTTTCCAAGAGCGACTTTCATGTGTGGCCTCTTAAAATCCCAACAAAATTCATGGCAATGCTTCTCTGAGTTCAGTTCCAAAACCCAGTCTCTAAGGGGAATCACACCAGAGTTCAAGCTCACGTGGACCCAGTCTTTTTTTCCAATGCAACACAAATGACCAAAATTAAAATCAAAACACTCCCACATGGCCTTCATCTTATTCCATATAGTCAATCATCTTAACCTCTGGCTGGAGGTTTCCATGAGTGGCGCAGCCCAAGACAGTGTCCAAAATCAGCTCGTTTGCCCCTCATTTGCCTAAAGTCAGGGTAGCCTGGACACCGTTTCTCTGAAACAGGAGCGAAAAAATAAGCCTGCCGTTAATACTTCTTTGTTTCTCCAATTTGAGGTCTACTGATTTTAGGTATCGATTCTTTAGGTGATTTAGAGTCATGCGAAAACACAAGCACCTCTGCAGGGCTTTGAAGAACTCATTTGACCCAAAGAATCCCTATTGTCATTTGATGGAGTGCAGGAACCTAACAGAGGAAGGCAAGAGACTTCATCCAAAATGAATGATATTTTTTGCCATTTTGGTTTTGGAAGCTCACATGGGATCATTCTTAAGATCCATCAGGTGCTGAGAATCTAAGTCACAGCCGCACACAGGTCCAAGAGGCTGATAAAGAGCCACAGGTGAGGCCCATTCATTTCCATTTGAAAACTGTTTTCTTCAGGCTTCACAAAGGGGTGGCCTGAGGCAAAGACCTTCCTGACATTCAGTGCAACACAACAATAAGTAAGCAAAAGGCCCAAAGCAGGGTTTCTGCACTGAGACTTTCCTGGTCACACTGATATCTGAGTTTTTTGAGATGCTCGCCATTCTCTTCAGCTATCCAGTACATGGCCATGTCACAGAGCTTGGAGGTGGTACATATTTTGTACACAAATCCATGAGCCTATTCTTGAGAGTGGCCAGAATTCAGGAAGAAAACAACAAGTTAGAAAGATAGCAGGTGTTGCACATTGATAAGACAAGCTGCAGTCCATTCATATATTGGGCAGGATGAATTATGGGAAGATTTATACTAGACAGGACACATCCATTAATGCATTCTCTTTTCTAATGTCTACAACAACGGACACAGTGGGATACACAGAGAGAGAAACACTCGCCATGTCAAATGACTTACTAGAAACTGTCAACTCCAAACCAAAAAAACCACCTTTTCTATCTATTCTCAGAACATGAGACAAAACAACAAACCCACACCCACTCCCACAAAGGCACCTCCTTCCCCCAAGTACGTCTGTGACTATCCGGAGTGTCCTCTGACTGGTGGGCCATACTATGTTCCCCCGAAATGGCCTGTCTTCTCTCAGATCTTGATTCCTTGACCAACTCTGTGAAGATGTCAGGAAAAAGTGGTTAGCCACTACCTGTTTTCTCAGGAAAGGTCCATCTTCAAAGCTCTCCTGGCATTTGGCCATCCTCACATCATTAGGTACCAAGAAAACTGACTCTGTCCTTGGTAAATCCAAACAAGTGAGCCCACTGGGACTGGGACTGGGACTGCCTCTGGGTGTCTGGCTTCTTGGATACCAAGTTCAGAGAGTTCCATCACCAAGGAAATGAGGTATTTCACATTCTTTGGAACTGAATGAGGTCACTGCCTTGGCAACCACTTTGTCCTAACAGTTGCTTCCAAGGGTAACATAAGATGGAGGTTGCCCCTACTTCCTGTGACACTTTCATAAGGTAGAATGTATATCACCATTGGCACCCGGGAACAGCTCTCCACTCAGCCCTGGTTTGGTCCATCTTCTGTACAATAAGAAGAGAGAGAGGCAGATTCAGACACATCCCTTCATCCTGACCAGGTTGTTTGCCATGGAAGATGACTTTTGCTCTCTCAGGTGCTTCATACCTGCCTACAACTTCTCCAGGTACCATTTGTGCATGGGCATTTGAGGTTCTCATCAGGTTGAAGGTCCCCAACTTTCCTGTATTGTAAGAACCACTCTGTCTCTGCTCTTCTGTAAAATGATTGAGGGAACAGTGTATACTTGGGGTTAAAAACAGGTTTGATTTGGATTACGAGTGATTCTGTGTGATGAATAATGGTATTGGGAACCTGCAATATTTACAAGAATATAGAGGTGAAATATAAGTAGGAAAACAGAAATCTAGGTATGATTTGAAGCCCAGAAGGGTTTTGCCCTTGATTGGGATACTTAGCTTTGAATGATGTTCTGCAAAGATGCCTCAGATAATTCCATATACAATGGCATAGGACCTTGTACATTGGATGATTGAATTTAGAAGAGAACATCCAGTCAAAAAGGGATATTCAGTAGGATTAGGAAGATAGTCGGTAGGTTTAGGAAGAAGAGTGAGTATAGGATTTGGACCAAAAGTTCTTTAGCAATAGACTTTCGGTTGTTGAGTGAATGTAAATGTCAGCACATATGAAGAGTCAGTCACTATGTTGAACTGGGGAAAATATGTAGAAAAGCAGATATCAATAGAAACATTACGAAATTAGGCAAAGTATAAAGTGAGTGATAGAATTAGACATTTTCAACAGGGTTGAGTTTGAATATATAAATTAGGAAAAAAACAAATATGTAGTCACCAATAGGATTGACAATTGACAGCATTAGGCAACCTGGACATGGATGTTTTTAGAAATCCATGTTCATTTTCCATTTAGGCTTTGGTACAATCATAAGTGTGACCTTTCCATTTTTTGTCCAGAATATTACTGTGATAATGAGGTGACATGAGTATTTCTTTCACCATTTCTGGGAGCAATATATTGAAGATGTAAAATGAGAATCGGGGGTACAAAGAGGTGTACCCTGTTTCTAGGAACATAGAGAAAAATCATGAATAGACCATACTGTGAATAAATAATATAACTTTTTTGAACTTTAAATAATGAATTGAACTGATATCTGAAAAATTAAAGGAAATCGTATATTGATATACAATCATTCATTCCAACCAGGTATATATGTAATGGAAATATTTGTGTTTTGGTTTATCATGAAGAGTGTGTGAGTTTTGCTTCAAAATGATTATGGAAATTCAAAATAATGTGTTTGGAAAGAAGTCTCATGAAAAGACCAGTCAAGAAACCCTGACAATACATGTGTTCTGAAGCAAGAAGTGATGAAAGTTGAAACAAATGCATAGTAATTTGTGAACTTGTGGATGAAATGTATATCCTGTGATGTGCAAAAACTGAAGAAACAATAATGTACCAGTGTCGAATACAAATGAATGACAAATTACGTATCATGTCCCATAGGAGTCTACTTGCATTGATGTTAGACTGGGTCAGTTACTGTAGAATAATTAGGATTTGTATGCACCATTCACTGAAGTTAGTTTTCAGTACTAGGAAACAAATATGTATTTTAGGTGGATGAATATTTCTGATTATCATCTTGTGAAAAGTGGATTATAAATCCACATACATGAACATGAATGAATTTAGAGAGTGTATATTAGACACATATATTTCATATTTTGAAAAATTTGGAGAGTATATCTATATCTATATCTATATCTATATATACACACACACAAACACAAACACACACACACAACACTCACAGACATTAAAAAGTACCAATATAAATGCCAATCGAATTCATCAGTAAATATATATCATCCACAAATGCAAAAATATTTATTTTACTGAACATGAGTTAATGTATAATGTTGTTGTACTAGGACGCTCTCCTATAGGTTGAATTTTCATTTCCAACAGCATTTAGGAGGGGTGAACTCTTCTCACAATTTGTATCTGCCAAGACAGCCACCTCACAAAAATGTACGTGTGATACCTGGTAGGATTCTATATATGCATATAAATATACATGTGTGAATAGGCTACAGAAAAGGGAAACAAGAATTCACATATTTGTTAAGTTTAAAAACACATGGAGAATATTTCAATTAAAATTTGACTAGATTTATAACTCCTCCCTTATATAATGAAAATGTCAAGTCCAACAATACAACATGTCTCCTCTGAAGTGCTTGTATTTCTATTGTGTTGGGTTAATTTTCTCCATTATATTAGGATGAATAGTCTGAGTCTACTAGGTATGGGTTAGTGTCAGGGATTCAGTATTTCGAATGGAAAATTGGAAAATGAATCCAATGTGTATGTAAATATATGCTGCACAAATATCCTCCTGCTCTCATCCAGAACAATGCCTTGTCATTACCTTCACCCCAAGTAAGACACAATTAGAGGAGAAGAGTTACAAAATCAGTGAATACATATCTGGAATGGAAAATGCTCAGGAGTTCACAACCTTGGAGGTGGTAGAGCAGTTTCCAAAACTAAGGGACAGGGTAAACACTCCACAAACATGGAGCTCTGCTGGCCTAAAAATTTTTTGAGAAACTGCCACTGAGTTTTGCACTTGAAATATATGTTGTTTTCAGGAGATTTGGCTTCCTTTGTAATGAGACCATCAAAGCTGGGTCTGAATCTATGTGACCTGGAGGACATGGTTTCTTATTTCCAATGAACAAGATGAAGCAGTGCTGAATCCTCTCTTTGTAGGTAAACTGAGGCCACTGGGGACTAAGTGTCTCCCCGTGTGGACTGTGAAGCCATTTGGTCCTCTTCCACTTTTTGTGGTGTTTTTGCTGCTGCACTGTGAGTTTGGTATTTGTTTCACGAAATACTAGGAGCTAAACTGGGACACAGTGCTGGAGGGAGTTCTGTCACGTGTGGTGGGTCAGGGTCTGCAAGAGAATGCACCAACTAGGCTCCTATCTCTCACAGCTTGCCCCATTGCCCCCTTGTCCATATCAACCTGATTCTTAATTTTCCTCTGAAAACTCTCCATGTAACAAGATGCCTTTACATACAAGGGTCTGCTGGCTGCACCATGTCAGTTACAAGCCATTTGGAATCCAATGGTAGATCCACATGGCCCTACCACGGATGTTTTATCAAACACCTCCCCACCACTGCTCTAGACCCACTACTCAGCAGGCTCCAACTTACTGGCATCTCTGTTCTACACCATTTTCATGAAACTCAGTAAGTCAAGGCACTCTCTGGTATAATCATCATCAGCAACAGGACATGCAGTGTTTCTCCAGTGCCACCTGGTCATAGGAATTTCAAAAATTTCATGGTATTTATCTAGCCATTTTTCAAGCATGAAGTTGGAGGCACTGTGGATTTCAGTTCATTCAGCAAACATTAAATGGTGAGGAAGCTCATTTCAATGAAATCTCTGGAGAACTCTCACAGGCACGGCTTCCCAAAGAGTGGGCAAACAGTCACATTAGGCCAGGCCCATTGAGGTCTACAATGTGAGGTCCATGTGTGTTTTGACTCTCAACTATGGCTGCCATTTCTTTAAGAATAAAATCATGTGATACCTTGCTGAGATTCCCAGGCCTCTGTGGAAATCCACCCGGGGCCTAAGTCTCAGTTTCCAAGAGCGACTTTCATGCGTGGCCTCTTAAAATCCCAACAAAATTCATGGCAATGCTTCTCTGAGTTCACTTCCAAAATCCAGTCTCTAAGGGGAATCACACCAGAGTTCAAGCCCACGTGTACCCAGTCATTTTTTCCAATGCCACACAAATGACCAAAATCAAAACCAAAACACTCCCACATGGCCCTCATCTTATTCCATATAGTCAATCATCTTAACCTCTGGCTGGAGGTTTCCATGAGGGGCGCAGCCCAAGACAGTGTCCAAAATCAGCTCCTTTGCCCCTCATTTGCCAAAATCAGGGTAGCCTGGACACCGTTTCTGTGAACCAGGAGTGAACAAATAAGCCTGCCTTTAATATTTCTTTGTTTCTCCAATTTCAGGCCTACTGATTTTAGGTATCAATTCTTTAGGTGATTTAGAGTCATGTGAAAACACAAGCACCTCTGCAGGGCTTTGAAGAACTCATTTGACCCAAAGAATCCCTATTCTCATTTGACGGAGTGCAGGAACCTAACAGAGGAAGGCAAGAGACTTCATCCACAATGAATGATATTTTTTGCCATTTTGGTTTTGGAAGCTCACATGGGATCATTCTTAAGATCTATCAGGTGCTGAGAATCTAAGTCACAGCCACACACAGGTCCAAAGGCTGATAAAGGCACATCTCTTTCCAAAGCAATTAAGCAAAGAGCCACAGGTGAGGCCCATTCATTTCCATTTGAAAACTGTTTTCTTCAGGCTTCACAAAGGGGTGGCATGAGGCAAAGACCTTCCTGACATTCAGTGCAACACAACAATAAGTAAGCAAAAGGCCCAAAGCAGGGTTTCTGCACTGAGATTTTTCTGGTCACACTGATATCTGAGTTTTCTGAGATGCTCGCCATTCTCTTCAGCTATCCAGTACATGGCCATGTCACAGAGCTTGGCAGTGGTACATAATTTGGACACAAATCCATGAGCCTATTCTGGAGAGTGGCCAGAATTCAGGAAGAAAACAACAACTTAGAAAGATAGCAGGTGTTGCACATCGATAAGACAAGCTGCAGTCCATTCATATATTGGGCAGGATGAATTATGGGAAGATTTATACTAGACAGGACACATCCATTAATGCATTCTCTTTTGTAATGTCTACAACAACAGACACAGTGGGATACACAGAAACAGAAACACTCGCCGTGTCAAATGACTTACTAGAAACTGTCCACTCCAAACCAAACAACCGCCTATCCTATCTATTCTCAGAACATGAGAAAAAACAACAAACCCACACCCACTCCCACAAAGGCACCTCCTTGCCCCAAGTAGGTCTGTGACTATCCGGAGTGTCCTCTGACTGGTGAGCCATACTATGTTCCCCCGAAATGGCCTGTCTTCTCTCAGACATTCTTTCCTTGACCAACTCTGTGAAGATGTCAGGAAAAAGTGGTTAGCCACTACCTGTTTTCTCAGGAAAGGTCCATCTTCAGAGCTCTCCTGGCATTTGGCCATCCTCACATCATTAGGTACCAAGAAAACTGACTCTGTCCTTGGTAAATCCAAACAAGTGAGCCCACTGGGACTGGGACTGGGACTGCCTCTGGGTGCCTGGCTTCTTGGATACCAAGTTCAGAGAGTTCCATCACCAAGGAAATGATTTATGTCACATTCTTTGGAACTGAATGAGGTCACTGCCTTGGCAACCACTTTGTCCTAACAGTTGCTTCCAAGGGTAACATAAGATGGAGGTTGCCCCTACTTCCTGTGACACTTTCATAAGGTAGAATGTATATCAACCATTGGCACCCGGGAACAGCTCTCCACTCAGGCCTGGTTAGGTCCATCTTCTCTACAATAAGAACAGAGAGATTCAGATTCAGACACATCCCTTCATCCTGACCAGGTTGTTTGCCATGGAAGATGACTTTTGCTCTCTCAGGTGCTTCATACCTGCCTACAACTTCTCCAGGTATCATTTGTGCATGGACATTTGAGGTTCTCATCAGGTGGAAGGTCCCCAACTTTCCTGTATTGTAAGAACCACTCTGACAGCTCTTTTGCCCATTTTGGTTTGGGATGCACACATGGGATTTTTCTTTAGACCCATCATGTGCTGTGAATCTAAGCCACAGCCTCACATAGGGCTGAGAGGCTGATTCAGAAACATCCATTTCCAAAGCAATTAAGCAAAGAGGCACAGGTAATGACCATTCTTTTCCATTTGAAAACTATTTTCTGCAGGCTTCACAAAGTGTGGCCTGAGGCAAAGACCTTCGTGACATTCAGGGCAACAGAATAGGTAAGCAAAAGGCCCAAAGCAGGGTTTCTCCACTGAGACTTTCTTGGGCATACTGATATCTGAGTTTTCTGAGATACTCGCCATTCCCTTCAGCTATCCAGTACATGGCCATGTCACAGAGATGGAGGTGGTACATATCTTGGACACAAAATCATGAGCGTATTCTGGAGAGTGTCCAGAATTCAGGAAGAAAACAGGAATTTAGAAAGATGGCAGGAGTTGCCCATCCATACGGCAACCTGCAGTCCATTCATTAATTGCACAGGATGAATGCTTTGAAGCTTTCTTGTAGACAGGACACATCCATTGATGCATTCTCTTTTCTAATGTCTACAATCACGGACACAGTATGATATATAGACACAGAAACACTCACCTTGTCAAAGGACTTACTAGACACAGTCCACTCCAAAACAAACAAACCAGCTTTCCTAACTATTCTCAGACCATGAGACAAAACCACAAACTCACACTCACACCCCAAAAGTCACCTCCTTTCCCCAAGTAGGTCTGTGACTATCCGGAGTGTCCTCTGACTTGTGGGCCATACTATGTTCCCCCAAAATGGCGTGTCCTGTCTCCAATCTGGTCTCTTTGGCCAACTCTGTGAAGTTGTCAGGAGCCCATGGTGAGAAACTACCTGCTTTCTCTGGAAAGGCCAGTCTTCATAGTTTCCAGGCATTTAGCTGTCCTCACATCAGTAGGTACAAAGAAAGAGTGACTCTGTCTTGTTAAATCCAAACAAGTTAGCCCACTGGGACATGGAGTGGGTTTGACTCTGTGTGCCTGGTTTCCTGGATCCCAAGATCACAGACTTTCATTACCAAAACTGTAAGGTGATGTCACTTTCTTCAAGATCTGAATGAAGTCACTGCCTTGGAAACCACTTTGTTTTAACAGTTGCTTACATGGTTCCCAAAAGATGGAGGCTGCCTCTACTTGCTGTGACTCATTCATATGTTAGAATGGTATATCAACCATAGGCACCGGGGAACAGCTCTCCACACAGGCATGGTTTGGTCCATCTTCTCTACATTAGGAAGAGAGAGGCTAATTCAGACACATCCCATCAACCTGACCAGGTTGTTTGCCATGGAAGATGACTTTTGCTCTCTCATGTCCTTCATAGCTGCCTACATCTTCTCCAAGGATCATTTCAGCATGGACCTTTTAGGTTTTCAGCAGCTGGAAGATCGCCTATATTCCTGTATTGTAAGACCAACTCTGTCCCTGCTCTTCTGTAAAATTAGATTGAGGGAAAAGTGTATGGTTAGGGTTAATAACATGTTCAATTTGGGTTAGGAATCATTCTCTGGAATGAATATTTGTATTAGGAACCTGCGATATTTATAAGAATATATAGGTGAAATATAAGTATGAAAACAGAAATCTAGGTAAGTTTTGAAGCCCAGAAGGGCATTGGGCCCTTGATTGGAATACTTAGCATTGATTTATGTCCTGCACAGTTGTCTCAGTTAAATCAATATACTATGGCATAGGACCTTCTAATTTGGATGATTGAATGTGGAAGAGAACATCCAGTCAAAAAGGGATATTCAGTAGGATTAGGAAAATAGTCGGTAGGTTTAGATAAAAGAGTGAGTATAGGATTTGGACCAAAAGTTCTTTAGCAATAGGGTTTCAGGTAGAGAGTGATTGTAAATGTCAGCACATGTGAAGAGTCAGTCACAATGATGAACTGGGTAAAATATGTAGGAAAGCAATATTTTGAAGACGTATAAATTAATTGGGGGTACAAATAGGTGTACCTTGTGCCTATGAATATAGAGATAATGCATGAATAGACCATACTGTGAATAAATAATATAACTGGTTCAAACTTTAAATAATGGATTGAATTGATTTCTGAAAATATACAGGAAACCTAATATTGATATACAATCATCCATTCCAAACAGTTATGCTTCTAATGGTGATATTAGATTTATGGTTTATCATAAAAAGTGTGTGAGTTTTGCTTCAAAACTGATTATGAAATTAAAAAAAAATGTGTTTGCAGAGAAGTCTCATGAAAAGACCAGTCAAGAAACCGGGAGGAATACATGTGTTCTGAAGCAGGAAATGATTAAAAGTGAAAAAATACCTATAAAGTTGTGAACTTGTGGATGAAATATATATCCTATGATGTGCAAAAACTGCAGAAATATTAATGTAGCAGTGTTGAATATAAATGAACGTCAAAATACACATCATGTCCCATAGGAATCTACTTGAATTGATGTTAAACTGGGTCAGATACTGTAGAATTATTAGGATTTGTATGCACCATTCACAGAAGTGAGTTGTCAGTACAAGGAAACAAATATGTATTTCAGGTGGATGAATATTTCCAATAATAATCTTGAGAAAAGTTGATTATATTTCCTCATGCATACATGAAAGAATGTATGAATGTAGAGAGTGTATATAAGACACATATATTTCATGTTTTGATAAATCAGGAGAGTATATATATATATATATATATATATATATATATATATATATATACCAAAAAAACACACAGAGAAACATAAAAAAGTAGCAATATATGCCAAATGAAATTTATAATGAAATATATAACATCTACTGATGCAAAAATATATACTTTACTGAACATGAAATTATGTATAATGTTGTTGTACTAGGAAGCTCACCCATAGGTTGAATTTTTAGTTCCAACAGCGTTTAAGAGGGGTAGTCTCTTCACACAATTTATATCTGCCGAGTCAGCAACCTCACAAAAATGTACGTGTGATACCAGGTAGGATTCAATATGTACATATAAAAATACATGTGCTGTATAGGCTACAGAGAAAGGGAGGCAGGGATTCACATATTTGTTAATTTTAAAAACACATGAAAAACTATTCCAAATAAAAATTCACTAGATTTATAACACCTACCATTTATTATGCAAAAGAAAAGTTCAAAAATACACCATGCCTCCCCTGACCTGCTTGTATTTCTGTTCTATTTGGGTTATTTTTCTCCATCATATTAGGATTAGTAGTCAGAGTCTAGTAGGGTATGTGTTAGTGTCAGGGATTCAGTATTTTGAATGGAAAATAGGAAAAAGAATCCAATGTCTATCAAATATGTGCTACACAAAATATTTTCCCTCTCTCATCCAGAACAATGCCTTGACATTACCTTCACCCCAAGTAAGACACAATTAGTGGAGAAGAGTTATAAAATCTGTGAATATATAACTGGAATGGAAAATGCTCATGAGTTCACAACCTTGGATGTGGTAGAGAAGTTTCCATAAGTAAGGGACAGGTTAAAAACTCCACAAACATGGAGCTCTGCTGGCCTAAAGGACTTCTTGATAAACTGCCTCTGAGGTTGGGCACTTGAAATATATGTTGTTTTCAGGAGCTTTAGCTTCCTTTGTCGTGAGACCATCAAAGCTGGGTCTGATTCTATGTGACCTGGAGGACATGGTTTCTTATTTTCTAATGAACATGAGGCAGCAGTGGTGAATTCTCTCTTTTAAGTAAAATGTGACCAGTGCGTGCTAAGTCTCTCCCCATCTGGGCTGTGAAGCCATTTGGTCATCCTCCACTTTTTCATGGTTTTTCTTTCTCCTGCATTGGGAGTTTGGTATTTGCTTCACGAAATACAAGGAGTTCAAAAGGGACACAGTGCTGGATGGAGTTCTGCCACATGTGGTGGGTCAGGGTCTGCAGGAGAATGCACCAACCAGGCTTCTATCCCACATATCTTTTTCCCTTGTCTATTGCAACCTGATTCTTAACATTGCCATGAAACAACTCCATATAACAAGACGCCCTTACATATTAGTGTCTGCTGACCTCACCATGTCTGTCACAAGCCATTTGGAAGCCAATGGCAAATCCATATGGCCACATCAGAGATGTATTATGACACACATACACACCACTGCTCTAGGCACACTACTCAGCAGGCACCAACTTACTGGCATGTCTGTTCTAGATCATTTTCATGAAACACAGTCAATCAAGGCACTGTCTAGTATACTCATGATAAACAACAGGACATCCAAAGGTTCTCCAGAGACATGTTGTATAGTTGGACTTGACATTTGCATTATATAAGGTAGGAGTTATAAATCTAGTCAAATTTTAATTGAAATATTCTCCATGTGTTTTTAAACTTAACAAATATGTGAATTCTTGTTTCCCTTTTCTGTAGCCTATTCACACATGTATATTTATATGCATATATAGAATCCTACCAGGTATCACACGTACATTTTTGTGAGGTGGCTGTCTTGGCAGATACAAATTGTGAGAAGAGTTCACTCCTCCTAAATGCTGTTGGAAATGAAAATTCAACCTATAGGAGAGCGTCCTAGTAGAACAATATTATACATTAACTCATGTTCAGTAAAATAAATATTTTTGCATTTGTGGATGATACATATTTACTGATGAATTTCGATTGGCATTTATATTGGTACTTTTTTAATGTCTGTGAGTTGTGTGTGTGTGTGTGTGTGTGTGTGTGTATAGATATAGATATAGATATAGATATACTCTCCAAATTTTTCAAAATATGAAATATATGTGTCTAATATACACTCTCTAAATTCATTCATGTTCATGTATGTGGATTTATAATCCACTTTTCACAAGATGATAATCAGAAATATTCATCCACCTGAAATACATATTTGTTTCCTAGTACTGAAAACTAACTTCAGTGAATGGTGCATACAAATCCTAATTATTCTACAGTAACTGACCCAGTCTAACATCAATGCAAGTAGACTCCTATGGGAGATGATATGTAATTTGTCATTCATTTGTATTCGACACTGGTACATTATTGTTTCTTCAGTTTTTGCACATCACAGGATATACGTTTCATCCACAAGTTCACAAATTAATAAGCATTTGTTTCAACTTTCACCACTTCTTGCTTCAGAACACATGTATTGTCAGGGTTTCTTGACTGGTCTTTTCATGAGACTTCTTTCCAAACACATTATTTTGAATTTCCATAATCATTTTGAAGCAAACGTCACACACTCTTCATGATAAACCAAAACACAAATATTTCCATTACATATATACCTGGTTGGAATGAATGATTGTATATCAATATACGATTTCCTTTAATTTTTCAGATATCAGTTCAGTTCATTATTTAAAGTTCAAAAAAGTTATATTATTTATTCACAGTATGGTCTATTCATGCTTTTTCTCTATATTCCTAGAAACAGGGTACACCTCTTTGTAACCCCGATTCTCATTTTACATCTTCAATATATTGCTCCCAGAAATGGTGAAAGAAATACTAATGTCACCTCATTATCACAGTAATATTCTGGACAAAAAATGGAAAGGTCACACTTATGATTGTACCAAAGCCTAAATGGAAAGTGAACATGGATTTCTAAAAACATCCATGTCCAGGTTGCCTAATGCTGTCAATTGTCAATCCTATTGGTGACTACATATTTGTTTTTTTCCTAATTTATATATTCAAACTCAACCCTGTTGAAAATGTCTAATTCTATCACTCACTTTATACTTTGCCTGATTTCGTAATGTTTCTATTGATATCTGCTTTTCTACATATTTTCCCCAGTTCAACATAGGGACTGACTCTTCATATGTGCTGACATTTACATTCACTCAACAACCGAAAGTCTATTGCTAAAGTACTTTTGGTCCAAATCCTATACTCACTCTTCTTCCTAAACCTACAGACTATCTTCCTAATCCTACTGAATATCCCTTTTTGACTGGATGTTCTCTTCTAAATTCAATCATCCAATGTACAAGGTCCTATGCCATTGTATATCGAATTACCTGAGGCATCTTTGCAGAACATCATTCAAAGCTAAGTATCCCAATCAAGGGCAAAACCCTTCTGGGCTTCAAATCATACCTAGATTTCTGTTTTCCTACTTATATTTCACCTCTATATTCTTGTAAATATTGCAGGTTCCCAATACCATTATTCATCACACAGAATCACTCGTAACCCAAATCAAACCTGTTTTTAACCCCAAGTATACACTGTTCCCTCAATCATTTTACAGAAGAGCAGGGACAGAGTGGTTCTTACAATACAGGAAAGTTGGGGACCTTCCACCTGATGAGAACCTCAAATGTCCATGCACAAATGATACCTGGAGAAGTTGTAGGCAGGTATGAAGCACCTGAGAGAGCAAAAGTCATCTTCCATGGCAAACAACCTGGTCAGGATGAAGGGATGTGTCTGAATCTGCCTCTCTCTCTTCTTATTGTACAGAAGATGGACCGAACCAGGGCTGAGTGGAGAGCTGTTCCCGGGTGCCAATGGTGATATACATTCTACCTTATGAAAGTGTCACAGGAAGTAGGGGCAACCTCCATCTTATGTAACCCTTGAAAGCAACTGTTAGGACAAAGTGGTTGCCAAGGCAGTGACCTCATTCAGTTCCAAAGAATGTGACATACCTCATTTCCTTGGTGATGGAACTCTCTGAACTTGGTATCCAAGAAGCCAGGCACCCAGAGGCAGTCCCAGTCCCAGTCCCAGTGGGCTCACTTGTTTGGATTTACCAAGGACAGAGTCAGTTTTCTTGGTACCTAATGATGTGAGGATGGCCAAATGCCAGGAGAGCTCTGAAGATGGACCTTTCCTGAGAAAACAGGTAGTGGCTAACCACTTTTTCCTGACATCTTCACAGAGTTGGTCAAGGAAACAAGATCTGAGAGAATACAGGCCATTTCGGGGAAACATAGTATGGCCCACCAGTCAGAGGACACTCCGGATAGTCACAGACGTACTTGGGGGAAGGAGGTGCCTTTGTGGGAGTGGGTGTGGGTTTGTTGTTTTGTCTCATGTTCTGAGAATAGATAGAAAAGGCGGTTTGTTTGGTTTGGAGTGGACAGTTTCTAGTAAGTCATTTGACACGGCGAGTGTTTCTGTTTCTGTGTATCCCACTGTGTCCGTTGTTGTAGACATTAGAAAAGAGAATGCATTAATGGATGTGTCCTGTCTAGTATAAATCTTCCCATGCCCAATATATGAATGGACTGCAGCTTGTCTTATCGATGTGCAACACCTGCTATCTTTCTAAGTTGTAGTTTTCTTCCTGAATTCTGGCCACTCTCCAGAATAGGCTCATGGATTTGTGTCCAAAATATGTACCACCTCCAAGCTCTGTGACATGGCCATGTACTGGATAGCTGAAGAGAATGGCGAGCATCTCAGAAAACTCAGATATCAGTGTGACCAGGAAAGTCTCAGTGCAGAAACCCTGCTTTGGGCCTTTTGCTTACTTATTGTTGTGTTGCACTGAATGTCAGGAAGGTCTTTGCCTCAGGACACCCCTTTGTGAAGCCTGAAGAAAACAGTTTTCAAATGGAAATGAATGGGCCTCACCTGTGGCTCTTTACTTAATTGCTTTGGAAAGGGATGTGTCTTTATCAGCCTCTTGGGCCTGTGTGTGGCTGTGACTTAGATTCTCAGCACCTGATGGATCTTAAGAATGATCCCATGTGAGCTTCCAAAACCAAAATGGCAAAAAATTTCATTCATTGTGGATGAAGTCTCTTGCCTTCCTCTGTTAGGTTTCTGCACTCCATCAAATGACAATAGGGATTCTTTGGGTCAAATGAGTTCTTCAAAGCCCTGCAGAGGTGCTTGTGTTTTCGCATGACTCTAAATCACCTAAAGAATCGATACCTAAAATCAGTAGGCCTCAAATTGGAGAAACACAGAAGTATTAACGGCAGGCTTATTTGTTCACTCCTGGTTCACAGAAACGGTACCCAGGCTACCCTGACTTTAGACAAATGAGGGGCAAACGAGCTGATTTTGGACACTGTCTTGGGCTGCGCCCCTCATGGAAACCTCCAGCCAGAGGTTAAGATGATTGACTATATGAAATAAGATGAGGGCCATGTGGGAGTGTTTTGGTTTTAATTTTGGTCATTTGTGTGGCATTGGAAAAAATGACTGGGTCCACGTGGGCTTGAACTCTGGTGTGATTCCCCTTAGAGACTGGGTTTTGGAACTGAACTCAGAGAAGCATTGCCATGAATTTTGTTGGGATTTTAAGAGGCCACGCATGAAAGTCGCTCTTGGAAAGTGAGACCTAGGCCCCGGGTGGATTTCCACAGAGGCCTGGGAATCTCAGCAAGGATATCACATGATTTTATTCTTAAAGAAATGGCAGCCATCGTTGAGAGTCAAAACACACATGGACCTCACATTGTAGACCTCAATGGGCCTGGCCTAATGTGACCTTTTGTCCACTCTTTGGGAAGCCGTGCCTGTGAGAGTTCTCCAGAGATTTCATTGAAATGAGCTTCCTCACCATTTAATGTTTGCTGAATGAACTGAAACCCACAGTGCCTCCAACTTCATGCTTGAAAAATGGCTAGATAAATACCATGAAATTTTTGAAATTCCTATGACCAGGTGGCACTGGAGAAACATTGGATGTCCTGTTGCTGATCATGAGTATACCAGACAGTGCCTTGATTTACTGAGTTTCATGAAAATGGTGTAGAACAGAGATGCCAGAAATTTGGAGCCTGCTGAGTAGTGGGTCTAGAGCAGTGGTGGGGAGGTGTTTGATAAAACATCCGTGGTAGGGCCATGTGGATCTACCATTGGATTCCAAATGGCTTGTAACTGACATGGTGCAGCCAACAGACCCTTATATGTAAAGGCATCTTGTTATATGGAGAGTTTTCAGAGGAAAATTAAGAATCAGGTTGATATGGACAAGGGGGCAATGGGGCAAGCTGTGAGAGATAGGAGCCTAGTTGGTGCATTCTCTTGCAGACCCTGACCCACCACACGTGACAGAACTCCCTCCAGCACTGTGTCCCAGTTTAGCTCCTAGTATTTCGTGAAACAAATACCAAACTCACAGTGCAGCAGCAAAAACACCACAAAAAGTGGAAGAGGACCAAATGGCTTCACAGTCCACACGGGGAGACACTTAGTCCCTAGTGGCCTCAGTTTACCTACAAAGAGAGGATTCAGCACTGCTTCATCTTGTTCATTGGAAAATAAGAAACCATGTCCTCCAGGTCACATAGATGCAGACCCAGCTTTGATGTTCTCACTACAGAGGAAGCCAAATCTCCTGAAAACAACATATATTTCAACTGTGGAAGCTCAGAGGCAGATTCTCAAAAAGTTTTTAGGCCCGCAGAGCTCCATGTTTGTGGAGTGTTTACCCTGTCCCTTAGTTTTGGAAACTCCTCTACCACCTCCAAGGTTGTGAACTCCTGAGCATTTTCCATTCCAGATATGTATTCACTGATTTTGTAACTCTTCTCCTCTAATTGTGTCTTACTTGGGGTGAAGGTAATGTCAAGGCATTGTTCTGGATGAGAGCGGGAGGATATTTGTGCAGCATATATTTGCATACACATTGGATTCATTTTCCAATTTTCCATTCGAAATACTGAATCCCTGACACTAACCCATACTTGTAGACTCAGACTATTCATCCTAATATAATGGAGAAAATTAACCCAACACATTAGAAATACAAGTACTTCAGAGGAGACATGTTGTATAGTTGGACTTGACATTTGCATTATATAAGGTAGGAGTTATAAATCTAGTCAAATTTATTTGAAATATTCTCCATGTGTTTTAAACTTAACAAATATGTGAATTTTTGTTTCCTTTTTCTGTAGTCTATTCACACATGTATATTTATATGCATATATAGAATAATACCAGGTATCACACGTACATTTTTGTGAGGTGGCTGTCTTGGCAGATACAAATTGTGAGAAGAGTTCACTCCTCCTAAATGCTGTTGGAAATGAAAATTCAACTTATAGGAGAGCGTCCTAGTAGAACAACATTATTCATTAGCTCATGTTCAGTAAAATAAATATTTTTGCATTTGTGGATGATACATATTTACTGATGAATTTCGATTGGCATTTATATTGGTACTTTTTAATGTCTGTGAGTTGTGTGTGTGTGTGTGTGTGTGTGTGTATAGATATAGATATAGATATACTCTCCAAATTTTTCAAAATATGAAATATATGTGTCTAATATACACTCTCTAAATTCATTCATGTTCATGTATGTGGATTTATAATCCACTTTTCACAAGATGATAATCAGAAATATTCATCCACCTGAAATACATATTTGTTTCCTAGTACTGAAAACTAACTTCAGTGAATGGTGCATACAAATCCTAATTATTCTACAGTAACTGACCCAGTCTAACATCAATGCAAGTAGACTCCTATGGGACATGATATGTAATTTGTCATTCATTTGTATTCGACACTGGTACATTATTGTTTCTTCAGTTTTTGCACATCACAGGATATACATTTCATCCACAAGTTCACAAATTAATAAGCATTTGTTTCAACTTTCACCACTTCTTGCTTCAGAACACATGTATTGTCAGGGTTTCTTGACTGGTCTTTTCATGAGACTTCTTTCCAAACACATTATTTTGAATTTCCATAATCATTTTGAAGCAAAACTCACACACTCTTCATGATAAACCTAAACACAAATATTTCCATTACATATATACCTGGTTGGAATGAATGATTGTATATCAATATACGATTTCCTTTAATTTTTCAGATATCAGTTCAATTCATTATTTAAAGTTCAAAAAAGTTATATTATTCATTCACAGTATGGTCTATTCATGCTTTTTCTCTATGTTCCTAGAAACAGGGTACACCTCTTTGTACCCCTGATTCTCATTTTACATCTTCAATATATTACTCCCAGAAATGGTGAAAGAAATACTCATGTCACCTCATTATCACAGTAATATTCTGGACAAAAAATGGAAAGGTCACACTTATGATTGTACCAAAGCCTAAATGGAAAGTGAACATGGATTTCTAAAAACATCCATGTCCAGGTTGCCTAATGCTGTCAATTGTCAATCCTATTGGTGACTACATATTTGTTTTTTTCCTAATTTATATATTCAAACTCAACCCTGTTGAAAATGTCTAATTCTATCACTCACTTTATACTTTGCCTGATTTCGTAATGTTTCCATTGATATCTGCTTTTCTACATATTTTCCCCAGTTCAACATAGTGACTGACTCTTCATATGTGCTGACATTTATATTCACTCAACAACCGAAAGTCTATTGCTAAAGAACTTTTGGTCCAAATCCTATACTCACTCTTCTTCCTAAACCTACAGACTATCTTCCTAATCCTACTGAATATCCCTTTTTGACTGGATGTTCTCTTCTAAATTCAATCATCCAATGTACAAGGTCCTATGCCATTGTATATCGAATTATCTGAGGCAACTTTGCAGAACATCATTCAAAGCTAAGTATCCCAATCAAGGGCAAAACCCTTCTGGGCTTCAAATCATACCTAGATTTCTGTTTTCCTACTTATATTTCACCTCTATATTCTTGTAAATATTGCAGGTTCCCAATACCATTATTCATCACACAGAATCACTCGTAACCCAAATCAAACCTGTTTTTAACCCCAAGTATACACTGTTCCCTCAATCATTTTACAGAAGAGCAGGGACAGAGTGGTTCTTACAATACAGGAAAGTTGGGGACCTTCCACCTGATGAGAACCTCAAATGTCCATGCACAAATGATACCTGGAGAAGTTGTAGGCAGGTATGAAGCACCTGAGAAAGCAAAAGTCATCTTCCATGGCAAACAACCTGGTCAGGATGAAGGGATGTGTCTGAATCTGAATCTCTCTCTTCTTATTGTAGAGAAGATGGACCAAACCAGGCCTGAGTGGAGAGCTGTTCCCGGGTGCCAATGGTAATATACATTCTACCTTATGAAAGTGTCACAGGAAGCGGGGGCAACCTCCATTTTATGTTACCCTTTGAAGCAACTGTTAGGACAAAGTGGTTGCCAAGGCAGTGACGTCATTCAGTTCCAAAGAATGTGACATACCTCATTTCCTTGGTGATGGAACTCTCTGAACTTGGTATCCAAGAAGCCAGGCACCCAGAGGCAGTCGTAGTCCCAGTCCCAGTGGGCTCACTTGTTTGGATTTACCAAGGACAGAGTCAGTTTTCTTGGTACCTAATGATGTGAGGATGGCCAAATGCCAGGAGAGCTCTGAAGATGGACCTTTCCTGAGAAAACAGGTAGTGGCTAACCACTTTTTCCTGACATCTTCACAGAGTTGGTCAAGGAAACAAGATCTGAGAGAAGACAGGCCATTTCGGGGGAACATAGTATGGCCCACCAGTCAGAGGACACTCCGGATAGTCACAGACCTACTTGGGGGAAGGAGGTGCCTTTGTGGGAGTGGGTGTGGGTTTGTTGTTTTGTCTCATGTTCTCAGAATAGATAGGAAAGGCGGTTTGTTTGGTTTGGAGTGGACAGTTTCTAGTAAGTCATTTGACACGGCGAGTGTTTCTGTTTCTGTGTATCCCACTGTGTCCGTTGTTGTAGACATTAGAAAAGAGAATGCATTAATGGATGTGTCCTGTCTAGTATAAATCATACCAAAATTCATCCTGCCCAATATATGAATGGACTGCAGCTTGTCTTATCGATGTGCAACACCTGCTATCTTTCTAAGTTGTTGTTTTTTTCCTGAATTCTGGCCACTCTCCAGAATAGGCTCATGGATTTGTGTCCAAAATATGTACCACCTCCAAGCTCTGTGACATGGCCATGTACTGGATAGCTGAAGAGAATGGCGAGCATCTCAGAAAACTCAGATATCAGTGTGACCAGGAAAGTCTCAGTGCAGAAACCCTGCTTTGGGCCTTTTGCTTACTTATTGTTGTGTTGCACTGAATGTCAGGAAGGTCTTTGCCTCAGGCCACCCCTTTGTGAAGCCTGAAGAAAACAGTTTTCAAATGGAAATGAATGGGCCTCACCTGTGGCTCTTTGCTTAATTGCTTTAGAAAGGGATGTGTCTTTATCAGCCTCTTGGGCCTGTGTGTGGCTGTGACTTAGATTCTCAGCACCTGATGGATCTTAAGAATGATCCCATGTGAGCTTCCAAAACCAAAATGGCAAAAAATTTCATTCATTGTGGATGAAGTCTCTTGCCTTCCTCTGTTAGGTTCCTGCACTCCATCAAATGACAATAGGGATTCTTTGGGTCAAATGAGTTCTTCAAAGCCCTGCAGAGGTGCTTGTGTTTTCGCATGACTCTAAATCACCTAAAGAATCGATACCTAAAATCAGTAGGCCTCAAATTGGAGAAACACAGAAGTATTAACGGCAGGCTTATTTGTTCACTCCTGGTTCACAGAAACGGTGTAGAGGCTACCCTGACTTTAGACAAATGAGGGGCAAACGAGCTGATTTTGGACACTGTCATTGGCTGCGCCCCTCATGGAAACCTCCAGCCAGAGGTTAAGATGATTGACTATATGGAATAAGATGAGGGCCATGTGGGAGTGTTTTGGTTTTAATTTTGGTCATTTGTGTGGCATTGGAAAAAATGACTGGGTCCACGTGGGCTTGAACTCTGGTGTGATTCCCCTTAGAGACTGGGTTTTGGAACTGAACTCAGAGAAGCATTGCCATGAATTTTGTTGGGATTTTAAGAGGCCACGCATGAAAGTCGCTCTTGGAAACTGAGACCTAGGCCCCGGGTGGATTTCCACAGAGGCCTGGGAATCTCAGCAAGGATATCACATGATTTTATTCTTAAAGAAATGGCAGCCATAGTTGAGAGTCAAAACACACATGGACCTCACATTGTAGACCTCAATGGGCCTGGCCTAATGTGACCTTTTGTCCACTCTTTGGGAAGCCATGCCTGTGAGAGTTCTCCAGAGATTTCATTGAAATGAGCTTCCTCACCATTTAATGTTTGCTAAATGAACTGAAACCCACAGTGCCTCCAACTTCATGCTTGAAAAATGGCTAGATAAATACCATGAAATTTTTGAAATTCCTATGACCAGGTGGCACTGGAGAAACATTGGATGTCCTGTTGCTGATCATGAGTATACCAGACAGTGCCTTGATTTACTGAGTTTCATGAAAATGGTGTAGAACAGAGATGCCAGAAATTTGGAGCCTGCTGAGGAGTGGGTCTAGAGCAGTGGTGGGGAGGTGTTTGCTAAAACATCCGTGGTAGGGCCATGTGGATCTACCATTGGATTCCAAATGGCTTGTAACTGACATGGTGCAGCCAACAGACCCTTATATGTAAAGGCATCTTGTTATATGGAGAGTTTTCAGAGGAAAATTAAGAATCAGGTTGATATGGACAAGGGGGCAATGGGGCAAGCTGTGAGAGATAGGAGCCTAGTTGGTGCATTCTCTTGCAGACCCTGACCCACCACACGTGACAGAACTCCCTCCAGCACTGTGTCCCCGGTTAGCTCCTAGTATTTCGTGAAACAAATATCAAACTCACAGTGCAGCAGCAAAAACACCACAAAAAGTGGAAGAGGACCAAATGGCTTCACAGTCCACACGGGGAGACACTTAGTCCCCAATGGCCTCAGTTTACCTACAAAGATAGGATTCAGCACTGCTTCATCTTGTTCATTGGAAAATAAGAAACCATGTCCTCCAGGTCACATAGATGCAGACCCAGCTTTGATGTTCTCACTACAGAGGAAGCCAAATCTCCTGAAAACAACATATATTTCAAGTGTGGAAGCTCAGAGGCAGTTTCTCAAAAAGTTTTTAGGCCAGCAGAGCTCCATGTTTGTGGAGTGTTTACCCTGTCCCTTAGTTTTGGAAACTCCTCTACCACCTCCAAGGTTGTGAACTCCTGAGCATTTTCCATTCCAGATATGTATTCACTGATTTTGTAACTCTTCTCCTCTAATTGTGTCTTACTTGGGGTGAAGGTAATGTCAAGGCATTGTTCTGGATGAGAGTGGGAGGATATTTGTGCAGCATATATTTGCATACACATTGGATTCATTTTCCAATTTTCCATTCGAAATACTGAATCCCTGACACTAACCCATACCTAGTAGACTCAGACTATTCATCCTAATATAATGGAGAATATTAACCCAACACATTAGAAATACAAGTACTTCAGAGGAGACATGTTGTATAGTTGGACTTGACATTTGCATTATATAAGGTAGGAGTTATAAATCTAGTCAAATTTATTTGAAATATTCTCCATGTGTTTTAAACTTAACAAATATGTAAATTTTTGTTTTCTCTTTCTGTAGTCTATTCACACATGTATATTTATATGCATATATAGAATCCTACCAGGTATCACACGTACATTTTTGTGAGGTGGCTGTCTTGGCAGATACAAATTGTGAGAAGAGTTCACTCCTCCTAAATGCTGTTGGAAATGAAAATTCAACTTATAGGAGAGTGTCCTAGTAGAACAACATTATTCATTAGCTCATGTTCAGTAAAATAAATATTTTTGCATTTGTGGATGATACATATTTACTGATGAATTTCGATTGGCATTTATATTGGTACTTTTTAATGTCTGTGAGTTGTGTGTGTGTGTGTGTGTGTGTGTGTGTGTGTATAGATATAGATATAGATATAGATATACTCTCCAAATTTTTCAAAATATGAAATATATGTGTCTAATATACACTCTCTAAATTCATTCATGTTCATGTATGTGGATTTATAATCCACTTTTCACAAGATGATAATCAGAAATATTCATCCACCTGAAATACATATTTGTTTCCTAGTACTGAAAACTAACTTCAGTGAATGGTGCATACAAATCCTAATTATTCTACAGTAACTGACCCAGTCTAACATCAATGCAAGTAGACTCCTATGGGACATGATATGTAATTTGTCATTCATTTGTATTCGACACTGGTACATTATTGTTTCTTCAGTTTTTGCACATCACAGGATATACATTTCATCCACAAGTTCACAAATTAATAAGCATTTGTTTCAACTTTCACCACTTCTTGCTTCAGAACACATGTATTGTCAGGGTTTCTTGACTGGTCTTTTCATGAGACTTCTTTCCAAACACATTATTTTGAATTTCCATAATCATTTTGAAGCAAACGTCACACACTCTTCATGATAAACCAAAACACAAATATTTCCATTACATATATACCTGGTTGGAATGAATGATTGTATATCAATATACGATTTCCTTTAATTTTTCAGATATCAGTTCAGTTCATTATTTAAAGTTCAAAAAAGTTATATTATTTATTCACAGTATGGTCTATTCATGCTTTTTCTCTATATTCCTAGAAACAGGGTACACCTCTTTGTAACCCCGATTCTCATTTTACATCTTCAATATATTGCTCCCAGAAATGGTGAAAGAAATACTCATGTCACCTCATTATCACAGTAATATTCTGGACAAAAAATGGAAAGGTCACACTTATGATTGTACCAAAGCCTAAATGGAAAGTGAACATGGATTTCTAAAAACATCCATGTCCAGGTTGCCTAATGCTGTCAATTGTCAATCCTATTGGTGACTACATATTTGTTTTTTTCCTAATTTATATATTCAAACTCAACCCTGTTGAAAATGTCTAATTCTATCACTCACTTTATACTTTGCCTGATTTCGTAATGTTTCTATTGATATCTGCTTTTCTACATATTTTCCCCAGTTCAACATAGTGACTGACTCTTCATATGTGCTGACATTTACATTCACTCAACAACCGAAAATCTATTGCTAAAGAACTTTTGGTCCAAATCCTATACTCACTCTTCTTCCTAAACCTACAGACTATCTTCCTAATCCTACTGAATATCCCTTTTTGACTGGATGTTCTCTTCTAAATTCAATCATCCAATGTACAAGGTCCTATGCCATTGTATATCGAATTACCTGAGGCATCTTTGCAGAACATCATTCAAAGCTAAGTATCCCAATCAAGGGCAAAACCCTTCTGGGCTTCAAATCATACCTAGATTTCTGTTTTCCTACTTATATTTCACCTCTATATTCTTGTAAATATTGCAGGTTCCCAATACCATTATTCATCACACAGAATCACTCGTAACCCAAATCAAACCTGTTTTTAACCCCAAGTATACACTGTTCCCTCAATCATTTTACAGAAGAGCAGGGACAGAGTGGTTCTTACAATACAGGAAAGTTGGGGACCTTCCACCTGATGAGAACCTCAAATGTCCATGCACAAATGATACCTGGAGAAGTTGTAGGCAGGTATGAAGCACCTGAGAGAGCAAAAGTCATCTTCCATGGCAAACAACCTGGTCAGGATGAAGGGATGTGTCTGAATCTGCCTCTCTCTCTTCTTATTGTACAGAAGATGGACCGAACCAGGGATGAGTGGAGAGCTGTTCCCGGGTGCCAATGGTGATATACATTCTACCTTATGAAAGTGTCACAGGAAGTAGGGGCAACCTCCATCTTATGTAACCCTTGGAAGCAACTGTTAGGACAAAGTGGTTGCCAAGGCAGTGACCTCATTCAGTTCCAAAGAATGTGACATACCTCATTTCCTTGGTGATGGAACTCTCTGAACTTGGTATCCAAGAAGCCAGGCACCCAGAGGCAGTCCCAGTCCCAGTCCCAGTGGGCTCACTTGTTTGGATTTACCAAGGACAGAGTCAGTTTTCTTGGTACCTAATGATGTGAGGATGGCCAAATGCCAGGAGAGCTCTGAAGATGGACCTTTCCTGAGAAAACAGGTAGTGGCTAACCACTTTTTCCTGACATCTTCACAGAGTTGGTCAAGGAAACAAGATCTGAGAGAATACAGGCCATTTCGGGGGAACATAGTATGGCCCACCAGTCAGAGGACACTCCGGATAGTCACAGACCTACTTGGGGGAAGGAGGTGCCTTTGTGGGAGTGGGTGTGGGTTTGTTGTTTTGTCTCATGTTCTGAGAATAGATAGAAAAGGCGGTTTGTTTGGTTTGGAGTGGACAGTTTCTAGTAAGTCATTTGACACGGCGAGTGTTTCTGTTTCTGTGTATCCCACTGTGTCCGTTGTTGTAGACATTAGAAAAGAGAATGCATTAATGGATGTGTCCTGTCTAGTATAAATCTTCCCATGCCCAATATATGAATGGACTGCAGCTTGTCTTATTGATGTGCAACACCTGCTATCTTTCTAAGTTGTAGTTTTCTTCCTTAATTCTGGCCACTCTCCAGAATAGGCTCATGGATTTGTGTCCAAAATATGTACCACCTCCAAGCTCTGTGACATGGCCATGTACTGGATAGCTGAAGAGAATGGCGAGCATCTCAGAAAACTCAGATATCAGTGTGACCAGGAAAGTCTCAGTGCAGAAACCCTGCTTTGGGCCTTTTGCTTACTTATTGTTGTGTTGCACTGAATGTCAGGAAGGTCTTTGCCTCAGGCCACCCCTTTGTGAAGCCTGAAGAAAACAGTTTTCAAATGGAAAAGAATGGGCCTCACCTGTGGCTCTTTACTTAATTGCTTTTTAAAGGGATGTGTCTTTATCAGCCTCTTGGGCCTGTGTGTGGCTGTGACTTAGATTCTCAGCACCTGATGGATCTTAAGAATGATCCCATGTGAGCTTCCAAAACCAAAATGGCAAAAAATTTCATTCATTGTGGATGAAGTCTCTTGCCTTCCTCTGTTAGGTTTCTGCACTCCATCAAATGACAATAGGGATTCTTTGGGTCAAATGAGTTCTTCAAAGCCCTGCAGAGGTGCTTGTGTTTTCGCATGACTCTAAATCACCTAAAGAATCGATACCTAAAATCAGTAGGCCTCAAATTGGAGAAACACAGAAGTATTAACGGCAGGCTTATTTGTTCACTCCTGGTTCACAGAAACGGTACCCAGGCTACCCTGACTTTAGACAAATGAGGGGCAAACGAGCTGATTTTGGACACTGTCTTGGGCTGCGCCCCTCATGGAAACCTCCAGCCAGAGGTTAAGATGATTGACTATATGAAATAAGATGAGGGCCATGTGGGAGTGTTTTGGTTTTAATTTTGGTCATTTGTGTGGCATTGGAAAAAATGACTGGGTCCACGTGGGCTTGAACTCTGGTGTGATTCCCCTTAGAGACTGGGTTTTGGAACTGAACTCAGAGAAGCATTGCCATGAATTTTGTGGGGATTTTAAGAGGCCACGCATGAAAGTCGCTCTTGGAAACTGAGACCTAGGCCCCGGGTGGATTTCCACAGAGGCCTGGGAATCTCAGCAAGGATATCACATGATTTTATTCTTAAAGAAATGGCAGCCATCGTTGAGAGTCAAAACACACATGGACCTCACATTGTAGACCTCAATGGGCCTGGCCTAATGTGACCTTTTGTCCACTCTTTGGGAAGCCATGCCTGTGAGAGTTCTCCAGAGATTTCATTGAAATGAGCTTCCTCACCATTTAATGTTTGCTGAATGAACTGAAACCCACAGTGCCTCCAACTTCATGCTTGAAAAATGGCTAGATAAATACCATGAAATTTTTGAAATTCCTATGACCAGGTGGCACTGGAGAAACATTGGATGTCCTGTTGCTGATCATGAGTATACCAGACAGTGCCTTGATTTACTGAGTTTCATGAAAATGGTGTAGAACAGAGATGCCAGAAATTTGGAGCCTGCTGAGTAGTGGGTCTAGAGCAGTGGTGGGGAGGTGTTTGATAAAACATCCGTGGTAGGGCCATGTGGATCTACCATTGGATTCCAAATGGCTTGTAACTGACATGGTGCAGCCAACAGACCCTTATATGTAAAGGCATCTTGTTATATGGAGAGTTTTCAGAGGAAAATTAAGAATCAGGTTGATATGGACAAGGGGGCAATGGGGCAAGCTGTGAGAGATAGGAGCCTAGTTGGTGCATTCTCTTGCAGACCCTGACCCACCACACGTGACAGAACTCCCTCCAGCACTGTGTCCCAGTTTAGCTCCTAGTATTTCGTGAAACAAATACCAAACTCACAGTGCAGCAGCAAAAACACCACAAAAAGTGGAAGAGGACCAAATGGCTTCACAGTCCACACGGGGAGACACTTAGTCCCCAGTGGCCTCAGTTTACCTACAAAGAGAGGATTCAGCACTGCTTCATCTTGTTCATTGGAAAATAAGAAACCATGTCCTCCAGGTCACATAGATGCAGACCCAGCTTTGATGTTCTCACTACAGAGGGAGCCAAATCTCCTGAAAACAACATATATTTCAAGTGTGGAAGCTCAGAGGCAGTTTCTCAAAAAGTTTTTAGGCCAGCAGAGCTCCATGTTTGTGGAGTGTTTACCCTGTCCCTTAGTTTTGGAAACTCCTCTACCACCTCCAAGGTTGTGAACTCCTGAGCATTTTCCATTCCAGATATGTATTCACTGATTTTGTAACTCTTCTCCTCTAATTGTGTCTTACTTGGGGTGAAGGTAATGTCAAGGCATTGTTCTGGATGAGAGCGGGAGGATATTTGTGCAGCATATATTTGCATACACATTGGATTCATTTTCCAATTTTCCATTCGAAATACTGAATCCCTGACACTAACCCATACCTAGTAGACTCAGACTATTCATCCTAATATAATGGAGAAAATTAACCCAACACATAGAAATACAAGTACTTCAGAGGAGACATGTTGTATAGTTGGACTTGACATTTGCATTATATAAGGTAGGAGTTATAAATCTAGTCAAATTTATTTGAAATATTCTCCATGTGTTTTAATCTTAACAAATATGTGAATTTGTGTTTCCTTTTTCTGTAGTCTATTCACACATGTATATTTATATGCATATATAGAATCCTACCAGGTATCACACGTACATTTTTGTGAGGTGGCTGTCTTGGCAGATACAAATTGTGAGAAGAGTTCACTCCTCCTAAATGCTGTTGGAAATGAAAATTCAACTTATAGGAGAGCGTCCTAGTAGAACAACATTATTCATTAGCTCATGTTCAGTAAAATAAATATTTTTGCATTTGTGGATGATACATATTTACTGATGAATTTCGATTGGCATTTATATTGGTACTTTTTAATGTCTGTGAGTTGTGTGTGTGTGTGTGTGTGTGTGTGTGTGTGTGTGTAGATATAGATATAGATATAGATATACTCTCCAAATTTTTCAAAATATGAAATATATGTGTCTAATATACACTCTCTAAATTCATTCATGCTCATGTATGTGGATTTATAATCCACTTTTCACAAGATGATAATCAGAAATATTCATCCACCTGAAATACATATTTGTTTCCTAGTACTGAAAACTAACTTCAGTGAATGGTGCATACAAATCCTAATTATTCTACAGTAACTGACCCAGTCTAACATCAATGCAAGTAGACTCCTATGGGACATGATATGTAATTTGTCATTCATTTGTATTCGACACTGGTACATTATTGTTTCTTCATTTTTTGCACATCACAGGATATACATTTCATCCACAAGTTCACAAATTAATAAGCATTTGTTTCAACTTTCACCACTTCTTGCTTCAGAACACATGTATTGTCAGGGTTTCTTGACTGGTCTTTTCATGAGACTTCTTTCCAAACACATTATTTTGAATTTCCATAATCATTTTGAAGCAAACGTCACACACTCTTCATGATAAACCAAAACACAAATATTTCCATTACATATATACCTGGTTGGAATGAATGATTGTATATCAATATACGATTTCCTTTAATTTTTCAGATATCAGTTCAGTTCATTATTTAAAGTTCAAAAAAGTTATATTATTTATTCACAGTATGGTCTATTCATGCTTTTTCTCTATATTCCTAGAAACAGGGTACACCTCTTTGTAACCCCGATTCTCATTTTACATCTTCAATATATTGCTCCCAGAAATGGTGAAAGAAATACTCATGTCACCTCATTATCACAGTAATATTCTGGACAAAAAATGGAAAGGTCACACTTATGATTGTACCAAAGCCTAAATGGAAAGTGAACATGGATTTCTAAAAACATCCATGTCCAGGTTGCCTAATGCTGTCAATTGTCAATCCTATTGGTGACTACATATTTGTTTTTTTCCTAATTTATATATTCAAACTCAACCCTGTTGAAAATGTCTAATTCTATCACTCACTTTATACTTTGCCTGATTTCCTAATATTTCTATTGATATCTGCTTTTCTACATATTTTCCCCAGTTCAACATAGTGACTGACTCTTCATATGTGCTGACATTTACATTCACTCAACAACCGAAAGTCTATTGCTAAAGAACTTTTGGTCCAAATTCTATACTCACTCTTCTTCCTAAACCTACCGACTATCTTCCTAATCCTATTGAATATCCCTTTTTGACTGGATGTTCTCTCTAAATTCAATCATCCAATGTACAAGGTCCTATGCCATTGTATATGGAATTATCTGAGGCATCTTTGCAGAACATCATTCAAAGCTAAGTATCCCAATCAAGGGCAAAACCCTTCTGGGCTTCAAATCATACCTAGATTTCTGTTTTCCTACTTATATTTCACCTCTATATTCTTGTAAATATTGCAGGTTCCCAATACCATTATTCATCACACAGAATCACTCGTAACCCAAATCAAACCTGTTTTTAACCCCAAGTATACACTGTTCCCTCAATCATTTTACAGAAGAGCAGGGACAGCGTGGTTTTTACAATACAGGAAAGTTGGGGACCTTCCACCTGATGAGAACCTCAAATGTCCATGCACAAATGATACCTGGAGAAGTTGTAGGCAGGTATGAAGCACCTGAGAGAGCAAAAGTCATCTTCCATGGCAAACAACCTGGTCAGGATGAAGGGATGTGTCTGAATCTGCCTCTCTCTCTTCTTATTGTACAGAAGATGGACCGAACCAGGGCTGAGTGGAGAGCTGTTCCCGGGTGCCAATGGTGATATACATTCTACCTTATGAAAGTGTCACAGCAAGTAGGGGCAACCTCCATCTTATGTTACCCTTGGAAGCAACTGTTAGGACAAAGTGGTTGCCAAGGCAGTGACCTCATTCAGTTCCAAAGAATGTGACATACCTCATTTCCTTGGTGATGGAACTCTCTGAACTTGGTATCCAAGAAGCCAGGCACCCAGAGGCAGTCCCAGTCCCAGTCCCAGTGGGCTCACTTGTTTGGATTTACCAAGGACAGAGTCAGTTTTCTTGGTACCTAATGATGTGAGGATGGCCAAATGCCAGGAGAGCTCTGAAGATGGACCTTTCCTGAGAAAACAGGTAGTGGCTAACCACTTTTTCCTGACATCTTCACAGAGTTGGTCAAGGAAACAAGATCTGAGAGAAGACAGGCCATTTCGGGGGAACATAGTATGGCCCACCAGTCAGAGGACACTCCGGATAGTCACAGACCTACTTGGGGGAAGGAGGTGCCTTTGTGGGAGTGGGTGTGGGTTTGTTGTTTTGTCTCATGTTCTGAGAATAGATAGGAAAGGCGGTTTGTTTGGTTTGGAATGGACAGTTTCTAGTAAGTCATTTGACACGGCGAGTGTTTCTGTTTCTGTGTATCCCACTGTGTCCGTTGTTGTAGACATTAGAAAAGAGAATGCATTAAAGGATGTGTCCTGTCTAGTATAAATCTTCCCATAATTCATCCTGCCCAATATATGAATGGACTGCAGCTTGTCTTATCGATGTGCAACACCTGCTATCTTTCTAAGTTGTTGTTTTATTCCTGAATTCTGGCCACTCTCCAGAATAGGCTCATGGATTTGTGTCCAAAATATGTACCACCTCCAAGCTCTGTGACATGGCCATGTACTGGATAGCTGAAGAGAATGGCGAGCATCTCAGAAAACTCAGATATCAGTGTGACCAGGAAAGTCTCAGTGCAGAAACCCTGCTTTGGGCCTTTTGCTTACTTATTGTTGTGTTGCAGTGAATGTCAGGAAGGTCTTTGCCTCAGGCCACCCCTTTGTGAAGCCTGAAGAAAACAGTTTTCAAATGGAAATGAATGGGCCTCACCTGTTGCTCTTTGCTTAATTGCTTTGGAAATTGATGTGTCTTTATCAGCCTCTTGGACCTGTGTGTGGCTGTGACTTAGATTCTCAGCACCTGATGGATCTTAAGAATGATCCCATGTGAGCTTCCAAAACCAAAATGGCAAAAAATATCATTCATTGTGGATGAAGTCTCTTGCCTTCTCTGTTAGGTTCCTGCACTCCATCAAATGACAATAGGGATTCTTTGGGTCAAATGAGTTCTTCATAGCCCTGCAGAGGTGCTTGTGTTTTCGCATGACTCTAAATCACCTAAAGAATCGATACCTAAAATCAGTAGGCCTCAAATTGGAGAAACAAAGAAGTATTAACGGCAGGCTTATTTGTTCACTCCTGGTTCAGAGAAACGGTGTCCAGGCTACCCTGACTTTAGGCAAATGAGAGGCAAACGAGCTGATTTTGGACACTGTCTTGGGCTGCGCCCCTCATGGAAACCTCCAGCCAGAGGTTAAGATGATTGACTATATGGAATAAGATGAAGGCCATGTGGGAGTGTTTTGGTTTTAATTTGGTCATTTGTGTTGCATTGGAAAAAATGACTGGGTCCACGTGAGCTTGAACTCTGGTGTGATTCCCCTTAGAGACTGGGTTTTGGAACTGAACTCAGAGAAGCATTGCCATGAATTTTGTTGGGATTTTAAAAGGCCATGCATGAAAGTCGCTCTTGGAAACTGAGACCTAGGCCCCGGGTGGATTTCCACAGAGGCCTGGGAATCTCAGCAAGGATATCACATGATTTTATTCTTAAAGAAATGGCAGCCATAGTTGAGAGTCAAAACACACATGGACCTCACATTGTAGACCTCAATGGGCCTGGCCTAATGTGACCTTTTGTCCACTCTTTGGGAAGCCGTGCCTGTGAGAGTTCTCCAGAGATTTCATTGAAATGAGCTTCCTCACCATTTAATGTTTGCTGAATGAACTGAAACCCACAGTGCCTCCAACTTCATGCTTGAAAAATGGCTAGATAAATACCATGAAATTTTTGAAATTCCTATGACCAGGTGGCACTGGAGAAACATTGGATGTCCTGTTGCTCATCATGAGTATACCAGACAGTGCCTTGATTTACTGAGTTTCATGAAAATGGTGTAGAACAGAGATGCCAGTAAGTTGGAGCCTGCTGAGTAGTGGGTCTAGAGCAGTGGTGGGGAGGTGTTTGCTAAAACATCCGTGGTAGGGCCATGTGGATCTACCATTGGATTCCAAATGGCTTGTAACTGACATGGTGCAGCCAGCAGACCCTTATATGTAAAGGCATCTTGTTATATGGAGAGTTTTCAGAGGAAAATTAAGAATCAGGTTGATATGGACAAGGGGGCAATGGGGCAAGCTGTGAGAGACAGGAGCCTAGTTGGTGCATTCTCTTGCAGACCCTGACCCACCACACGTGACAGAACTCCCTCCAGCACTGTGTCCCAGTTTAGCTCCTAGTATTTCGTGAAACAAATACCAAACTCACAGTGCAGCAGCAAAAACACCACAAACAGTGGAGGAGGACCAAATGGCATCACAGTACACACGGGGAGACACTAAGTCCCCAGTGGCCTCAGTTTACCTACAAAGAGAGGATTCAGCACTGCTTCATCTTGTTCATTGGAAAATAAGAAACCATGTCCTCCAGGTCACATAGATGCAGACCCAGCTTTGATGGTCTCACTACAGAGGAAGCCAAATCTCCTGAAAACTACATATATTTCAAGTGTGGAAGCTCAGAGGCATTTTCTCAAAAAGTTTTTAGGCCAGCAGACCTCCATGTTTGTGGAGTGTTTACCCTGTCCCTTAGTTTTGGAAACTCCTCTACCACCTCCAAAGTTGTGAACTCCTGAGCATTTTCCATTCCAGATATGTATTCACTGATTTTGTAACTCTTCTCCTCTAATTGTGTCTTACTTGGGGTGAAGGTAATGTCAAGGCATTGTTCTGGATGAGAGCGGGAGGATATTTGTGCAGCATATTTTTACGTACACATTGGATTCATTTTCCAAATTTCCATTCGAAGTACTGAATCCCTGACACTAACCCATACCTAGTAGAATCAGACTATTCATCCTAATATAATGGAGAAAATTAGCCCAACACATTAGAAATACAAGTACTTCAGAGGAGACATGTTGTATAGTTGGACATGACATTTGCATTATATAAGGTAGGAGTTATAAATCTAGTCAAATTTATTTGAAATATTCTCCATGTGTTTTTAAGCTTAACAAATATGTGAATTCTTATTTCCCTTTTCTGTAGCCTATTCACACATGTATATTTATATGCATATATAGAATCCTACCAGGTATCACACGTACATTTTTGTGAGGTGGCTGTCTTGGCAGATACAAATTGTGAGAAGAGTTCACTCCTCCTAAATGCTGTTGGAAATGAAAATTCAACCTATAGGAGAGCGTCCTAGTAGAACAACATTATACATTAACTCATGTTCAGTAAAATAAATATTTTTGCATTTGTGGATGATACATATTTACTGATGAATTTCGATTGGCATTTATATTGGTAATTTTAATGTCTGTGAGTGTTGTTTGTGTGTGTGTGTATATACAGATATAGATATAGATATACTCTCCAAATTTTTCAAAATATGAAATATATGTGTCTAATATACACTCTCTAAATTCATTCATGTTCATGTATGTGGATTTATAATCCACTTTTCACAAGATTATAATCAGAAATATTCATCCACCTGAAATACATATTTGTTTCCTAGTACTGAAAACTAATTTCAGTGAATGGTGCATACAAATCCTAATTATTCTACAGTAACTGACCCAGTCTAACATCAATGCAAGTAGACTCCTATGGGACATGATATGTAATTTGTCATTCATTTGTATTCGACACTGGTACATTATTGTTTCTTCAGTTTTTGCACATCACAGGATATACATTTCATCCACAAGTTCACAAATTAATAAGAATTTGTTTCAACTTTAACCACTTCTTGATTCAGAACACATGTATTGTCAGGGTATTCTTGACTGGTCTTTTCATGAGACTTCTTTCCAAACACATTATTTTGAATTTCCATAATCATTTTGAAGCAATACTCACACACTCTATATGATAAACCTAAACACAAATATTTCCATTACATATATACCTGGTTGGAATGAATGATTGTATATCAATGTACGATTTCCTTTAATTTTTCAGATATCAGTTCAATTCATTATTTAAAGTTCAAAAAAGTTATATTATTTATTCACAGTATGGTCTATTCATGCTTTTTCTCTATGTTCATAGAAACAGGGTACACCTCTTTGTACCCCCGATTCTCATTTTACATCTTCAATATATTGCTCCCAGAAATGGTGAAAGAAATACTCATGTCACCTCATTATCACAGTAATATTCTGGACAAAAAATGGAAAGGTCACACTTATGATTGTACCAAAGCCTAAATGGAAAGTGAACATGGATTTCTAAAAACATCCATGTCCAGGTTGCCTAATGCTGTCAATTGTCAATCCTATTGGTGACTACATATTTGTTTTTTTCCTAATTTATATATTCAAACTCAACCCTGTTGAAAATGTCTAATTCTATCACTCACTTTATACTTTGCCTGATTTCGTAATGTTTCTATTGATATCTGCTTTTCTACATATTTTCCCCAGTTCAACATAGTGACTGACTCTTCATATGTGCTGACATTTACATTCACTCAACAACCGAAAGTCTATTGCTAAAGAACTTTTGGTCCAAATTCTATACTCACTCTTCTTCCTAAACCTACCGACTATCTTCCTAATCCTATTGAATATCCCTTTTTGACTGGATGTTCTCTCTAAATTCAATCATCCAATGTACAAGGTCCTATGCCATTGTATATGGAATTATCTGAGGCATCTTTGCAGAACATCATTCAAAGCTAAGTATCCCAATCAAGGGCAAAACCCTTCTGGGCTTCAAATCATACCTAGATTTCTGTTTTCCTACTTATATTTCACCTCTATATTCTTGTAAATATTGCAGGTTCCCAATACCATTATTCATCACACAGAATCACTCGTAACCGAAATCAAACCTGTTTTTAACCCCAAGTATACACTGTTCCCTCAATCATTTTACAGAAGAGCAGGGACAGCGTGGTTTTTACAATACAGGAAAGTTGGGGACCTTCCACCTGATGAGAACCTCAAATGTCCATGCACAAATGATACCTGGAGAAGTTGTAGGCAGGTATGAAGCACCTGAGAGAGCAAAAGTCATCTTCCATGGCAAACAACCTGGTCAGGATGAAGGGATGTGTCTGAATCTGCCTCTCTCTCTTCTTATTGTACAGAAGATGGACCGAACCAGGGCTGAGTGGAGAGCTGTTCCCGGGTGCCAATGGTGATATACATTCTACCTTATGAAAGTGTCACAGCAAGTAGGGGCAACCTCCATCTTATGTTACCCTTGGAAGCAACTGTTAGGACAAAGTGGTTGCCAAGGCAGTGACCTCATTCAGTTCCAAAGAATGTGACATACCTCATTTCCTTGGTGATGGAACTCTCTGAACTTGGTATCCAAGAAGCCAGGCACCCAGAGGCAGTCCCAGTCCCAGTCCCAGTGGGCTCACTTGTTTGGATTTACCAAGGACAGAGTCAGTTTTCTTGGTACCTAATGATGTGAGGATGGCCAAATGCCAGGAGAGCTCTGAAGATGGACCTTTCCTGAGAAAACAGGTAGTGGCTAACCACTTTTTCCTGACATCTTCACAGAGTTGGTCAAGGAAACAAGATCTGAGAGAAGACAGGCCATTTCGGGGGAACATAGTATGGCCCACCAGTCAGAGGACACTCCGGATAGTCACAGACCTACTTGGGGCAAGGAGGTGCCTTTGTGGGAGTGGGTGTGGGTTTGTTGTTTTGTCTCATGTTCTGAGAATAGATAGGAAAGGCGGTTTGTTTGGTTTGGAATGGACAGTTTCTAGTAAGTCATTTGACACGGCGAGTGTTTCTGTTTCTGTGTATCCCACTGTGTCCGTTGTTGTAGACATTAGAAAAGAGAATGCATTAAAGGATGTGTCCTGTCTAGTATAAATCTTCCCATAATTCATCCTGCCCAATATATGAATGGACTGCAGCTTGTCTTATCGATGTGCAACACCTGCTATCTTTCTAAGTTGTTGTTTTATTCCTGAATTCTGGCCACTCTCCAGAATAGGCTCATGGATTTGTGTCCAAAATATGTACCACCTCCAAGCTCTGTGACATGGCCATGTACTGGATAGCTGAAGAGAATGGCGAGCATCTCAGAAAACTCAGATATCAGTGTGACCAGGAAAGTCTCAGTGCAGAAACCCTGCTTTGGGCCTTTTGCTTACTTATTGTTGTGTTGCAGTGAATGTCAGGAAGGTCTTTGCCTCAGGCCACCCCTTTGTGAAGCCTGAAGAAAACAGTTTTCAAAAGGAAATGAATGGGCCTCACCTGTTGCTCTTTGCTTAATTGCTTTGGAAAGGGATGTGTCTTTATCAGCCTCTTGGACCTGTGTGTGGCTGTGACTTAGATTCTCAGCACCTGATGGATCTTAAGAATGATCCCATGTGAGCTTCCAAAACCAAAATGGCAAAAAATATCATTCATTGTGGATGAAGTCTCTTGCCTTCTCTGTTAGGTTCCTGCACTCCATCAAATGACAATAGGGATTCTTTGGGTCAAATGAGTTCTTCATAGCCCTGCAGAGGTGCTTGTGTTTTCGCATGACTCTAAATCACCTAAAGAATCGATACCTAAAATCAGTAGGCCTCAAATTGGAGAAACAAAGAAGTATTAACGGCAGGCTTATTTGTTCACTCCTGGTTCAGAGAAACGGTGTCCAGGCTACCCTGACTTTAGGCAAATGAGAGGCAAACGAGCTGATTTTGGACACTGTCTTGGGCTGCGCCCCTCATGGAAACCTCCAGCCAGAGGTTAAGATGATTGACTATATGGAATAAGATGAAGGCCATGTGGGAGTGTTTTGGTTTTAATTTGGTCATTTGTGTTGCATTGGAAAAAATGACTGGGTCCACGTGAGCTTGAACTCTGGTGTGATTCCCCTTAGAGACTGGGTTTTGGAACTGAACTCAGAGAAGCATTGCCATGAATTTTGTTGGGATTTTAAAAGGCCATGCATGAAAGTCGCTCTTGGAAACTGAGACCTAGGCCCCGGGTGGATTTCCACAGAGGCCTGGGAATCTCAGCAAGGATATCACATGATTTTATTCTTAAAGAAATGGCAGCCATAGTTGAGAGTCAAAACACACATGGACCTCACATTGTAGACCTCAATGGGCCTGGCCTAATGTGACCTTTTGTCCACTCTTTGGGAAGCCGTGCCTGTGAGAGTTCTCCAGAGATTTCATTGAAATGAGCTTCCTCACCATTTAATGTTTGCTGAATGAACTGAAACCCACAGTGCCTCCAACTTCATGCTTGAAAAATGGCTAGATAAATACCATGAAATTTTTGAAATTCCTATGACCAGGTGGCACTGGAGAAACATTGGATGTCCTGTTGCTCATCATGAGTATACCAGACAGTGCCTTGATTTACTGAGTTTCATGAAAATGGTGTAGAACAGAGATGCCAGTAAGTTGGAGCCTGCTGAGTAGTGGGTCTAGAGCAGTGGTGGGGAGGTGTTTGCTAAAACATCCGTGGTAGGGCCATGTGGATCTACCATTGGATTCCAAATGGCTTGTAACTGACATGGTGCAGCCAGCAGACCCTTATATGTAAAGGCATCTTGTTATATGGAGAGTTTTCAGAGGAAAATTAAGAATCAGGTTGATATGGACAAGGGGGCAATGGGGCAAGCTGTGAGAGACAGGAGCCTAGTTGGTGCATTCTCTTGCAGACCCTGACCCACCACACGTGACAGAACTCCCTCCAGCACTGTGTCCCAGTTTAGCTCCTAGTATTTCGTGAAACAAATACCAAACTCACAGTGCAGCAGCAAAAACACCACAAACAGTGGAGGAGGACCAAATGGCATCACAGTACACACGGGGAGACACTAAGTCCCCAGTGGCCTCAGTTTACCTACAAAGAGAGGATTCAGCACTGCTTCATCTTGTTCATTGGAAAATAAGAAACCATGTCCTCCAGGTCACATAGATGCAGACCCAGCTTTGATGGTCTCACTACAGAGGAAGCCAAATCTCCTGAAAACTACATATATTTCAAGTGTGGAAGCTCAGAGGCATTTTCTCAAAAAGTTTTTAGGCCAGCAGACCTCCATGTTTGTGGAGTGTTTACCCTGTCCCTTAGTTTTGGAAACTCCTCTACCACCTCCAAAGTTGTGAACTCCTGAGCATTTTCCATTCCAGATATGTATTCACTGATTTTGTAACTCTTCTCCTCTAATTGTGTCTTACTTGGGGTGAAGGTAATGTCAAGGCATTGTTCTGGATGAGAGAGGGAGGATATTTGTGCAGCATATTTTTACGTACACATTGGATTCATTTTCCAAATTTCCATTCGAAGTACTGAATCCCTGACACTAACCCATACCTAGTAGAATCAGACTATTCATCCTAATATAATGGAGAAAATTAGCCCAACACATTAGAAATACAAGTACTTCAGAGGAGACATGTTGTATAGTTGGACATGACATTTGCATTATATAAGGTAGGAGTTATAAATCTAGTCAAATTTATTTGAAATATTCTCCATGTGTTTTTAAGCTTAACAAATATGTGAATTCTTATTTCCCTTTTCTGTAGCCTATTCACACATGTATATTTATATGCATATATAGAATCCTACCAGGTATCACACGTACATTTTTGTGAGGTGGCTGTCTTGGCAGATACAAATTGTGAGAAGAGTTCACTCCTCCTAAATGCTGTTGGAAATGAAAATTCAACCTATAGGAGAGCGTCCTAGTAGAACAACATTATACATTAACTCATGTTCAGTAAAATAAATATTTTTGCATTTGTGGATGATACATATTTACTGATGAATTTCGATTGGCATTTATATTGGTAATTTTAATGTCTGTGAGTGTTGTTTGTGTGTGTGTGTATATACAGATATAGATATAGATATACTCTCCAAATTTTTCAAAATATGAAATATATGTGTCTAATATACACTCTCTAAATTCATTCATGTTCATGTATGTGGATTTATAATCCACTTTTCACAAGATTATAATCAGAAATATTCATCCACCTGAAATACATATTTGTTTCCTAGTACTGAAAACTAATTTCAGTGAATGGTGCATACAAATCCTAATTATTCTACAGTAACTGACCCAGTCTAACATCAATGCAAGTAGACTCCTATGGGACATGATATGTAATTTGTCATTCATTTGTATTCGACACTGGTACATTATTGTTTCTTCAGTTTTTGCACATCACAGGATATACATTTCATCCACAAGTTCACAAATTAATAAGAATTTGTTTCAACTTTAACCACTTCTTGATTCAGAACACATGTATTGTCAGGGTATTCTTGACTGGTCTTTTCATGAGACTTCTTTCCAAACACATTATTTTGAATTTCCATAATCATTTTGAAGCAATACTCACACACTCTATATGATAAACCTAAACACAAATATTTCCATTACATATATACCTGGTTGGAATGAATGATTGTATATCAATGTACGATTTCCTTTAATTTTTCAGATATCAGTTCAATTCATTATTTAAAGTTCAAAAAAGTTATATTATTTATTCACAGTATGGTCTATTCATGCTTTTTCTCTATGTTCATAGAAACAGGGTACACCTCTTTGTACCCCCGATTCTCATTTTACATCTTCAATATATTGCTCCCAGAAATGGTGAAAGAAATACTCATGTCACCTCATTATCACAGTAATATTCTGGACAAAAAATGGAAAGGTCACACTTATGATTGTACCAAAGCCTAAATGGAAAGTGAACATGGATTTCTAAAAACATCCATGTCCAGGTTGCCTAATGCTGTCAATTGTCAATCCTATTGGTGACTACATATTTGTTTTTTTCCTAATTTATATATTCAAACTCAACCCTGTTGAAAATGTCTAATTCTATCACTCACTTTATACTTTGCCTGATTTCGTAATGTTTCTATTGATATCTGCTTTTCTACATATTTTCCCCAGTTCAACATAGTGACTGACTCTTCATATGTGCTGACATTTACATTCACTCAACAACCGAAAGTCTATTGCTAAAGAACTTTTGGTCCAAATCCTTTACTCACTCTTCTTCCTAAACCTACCGACTATCTTCCTAATCCTACTGAATATCCCTTTTTGACTGGATGTTCTCTTCTAAATTCAATCATCCAATGTACAAGGTCCTATGCCATTGTATATGGAATTATCTGAGGCATCTTTGCAGAACATCATTCAAAGCTAAGTATCCCAATCAAGGGCAAAACCCTTCTGGGCTTCAAATCATACCTAGATTTCTGTTTTCCTACTTATATTTCACCTCTATATTCTTGTAAATATTGCAGGTTCCCAATACCATTATTCATCACACAGAATCACTCGTAATCCAAATCAAACCTGTTTTTAACCCCAAGTATACACTCTTCCCTCAATCATTTTACAGAAGAGCAGAGACAGAGTGGTTCTTACAATACAGGAAAGTTGGGGACCTTCAACCTGATGAGAACCTCAAATGTCCATGCACAAATGGTACCTGGAGAAGTTGTAGGCAGGTATGAAGCACCTGAGAGAGCAAAAGTCATCTTCCATGGCAAACAACCTGGTCAGGATGAAGGGATGTGTCTGAATCTGCCTCTCTCTCTTCTTATTGTACAGAAGATGGACCAAACCAGGGCTGAGTGGAGAGCTGTTCCCGGGTGCCAATGGTGATATACATTCTACCTTATGAAAGTGTCACAGGAAGTTCTGGCAACCTCCATCTTATGTTACCCTTGGAAGCAACTGTTAGGACAAAGTGGTTGCCAAGGCAGTGACCTCATTGAGTTCCAAAGAATGTGAAATACCTCATTTCCTTGGTGATGGAACTCTCTGAACTTGGTATCCAAGAAGCCAGACACCCAGAGGCAGTCCCAGTCCCAGTCCCAGTGGGCTCACTTGTTTGGATTTACCAAGGACAGAGTCAGTTTTCTTGGTACCTAATGATGTGAGGATGGCCAAATGCCAGGAGAGCTCTGAAGATGGACCTTTCCTGAGAAAACAGGTAGTGGCTAACCACTTTTTCCTGACATCTTCACAGAGTTGGTCAAGGAATCAAGATCTGAGAGAAGACAGGCCATTTCGGGGGAACATAGTATGGCCACCAGTCAGAGGACACTCCGGATAGTCACAGACGTACTTTTTGGGAAGGAGGTGCCTTTGTGGGAGTGGGTGTGGGTTTGTTGTTTTGTCTCATGTTCTGAGAATAGATAGAAAAGGCGGTTTGTTTGGTTTGGAGTGGACAGTTTCTAGTAAGTCATTTGACACGGCGAGTGTTTCTGTTTCTGTGTATCCCACTGTGTCCGTTGTTGTAGACATTAGAAAAGAGAATGCATTAATGGATGTGTCCTGTCTAGTATAAATCTTCCCATGCCCAATATATGAATGGACTGCAGCTTGTCTTATCGATGTGCAACACCTGCTATCTTTCTAAGTTGTAGTTTTCTTCCTGAATTCTGGCCACTCTCCAGAATAGGCTCATGGATTTGTGTCCAAAATATGTACCACCTCCAAGCTCTGTGACATGGCCATGTACTGGATAGCTGAAGAGAATGGCGAGCATCTCAGAAAACTCAGATATCAGTGTGACCAGGAAAGTCTCAGTGCAGAAACCCTGCTTTGGGCCTTTTGCTTACTTATTGTTGTGTTGCACTGAATGTCAGGAAGGTCTTTGCCTCAGGACACCCCTTTGTGAAGCCTGAAGAAAACAGTTTTCAAATGGAAATGAATGGGCCTCACCTGTGGCTCTTTACTTAATTGCTTTGGAAAGGGATGTGTCTTTATCAGCCTCTTGGGCCTGTGTGTGGCTGTGACTTAGATTCTCAGCACCTGATGGATCTTAAGAATGATCCCATGTGAGCTTCCAAAACCAAAATGGCAAAAAATTTCATTCATTGTGGATGAAGTCTCTTGCCTTCCTCTGTTAGGTTTCTGCACTCCATCAAATGACAATAGGGATTCTTTGGGTCAAATGAGTTCTTCAAAGCCCTGCAGAGGTGCTTGTGTTTTCGCATGACTCTAAATCACCTAAAGAATCGATACCTAAAATCAGTAGGCCTCAAATTGGAGAAACACAGAAGTATTAACGGCAGGCTTATTTGTTCACTCCTGGTTCACAGAAACGGTACCCAGGCTACCCTGACTTTAGACAAATGAGGGGCAAACGAGCTGATTTTGGACACTGTCTTGGGCTGCGCCCCTCATGGAAACCTCCAGCCAGAGGTTAAGATGATTGACTATATGAAATAAGATGAGGGCCATGTGGGAGTGTTTTGGTTTTAATTTTGGTCATTTGTGTGGCATTGGAAAAAATGACTGGGTCCACGTGGGCTTGAACTCTGGTGTGATTCCCCTTAGAGACTGGGTTTTGGAACTGAACTCAGAGAAGCATTGCCATGAATTTTGTTGGGATTTTAAGAGGCCACGCATGAAAGTCGCTCTTGGAAAGTGAGACCTAGGCCCCGGGTGGATTTCCACAGAGGCCTGGGAATCTCAGCAAGGATATCACATGATTTTATTCTTAAAGAAATGGCAGCCATCGTTGAGAGTCAAAACACACATGGACCTCACATTGTAGACCTCAATGGGCCTGGCCTAATGTGACCTTTTGTCCACTCTTTGGGAAGCCGTGCCTGTGAGAGTTCTCCAGAGATTTCATTGAAATGAGCTTCCTCACCATTTAATGTTTGCTGAATGAACTGAAACCCACAGTGCCTCCAACTTCATGGTTGAAAAATGGCTAGATAAATACCATGAAATTTTTGAAATTCCTATGACCAGGTGGCACTGGAGAAACATTGGATGTCCTGTTGCTGATCATGAGTATACCAGACAGTGCCTTGATTTACTGAGTTTCATGAAAATGGTGTAGAACAGAGATGCCAGAAATTTGGAGCCTGCTGAGTAGTGGGTCTAGAGCAGTGGTGGGGAGGTGTTTGCTAAAACATCCGTGGTAGGGCCATGTGGATCTACCATTGGATTCCAAATGGCTTGTAACTGACATGGTGCAGCCAACAGACCCTTATATGTAAAGGCATCTTGTTATATGGAGAGTTTTCAGAGGAAAATTAAGAATCAGGTTGATATGGACAAGGGGGCAATGGGGCAAGCTGTGAGAGATAGGAGCCTAGTTGGTGCATTCTCTTGCAGACCCTGACCCACCACACGTGACAGAACTCCCTCCAGCACTGTGTCCCAGTTTAGCTCCTAGTATTTCGTGAAACAAATACCAAACTCACAGTGCAGCAGCAAAAACACCACAAAAAGTGGAAGAGGACCAAATGGCTTCACAGTCCACACGGGGAGACACTTAGTCCCCAGTGGCCTCAGTTTACCTACAAAGAGAGGATTCAGCACTGCTTCATCTTGTTCATTGGAAAATAAGAAACCATGTCCTCCAGGTCACATAGATGCAGACCCAGCTTTGATGGTCTCACTACAGAGGAAGCCAAATCTCCTGAAAACTACATATATTTCAAGTGTGGAAGCTCAGAGGCAGTTTCTCAAAAAGTTTTTAGGCCAGCAGAGCTCCATGTTTGTGGAGTGTTTAAGCTGTCCCTTAGTTTTGGAAACTCCTCTACCACCTCCAAGGTTGTGAACTCCTGAGCATTTTCCATTCCAGATATGTATTCACTGATTTTGTAACTCTTCTCCTCTAATTGTGTCTTACTTGGGGTGAAGGTAATGTCAAGGCATTGTTCTGGATGAGAGCGGGAGGATATTTGTGCAGCATATATTTGCATACACATTGGATTCATTTTCCAATTTTCCATTCGAAATACTGAATCCCTGACACTAACCCATACCTAGTAGACTCAGACTATTCATCCTAATATAATGGAGAAAATTAGCCCAACACATTAGAAATACAAGTACTTCAGAGGAGACATGTTGTATAGTTGGACTTGACATTTGCATTATATAAGGTAGGAGTTATAAATCTAGTCAAATTTATTTGAAATATTCTCCATGTGTTTTTAAGCTTAACAAATATGTGAATTCTTATTTCCCTTTTCTGTAGCCTATTCACACCTGTATATTTATATGCATATATAGAATCCTACCAGGTATCACACGTACATTTTTGTGAGGTGGCTGTCTTGGCAGATACAAATTGTGAGAAGAGTTCACTCCTCCTAAATGCTGTTGGAAATGAAAATTCAACCTATAGGAGAGCGTCCTAGTAGAACAACATTATACATTAACTCATGTTCAGTAAAATAAATATTTTTGCATTTGTGGATGATACATATTTACTGATGAATTTCGATTGGCATTTATATTGGTACTTTTTAATGTCTGTGAGTGTTGTGTGTGTGTGTGTGTATATACAGATATAGATATAGATATACTCTGCAAATTTTTCAAAATATGAAATATATGTGTCTAATATACACTCTCTAAATTCATTCATGTTCATGTATGTGGATTTATAATCCACTTTTCACAAGATTATAATCAGAAATATTCATCCACCTTAAATACATATTTGTTTCCTAGTACTGAAAACTAACTTCAGTGAATGGTGCATACAAATCCTAATTATTCTACAGTAACTGACCCAGTCTAACATCAATGCAAGTAGACTCCTATGGGACATGATATGTAATTTGTCATTCATTTGTATTCGACACTGGTACATTATTGTTTCTTCAGTTTTTGCACATCACAGGATATACATTTCATCCACAAGTTCACAAATTAATAAGCATTTGTTTCAACTTTAACCACTTCTTGCTTCAGAACACATGTATTGTCAGGGTATTCTTGACTGGTCTTTTCATGAGACTTCTTTCCAAACACATTATTTTGAATTTCCATAATCATTTTGAAGCAAAACTCACACACTCTTTATGATAAACCTAAACACAAATATTTCCATTACATATATACCTGGTTGGAATGAATGATTGTATATCAATATACGATTTCCTTTAATTTTTCAGATATCAGTTCAATTCATTATTTAAAGTTCAAAAAAGTTATATTATTTATTCACAGTATGGTCTATTCATGCTTTTTCTCTATGTTCCTAGAAACAGGGTACACCTCTTTGTACCCCCGATTCTCATTTTACATCTTCAATATATTGCTCCCAGAAATGGTGAAAGAAATACTCATGTCACCTCATTATCACAGTAATATTCTGGACAAAAAATGGAAAGGTCACACTTATGATTGTACCAAAGCCTAAATGGAAAGTGAACATGGATTTCTAAAAACATCCATGTCCAGGTTGCCTAATGGTGTCAATTGTCAATCCTATTGGTGACTACATATTTGTTTTTTTCCTAATTTATATATTCAAACTCAACCCTGTTGAAAATGTCTAATTCTATCACTCACTTTATACTTTGCCTGATTTCATAATGTTTCTATTGATATCTGCTTTTCTACATATTTTCCCCAGTTCAACATAGTGACTGACTCTTCATATGTGCTGACATTTACATTCACTCAACAATCGAAAGTCTATTGCTAAAGAACTTTTGGTCCAAATCCTATACTCACTCTTCTTCCTAAACCTACCGACTATCTTCCTAATCCTACTGAATATCCCTTTTTGACTGGATGTTCTCTTCTAAATTCAATCATCCAATGTACAAGGTCCTATGCCATTGTATATGGAATTATCTGAGGCATCTTTGCAGAACATCATTCAAAGCTAAGTATCCCAATCAAGGGCAAAACCCTTCTGGGCTTCAAATCATACCTAGATTTCTGTTTTCCTACTTATATTTCACCTCTATATTCTTGTAAATATTGCAGGTTCCCAATACCATTATTCATCACACAGAATCACTCGTAATCCAAATCAAACCTGTTTTCAACCCCAAGTATACACTCTTCCCTCAATCATTTTACAGAAGAGCAGAGACAGAGTGGTTCTTACAATACAGGAAAGTTGGGGACCTTCAACCTGATGAGAACCTCAAATGTCCATGCACAAATGGTACCTGGAGAAGTTGTAGGCAGGTATGAAGCACCTGAGAGAGCAAAAGTCATTTCCATGGCAAACAACCTGGTCAGGATGAAGGAATGTGTCTGAATCTGCCTCTCTCTCTTCTTATTGTACAGAAGATGGACCAAACCAGGGCTGAGTGGAGAGCTGTTCCCGGTTGCCAATGGTGATATACATTCTACCTTATGAAAGTGTCACAGGAAGTAGGGGCAACCTCCATCTTATGTTACCCTTGGAAGCAACTGTTAGGACAAAGTGGTTGCCAAGGCAGTGACCTCATTCAGTTCCAAAGAATGTGAAATACCTCATTTCCTTGGTGATGGAACTCTCTGAACTTGGTATCCAAGAAGCCAGGCACCCAGAGGCAGTCCCAGACCCAGTCCCAGTGGGCTCACTTGTTTGGATTTACCAAGGACAGAGTCAGTTTTCTTGGTACCTAATGATGTGAGGATGGCCAAATGCCAGGAGAGCTCTGAAGAAGGACGTTTCCTGAGAAAACAGGTAGTGGCTAACCACTTTTTCCTGACATCTTCACAGAGTTGGTCAAGGAAACAAGATCTGAGAGAAGACAGGCCATTTCGGGGGAACATAGTATGGCCCACCAGTCAGAGGACACTCCGGATAATTACAGACGTACTTGGGGGAAGGAGGTGCCTTTGTGGGAGTGGGTGTGGGTTTGTTGTTTTGTCTCATGTTCTGAGAATAGATTGGAAAGGCGGTTTGTTTGGTTTGGAGTGGACAGTTTCTAGTAAGTCATTTGACATGGCGAGTGTTTCTCTTTCTGTGTATCCCACTGTGTCCGTTGTTGTAGACATTAGAAAAGAGAATGCATTAATGGATGTGTCCTGTCTAGTATAAATCTTCCCATAATTCATCCTGCCCAATATATGAATGGACTGCAGCTTGTCTTATCAATGTGCAACACCTGCTATCTTTCTAAGTTGTTGTTTTCTTCCTGAATTCTGGCCACTCTCCAGAATAGGCTCATGGATTTGTGTCCAAAATATGTAACACCTCCAAGCTCTGTGACATGGCCATGTACTGGATAGCTGAAGAGAATGGTGAGCATCTCAGAAAACTCAGATTTCAGTGTGACCAGGAAAGTTTCAGTGCAGAAACCCTGCTTTGGGCCTTTTGCTTACTTATTGTTGTGTTGCACTGAATGTCAGGAATTTCTTTGCCTCAGGACACACCTTTGTGAAGCCTGAAGAAAACAGTTTACAAATGGAAATGAATGCGCCTCACCTGTGGCTCTTTATCAGCCTCTTGGACCTGTGTGTGGCTGTGACTTAGATTCTCAGCACCTGATGGATCTTAAGAATGATCCCATGTGAGCTTCCAAAACCAAAATGGCAAAAAATATCATTCATTGTGGATGAAGTCTCTTGCCTTCCTCTGTTAGGTTCCTGCACTCCATCAAATGACAATAGGGATTCTTTGGGTCAAATGAGTTCTTCAAAGCCCTGCAGAGGTGCTTGTGTTTTGCATGACTCTAAATCACCTAAAGAATCGATACCTAAAATCAGTAGGCCTCAAATTGGAGAAACAAAGAAGTATTAACCGCAGGCTTATTTGTTCACTCCTGGTTCACAGAAACGGTGTCCAGGCTACCCTGACTTTAGGCAAATGAGGGGCAAACGAGCTGATTTTGGACACTGTCTTGGGCTGCGCCCCTCATGGAAACCTCTAGCCAGAGGTTAAGATGATTGACTATATGGAATAAGATGAAGGCCATGTGGGAGTGTTTTGGTTTTAATTTTGGTCATTTGTGTGGCATTGGAAAAAATGACTGGATCCACGTGGGCTTGAACTCTGGTGTGATTCCCCTTAGAGACTGGGTTTTGGAACTGAACTCAGAGAAGCATTGCCATGAATTTTGTTGGGATTTTAAGAGGCCACGCATGAAAGTCACTCTTCGAAACTGAGACCTAGGCCCCGGGTGGATTTCCACAGAGGCCTGGGAATCTCAGCAAGGATATCACATGATTTTATTCTTAAAGAAATGGCAGCCATAGTTGAGAGTCAAAACACACATGGACCTCACATTGTAGACCTCAATGGGCCTGGCCTAATGTGACCTTTTGTCCACTCTTTGGGAAGCCGTGCCTGTGAGAGTGCTCCAGAGATTTCATTGAAATGAGCTTCCTCACCATTTAATGTTTGCTGAATGAACTGAAACCCACAGTGCCTCCAACTTCATGCTTGAAAAACGGCTAGATAAATACCATGAAATTTTTGAAATTCCTATGACCAGGTGGCACTGGAGAAATATTGGATGTCCTGTTGCTCATCATGAGTATACCAGACAGTGCCTTGATTTACTGAGTTTCATGAAAATGGTGTAGAACAGAGATGCCAGTAAGTTGGAGCCTGCTGAGTAGTGGGTCTAGAGCAGTGGTGGGGAGGTGTTTGATAAAACATCCGTGGTAGGGCCATGTGGATCTACCATTGGATCCCAAATGGCTTGTAACTTACAAGGTGCAGCTAGCAGACCCTTATATGTAAAGGCATCTTTTTATATGGAGAGTTTTCAGAGGAAAATTAAGAATCAGGTTGATATGGACAAGGGGGCAATGGGGCAAGCTGTGAGAGATAGGAGCCTAGTTGGTGCATTCTCTTGCAGACCCTGACCCAACACACGTGACAGAACCTCCTCCAGCACTGTGTCCCAGTTTAGCTCCTAGTATTTCATGAAACAAATACCAAACTCACAGTGCAGCAGCAAAAACACCACAAATTGGAGGAGGATCAAATGGCATCACAGTCCACACGGGGAGACACTTAGTCCCCAGTGGCCTCAGTTTACCTACAAAGAGAGGATTCAGCACTGCTTCATCTTGTTCATTGGAAAATAAGAAACCATGTCCTCCAGGTCACATAGATGCAGACCCAGCTTTGATGGTCTCACTACAGAGGAATCCAAATCTCCTGAAAACAACATATATTTCAAGTGTGGAAGCTCAGAGGCAGTTTCTCAAAAAGTTTTTAGGCCAGCAGAGCTCCATGTTTGTGGAGTGTTTAAGCTGTCCCTTAGTTTTGGAAACTCCTCTACCACCTCCAAGGTTGTGAACTCCTGAGCATTTTCCATTCCAGATATGTATTCACTGATTTTGTAACTCTTCTCCTCTAATTGTGTCTTACTTGGGGTGAAGGTAATGTCAAGGCATTGTTCTGGATGAGAGCGGAAGGATATTTGTGCAGCATATATTTACATACACATTGGGTTCATTTTCCAATTTTCCATTCGAAATACTGTATCCCTGACACTAACCCATACCTAGTAGTCTCAGACTATTCATCCTAATATAATGGAGAAAATTAACCCAACACAATGGAAATACAAGCACTTCAGAGGAGACATGTTGTATAGTTGGACTTGACATATGCATTATATAAGGTAGGAGTTATAAATCTAGTCAAATTTTAATTGAAATATTCTCCATGTGTTTTTAAACTTAACAAATATGTGAATTCTTGTTTCCCTTTTCTGTAGCCTATTCACACATGTATATTTATATGCATATATAGAATCCTACCAGGTATCACACGTACATTTTTGTGAGGTGGCTGTCTTGGCAGATACAAATTGTGAGAAGTGTTCACTCCTCCTTAATGCTGTTGGAAATGAAAATTCAACCTATAGGAGAGCGTCCTAGTAGAACAACATTATACATTAACTCATGTTCAGTAAAATAAATATTTTTGCATTTGTGGATGATATATATTTACTGATGAATTTCGATTGGCATTTATATTGGTACTTTTTAATGTCTGTGAGTTTTGTGTGTGTGTGTGTGTGTGTGTGTGTGTGTGTGTGTATAGATGTAGATATAGATGTAGATATACTCTCCAATTTTTCAAAATATGAAATATATGTGTCTAATATACACTCTCTAAATTCATTCATGTTCATGTATGTGGATTTATAATCCACTTTTCACAAGATTATAATCAGAAATATTCATCCACCTGAAATACATATTTGTTTCCTAGTACTGAAAACTAACTTCAGTGAATGGTGCATACAAATCCTAATTATTCTACAGTAACTGACGCAGTCTAACATCAATGCAAGTAGAATCCTATGGGACATGATATGTAATTTGTCATTCATTTGTATTCGACACTGGTACATTATTATTTCTTCAGTTTTTGCACATCATAAGATATACCTTTGCCAAGGCAGTGACCTCATTCAGTTCCAAAGAATGTGACATACCTCATTTCCTTGGTGATGGAACTCTCTGAACTTTGTATCCAAGGAGCCAGGCACCCAGAGGCAGTTTCAGTCCCAGTCCCAGTGGGCTCACTTGTTTGGATTTAGCAAGGATAAAGTCAGTCATTCTTGGTTCCTACTGAAGTGAGGATTACCAAATGCCTGGAGAGCTCTGAAGAGGGAACTTTCCTGAGAAAGCAGGTAGTAGCTCTCCATTTTTTCCTTACAACTTTACAGAGTTCGCCAAGGAAAACAGATCTGAGAGAGGACAGGCCATTTCAGAAGAACAGAGTATGGCCACCAGTCAGAGGACACTCTGGTTAGTCACACAGCTACTTGGGGAAGGAGGTGCCTTTTTGGGAGTGGGTGTGGGTTTGTGGTTTGTCTCATGTTCTGAAAATAGGTAGGAATGGCGGTGTGTTTGTTTTGGAGTGAACTGTTTCTGGTAAGTCGTTTGACGAGGTGAGTGTTTCCATGTCTGTGTATCCCACTGTGCCTGTGGTAGTAGACATGAGAAAAGAGAATGCAGCAATGGATGTGTCATGTCTAGTACAAAGCTTCCCAGCATTCATCCTGCCCAATTTATGAATGGAGTGTGGCTTGCCTTATGCACGGGCAACACCTAATACCTTCCTAAGTCCCTGTTTTCTTCCTGAATTCTGGCCACTCTCTAGAATAGGCTCATGGTTATATGTCCAAGATACGTACCAAATCCAAGGTCTTTGACATGGCCATGTACTGGATACCTGAATGGAATGGCCCGCATCTCAGAAAACTCAGATATCAGTGTGACCAGGAAAGTCTCAGTGGAGATACCCTGCTTTGGGCCTTTTGCTTACCTATTGTTCTGTTGCCCTGAATATCAGAAAGGTCTATGTCTCATGCAACCCCTTTGTTAAGCCTGAAGAAAACAGTTTTCAAATGGAAATGAATGTGCATCACCTCTGGCTCTTTGCTTAATTTCATTGGAAAACGATGTGTCTGATTCAGGCCCTTTGCCCTGTTTTAGGCTGTGACTTAGATTCTCAGCACCTGATGGATGTAAAGAAAGATCCCATATGTGCATCTAAACCAAAATGGAAAAACGTTCAATCAATGTGCATGAAGTATATTGCCTTCCTTTGTTAGGTTTCTGAAATCCATCATGTCAGAATAGGGATCCTTTGGGTGAAATGAGTTCTTCAAATCTTTGCAGAGGTGCTTGGCTTTTCTCATGACTCCAATTCACAAAAAGAATCTAGACCCCACAGTCAGAGAGGCTCAAATTGGAGAAGCGAAGCAGTATTAAGGGCAGGCCTATTTGATCACTCCTGGTTCACAGGAAGGGTGTCCAAGCCACCCTGTCATTCGGCAAATGAGGGGCAAGGGAGCTTATTTTGGACACTGTCTTGGGATGTGCCTCTCATGAAAACCTCCATCCAGATGTTATGATGAGTATCTTTATGGTAGAAGATGAGGGCCATGTAGGAGTGTTTTGGTTATAATTGTGGTCATTTGTGTGGCAGTTGGAAGAGATGACTGGGTCCACCTGGGCATGAATTCTGCTGTGATTCCCCTTAGAGACTGAGTTCTGGAACTGACCTCAGAGAAGTATTGACATGAATTGTGTGGGGATTTTATTAGGCCAGGAATGAGAGTTGCCATTGGGAACCTGGGATCAAGGCCCAGAGTGGCTTTCCACAGAACACTGGGAATCACAGCCAGGATATTACATGATTTTATTCTGAAAGACTTGGCAGGCATAATTGAGATTCAAAACACACTTGGACCTCGCTTTGTAGACCTCAATGGGCCTGGCTTCATGTGACTTTTTGGCCACTCTTTGGGTAGACTTGCCTGTGAGAGTGCTCCAGAGATTTCCCTGAAATTAGCTTCCTCACCATTTAATGGTTCCTGAATGAATTGAAACCAACATTGCCTCCAAATGCATCTGTGAAAAAATGCTAGATAATTACCATGAAATTTTAGAAATTCCGATGACCAGCTGGCACTGGAGGACCTTTGATGTCCTGTTGATGATCATGAGTATAACAGACAGGGCCTTGATTGACTGGGTTTCATGAAAATGGTGTAGAACAGAGATGCCAGTAAGTTGGGGCCTGGTAAGTAGTGGGCCTAGAGCTGTGTTATGCAAATGTGTGATAAAACATCTGTGGTGGGGCCATGTGGATCTTCCATTGGCTTCCAAATGGCTGTGACTGACATGGTGCAACCATCACACCCATATATGTAAAGGCATATTTTTATATGGAGAGGTTTCAGAGCAATGTTCAGTATCATGTTGTAATTGTCAAGGGGGCAAGCTACTTGAGATAGAACCCTGGTTGGTGCATTCTCCTGGAGACCCTGCCAACCACACCTGACAGAACTCCCTTCAGCACTGTGTCCCATTTGAACTCGTTGTATTTCATGAAGCAAATACCAAACTCCCAGTACAGCAGCAAGAAACACCACGAAAATTGGAGGATGACCATTGGTTTCACAGTCCACACGGGAAGACCCTTAGCCCTCAGTGGCCAAAGTTTACCTACAAAAAGAGAATTCATCACTGCTGCCTCATTTTTATTTGAAAATAAGTAACCATTTCCTCCAGGTCACATAGATGCAGATCCAGCTTTGATGGTTTCACTACAAATAAAGCTAAAGCTCCTGACAACAACATATATTTCAAGTGCCCAACCTCAGAGGCAGATTCTCAAAAAGTCTTTTGGCCAGCAGAGCTCCATGTTTGTGGAGTGTTTACCCTGTCTCTTACTTTTGGAAACTCCTCTACCACCTCCAAAGATGTGAAATCTGGAGCATTTTCCATTCTAGATATGTATTCACAGATTTTCTAACTCTTCTCCTCTAATTGTGTCTTACTTGGGGTGAAGGTAATGTCAAGGCATTGTTCTGGAGGAGAGTGGGAAGATTTTTCCGTAGCATATATTTGCATACACATTGGATTCAGTGTCCTATTTTCAATTCAAAATACTGAATACCTGACTCTAACCCATACCCTACCAGACTCTGACTACTAATCCTAATATGATGGAGAAAAATAACCCATAAAGAATAGAAATACAAGCAGTTCAGAGTAGGCATGGTGTATAGATGGACTTGCCTTTTGCATGATACAGAGTTGGAGTTATAAATCTAGTCAATTGTTTGTTGAAATAGTTGTCCTAGTATTTTTAAGGTTAACAAATATGTGAATTCCTGTCTCCCTTTCTCTGTATTCTTATATGCACATATAGATTCCTATCTGGTACCACACGTACATTCTTGTGAGGTGGCTGACTTGGCAGATACAAATTGTTAGAAGAGATCACTCCTACTAAACCCTGTTGGAACTGAATATTCAACCTATGGGTGAGCTTGCTAGTTGAACAGCATTATACATAAATCCATGTTCAGTAAAATGAATATTTTTAGATCTGTGGATGGTATATATTTTATAATGAATTTTGATTGACATATATATTGCTACTTTTTTGTCTGTGTGTGTGTTTTATGTATATGTATATATATGTACATGTATATGTATATATATATATATATATATATATATATATATATATATACTCTCCAGATTTTTCAAAATATGAAATATATGTGTCTTATATTCACTCCCTAAATTCATTCATGTTCATGTATGTGGATTTATAATCAACTATTCACAAGATTATTCTCAGAAATATTCATCTACCTGAAATTTGCCCAGTGCTCTCAAATGTCAATCCTATTTGTGACTACATATTTGTTTCTTCCTAAGATTATATATTTAAACTCAACCCTGTTCAAAATGTCTAATCCTATCACTCACTTTATACTCTGCCTGATTTTGTAATGTCTATATTGATATATGCTTTCCTACATATTTTCCCCAGTTCATCATTGTGACTGACTCTTCACCTGTGCTGACATTTACATTCACTCTCTAATCGAAATCCTATTGCTAAGAAACTTTTGTTCCAAATCTTATACTCACCCTTCTTCCTAAACTTATTGACTATCTTCGTAATGCTACAGACTATCCCTTTTTGACTGGATGTTCTCTTCTACATTTAATCATCCAAGTAAATGTGGTGCGAGCTTCAGAGGAGGAGACTACCAACAGACTATCTCATGCAACATCAAACGGTTTATTGGGTGTCCAGCAGGCTGGGGTTCAGAGCTCACCTGAATAGAGCAGATAGCCCTGAGAATAGCTGAAGTAGAGCTTATATACTTTCCCTGGAGAGGGAAGGGAGGGAATTGTATTGATGGGTCAGGGCGAGTGGGCGGTTTGCATGCAACTGGGAGAGGGAGTACATTCTGCAATTTGGCAGCTGGGTATAGAACATTCTGGGAACAAGATTTGCAAACATTTCTCAAGATTTCAACAGTGTTCTGTTAAGCATACAGAAAAACAAGATGTGACAAGTACCTATTTTATTAATATTTCATTCCCCACTTCTTCTTCTGGCTAATTTTAATCATAAAAATGATCATTGGAGGGTGTCACATTCAATGTCTGCTAGTGGAGTATTACCATAAGTTTAACTCCTCCAATTTGAGCCTGGAGAAAAGACATTACACGGTTGAGCAAACAGGGTTTTATAGTTAGCAATAATATGAGGATTATTATTGGACCGGCCAGGGTTGATAAAAACGTAGTTAACCAGGGGGACTGTGTGAACCAAGACTCAAGCCACCCTTTTTGGGCCTCTCTCACTTGTTGATGCTCTTCAAGGTGTCTTTTAAATTTACTCATAGATTTTATTACAACTCCAGTATAGTCAGCATAAAAACAACATTCTTCCCTCAATGCAGCACAAAGGCCCCCTTCTCTAATGAAGAGGAGGTCCAACCCTCAACTGTTCTGTAAAACCACTTTAGAGAGAGAGGTTAAAGTTTCATGCAAAGCCCTGAAGGAGGTTTCTAATATCTTACTTTTGCTCTATTGCTGCTTCTAATTGGGTCATCTTTTGTGTCCCATGGACAATGCCACTGGTTCCTCTGCCCACCCGTGCAGCAACTCCTATTCCTAATAGGATGGCTAAAGTGAGGGATATATGTTCCCAGTGGAACCGGTTGTATGCCTCCCCTATTTGATCCTCAAATGAACCTGCGTCATGATAGAGCACTCTGGGAAACATCTGCACCATTACACAAATTATCACATATCTTGATCATTTCATGAAAACATAAACGATGTTTATGTATATAGAATTATGCTGTTGTAGGCACTGACAAAGCAAGGCACCTAAGATAGCACTCAAGAGAGGGAAACTGTCCTATTTGGTTGCAACCGGTTTCAGAGGGCATTGCTTCTATTGTAATCAATTAATCCCCTGAAACTCAAGTTTAGGTAGTTTCAGAAATTTGTACCCAACATATAAGGCATGGGGCTCAGAAGTTCACAGTCTTCAGAAGTTTAAAAAAGCAGTATTTGTTTCTGTTTTTCCTTCTATTCTGGGCAAGTTAACTTTTCAAGGACACCTGGGAGGAGGAGAGCTTTTTCTTCCCTTTCTTATTTTCCCCCTGCCAGCTGTTACCATGGAGCCCGGTTGGTAATTTCTTTATCTTAGAAATGTAGCCATCTCTGTGAAGCCCCAGCTGAAGGCCAGAGGACTTGTTCACATATTTTGTGAAAAACTAGTTAGAGGTTGTCTAGCTTAGAAGTACTGAGATTTTTAGCCAGTGGCCAAGTAGAACAGGGCAATACAAAAGAGAATGTTTATCTACATTAAAGTCTTTATTGGGACTCTTTGGCTGAAAGTTCAAAACTCAGCCATGGTGAAGACTTCTGAAGAAGGTCATTTAAGACTTTTCTGTGGACCTGGTACAGAGGGGGAAAGATGGGGAAGTTGGGGCTGAGAGCACCTCCGAGGATCTGAGAATGAGGGAAAAGAGAGATGTAAAAGAATAATGCGAAAGGGTATTTGGAATTTCCTAGCAGCAAACTTGAGCAGTAGATCAGGTAGAGCAGAGTGAAAGATGGGAGTGAGGATCCCAAAATCCTGTGAGGGACTTTAAATTTTAGTAACCTGTTTTCAGTGATGACAAAGCAACTTTAAAGGCCAATTATATTACATCTTGGATAAGGGTCTCAGGGCTCTCCTCAGCTCGTTTGAGCATTGGGTTAGCTGGTAAGAGGACCTGGTGGGACCCGGTGAGGGCACTGACAGGAGATGAGAGGAATGAGTCGGTGGAGCGGTACCTATGTACCTGCTACCTCAGCAAGGGGGCTATGGTCAGAGAACTGGTGGAGCTTTGGGTTTCTGATCTAGTTATTGGAGGGGAGAAATCAAGTTGCTGAGATGGGAGTGACAGCAGAGGGTCTGGAGCAGAAGGCTGAGGATAATGATCTATTGGAGAAGCATAGTTCAGGATGTGAGTGAAGGAGGGAATAGGCTTCCACATAGGGGAATTTCCTTTCACTCTTTTGAGCACTTGAAGAAGTCAAAAAGGTCATGCAAAATTTGAGGATCTAGAGACCCCTCTGGGTGCCATAGTTTTTGGTTGTCTAATTGGTAATGTGGCCAATGCTGTGTACTGAATTTGATGAAGAATTGGGGTTCCATCAGGCAGCCCCTGTATGCACACATTCCCATGACATACAGAAAAAGTCGGCTTTTCCCCCACACAGCCGTTACTCTTTGTGGCTTTGATAGTCTGCCAGGCAAACTTAGTAATCTAGACTAGCCAACCTGCATCTGGCTTGCGTGTCCCTACATCCATAATGTTTGTTTCCATTATCTATGGTACAGAAGGGATTTAATGGTATTTTAGTGGGATCCTCTTCATCAGTGATATCACAATAGGAAATACCTATAGCCAGCTAACAAATGTCTGGGTGGAGAGATGGCCACCAGGTCCCTAAGGGGGCTGTATGCGAGATAGACCATACTTCTTTTCCAGTAGGATTTGTGATCAGCCATCACTGCTTAATGGGCTGATGAGGGTTAGGACTACTTGTAGCCAAGGGGAGAGTATATAACCTTATTCACATTGCGAATACACAATTTGAAACTGTTACCAGTCTTTTTCAGTTTCCAGAAAGATTCTGTACAGGGAGCAGGCTTGAGATGAGAGGCATGGATCCTGGAAGTGATTCTGTTTACGTTTACCACTGTAGGTGTTATAATAGCACCTGGTATGGTCCTTTTCAGCGGGGTACCAGGGATGACACCTGATATCATCTTACATAGATGAAATCTCTTACTTGATATGGATGTGGAATCCCCTGGTTCCCAGTTGGGTAGGCAGTGGCCAGCTGTTTTCACAGGTATTACTGAGTTCTTTCAAGATATTTAAGTCTGTCAAGCAAGGGGGTGTGGAAAGGATCTTTAGGTCTTACAGTTGGGCTTAGGTCCCCTACTGGAGATGGGCCACCATAAAGAATTTCACACGTGGTAAGGTTACTCAAAGAAACAAAGGGATTTTTTCTTGCATGAAACATTGCATAAGGCAGGAGCATAGTCCAATCCTATGCTGGTCTCTAAGCTTAATTTCGTTAAGGTCTCTTTAATGGTTCTATTCATTCTTTCTACTTGTCTTGAACTCTGTGGTCTATAAGCACAATTTAACTTCCAATTAATCCCCAGGTTCCTGGCTAACCCCTGACTTACCTGGGCCATGAACATCGGTCCATTGTCAGATCCTATTACCGGCTTAGCTTCCTCCAATGGTAGAGAGGCTTAGTCAGCAGCAGCGGAATCACTTAGAGTGTGTTGTGTGTTAGGGGACGAGGGCAGGGGATAAGGAGGGGGAGAAGAGTCCAGTAGAGTCAAATCTGTGACTCAGGGAGAACAGAGGGTGGAGGAGGAGGAGGTTGAGAGGGTTTGAGAGATCATGGGGGAAGGAGTAGGAGCAGAGGTAGGGGCAAGGAAAGGCTTCACCCATGGAGGAGGAGATTTGCAGAGGTCCTGCCAAGTTAAGATATATGGCTGTTGATCCGGATGGCTATGTGGCGCTGGCTGAAAGACAATACCTCTGACTTTTTAAATTAGTGGGAAGTAGAAAGATCCTTCTAGGGGCCATACGACTCCAAAGATGGGCCATTCTGAGGCACAGAGATTCTGCCAGGTCCAGCGTTTTACTAAAAAAAGAAAGATTCTGAGCCCTTAAGCGGACTTTGGTCCAGTGATCAAGGGTCAGGGACAGAGGCATTGACGTGCTCTGTTCCATAATGAAAGTTCCACAAACAGTAAAAGCAAGGACACACGACACAGATAAGACAAGACCATAAAGACAGGCAATGAACGTCCAACACTGAGACCAGGAATGAGTAGCCGGCAAAACCCAATGGTATGGCAATAACGAATCTAAAAGAAAATATCACTGAGTCGAGAAGACTATTGTTCCTTGATTTCCCGAGTTCTCTGCGGGGTCCTCCAGAGAGGTGCCCTTTGTCTCTGTGACACGTCTCTCAGCCACCGTCGGAGAGAGCCCAGGCTCTTCATCGCCAGCAATTTTGCGAAGCCCTAACAAGAAACCTGAAACCGGAAAGAGGCGCCTTACTTGCTCCAAGAGGAGCCCGTTGGGGTCTCTCCTCCGCCACTGCTGGAACTCGGTGGAACCTCAATATGTAAAGGTCAGGCGAGTGTCAGAGGAAGATACTATCAAGAGACTGTCTCATGCAACAGCTAAGGGTTTATTTGTGGTCCAGCATGCTGGAGCTCAAAGCTAAATTAAATAGAGCAGAGACCTCTGAGAACAGCTTAAGCAGAGCTTATATACTTTTCTTGGAGAGGGAAGAGAGGGAAGTTTAGTGATGGGTAAGGGCGAGTGGGCGGTTTGCATGACACCGAGTGAGGGAGTACATTCTGCAGTTCGGCTGTTGGGAACAGTACATTCTAGAACAAGATTAGCAAACATTTCTCAAGATTTCAAAAGTGTTTTGTTAAGCATACAGAAAAACAGGAAGTGACAAGTACCTATTTTATTAATTTTATTAACCTTTCACTACCGACTATGCCTTTTTGACTTGATGTTCCTTCTACATTAATTCATGCAACGTACAAGGTGCTATGCCATTGTATATCGATTTATCTGAGACAACTCTGCAGAACGTAATTCAACACCACGTATCCCTATCAAGGGCCCAATGCCCTTCTGGGCTTCAAATCAGACTTAGATTTCTTTTTTCATACATATATTTCACCTATATATTCTTCTACACATAGCAAGTTCTCAATACGATCATTCATCCAGCAAAATGATTTCTAACCCAAATCGATCATGTTTTTAACCATAACCGGACACTGTTCCCTCAATCTAACTTTACAGAAGAGCAGGGAAGGAGTTGATATTACAATACAGAAATGTAGAAAAACTTCCACCTGCTGAGAACCTCAAAGGTCCATGCAGAAATGATCCCTGGAGAAGATGTAGGAAGCAATAAAGGACCTGAGAGACCAAAAGTCATCTTCCATGGCAAACAACCCGGTCAGGATAAAAGGTTGTGTCTGAATCAGATTTTTTTAATGTAGAGATCATGGACCAAACCAGGCATGTGTGGAGATCTATTCCTCGGTGCCTTTGGTTGATATACCATTCTAACTTGTGAAAATGTCACAGGAAGTAGGGGCAGCCTCAATCTCTTGGGACCCTTGGAAGCAACAGTTAGGACAAAGCGGCTGCCAAGACAGTGCCCTCATTCAGTTCAGGAAGGAAGTGACCTCACCTCACTTTCTTGGTGATGGAACTCTCTGAACGTGGGATCCAGGAAGCCAGGCACACAGAGCCAATCCAAGTCCCAGTCCCAGTGGTCTCACTTGTTTGGATTTACCAAGGACAGGGTCAGTATTTTTTGGTACCTACAGATGTGACGAAGGCCAAATGCCAGGAAAGCTCGGATGCAGGGCTTTTCATGAGAAAGCAGGTAGTTGCTCACCGTTGGCTCCTAAGAAGTTCACAGAGTTGGCCAAGGAGACAAGATCTGAGACAGGAAAGGCCATTTTGGGGGAACATATTATGGCCCACAAGTCAGAGGACACTCTGGATATTCACAGACCTACTTAGGGGAAGGAGGTGCCTTTGTGGGTGTGGTTGTGGGTTTGTAGTTTTGTCTCATTTTCTGAGAATAGGTAGGACAGTCGGTTTGTTTCATTTGAAGTGGACTGTTTCTAGTAAGTCTTTTCACAGGGCGAGTGTTTCTATGTCTGTGTATTCCACTGTTTCCGTAGTTGTAGACATTAGAAAAGAGAATTCATCAATGGATATGTCGTGTCTAGTAGAAAGCTTCTCAGCATTCATATTGCCCCGTTTTTGAATGGACTGTAGCTTGCCTTATCGATGAGCAACACCTGCTACCTTCCTAAGTTTCTATTTTCGTCCTGAATTCCGGCCAATCTCAAGAATAGGCCCATGGTTTTGTGTCCAAGATATGAACCACCTCCAAGCTCTGTGACATGGCCATGTACTGGATAGCTGTAGGTGATGGCGAGCATCTCAGAAAACTCAGATATCAGTGTGACCAGGAAAGTCTCAGAGGAGAAATCCTGCTTTGGGCCTTTTGCTTACCTATTGTTCTGTTGCCCTGAATGTCAGGAAGGTCTTTGCCTCAGGCCACCCCTTTGTGAAGCCTGAAGAAAACAGTTTTCAAATGGAAATGAATGGGCATACCTGTGGCACTTTCCTTAATTGCTTTGGAAAGGGATGTGTCTGAATCAGGCCCTTGGCCCTGTGTGTGGCTGTGGCTTAGATTCTCAGCACCTGATGGATCTAAAGAAAGTTACCATGTGTGCATCCAAAAGAAAATTCGCCAAAAGAACAATTATTGGGATGAAGTCTCTCGACTTCCTCTGTAAGGTTCCTGACCTCCATCAAGTGAGAATGGGATCCTTTGGGTCAAAAGAGTTCTACAAAACCTGCAGAGCCTAGCCCATTGTGCTTGGGTTTTCTTATGACTAAAATTCACATAAAGAATCTAAACCCCACAGACAGTAGTCCTCAAATTGGAGCAGTATTAATGGCAGGCCTATTTGATCACTTTTGGTTCACAGGATGGGTGTCCAGGCCACCTTGACTTTAGGCAAATGAGGGGCAAAGGAGCTTATTTGGGACACTGTCTTGGTCTGCGCCCCTCATGGAAACCTCCAGCCAGATTATGATGAGTGTCTATATGAAAGAAGATGAGGGCCATATGGGAGGGTTCTTGTTTTAATTGTGGTAATTTGTGTGGTAGTTGGAAGAGATGACTGGGTCCACCAGGGCTTGAACTCTGGTGTGATTCCCCTTAGAGACTGAGTTCTGGAACTGACCTCAGAGAAGTATTGCCATGAATAGTGTTGGGATTTTAGGAGACCACGCATGAGAATCGGTTTTGGAAACTGAGATCTAGGCCCAGGATGGCTTTCCACAGAGCTCAGGGATTCTGAGCAAGGATATCACATGATTTAATTCTTAAAGACTTGGTAGCCATAGTTGAGAGTCCAAACACACATGGACCTCACATTGTATACCTCAATGGGCCTGGATTCATGTGTCCTTTTGGCCACTCTTTGGGAAGGCTTGCCTGTGAGTGTTCTCCAGAGCTTTCATTGAAATGAGCTTCCTCACCATTTAATGGCTCCTGAATTAAATAAAACACACAGTGCCTCCAACTTCATCCTTGAAAAATGACTAGATTAATACCATGAAATTTTTGAAATCCCCATGACCAGGTGGCACTGGATAACCTTTAGATATCCTGCTGCTGATCATGAGTATAACAAACAGTGCCTTGATTGACTGAGTTTCGTGAAAATGGTGTAGAACAGAAATGCCAGTAAGTTGGAGCCTGCTGGGTAGTGGGTGTAGAGCAGTGGACTGTAGGTGTGTAAATAAATATTTTTGGTAGGACCACCTGGATCTTCCATTGGCTTCCAAAACTTGCGACTGACATGGTGCAGGCAGCAGACCTTTATATGTAAAGGCATCTTGTTATATGTAGAGGTTTCAGGGCAATGTTCAGAATCAAGTTGCTATAGTCAAGGGGAAAGCTATGTGGGATAGAAGCCTGGTTCGTACATTCTCTTTCCGACCCTGACCAACCACACATGACAGAACTTCCTCCAGCATTGTGTCCCAGTTGAACATATTGTATTTCGTGAAGCAAATACCAAATTCCCAGTGCAGCAGTAAGAAACACCCTGAAAAGTGGAGGATGACCAAATGGCTTCACAGACCACACGGGAAGACACTTAGCTCCCAGTGGCAACAGTTTACCTACAAAGGGAGAATTCAGACCTGCTGCCTCATGTTCATTAAAAAATAAACAACCATGTCCTCCAGGTTACATAGATGCAGACCCAGATTTTTGGTGTCACTATAAACGAAGCTAAATCTCCTGACAATTACATATATTTCTTTTTCTTTTTTTAATTAATTTTCATTGTAGGTTGTTCAAAACAGTACATACTTCTTGATATATCATATTTCACACTTTGATTCAAGTGGGATATGAGCTCCCATTTTTATTCCATATACAGATTGCAGAATCACATCAGTTGCAGAACCATTGATTTACATATTGCCATACATACATTTCTTGTGCCTAACCTCAGAGGAAGTTTCTCAATAAGTCTTTAGGTCAGCACAGCTCCATGTTTCTGGAGTGTTTACCCTCTCCCATACTTTTGTAAACTCTTTTACCACCTCCAGTGTTGTGAACTCCTGAGCATTTTTTATTCCACATATGTATTCACAGGTTTTCTAACTCCTCTCCTCTAATTGTGTCTTACTTTTAGCGATGGTTATGTCAAGGCATTGTTCTGGATAAGAGAGGGATGATTTTTGTGTATCACATGTTTGCATACACATTAGATTCATTTTCCTATTTTCCATTTGAAATACTGAATCCCTGACACTAACCCATACCCTACTAGACTCTGACTACTAATCCTAATATCATGGAGAAAAAAAAAAACCTAACTGAATAGAAGTACAGTCCTTTCATAGGAAGCATGGTGTATATTTGTATTTGTCTTCCTCTTTATCAAGAGTATGTGTTTTAAATTTAGTAAACTTTTCATTTTAATATTTCTCCATGATTTTTTAAAGTTATCACATATGTAAATTCCTGTCTCCCTTTCTCTGTATCCTATTCAGCACATGTAATTTTTTTATGCATATACAATATCCTACCTGGTATCACACGTACATTCTTGTAAGATCACTGACTTTGGAATATAAAAATTGTGAGAAGAGATGACTCTCCCTAAATAATGATGGAACTGAAAATTCCACCTATGGGTGAGCTTCCTAGTGAAAAACACTATACATAAATCCATGTTCAGTAAAATGAATATTTTTGGATTTGTGAATGAATTATATTTCATGATGAATATCGATTGGCATATATATTGCTAAATATTAATGTGTGTGTGTGTGCGTGTGTGTGTGTGTGTGTGTGTGCGTGTGTGTGTGTGTGTGTGTATATTCTCCAGATTTTAAAAAAATATGAAAAATATGTGTCTTATTATACACTCCCTAAATTCATTCATATTCATTTATGTTCATTTAAATTCAAATTTTCACAAGATTATTCTCAGTAATATTCATACACCTGAAATATATTTTGGTTTCCTACTACTGAAAACTAAGTTCAGTGGATGGTGCTTAAAAATCCTAATATTTCTACAGTAACTGACCCAGTTTAACATAAATGCAAGTAGATTGCTATGGGACATGATGTGTAATTTGAAGTTCATTTTTACTCAACACTGGTACATTACTATTTCTTCAGTTAATGGACATCATAGGATGTATTTTTTCATCCACAACTTCACAAACTTTTTTGGCATTTGGTTCACTTTCAATTACTTACTACTTCAGAACACATGTATTCCTCCATGTTTCTTTACTGGTCTTTTCACTAGACTTCTTTCTAAACACATTATTTTCGATTCCATAATCATTTTTGAAGCAAAACTCACTCTTCACGATAAACCGTAACCCTAATAATACCATTGCATATATAACTCGTTGGAATGATGGTATATATATCAATATAAGATTTCCAATATATTTTCAGATGCAAACTCAAACCATTATTTAATGTTGGATCCAGTTACATACTTTATTCACAATATGGTCTATTCATGCATCATCTCAATAATCATCAACACAAGGTACACCTATTTTTATCCCCAGTACTAATTTATAAGTTTCCAGAATATTACTCCCCTTTATAGTGCAAGAAATACTCATGTCACCTGATCTACATATACATTTTACCACAGTAGTATTCTGTACACAAAATGCAAAGGTCACACATATGATTGTACCAAAGCCTAAATGGGAAGTGACCATGGATTACTAAAAGCATCTATGTCCAGGGTGCCTACTGCTCTCAAATGTCAATCCTATTGGTTACTACATATTTGTTTCTTCCTAAGATTATATATTTAACCTCAAGCCTTTTGAAAATATCTAATCCTATCACTCACTTTATACGTTTCCTGATTTCCTAATGCCCCTATTGATATCTGCTTTCCTACATATTTTTCCCAGTTCATCATTGTGACTGTCTCTTCACATGTGCTGACATTTACATTCACCCTCTAACTGAAAACCAATTGCTAAAGAATTTTGGTCCAACTCCGAGACTCACTCTTCTTCCTAAACCTACTTACTATCTTCCTAATCCTACAGACTATCCCTTTTGACTGGATGTTCTCTTCTACTTTCAATCATCCGAGGTATAGGGTCCTATGCCATTGTATATCGATTTATCTGAGACCTCGGTGCAGAACATGATTCAATCTAAGTATACCAATCAAGGGCCCAATGCCTTTCTGGGCTTCAAATCTTTCCTAGATCTCTGTTCTCATACATATATTTCACATTTATATTGTTATAAATATCACAGGTTCCCAATACCATAATTCATCCAGCAGAATGACTCCTAACCCAAATCGAACATGCTATTAACACTAACCATACACTGTTCCCTCAATCTCACTTTACAGAAGAGCAGGGACAGAGTTGGTCTTAAAATCCAGGAAGGTAGGGTATCATCCACCAGCTGAGAACCTCAAAAGTCCCTGCAGAAATAATCCCTGGAGAAGGTGTAGGCAGGTATGAAGGATTTGAGAGAGCAAAAGTCATCTTCCATGGCAAACAACCTGGTCAGGTTGAAGGGATGTGTCTGAATTAGCCTCTCTCTTCCTAATGTAGAGAAGATGGACCAAACCATGCCTGTGTGGAGAGCTGTTCCCCGGTGCCTATGGTTGATATACCATTCTAACTTATGAATGAGTCACAGCAAGTAGAGGCAGACTCCATATTTTGAGAACCTCGGAAGCAACTGTTAAAACAAAGTGGTTTCCAAGGCAGTGACTTCATTCAGTTCTTGAAGGAAGTGACCTCACCTTACATTATTGGTGATGAAAGTCTGTGATCTTGGGATCCAGGAAACCAGGCACACAGAGTCAAACCCACTCCATGTCCCAGTGGGCTCACTTGTTTGGATTTAACAAGACAGAGTCACTCTTTCTTGGTACCTACTGATGTGAGGACAGTCAAATGCCTGGAAACTATGAAGACTGGCCTTTCCAGAGAAAGCAGGTAGTTTCTCACCACGGGCTCCTGACAACTTCACAGAGTTGGCTAAAGAGACCAGATTGAAGACAGGACACGCCATTTTTGGGGAACATAGTATGGCTCACAAGTCAGAGGACACTCCGGATAGACACAGACCTACTTTGGGGAAAGAGGTACCATTTTGGGTGTGAGTGTGAGTTTGTGGTTTTGTCTCATGTTCTGAGAATAGTTAGGAAAGCTGGTTTGTTTGTTTTGGAGTGAACTGTTTCTAGTAAGTCCTTTGACAACGTGAGTGTTTCTGTGTCTATATATCATACTGTGTCCGTGATTGTAGACAGTAGAAAAGAGAATGCATCAATGGATGTGCCCTGTCTACGAGAAAGCTTCAAAGCATTCATCCTGTGCAATTTATGAATGGACTGCAGCTTGCCGTATGGATGGGCAATTCCTGCCATCTTTCTAAATTCCTGTTTTCTTCCTGAATTCTGGACACTCTCCAGAATACGCTCATGATTTTGTGTCCAAGATATGTACCACCTCCATCTCTGTGACATGGCCATGTACTGGATAGCTGATGGGAATGGTGAGTATCTCAGAAAACTCAGATATCAGTATGCCCAAGAAAGTCTCAGTGGAGAAACCCTGCTTTGGGCCTTTTGCTTACCTATTCTGTTGCCATGAATGTCAGGAAGGTCTTTGCCTTAGGCCACACTTTGTGAAGCCTGAAGAAAATAGTTTTCAAATGGAATTGAATGGTCATTACCTGTGCCTCTTCGGTTAATTGCTTTGGAAATGGATGTGTCTGAATCAGCCTCTTGGCCCTATGTGAGGCTGTGGCTTAGATTCACAGTACATGATGGGTCTAAAGAAAAATCCCATGTGTGCATCCAAAACCAAAATGGACAAAAGAACTGTCATGGTGGATAGAGTCTCTCGCCTTCGTCTGTAAGGTTCCTGACCTCCATTAAGTGAGAATAGGGATCATTTGGGTCAAGTGAATTCTTTAAAGCCCTGCAGAGGCTATCCCATAGGTTCGTGGGTTTTCTCATGACTCCAATTCACATCTATGTTTACTGAAGAGCAGGGACAGTGTTGGTCTTACAATACAGGAATGCAGTGGATCTTCCATCTGTTGAGAACCTCAAAGCTCCATGCAGAAATGATCTCTGGAGAAGATGTAGGCAGCTATGTAAGACCTGGGAGAGCAAAAATCATCTTCCATGGCAAACAACCTGGTCAGGATTAAGGGTTGCGTCAGAATGAGCCTATCTCTTCTTAATGTAGAGAAGATGTACCAAACCCGGCCTGTGTGGAGAGCTGTTCCCTTTTGCCTACGGGTGATATACGATTTTAACTTGTGAAAGTGTCACAGGAAGTAGGGGCAGCCCTCATCTCATGGGACCGTTGGGAGCAATTGTTATGACAAAGTGGTTGCCAAGGCAGTGATCTCATTCAGTTCCTGAAGGAAGTGATCTCATCTCACTTCCTTGGTGATGGAACTCTCTGAACTTGGTATACAGAAAGCCAGGCACCCAGAGCCAGTCCCAGTCCTAGTCCCAGTGGTCTCACTTTTTTGGATTTACAAAGGACAGAGTCAGTATTTCTTGATACCTACTGATGTGAGGATGGCCAAATGCCAGGAAAGCTCGGAAGAGGGGCTCTTCCTGAGAAAGCAGATAGTGGCTCACTCCTGGCTTCTAACAACTTCACATTGTTGGCCAAGAAGATCAGATCTGAGACAGGTCAGGCCATTTCGGAGAATCATAGTATGGCCCATCAGTCAGAGCACACTCCGGAGAGTCACAGACCTATTTGGGGGAAGGAGGTGCCATTGCGGGTGTGGGTTTGTGGTTTTGTCTCATGTTCTGAGAATAGGTAGAAAAGGCAGTTTGTTTGGTTTGGAGTGAACTGTTTCTAGTAAGTCGTTTGACAATGCAAGTGTTTCTATGTCTGTGTATCCCACTGTGTCCGTGCTTGTAGACATTAGAAAAGAGAATGCATCAATGGATGTGTCCTGTCTCATAGAAAGCTTCCCAGCATTCATCCAGCACAATTTATGAATTGACTGTGGCTTGCCTTATTGATGGGCGATACCTGCTACCTTCCTAAGTTGCTGTTTTCTTCCTGAATTATGGCCAATCTCCAGAATAGGCTCATGGTTTTGTGTCCAAGATATGTACTACCTCCAAGCTCTGTGACATGGCCATGTACTGGATAGATGAATGGAATGTCGAGCATCTCAGAAAACTCAGATATCAGTGTGACCAGTAAAGTCTCAGTGGAGAATCCCTGCTTTGGGCCATTTGCTTACCTATTGTTCTGTTGCCCTGAGAGTCAGGAAGGTCTTTGTCTCAGGCCAACCCTTTGTGAATCCTGAAGGAAAGATTTTTCAAATGGAAATGAATATGCTTTACCTTTGGCTCTTTCCTTAATTGATTTGGAAAGAGATGTGTGTGAATCAGCCTCTTGGCCCAGTGTGATTCTTTGACTTAGATTCTCAGCACCTGATGGATCTAAAGAAAGATCCCATGGGTGCATAAAATCCAAAATGGCAAAAAGAGCAGTCATTGTTGATGAAGTATTTTGCCTTCCTCTGTAAGGTTCCTGAATTCCATCAAGTGAGAATAGGGATCTTTTGGGTCAAATGAGTTCTTCAAATCTATTCAGAAGCTATCCAATAGGTGCTTGAGTTTTCTCATCTTTCCAATTCACATAAAGAATCTGTACCCGACACTCAGTAGGACTCAAATTGGAGAAGCAGAGCACTATTAAGGGCAGGCCTATTTGATCACTCCTGGTACACAGGAAGGGTGTACAGGCCACTGGGAATTTAGGCAAATGAGGGGCAACAGAGCTTATTTTGGACACTGTCTTGGGCTACGCTAATGCTATCAAATGTCAATCCTATTGTTGACTTCATATTTGTTTTATCCTAAGCTCACATATTCATCCTCAACCCTGTTGAAAATATCTAATCCCATCACTCACTTTATTCTTTTCCTGATTTCCTAATGTCTCTATTGATATCTGCTTTCCTACATATTTTGCCCTGTGCATCATTGTGACTGACTCTTCACTTGTGTTGACATTTACATTGACTCTCTAACCAAAACCCTATTGCTAAAGAACTTTTGTTCCAAATCCTATACTCACTTTTCTTCCTAAACTTACCGACTATCTTTCTAATCCAACTGACTATAACTTTTTGAATGGATGTTCTCTTCTACATTCAATGATCCAAGTACAGTTCAGGTTTCTATTCAACCGGGTGAGGGAGTAGATTCTGCAGTTTGGCAATTGGGGACAGCACATTCTGGCAACAAGATTAGCAAAGAGTTCTCAAGATTTCAACAGTGTTTTGTTAAGCGTACAGAAAAACAGGAAGTGACAAGTACATATTTTATTAACCTTTCATTCCCCACTTCTTTTTCTGGCTACTTTTAATCATAAAAGTGATCATTGTGGGGTGTCACATTCTATGTCTGCTAGTGGGGTATTACCATAATTTTAATTTGTCCAATTTGAGCTTGGAGAAAAGAAATTACATGATTGAGGAAACAGGGTTTTATAGTTAGTAATACTATGAGGATTATTATTGGACCAGCCAGGGTTGATAAAATCGTAATTAACCAGGGGGACTGTGTAAAAAAAGACTCAAACTACCGTTTTTGTGCCTCTCTCTCTCGTTGTTGCTCTTCAAGGCATCTTTTTAATTTACTCATAGATTTTTTTACAACTCCAGTATTGTCGACATAAAAACAACATTCTTCCCTCAATGAAGCACAAAGGCCCCCTTCTGTCATGAAAAGGAGGTCCAACCCTCGCCTTTTCTGTAAAACAACTTCAGAGAGAGAGGTTAAAGATTCCTGCAAAGCTGTGATGGAGGTTTCTAAAATCTTTAAGTTTTGATCTATTGCTTCTTCTAATTGGGTCACTTGTTGTGTCCCATGGACCAGAGCAGTGGTTCTTGTGCCCAACCCTGCAGCAACTCCTATTCGTAATAGAATGGCTAAGGTGAGGGACATATGTTCCCAGCGGAACCGGGTTGTATGTCCCCCTCTTTGATCTTCAGATGAACCTGCGTCATGATAGAGCACTCTGGGAAACATCTGCTCCATTTCACAATTAATCACATCTGTTGACCATTTCATGAAAACATAAACAATGTTTAAGTATATAGAATTATACTGTTGTAGGGACGGACAAGGCAAGGCACCTAAGATAGCACCAAAGACACGGAAACAGTCTTTTTTGGTTTCAACCAGATTCAGAGGGCATTGCTTCTGTTGTAATCAATTAATCCCCTGAAACCCAAGTTACGTAGTTTCAGAATTTTGTACCCAACACGTAAGGGAAGGGGCTCAGAAGTTCACAGTCTGCAGAAGTTCACAAAAAGCAGTTTTTGTTTCTCTTTTTTCCTCAGTTTGGGCAAGTTAACTTTTCAAGGACACCTGGGTGTGGGTGTCTTCCCTTTCTTTTTTTCCCCCTTCCAGCTGTTTCCATACAGCCCAGTTTGTAACTTCTTTATCTTAGAAATGTAGCCATCTCTGTGAAGCCCCAGCTCAAGGCCAGAGGACTTTTTTTCAAATATTTTGTGAAAAACTAGTAAGGGTGTGTCTAGATCAGGAGTGCTGAATTTTTTAGCCAGTTGCCAAGGAGACCAGGGCAACACAAAAATAGGAAGTTTATCTACAGTGAACTCTTTTATAGGGACTCTTTTGCTGAAAGTCCTAAATCAGCCATGGTGAAGACTTCTGGAGAAGGTCAGTTAAGACTTTTCTGTGGGCCTGGTACAGAGGGGGACAATTTGGAAGGCAGAAATAAGAGCAGCTCTGTGGATCTGAGAATGAGGAAGGAGAGATGTAAAAGAATATTGGGAGAGGGCTTTGGGATCTTAATAGCAACAAAAACTTGAGCAGTAGAACAGATAGAACAGAGGGGGAGACGGGAGTGAGATTCCAAAAAGCCTGTGAGGGACTTTAAATTCTTAGTAACCTGTTTTTAGTGATGACAAAGCAACATTAAAGGCCATTTTCATTACATCTTGTATTAGGGTCTGATTATTCTTCTCAGCGGGTTTGAGCTTTGCATTAGGTGGTAAGAGGACTGGGTGGGACCCGGTGCGGGCACTGACAGGAGAGGAGAGGAGTGAGTGAATGGAGTGGTACCTCAGTACCTGCAACCTCAGCAAGGGAGCAATGGTCTGAGAACCAGTCGAGATTTGGGTTTTTGATCTAGATATTGGAGGGGAGAAATCAAGTTGCTGAGGTGGGAGTGACAGCAGAGAGTCTAGAGCACAAGGCTGAGGGTGAGCATCTATTGGAGAAGCATAGTTCAGGATGTGAGCAAAGGAGAGAGAAGGCCTCCACATAGCGGAATCTCCTTTCACCCTTTTGAGCACTTGCAGAAGTTAAAAAGGTCACACAGAATTTGAGGATCTAGAGACCCCTCTGGGGGCCATCGGTTTTGGTTATCTAATTCGTAATATGGCCAATGCTGTGTACAGAATTTGATGAGGAGTTTGGGTTCCATCTGACAGTCCCTGTATGCTCACATCCCCATGACTTACAATAGAAGTCTGCTCTCCCCCCCCACAGCCGTGACTGTTTGTGGCTTTGATAGTCTGGCGGGCAAACATAGTAATCTAGGCTAGCCAACCTGCATCTGGCTCACGTGTCCCTACATCTATAATGTTTGTTTCCATTATCTATGGTACGGAAGGGATTTAATGGAATTTTAGTGGGATCCTGTTAATCAGGGATATCCCAATAGGAAAGACCTATAGCCAGCTGACAAATGACTGGGTGGAGAGATGGCCACCAGGTTCGTAAGGGGGCTGTATTCGAGATAGGCCATACTTCGTGTCCAGTAGGATTTGTGATCAGCCATCGCAGCTTAAGGGGCTGATGAGGGTTAAGACTACTGGTCGTCAAGGGGAGAATAAATATCTTCCAGGATCTTCTTTACAACCATTTGCGATGTTTCTTTTTTCTTCTTTTTTATTTCTTTTTTTTGTGTGTGTGGGGAAGGCTTCAATACATCCTGAAAATGTATGTTCAAAGACTAGGAGTTATTTAAGTCCATACCTTACTGGCTTAATTTCAGTAAAGTCCACTTCCCAGAATTGTCCTCGTCTGGTTCCTCATAGGTGCTTTCCTGCAGGAAGCTTGGAAGTGTAAGCTTTAACCAATTAATGGACCTGACAGGCTTTTGTTACCCATTCAGTTATTTCCTTTTGCTGTGAGTAGGTTAGTGGAAAACTGTGTTCTTGATCCTTCACGAATGAATGCAGTTTCTTTGAACAAAGGTGAGTGAGTTGATGAACATTTGCTACTGACATAGTTAGAGCCATGATTATAGGAGTAGTTACTGAAGGATTAAAAAATTCCACTTGGGGGCCTTCAGGGTTAAAAGTTATTTTGGCCCAGAGCTTGGTGAGCAGAACTCTGCCCATCAATGGGGCCAGGCATTCTGGGATTACTAGGAAGGAGTGATGGATTTTTCCTTTTCCCTGGTCCATGGTCCTCTTAGTTGTCAAAGCCCGATATTTACTTCTGTTAGACTCTTGAATTAGAGACCTTTTATTTGGTAGAGGGCCCAATGGGCCTTATGGGCTGAGTATATTGCCCCTGTATCTACTTCAAAGTTTATTGTGTTCCCCTCCATTTCAAAAGTTACCTTGAGGTCAGGGAGAGGATCTGAGCCCGGACTTTCTTAGTATTCCTCCAGAGTCAGAATATCTGGCTGGCATGGCTGTCTCTTTCTAGGGCACTCTTTGGCCCAGTGTCCTTTTTCTTTAGAGTAGGCACATTGATCTGAGGCCAGGGGTGGCCTCTAGTGTGTGCCCAGGTATCCCTTCCTGTCTCTCTGTTTCTTAGTTTCTGGCCTATTTGTTGTTGTGACCAGGACCTTAGTCAATGCCTTAGTCTGTCTTTTGTTTCTTTTATCCTCACTTAGCTCCCTTCTCTTCCTCAGTTTCTCTCTTAAAGTATACCTTCTCGGGTTTTCTGACTAAATCCCTCAAAGTCATATCTTGTAATCCATCTAAGCATTGTAACTTTCTTTTAATATCCAGGGCAGCTTTCCCAATAAAGGCCATTGTGACAGATGCCTTTTGGTCCTCTGCCTGAGGATCGAAAGGAGTATGTCTCTTATATGCGTACATAATTATCTCTAGGAACATACAGGGAGATTCATCAGGCCCTTAAATAATCTCTCTTACCTTGGCCAAATTAGTTGGTCACCTAGCGGCCACTAAGATACCCACTATTAGAGCCCGGCGATAAGTGGACAGATGCTCCCTACCTTCAAAGGTGTTGGGGTCCCAGTTGGGTCGTTTCAAGAGAAAGCCGGCTTTGAATATATTGGGAAGTTTTGTCGGTCACGCATTTGGTCCGAGGATACTTTTTTCTAGCATCCAGGAGGATTCTCTTTTGTTCCTCTGTCATGAAGAGAGTCCCTAGGAGTTGTTGGCAGTCATCTCAAGTAGGTTGGTGTGAAAACATCAATGACTTCACCAGACCTGAGAGCCAGGTTGGGTCCTCGGTAAAAGGAGGATTGTTATTTTTCCATTTATATAGGTCTGAAGAGGAGAAGGCCAATACTGGTAGGCTTCCATTTTTTTCCCCATGGCCATCGTCAATCATTGGCCCTTAGGGATGGAGGGAAGCAACACGGGAGTTCCAGGGTTTTCAATCATTTGCCACCAGCGAGTTCCTTTAGCAAGTCCAGCTTCCTCCAGGGGAGGAGGGGCTGTGTGTGACGCAGGGGAGTTATCTGGAGGGCCCTGGGCTGGCTTAGCGTCCTCCAATTGCGGAGAGGCTGAGTCAGCAGCTGGAGAATCACTTAGAGGGTGTTGGGGGTTGTGGGACAAGGGTAGAAGATAAGGAAGGGGAGGAGAGTCCAGTAGAGTCAAATCTTGTGACTCAGGGAGAACAGAGGGTGGAGGAGGAGGAGGAGCAGAGGGGTTGAGAGATCGTGGGGGAAGGAGTAGGAACGGGGACACAGCAAGGAAAGGCTTCACCCATGGAAGAGGAGATTTGCAGAGGTCCTGCCAAGTTAAGGTATATTCCTGTTTATCAGTATGGCTATGTGGCCCTGGCTGTAAGACAATATCTCTGTCTTTTTAAATTAGTGGTAAGTAGAAAGATCCTTCTAGGGGCCCTCCGAATCCAAAGGTGGGCCATTCTGAGGCACACAGAGTCTGCCAGGTCCAGCGTTTTACTGAAAAAGAAACATTCTGAGCCCTTAAGCGGACTTTGGTCCATAGATCAAGGGTCAGGGACAGAGGCATTGAAGTGATCTGTCCCATAATGAAAGATACACAAACAGTAAAAGCAACGACACAGGACACAGACAAGAGAAAACAATAAAGACAGGCAATGGACGTCCAACACTGAGACCAAGACTGAGCAGGCGGCAAACCCGATGGGCTGGCAATACCGAATCTGAAACAAAGTATCACTGAGTCAAGGGGACTATTATTCCTCGATTCCCGAGTCCTCTGTGGCCTCCCCCAGGGACTTGGCTTGTGGCTCTGTGACACGTCTGCCAGCCACCATCAAAGAGAGCTCACACACTTCATCGACAGCCATTTTGCCAAGCCCTAACCTGAAACCTGAAACCAGAAAGAAGCGCCTTACTTACCCTGAGAGTAGCCCATTGGGGTCTCTCGTTCACCGCTGCTGGATTTCGGTGGAACCTCCATATATAAAGATCGGAAGAGCATTGGGGGAAGAGACCACTAAGAGAGTCTCTCATGCAAAACAAAGGGTTTATTGGGGGTCCAGCATGCTGGGGCTCAGAGCTCATTTGAATAGAGCAGAGAACCCTGAGAACAGCTTAAGCAGAGCTTATATACTTTCCTTGAAGAGGACAGGGAGGAAAGTTTATTGATGGGCCTGGGCGGGTGAGCAGTTTGCGTGCAACTGGGTGAGGGAGTACATTCTGAAGTTTGGCTGTTGGGGACAGCACATTCTGGGAAAAAGTTTAGAAAACACTTCTCAAGATTTCAACAGTGTTTTATTAAGCATACAGAAAAACAGGAAGTGACAAGAATCTATTTTATTAACATTTCACTACCGACTATACTTTGCCAGATTTCCTAAAGTCTCTATTGATATCTGCATTCCTACATATTTTCCCCAGTTCATCATTGTGATTAATTCTTCACATGTGCTGACATTTACATTCACTCAATACCCAAAACCCTATAGCTAAAGAACTTTTGGTCCAAATCCTATACTCACTCTCCTTTATAAACATACCGACTATCTTCCTAATACTCCTGACTATCCATTTTGACTGGAAGTTCTCTTTGAAAATCAATCATCCAAGTTACAAGGTCCTATGCTTAATACCGCAATCAAGGGCCCAATGCCCTTCTGGGCTTCAAATCTTACCTAGATTTCTGTTTTCAGATTCCTATATTTTACCTATATATTCTTGAAAATATCGCAGATTCCCAATACCATTATTCATCCAGCAGAATGATTTCTATTCCAAATCAAACCTGTTATTAACCCTAACCATACACTGTTCCTTCAATCTAACTTTAGAGAAGAGCAAGGACAGAGTTGGTCTTAAAATACAGGAATGTAGGGGATCTTCCAACTGCTGAGAAACTCAAAGGTCTATGCGCAAATGATCCCTAGAGAAGTTGTAGGCACCTATGAAGGAACTGAGAGAGCAAAAGTCATCTTTCATTGCAAACAACCTGGTCAGCATGAAGGGATGTGTCTGAATCAGCCTCTCTCTTCTTTATGTAGAGAAGAAGGACAAAACGAGGCCTCTGTGGAGAGCTGTTCCTGGTTACCAATATTTGATATACCATTCTAACTTGTGAAAGTGTCAAAAAAATTAGGGACAGCCTCCATTTCATGGGACCTTTGGAAGCAAATGTTAGGACAATGTGCTTGCCAAGGCATTGACCTCATTCAGTTCCTGAAGGAAGTGACCTCACCTCACATTCTTGGTGATGGAACTCTCTGAACTTGGGATCCAGGCATCCAGGCACACAAATCTAGTCCCAGGCCCAGTCCCAGTGGTCTCCCTTCTTTTGATTTACCAAGGACAGAGTCAGTCTTTCTTGGTATCTACTGATGTGAGGATGGCCAAATGCCAGGAAAGCTCTGAAGAGTGGCCTTTCCTGAGTAAGCAGGAAGTGGCTCACCGCTGTCTCCTGACAACTTCACAGAGTTGGCCAAGGAAACCAGATCTGAGACAGAACAGGCCATTTGATGGGAACATAGTACGGCCCACCAGTCAGAGGTCACACCCGATAGTCAGAGACCTACTTTGGGAAAGGAGGTGACTTTGTGGGTGTGAGTGTGTGTTTGTGATTTTGTCTCATGTTTTGAGAATAGGTAGGAAAGGCAGTTTGTTTGGTTTGGAGTGGACGATTTCTAACAAGTGATTTGACAAGGCGAGTGTTTTTAAGTCTGTGTATCCCACTGTGTCCATGGTTGTAGACATTAGAAAAGAGAATGCATCAAAGGATGTGTCCAGGCTAGTAGAAAGCTTACCAGAATTCTTTCTGCCCAATGTATGAAAGGAATGCGGCTTGCCTTATGGATGGGTAACACCTGCTATCTTCCTAAGTTCCTGTTTTCTTCCTGAATTCTGGCCACTCTCCAGAATAGGCTCATGATTTTGTGACCAAGATAAGTACCGCCTCTAAGCTCTGTGACATGGCCATGTACTGGATAGCTGAAGGGAATGGTGAGCATCTCAGAAAATTCAGATATCAGTGTGACCAGGAAAGTCTCAGTGGAGAAACACTGCTTTGGGCCATTTGCTAACCTATTGTTCTGTTGCCCTGAATGTCAGGAAGGTCTTTGCCTCAGGCCACCCCTTTGTGAAGCCTAAAGAAAACAGTTTTCAAATGGAAATGAATGGGCATCACCTGTGGCTCTTTGCTTAATTGCTTTGAAAAGGGATGTGTCTGAATCAGCCTCTTGGCCCTGTGTGAGGTTGTGGCTTAGATACTCAGCACGTGGTGGATGTAAAGAGAGATCCCATGTGTGCATCCAAAACCAAAATGGCCAAAAAGCAGTCCTTGTGGATGAAGTCTGTCGCCTTCCTCTTTAAAGTTCTTGAACTCCATCAAGTGAGAATAGGGATCCTTTGGGTCAAATGGGTTCTTCAAAGACCTGCAGAAGTGCTTGTGATTTCTCATGACTGCAAATCACATAAAAATATATACCTGACACTCAGTTTTCCACAAATTGGAGAAGCATAGAAGTATTAACGTCTAGCATATTTGATCACTCCTGTTTCACATGAAGGGTGTCCAGACCACCCTGAATTTACGCCAATGAGGGGCAAGGGAGTTATTTTGGACACTCTCTTGGACTCCGCCACTCATGGAAACCTTCCGCCAGCGGTTGTGATTAGTGTCTATATGGAAGAAGATGAGGGCCATATGGGAGGGTTTTGGTTTTAAATTTGGTCATTTGTGTCCAGAATGAAGACATGACCTGGACCACCTGGGCTTGAACTCTGGTGTGATTCCCCTTAGAGACTGAATTCAGAGAAGTATTGCCATGAATTTTGTTGGGATTTTAGGAGTCCACCCATGAGAATCACCCTTGGAAACTGAGATCTAGGCCCAGGTTGGCTTTCCACAGAGCCCTGGGTATCTCAGCCAGGATATCACATGATTTAATTCTGAAAGACTTGGCAGCCATAGTTGAGAGTCACAACACCCATGGACGTCACATTGTAGACCTCAATGGGCCTGGCTTCATGTGACATTTTGGCCACTCTTTGGGAAGCCTTGCCTGTGAGAGTTCTACAGAGCATTCATTGAAATGAGCTTCCTCACCATTTAATGGTTCCTGAATGAATTGAAACCCACAGTGCCTGCAACGTCATCCTTGAAAAATGCCTAGATAAATACCATGAAATTTTTGAAATTCCCATGACCAGGTGGCACTGGAGAAACTTTGGATGTCCTGTTGCTGATCGTAAATATGCAAGACAGTGCCTTGATTGAGTGGGTTTCATGAAAATGGTGTAGAACAGAGATGCCAGTATGTTGGAACTTGCTGAGTAGTGGGCCTAGAGCAGTGGTAGGCAGATGTGTGATAAAAAATTTGTGGTGGGGCCATGTGGATCTGCCATTGGCTTCCAAATGGCTTGTGACTGACATGGTGCAGCCAGCAGACCCTTCCATGTAAAGGCTTCTTGTTATATGGAGATGTTTCCGGGCAATGTTCAGAATCAGGTTGCTATAGACATGTGGCCAAGCTATGTGGGATAGAAGCCTGGTTGGTGCATTCTCCTGCAGACCCTGACCAACCACACATGAAAGAATTGCCTCCAGAACTGTGTCCCAGTTGAACTTCTTTTATTTCATGAAGCAAATGCCAAAGTCCCAGTGCAGCAGCAAGAAACACCACGAAAAGTGGAGGATGACCAAATGGCTTCCCAGTCCACATGGGAATACCCTTAGCCCCCAGTGGCCACAGTTTACTTACAAAGAGAGAATTCAGCACTGCTGCCTCATGTTCATTGGAAAATAAGAAATCATGTCCTCCAGGTCACATAGATGCAGACACAGCTTTGATGGTCTCACTAGAAAGGAGCTAAAGCTCCTGACAAAAACATATATTTCAAGTGCCCAAACTCAGAGGCAGTTTCTCAAGAAGTATTTAGGCCAGCAGAGCTCCATATATATGGAGTTTTTATCCTGTCCCATACTAGGAAAACTCCTCTACCACTTCCAAGGTTGTAAACTCCTGAGCATATTATTCACAGATTTTATTACTCTACTCCTCTAATTGTGTCTTACTTTGGGGGAAGGAAATGTCAAGGAATTGTTCTGGATGAGAGTGGGAAGATTTTGTTTAGCACATATTTGCATACACATTGGTTTCATTTTTCTATTTTACATTTGATATACTGAATCCCTGACACTAACACATACCCTACTAGATTCTGAATACTAATCCTAATATGATGGAGAAAAATAACCGAAACAGAATAGAAATACAAGCAGTTCAGAGGAGGCACGTTGTATACTTGGACTTGCCTTTTGCATTATATAGGGTAGGAGTTATAAATCTAGTAAATTTTTTGTTGAAATAGTTTTCCATGTGCTTTTACAGTTAACAAATATGTGAATTCCTGTCTCCCTTTCTCTGTATTCTATTCAGCACATGTATTTTTATATGCACATTTAGAATCCTACCTGGTATCACACGTACATTCTTGTGAGTTACATAACTTGGCAAATACAAAGTTTTAGAAGAGATCACTCCTCCTAAACGCTGTTTGAACTGAAAATTCAAACTATGGGTGAGCTTCCTAGTTGAAAAAAGTTATACATAAATCCATATCCAGTAAAATGAATATTTTTGGATCTGTGGATGATATGTATTTCACGGTGTAATTTGATTGGCATATATATTGCTAATTTTTAAAATCTGTGTGTGGTTATATATATATATATATATATATATATATATATATATATATTCTCTCCAGATATTTCAAAATATTTAATATATGTGTCTTATTATACACTCCCTAAATTCATTCATGAATATGTATGTGGATTTATAAAAAACTTTTCACAAGATTTTTCTCAGAAATATTCATTCACCTGATATACGTATTTTTTTCCTAGTATTGAAAACTAACTTCAGTGAATGGTGCATATGAATCCTAATATTTCTACAGTAACTGATCCAGTTTCACATCAATGCAAGTAGATTCCTATGGGACATGATAAGTATTTTGAAGGTCATTTTTATTTCAACACTGGTACATTACTATTTCTTCAGTTTATGCACATTATAGGATATATATTTCATCCACAAGTTCACAAATTTATAGGCATATATTTCACTTTCAATCACTTTCTGCTTCAGAAAACACGTGTTCCGCCATGTTTCAAACTGGTCTTTTCATGAGACTTCTTTCAAAACACATTATTTTTGATTTCCATAATCACTTTTGAAGCAAAACTCACACACTCTTCATGATAAACCATAAGCCTAGGATTACAATTAGATGTATAACTAGTTGTTATGAATGATTCTATATCAATATATGATTTCTTGAGAGGCAAGATGGCCGCAAACGGAGTGCAGTAACTCCGTGTACTGCGTCACTGTGAGGGAAAATGACGAGTTAGAACGGCTAAAAGCTATCTTGTTAGGAATTTCCAGCAAAATTGGGGTGCTCCAAAACCTAGTGGAAGGATTTTCATCGCACGAGGATCAGCTTCAGGAGCTCAAATGCGAGCAATCTGTCCGTCTGTATGGAGCGCTGCTTGTTCGGCAGATCACCCCATGGCTGGAGTCTGCGGCGCGCGCTGGGAAATGACAGGCTGGTGGCGCAGAGATACAGCAATGCTGATTCTGTGGGCTCCTGCCAGCTAGGCATTTGCTGAGCTCGGAGCTGAATTCTGGGTTGGAGACAGGGAAAGGAAACGGTCCAGGTTGGTTCTCCACACCGGTCAGACCACGGAGGAAGCCAGCGGCCACCATCTTGGAGAGCTGACGTCACCATCCTTGTTTTCGACTGATTGCAGCTCTTTCAGCTATAGAACAGGTAATTTCAGGCTGACAATTGTCTGCATCTCGCAGACAAATTGCTCAGACTTAGTGCTAAATAACCCGCGGAAACTGCTTCTTGGAGCCTGCTCCTATCAGAACACGCACCGAGCCCGGAGTGTCGGAGTTCCGGCTCCCGGAGCTGCTCTGGCCCAGGGGTATAGAACCCGCTGAAACTGCTTCTTGGAGCCTGCTCCTGTTGGAGCATGCACCAAGTCCGGAGAGGCCGAATTCTGGCTCCCGGAACTGTTTTGGCCTGGTGATAAAGAACCCGCGGAAACTGTTTCTCGGTCCGGGTCCTGCTGAATACTGTGGAGGCCAGAGGGGCCGAACAGAGCCGCCGCCCGGGCCCGTAACAGGTCCAGCGACCTGCCGGCGTGGTAGTCAAGAAAACCCGGAGGCAGCACTGGCACAGGAGCCGGCGGTAGCTGCGCGGCGCGGGTCTCCCAGCTACCACTCCCACCAGTGCTGACAACTGAGGTCTCTTGCACCGACTCGCCTCGGCGTGGGACTCACGGCTACCGCTCCCACCAGTGCTGACAACTGAGGTCTCTTGCACCAGATACGGGGGCGTGGCTACCAGAAGGTAAGCAAATTGGCTGGGGTTTCTCAGCCCCAAGCTCTACAAACTTAGGGCCTGAGGGAGGCCAACAAGAAGAGTGTGCCCAGGCACTAATGAAACAGCTGCTCCACGCGTGTGCAAGGTAGGCGGAACTGTGAACACCGACAAAACAGGCCCAGTGAACCGCCAGACACATCCCTCCGGTTGGGGGAGGGGCAGAGCCACCGGGCGCCTGCAAGGTAGGCGGACCCGCGACCCACCAGCAGAAAATGCACAGCAATCCACAAAGCGGCATAGCCACCCCCCGAGCCTACAAGGTAGGCAGACCTGTGACCTACCGGCAGGTCATGCCCAAAAACCTGCGGAGGGGCACAGCTGCCCCACGTGCCTGCTAGGTAGGCTGAACCGTGACCACCAACAGAACAGGCCCAGCGGCCGGCCAGACACATCACCCCGCCCAGGTTGGGGGAGGGGCAGAGCCGCCGGGCGCCTGCAAGTTAGGCATACCTGCGAATCACCAGCAGATCAGGCCCAGCAACCGTGGAGCGGCAGAGCCACCCCCGGGCCTGCAAGGTAGGCACACTTGCCACCCACCGGCAGGTCAGGCCCAACAAACTGCGGAGGGGCACAGCTGCCCCACGAGCCTGCTAGGTAGGCAGAACCCTGACCACCGACAGAACAGGCCCAGAGGCCGGCCAGATACATCGCCCCGCCCCGGTTGGGGGAGGGGCAGAGCAGCCGGGCGCCTGCAATGTAGGCAGACCTGTGACTCACCAGCAGATTAGGCCCAGCAACTGTGGAGCGGCAGAGCCACCCCCGGGCCTGCAAGATAGGCGCACTTGCCACCCACCGGCAGGTCAGGCCCAAGAAACTGCGGAGGGGCACAGCTGCCCCACGAGCCTGCTAGGTAGGCAGAACGCTGACCACCAACAGAACAGGCTCAGAGGCCGGCCAGACACATTGCCCCACCCCGGTTGGGGGAGGGGCAGAGCCGCCGGGCGCCTGCAAGTTAGGCAGACCTGCATCTCACCAGCATATCAGGCCCAGCAACCCGCGGAGCGGCAGAGCCACCCCCGGGCCTGCAAGGTAGGCGCACTTGCCACCCATCGACAGGTCAGGCCCAGCAACTCTCAGAGAGACCCAGCTGCTCCACGCGCGTGCAGGGTAGGCGGAACCGTGACCACCGACAAAAGAGGCCCAGTGGACCGCCAGACACATAGCTCCGGTTGGGGGAGGGGCAGAGGCGCCGGGTGCCTGCAAGGTAGGCGGACCCGCGACCCACCAGCAGAACAGGCACAGCAATCCACAGAGCGGCAGAGCCACCCCCCGAGCCTACAAGGTAGGCAGACCTGCGACCCACCGACAGGTCAGGCCCAAAAAACTGCAGAGGGACACAGCTGCCCCACGTGCCTGCTAGGTAGGCTGAACCATGACCACCAACGGAACAGGCCCAGCGGCCGGCCAGACACATCGCCCCGCCCCGGTTGGGGGAGGGGCAGAGCCGCCGGGCGCCTGCAAGTTAGGCAGACCTGCAACTCACCAGCAGATCAGGCCCAGTGACCCGCGGAGCGGCAGAGCCACCCCTGCGCCTGCAAGGTAGGCAGACTTGCCATCCACCGGCAGGTCAGGCTCAGGAACTCTCAGAGGGACACAGATGCTCCACGCACGTGCAATGTAGGCGGAACCGTGACCACCGACAAAACAGGCCCAGTGGCCCGCCAGATACATCACCCCGGTTGGGGGAGGGGCAGAGCCGCCACCAGCGCCTTTTAGGTAGACATACCTGCAACCGACAGACAGAACAGGCCTAGTGGCCAGCGGAGGGGCAAAACCGCTGCTCACTCCTGCAAGGTAGGCGGACCTGTGACCACCGAAAGAACAGGCCCATCGAAAGTAGAGGCACAGCGGCCTCCCGGCGTGGTAGGCACATTGCCTCAATTGAAGGAGGGGCAGAACCACCGCCAAAGCCTGCAAGGGAGACGATGCAGCTATACAAAAGCAATATAAATATATAGGGGGAAAAATCAATAACACAACAGTTTCACCAAGCAGAAAGAAACGCGATCAGTATGAAAAGACAAGGAAAAAAAGGACCACAAGCAATGCAGGTCAATTCAACTTTAGAAGAGGTAATATCTGCAGCAGATGGAATGTCAGATAAAGAATTCAGGATATACATGCTTCAGATGATCTGGAGTCTCAAGGAAGACATTAGACAGCAAAATCAGACAATGAAAGACCACTTCGACCACTTCGACAATGAATTACATAAACAAATCCAAGAAGCAAAAGATCAATTATTCAGGGAGATAGAGGTTATAAAAAACAAACAAACAGAAATCCTGGAAATTCAGGAAACAATAAACCAACATAAAAACTCAATTGAGAATACTACCAGCAGAGTAGAACACTTAGAAGATAGAACATCAGACAATGAAGACAAAGTATTTCAACTGGAGAAGAACATAGACAGCTCAGCAAAGCTGTTAAGAAACCATGAGCAGAACATTCAAGAAATATGGGATAACATAAAGAGACCAAACTTAAGAGTCATTGGGATACAGGAAGGTATTGAGGTCCAAACCAAAGGAATGAGCAATCTATTCAACGAAATAATACGAGAAAACTTCCCAGACTTGAAGAATGAGACAGAATCCCAAATCCTAGAAGCCTACAGGACGCCGAATGTGCAAAATCATAAGAGATCCACACCTAGACACATTATAATGAAGATGCCCAACATACAGAATAAGGAGAGAATTTTAAAAGCTACAAGAGAAAGGAAGCAGATTACATTTAGGGGTAAACCAATCAGGATAACAGCTGATCTTTTAACACAGACTCTGAAAGCTAGAAGATCCTGGAATAACATATTTCATACACTAAAAGAAAATGGGTTACAACCAAGAATTGTGTATCCCGTGAAATTAAGCTTCAGGATGGAAGATGAAATTAAAACCTTTCATGATAAACAAAAGTTAAAAGAATTTGCAGCTAGAAAACCATCTCTTCAAAACATCCTCGGCAAAATATTACAGGAAGAGGAAATGGAAAATGTCAATGAAAACCAACAGCGGGAGGTAGTACAGTGAAGGGGGGGGAATAATCAAAGAGGAAAACAAACCATGTTTAGTAACATAAATAAACCAATATGGCTGGAAGAACACCCATATCTCAATAATAACCCTAAATGTTAATGGCTTAAACTCACCAATTAAGAGACACAGGCTAGTAGAATGGATCACAAAACAAGACCCAACAATATGCTGCCTTCAGGAGACGCATTTGATAGGAAAAGACATACTTAGACTGAAGGTGAAAGGTTGGGAAAAATCATATCACTCATATGGACTTCGGAAACAAGCAGGAGTGTCCATATTCATATCAAATAAAATAGATTTCAAGCCAAAGTTAATCAAAAGGGATGAAGATGGACACTACATACTTCTCAAGGGAACCATACACCAACAAGACATAACAATCATAAATATATATGCCCCAAACAATGGTGCAGCTATGTTCATCAAACAAACACTTCTCAAGTTCAAGAGTCTAATAGACCACCATACAATAATCATGGGAGACTTCAACACACCTCTCTCACCACTGGACAGATCTTCCAAACAAAAGTTGAATAAGGAAACTATAGAGCTCAATAACACAATTAATAACCTAGACTTAATTGACATATATAGAATATACCACCCAACATCAAGCAGTTACACTTTTTTCTCAGCAGCACATGGATCCTTCTCAAAAATAGATCATATATTATGTCACAGGGCAACTCTTAGACAATATAAAGGAGTAGAGATAATACTATGCATCTTATCTGATCATAATGGAATGAAATTGAAAATTAACGATAAAAGAAGTAAGGAAAAATCATGCATCACTTGGAGAATGAACAATAGGTTACTGAATGATCAATGGGTTATAGAAGACATCTAGGAGGAAATTAAAAAATTCTTAAAGATAAATGAAAACACAGACACAACATATTGGAATCTATGGGACACATTGAAAGCAGTTCTAAGAGGAAAATTTATTGCTTGGAGTTCATTCCTTAAAAAAAGAAAAAACCAACAAATAAATGATCTAATACTTCAACTCAAAATCCTAGAAAAAGAAGAGAAAAACAACAGCTAAAGAAGTAGAAGACAAGAAATAATTAAAATCAGAGCTGAAATTAATGAAATCGAAACGAAAGAAACAATAGAAAAAATTGACAAAACTAAAAGTTGGTTCTTTGAAAAAATAAAAAAAATCGACAGACCCTTAGCCACGCTAACGAAGAGAAGAAGAGAGAGAACTCATATTACCAGCATACGGGATGAAAAAGGCAATATCACAACAGACACTTCAGAAATACAGAAGATTTTCAGAAATTATTTTGAATCCTTATACTCCAACAAAATAGAAGATAGTGAAGGCATCGATAAATTTCTTAAGTTATATGATTTGCCCAGATTGAGTCAGGAGGATATTGACAACCTTAACAGACCAATATCAATTGAGGAAATAGAAGATACCATCAAAAGACTACCAACTAAGAAAAGCCCAGGACCGGATGGGTATACAGCAGAGTTTTACAAAACCTTTAAAGAGGAACTAATACCAATACTTTTCAAGCTATTTCAAAAATTGAAAAAGAGGGAGAACTTCCAAATTCATTCTATGAGGCCAACATCACCCTGATTCCTAAATCAGACAAAGACACTTCAAAGAAAGAAAACTACAGACCAATATCTCTAATGAACCTAGATGCAAAAATCCTCAATAAACTTCTGGCGAACCGGATACAAAAACATATCAAAAAAATTGTGCAACATGATCTGGTAGGATTTATCCCTGGGATGCAAGGTTGGTTCAATATACGGAAATCAATAAATGTTATTCACCACATCAATAGGCTTAAAAATAAGAACCATATGATCATCTCGATAGATGTGGAAAAAGCATTCGACAAAGTAGAGCATCCCTTTATATTCAAAACTCTAGAAAAACTAGGGATAACAGGAACATACCTCAATATTGTAAAAGCAATCTATGCTAAGCCTCAGGCTAGCATCATTCTGAATGGAGAAAAACTGAAGGCATTCCCTCTAAAATCTGGAACAAGACAGGGATGCCCTCTCTCACCACTTCTGTTCAACATAGTTCTCGAATCACTGGCCAGAGCAATTAGACAGACGAAAAAAAATAAAGGCATAAAAATAGAAAAGAAGAACTCAAATTATCACTATTTGCAGATGACATGATTCGATACCTAGCAGACCCAAAAGGGTCTACAAAGAAACTATTAGAGCTAATAAATGAATTCAGCAAAGTGGCAGGCTATAAAATCAACACGCATAAATCAAAGGCATTCCTGTATATCAGCGACAAATCCTCTGAAATGGAAATGAGGACAACCACCCCATTCACAATATCCTCAATATAAGTAAAATACTTGGGAATCAACCTAACAAAAGAGGTGAAAGACTTATACAATGAAAACTACAGAACCCTAAAGAAAGAAATAGAAGAAGATCTTAGAAGATGGAAAAATATACCCTGTTCATGGATAGGTAGAAGTAACAACATCAAAATGGCGATAATACCAAAAGTTCTCTATAGGTTTAATCCAATGCCAATCAAAATCCCAACGGCATTTCTTGTAGAAATAGAGAAAGCAATCATGAAATTCATATGGAAAAATAAAAGACCCAGAATAGCAAAAACAATGCTAAGCAGGAAGTGTGAATCAGGCGGGATAGCTATACCAGACTTCAAACTATACTACAGAGCAATAGTAACAAAAACACCATGGTACTGGTAACAAAACCGGCGGGTGGACCAATGGTACAGAATAGAGGACACAGAAGCCAATCCACAAAACTACAACTATCTTATATTCGATAAAGGGGCTAAAAGCATGCAATGGAAGAAGGATAGCATCTTCAACAAATGGTGTTGGGAAAACTGGAAATCCATTTGCAACAAAATGAAACTGAATCCCTTTCTCTCGCCATGCACAAAATTAACTCAAAGTGGATCAAGGAACTTGATATCAAATCAGAGACATGGCATTTGATAGAAGAAAAAGTTGGCTATGATCTACATACTGTGGGGTCGGGCTCCAAATTCCTCAATAGGACACCCATAGCACAACAGTTAATAACTAGAATCAACAAATGGGACTTACTCAAACTAAAAAGTTTTTTCTCAGCAAAAGAAACAATAAGAGAGGTAAATAGGGAGCCTACGTCCTGGGAACAAATCTTTACTACTCACACTTCAGACAGAGCCATAATATCCAGAATATACAAAGAACTAAAAAAATTAGACAATGAGATAACGAATAACCCAATCAACAAATGGGCCTAGGACCTGAACAGAAATTTCTCAGAGGAGGACATACAATCAATCAACAAGTATATGAAAAAATGCTCACCATCTCTAGCAGTCAGAGAAATGCAAATCAAAACCACCCTAAGATACCATCTCACTCCAGTAAGATTGGCAGCCATTAGGAAGTCAAACAGCATCAAGTGCTGGCGAGGATGTGGGGAAAAGGGTACTCTTGTACACTGCTGGTGGGACTGCAAATTGGTGAGGCCAATTTGGAAAGCAGTATGGAGATTTCTTGGAAAGCTCGGAATGGAACCACCATTTGATCCAGCTATTCCCCTACTCGGTCTATTCCCTAAAGACCTAAAAAGAGCACACTATAGGGACACTGCTACATCCATGTTCATAGCAGCACAATTCACAATAGCAAGACTGTGGAACCAACCTAGATGCCCTTCAATAGACGAATGGATAAAAAAAAATGTGGCATTTATACACAATGGAGTATTACTCTGCATTAAGAAATGACAAAATCATAGAATTTGGAGGGAAATGGATGGCATTAGAGCAGTTTATGCTAAGTGAAGCTAGCCAATCCCTTAAAAACAAATGCCAAATGTCTTCTTTGATATAAGGAGAGTAACTAAGAACAGAGTAGGGACGAAGAGCATGAGAAGAAGATTAACATTAAAGAGGGATGAGAGGTGGGAGGGAAAGGGAGAGAGAAGGGAAATTGCATGTAAATGGAAGGAGACCCTTAGGGGTATACAAAATTACATACAAGAGGATGTGAGGGGAAAGGAGGAAAATATTAGGGGGAGAAATGAACTACAGTAGAGGGGGTAGAGAGAGAAGAGGGAAGGGGAGGGGGGAGGGGGGATAGTAGAGGATAGAAAAGGCAGCAGAATACAACAGACACCAGAATGGCAATATGTAAATCAATGGTTCTGCAACTGATGTGATTCTGCAATCTGTATATGGGGTAAAAATGGGAGCTCATATCCCACTTGAATCAAAGTGTGAAATATGATATATCAAGAACTATGTAATGTTTTGAACAACCTACAATAAAAATTAATTAAAAAAAATATAAGATTTCTTATATATTTTCAGATATCAATTCAATACATTATTTAAAGGGGAACCAGTTATATTATTTATTAACTGTATGATCTATTCATGCATTATCTCTATATTCATAGACACAGGGTACACCTATTTTTACCCTCAATACTAATTTATACGTTTTCAAAATATTCCTCAAAAAATGGTGGAAGAAATACTCATGTCACCTGATCTATATATACATTTTATCACAGTAATATTCTGGACAAAAAAATCAAAGGTCACCCTTAAGTTTGTACCAAAGCCTAAATGGAAAGTGAGCATGGATTACTAAAACCTTCCATGTCCAGGTGGCCTAATGCTCTCAAATGTCAATCTTATTGGTGACTACATTTTTGTTTCTTCCTAAGATTATATATTCAACCTCAAGCCTGTTGAAAATGTCTAATCCTATCACTCACTTTATACTTTGCCTGATTTAGTAATGTCTCTATTTATATCTATTTTCCTACATATTTTCCCCTGTTCATCATTGTGACTGACTCTTCACTTGTGCTGACATTTACATTCACTGTCTACCTGAAACCCTATTGCTTAAGAACTTTTGGTCTAAATCCTATTCTCACTGTTCTTTGTAAACCTACTGACTATCTTCCTAATCCTACCGACTATCCCTTTTTGAGTGGATGTTCTCTTCGACATTCAATCATCCAAGGTACAAGCTCCTATGCCATTGTATATAGATTTATCTGAGGGTCTCCTTTCATTTCCAAGCAATTTCCCTTAAATAATTCAAAGCTAAGTGTACCAATTAAGGGCCCAATGCCCTTCTGGACTTCATATCTTCCATAGATTTCAGTTTTTATACTTATATTTCACCTATATATTCTTGTAAATATCATAGTTTCCCAATACCATTATTCGTCATGCAGAAGGATTCCTAACCCCAAATTGAACATGTTACTAACCCAAAACCATACATTGTTCTCTCAATCGAACTTTACAGAACAGCAGGGACAGGGTTGCTCTTAAAATACAGGAATGTAGGGCATGTTCCAGCTGTTGAGAACATCAAAGGTCCATGCAGAAATGATCCCTTGAGAAGATGTAGGCAGCTACGAAAGACCTGAGAGAGAAAAGTCATCTTCTATGGCAAACAACCTTGTCAGCATGAAGGGATGTGTATGAATCAGCCTCTCTCTTCTTAATGTAGAGAAGATGGACCAAAACAGTGCTAGGTGGAGAGCTGTTCCCGGGTGCCCATGGTTTATATACCATTCTAACTTGTGAAAGTGTCACAGGAAGTAGGGGCAGCCTCCATCTCATGGGACTCTTGAAAGCAACTGTTAGGACAAAGTGGTTGTCAAGGCAATGACCTCATTCAGTTCCTGAAGAAGTGATCTACCTCACTTCCTTGGTGATGGAACTCTCTTAACTTGGGATTCAGGAAGCCAGGCACCCGGAGCCAGTCCAGTCCCAGACCCAGTAGGCTCACTTGTTTGAATTTACCAAGGAGAGTGTCAGTCTTTCTTGGTACCTACAGATGTGAGGATGGCCAAATACCAGGAGAGCTGTGCATAGGGGCCTTTCCTGAGAAAGTAGGTAGTGGTTCACCGCAGGCTCCTGACAACTTCACAGAGTTGGCCAAGGAGACCAGATCTGAGATAGGACAGGCCATTTTGGGGGAACATAGTATGGCCCACCACTCAGAGAAAACTCCGGATAGTCACAGAGTTACATGGGGGAAGGAGGTGTCTTTGTGGGTGTGGGTGTGATTTTGTGGTTTTGTCTCATGATCTGAGAATAGGTAGGAAAGACGGTTTGTTTGATTTGGAGTGGTCTTCTTCTAGTAAGTCGTTGGACATGGCAAGTGTTTCTATGTCTGTGTATCCCACTGTGTCCGTGGTTGTAGACATTAGAAAATAGAATGCAACAATTGATATGTCCTGTATAGTAGAAAGATTCCCGGCATTCATCCTGCCCAATTTATGAATGGACTGCAGCTTGCCTTATCCATGGGCAACACCTGCTACCTTCCTAAGTTCCTGTTTCTTCCAGAATTCTCACCACTCTCCAGAATATTCTCATGGTTTTGTGTCCAAAATATGTACCACCTCCAAGCTCTGTGACATTGCCATGTCCTGGATAGCTGAAGGGAATGGCAAGCATCTCAGAAAACACAGATATCAGTGTGACCAAGAAAGTCTCAGTTGAGAAACCATGCTTTCGGCCTTTTGCTTATCAATTGTTCTGTTTCCCTGAATGTCAGGAAGGTCTTTGCCTCAGGCCACCCCTTTGTGAAGCCTGAAGAAAACAGTTTTCAAATGAAAATGAATGGGCACCACCTGTGGCTCTTTGCTTAATTGCTTTGGAAAGGGATGTGTCTAAATCAGCCTCTTGGCCCTGTGTGAGGTTGTGGCTTAGATTCTCAGCACCTGATGGATATAAAGAGAGATCCCATGTGTGCATCCAAAACCAAAATGGCCAAAAGAGCAATTATTGTGAATGAAGTCTCTCGCATTCATTTGTAAGGTTCCTGACCACCATCAAGTGAGAATACGGATCCTTTGGGTCAAATGAGTTATGCACAGCCCTGCAGAGGCTAGCCCATAGGTTTTTGGGTTTTCTCATGGCTCCAAATCATATAAAGAATCTATACCTGACAGTCAGTAGGCCTCAAATTGGAGATGCAGAGCAGTATTAACAGCTAGCCTATCTGATCACTCCTGGTTCACCGGATGGGTGTCCAGGCCACCTTGACTTTAGGCAAATGAGGGGCAAGGGAGCTTATTTTTGACACTGTCTTGGGCTGCACCCCTCATGAAAAACTCCAGCCAGAGGTTATGATAAGTGTCTATATGGAAGAAGATGAGGGCCATGTGGGAGTGTTTGGTTTTAATTGTGGTCATTTGTTTGGCGGTTGGAAGAGATAACTGGATCCACCTGGGATTGAACTCTGGCATGATTCCTCTTAGAGACTGAGTTCTGGAATTTACCTCAAAGAAGTATTGCCATGAAATGTGTTGGGATTTTAGGAGGCCACGCATGAGAAGCCTCCCTTGAAAACTGAGATCGAGTGCCAGGGTGTCTTTCCACAGTGCAGTGAGAATCTCAGCCAGGATATCACATGATTTTATTCTGAAAGACTTGGCAGCCATAGTTGAGAATCTAAACACATATGGAACTCATATTGTAGACCTCAATGATTCTGGCTTCATGTGACCTTTTGGCCACTCTTTGGGAAGCCTTGCCTGTGAGATTTCTCCAGAGTTTTAATTTAAATGAGCTTCCTCACCACATAATGGTTCCTGCATTAATTGAAACGTACAGTGACTCCAACTTCATCCTTCAAAAATGGCTAAATAAATACCATCAAATTTCTGAAATTCCCATGACCAGGTGGCACTGGAGAACCTTTGGATATCCTGTTGCTGATCATGAGTGAAATAATTCCCCACACAATGACACTTCACCGGGAGAATTCCAATTTTATTGCTCAAAGCTGTGTGCTTATATAGAACTAAGGGGGAGATGGTAGGGCTTAGATAAATGGCAGCAACCCGTTTATTGGCAAGTTCTTTCAGATATCAGCTCCAGAGCCCAGGAATTAGTTCTCATTGGGGCTAAGGTTCCCCACAAGTGAGATTTGAAATTGGCGCTGACGTGAGAGTTCACAAGGGTGGGAACTTTTTGCGCCACTGCAGAAATGAAGAAGGTAGGAAGAAGAAGTCCTTAGGCGCCATGTTGAGGTTTTTCTCTGGGGTATGGCTGCCATTTATTCTTTTCCCAACATTCCACCCTTTTTGTTTTCTTAGGAAGTGGGGCGTCATTTGTCAGATCCGGCTGCTTCCTGCTGTGTGGGGGTGGTGTGGGGCCTAGAAAGAGAAGTGGAGGAATGCTCATGGAGCAGGTTTGGGATTATCATGGCAGCCAGAAATAAAACCCAGTGGCTATAGACAGCTACTTTCGTAGGGGTGAAGTCAATGAATGTTCCCTGAAGCCAAAGTTGTCGATGGCATGGAACTAGTCCTGGATGGAAGAGATTGTTGGTATCAGCCACTGGTCCTGTAACAGAGACTCTAGGAAATACTGGAAGCGTTGCCTGGACATGGCATCACCAGCACCTGAAGAAGATCAGAGCAAATAAAAACAGAATGAAGATAAAAATTAAAGGAAATGTCATTTTTTGGCAGAAGTTCCATGTTGGGGGACTGACATAGAAGAGGCCAAGGGCCATGAGAAATCTTAGAAGGTGGTAAAGACTCATGAATCCAGGATGGCAGATTAAGAGGTTCTCAGAGCTCGTTGTCTCCCGCTGTCTGATACCCATTGCATTCCATCATGCCTGGTAGTGAGCTTCATCACTGAGTTACTGTTCTCTTGGAGATGTTGGGGGTTCATCGGTCATCAGAGGCTGGTAGTGCCTAAGCAAAAGCTGGTTGAAAGTTTGATTAGGAATTGTTTGCAGTTGGGTTTGAAGGCACTTCATTTTGCAGGGCAAGAGAGCACAAAAAGGAGCATCCCAATAAGGGGCCCCAAGATATGTAGTAAGTACATGGCAAGATAGGATTGGAAGAACCCTATGATGGGATTGGAGGAGGTATGTTTGAGAAATTCGGTCGATAATTCCTGCAATTTAACAACATTTTTTTTTATTAGCCCAGATTCATTAACATAATAGCAAAATTCCTCTCTGAGGAATAGGCATGTAACCCCTTTTTCTGCAGTGAGAAGATCAATTGCCCTTTGGTTCTGTAAAGCCACTTGTGCCAATGATGTAACCTGCTGCTGCAAGGAACCCAGAGACTCAGCCATGGTATTGAGTGTTTCCTGCAGTTTTTGTTGAAGGTCATTGGATGCCCATAGAGCATGACCTATAGCTCCACCAGAGAGTCCGAGACTCATCACTGAGGTTGTTAAAATGAGGCCTACCAGAACCGGCAGAAAGACTACCTTACGGGTGCGGGAAGGTAGGGCCAACTGTCGGAATTCGGTGGGAGTATACAAAGATAGCTGAGGAACTACGGTAACCAAGAAACAGGTGCCAGAGACATTGATCGTTGAGGTACTTAAAGACCCATTACACCAGAGGAAATGTTCAGGTTGCCTAAACACAGGGCTCTATGGGGTGTTGTAGCTCAAGGAACAAACGGGTAAAGGATTCATTATTGGCAGGTGGAAACAGATGAAAGGAAATAAAGTATTGGTGGAATAACTTTCCCACAGTGGGTTACGTGTCACATGTAGGGTTTGTCCTTTTTAGAGAAATTGTAGGGTTTTGCTGGAATATTTTCTGCCGCTAATGGACTGCTGCTAGAAGTGGACGACTAAGTGAAGCACAGAGAAAGCACTGAGAAGTAGGCAAAGAAAGACGGGTGGAGTTTAATAATCAAAACGTTTGGTGTAGCAAATTGAGCCATGTGGGAGAGGGACCTGAGGGGGTTGAAGGCTCTGAATCCTCTTTGGATGAGCTATGGATACGATCTCGAAGTTTTGATTCTGAGTCCTTAATGTGTTCGACTACCTGGATGGTTGCCTTAGGTGGCGTAATCAGGGTGCGGCCAATAGTCATCCACCCTGTGGGTCTGACTGAGGTTGTCTGAGCATAGACAGCAAACTCAACATAGCCCCAACGTTTGGCCTTGGGGTCAGGTTTATCTAAAGTATACCATCCATTGTTATTGGATGAAGAGCCTTTATGCCACTTTATGTAACTAGAAGTCCACCCTTCAGGGTAACCGAGTGAGTGGTAAGAATAGCTACCACGTTCATCATGGAACCTGCATGACCAATAGGGGCACCCATTATATATCTCAGGCCACCAATGACAATAATCTTTTGTTTGATCAAAAAGGAAGCAAATGAAAGGCCAGTTCCAGCTACCAGGGACGAAGGTCTTTGAAGGTGACAATTTTAGGGAAATAGAGGTGCAGTTGTGGATGAAGCAAGTAGTTGCATCCACTCCGCGGACCGTCTGCATGCCATGTTCTGAGTATCATTCCCGAAGAGTGAATAAATGCATGGTAGGTGAGGAGGGTAAAGACCAGTCCTGACAGAGCACAGAAAATAAGCAGAGCACAAAAAACAAGCAGTTAGAGAAGACTAGGGTGTTGGGAGAGCTCATTGTGCCTTCTTTAAGAGGAATTGGGCTGCAAGGAAAACCGTGTGAGCCGCAACTTAAATGGGTGAGATGGGTGTGGAGAGCAGGAGTAAAGGGGAGGTTCAGGAGGTGATTCTTGGAGTTCCTCTGGGGTGGCCCTGTCGTCAGCATGTGGGGCCTCCTGGTGATGTGGCTTCAACCTAGACATGTGATTCCAGGGAGTGAGACGGTTGTCTGGTAAGGAGAGTTTGGCGGCGGTGGGGGTACAGAGAATGACAGGATAGGGGCCTTCCCATTTTGGGGCAAGAGTCCCTTTCTCCTCTGGGGTATTATAATTGACTAGACTAACAGGTGTTAAGGGAGGAGTGTTTGGAGAGGAGACTGGGTCCGGAAGAAGCCAGTCCTGATATTTCCAGAGTTCCGAGCGGAGATGAAGCAAGAGAGGCAAAGACAAATCTCGGGTGAGAGGTCCTTGTGAAATGACCAACGCAGGGGTTATAAGATGTCTTTCATACATTATCTCAAAAGGAGACAGTAAAGATGGTTTCTTAGGGAGAGCTCTGATTCGAAGCAAAGCCAAGGGAAGGAGTTTGACCCAGTCTATGTTTAATTCCATTGTCAATTTGGTAAGGACTTCCTTTAGAGTACGATTTACCCTTTCCACATTCCCTGAAGCCTGGGGGAAATATGGACAGTTGAAATGCCACTTGAAGGAGAGGGCTTGAGAGACCTTTTGTGTGATCCTAGAAGTAAACTCAGGGCCATTGTCATATTGTAGGGAAGTGGGCATACCAAACCTGGGGATGATGTCTGTCAGTAAGATTGAAGCTAAAGTGGAAGCCTTTTTATTGGAAGTGGGAAATGCCTCAACCAATCCAGAGAAAGTGTCCACAAAGACAAGGAGGTATTTAGTGTGCCATACTGTGGGCATGTTGGTGAAGTCTACCTGCCAGTCAGCAGAGGGAATGTGTCCCCGGGCTTGTTGGGAAGGGAAACGTTTGGGCCTTAAAGGAGTATGAGGGTTGGTCCGCTGACAGATCTGACAATTAGAGGCTATATTCTGTAGCATGGCTTGTCAGAGGGAGTGAGGAAGAAGAAACTCTGTAAAAAGAGGGTCAAAGACTGAGAATTGGAAAGGAATAGAGTATGAAGGAACTTGAAAAGATGCTTGTTCTTACTGAAAGAAGTAGGGGCTTCAGATGAGCTGTCTAAAGTGGCCATTATATGTCCACCATGGGGGCCATGATTGGAAGTGGTAGCAGCCATTCGTGCCACCTGGTCAGCTTTGGCATTGCCCTCAGTGATAAGAGAGCCGTCCTTCTGATGGGACCTACAATGGACATCTCCCAACTGGGTGGGTAAGTGGGAGGCCTCTATCAGATTGGTTATAAGAGCTGAATTAGTGATCGCATTACCTTTGGTGGTAAGTAGGCCTCGCTTCTTTCAAATTGCAGCATGGGATAATAAGATATGGAAGACATATTTTGAATCATTTTAGAGGGTGAGGGATTTGCCTTGTGCTAGAAGGCAGGCACGAGTGGATGCTATAAAATCAGCCTGCTGGTCTGTAGTTCCTGAAGGCAAAACTTTGGCCTCTATAATCTCAGTGGCTGAAAATACAGCGTATCCAGAGTAATGAGTTCCATTCTGCCTAAAGGAACTGCTGTCAGTAAACCAGATAAGGTCAGGCTTGGTGAGTGGTCTCTCAAAAATGGAAGAATGACAGGGGAGGAAATCATCTAAGTTTTCCAAGCAATTTTGAGTTGTTGTGTGAGACATGGGAGTTATTGGGAGCAGTGAGGCAGGGTTCAGTGCAGAGCAGGGGAGGAAAATAATATTAGGGTTTTCCAGAAAGGAAGTGAGGAGCGACAGAACTCTGGATGTAGGGAGGGTTTGAAGACCCTTTTAAGGTAAAAGATCTTTCAAGTGATGTGGGGAGTAGATAGTTCAAGGGGCCCCAAAAGTCAGATTAGAGGATTCTTTGTGTAAAATTTGTCCAGTAGCCAGAGCTCTTAAGCAAGGGGCCCACCCACGGATGGAAAATAAGAAACCATGTCCTCCAGGTCACATAGATGCAGACCCAGGTTGATGATTTCACTAGAAAGGAAGCTAAAGCACGTGACAACAACATATATTTCAAGTGCCCAACCTCACAGGCAGTATCTCAAGAAGTCTCTAGGACAACAGACCTCCATGTTTTTGAAGTGTTTACCCTGTCCCTTACTTTTGGAAACTCCTCTAACACTTCCAAGGTTGTGAACTTCTGATCGCATTCCATTCCAGATATGTATTCATGGATTTTCTAACTCTTCTCCTCTAATTGTGTCTTACATGGGGTGAAGGTGTTGTCAAGGTATTGTTCTGGATGAGAGTGGGAAGATTTTTGTGTAGCACATATTTACATACACATTGGATTCATTTTCCAATTTTCCATTCGAAATACTGAATCCCTGTCAGTAACCCATACCCTAATAGACTCTGACTACTAATCCTAATATGATGGAGACAAATAACCCAAACATAATATTAATACAAGCAGTTCAGAGGAGGCATGGTGTATAGTTGGTCTTGCCTTTTGCATGATATAGTGTAGGAGTTATAAATCTTGTCAATTGTTTGTTGAAATAGTACTCCATGTGTTTTTAAAGTTAACACATATGTGAATTTCTGTCTCCTTTTTTCTGTAGCCAATTCAGCACATGTATTTTTATATGCACATATAAAATCATACCTGGTATCACACGTACATTTTTGTGAGGTGGCTAACTTGGCAGAAACAAAGTATGAGAAGAGATCACCCCTCCTAAACGCTTTTGGAACTGAAAATTCAAACTATGAGTGAGATTTTTAGTTGAACAACATTATACATAAATCCATGTTCAGTAAAATTAATATTTTTGGATCGGTGGATGATATATATTTCACGATGAATTTTGATTGGCATACATATTGCTACTTTCTAATGTTTCTCTGTGAGATATATATATATATATATTCTCTAGATTTTTCCAAATATAAAATATATGTGTCCTATTATACACTCCCTGAATAATTCACTCATGCTCATGTATGTGGTTTTATAATCAAATTTTCATACGATTATTTTCAGAAATATTCATCCACCTGAAATACATATTTGTTTTCTAGTACTGAAAACTCACTTCACTGAATGGTGCAAACAAATCCTTATATTTCTACTGTAACTGACCCAATTTAACATCAATGCAAGTAGATTCCAAAGGGGCATGATGTGTATTTTGACATTCATTTTTATTTAACACTGGTACATTACTATTTCTTCAGTTTTTGTACATCATAGTATATACATTTCATCCACAAGTTCACAAATTTAAAGACATTTGAAACACATTCAATCACTTCCTGCTTCAGTACACATGTATTCCTCCTTGCTTTTGACTGGTTATTTATTGAGACTTCTTTCCAAACACATTATTTTCGATTTCCATAATCAATTTTGAAGCAAAACTCACACACATTTTATGATAAACCACAACCCTAATATTACCATTAGATGTATAACTGGTTGGAATGAATGTATGTATGTCAATATGACATTTCCTGTGTATTTTCAGATATCAATTTATTCCAATTTCTAAAGTTGGAATCTGTTATATTATATATTCACACATGGTACACCTATTTGTGCCCCCAATACTAATTTATATCTCTTCTAAATATTGCTCCCAGAAATGGTGCAAGAAAGACTCATGTCACCTGATCTACATATACATTTTATCACAGTAATATTCTGGCCACAAAATGCAAAGTCACACTTACAATTGTACCAAAGCCTAAATGGAATGTGAGTATGGATTATGAAAATCACCCATGTCCATGTTGCCTAATGCTCTCAAATGTCAATCCTATTGGTGACTACATATTTGTTTCTTCCTAAGATTATGTATTCAACCTCAAGCCTGTTGAAAATGTCTAATCCTATCAATCACTTCATCATTTGCCTGATTTCCTAATGTCTCTAATGATATCTGCTTTCCTACATATTTTCCCCAGTTCATCATTGTGACTGACTCTTCAAATGTGCTGACATTTACATTTTCTGTCTACCTGAAACCCTATTGCTAAGGAAGTTTTTGTCCAAATCCTATACTGACTCTTTTTTCTAATCCTATCAAGTATCTTCCTAATCCTACCAACTATCCTTTTTTGACTGGATGTTCTCTTCAACATTCAATTATCCAAGGTACAAGGTCCTATGCCATTATGTATAGATTTATCTGAGACACATGTGCACAACATAATTCAGAGTAAAGTATCCCAATCAAGGATCCAATGCCCTTTTGGGCTTCAAATCTTACCTAGATTTGTGTTTTCATACATATATTTCACCTCTATATATCCTTATAAATATTGCAGGTTCCCAATACCATTATTCATGCAGCAGAATGATTCCTAACCCAAATCAATCATGTTATTAATCCTAACCATACTTTGTTTCCTCAACCTAACTTTACAGAAAAGCAAGGACAAAGTTGTTCTTATATAGAAATGTAAGAGATCTTCCACCTGCTGAGAACCTCAAAGGTCCATGCAGAAGTGAACCCTGGGGAAGATATAGAAAGCTATGAAGGACCTGAGAGAGCGAAAGTCATCTTTCATGACAAAAAAAAAAAAAAAAAAAAAAAAAAAAAACAGGTCAGGATGAAGGGGTGTGTCTGAAGCAGTCTCTCTCTTCTTAATGTAGAGAAGATGGACCAAACCAGGCTTGTGTGGAGAGCTGTTTACGGGTGCCTATGTTTGATATACCATTCTTACTTGTGAAAGTGTCACAGGAAGTAGGGGCAGCCTCCATCTATTGGGACACTTGGAAGCAACTGTTAGGACAAAGATGTTGCCAAGGCAGTGACCTCATTCAGTTCCTGAAGGAAGTGACCTATATAACTTTCTTGGTGATGGAACTCTCTGAACTTGGGATCCAGGAAGCCAGGTACCCAGAGTCATTCCCAGTCCCAGTCCCAGTGGCCACACATGTTTGGATTTACCAAGGACAGAATCGGTCTTTCTGTGTAACTACTGATGTGAGGATAGCCAAATTCCAGGAGAGCTCTGAAGAGGGGCCTTTCCTGAGAAAGCAGGTAGTGTCTCACTACTGGCACCTGACAACTTCACAGTGTTGGCCAAGGAGACCAGATGTGACATAGGACAGCCCATTTCGGGGAAACGTAGTATGTCCCATCAGTCAGAGGACACTCCGGATAGTCACAGACCTACTTGGGGGAAGGAGTTGACTTTGTGGGTGTGCGTGTGAGTTTGTGGTTTTGTCTCATGATCTTAGAATATATAGGAAAGTCAGTTTGTTTGATTTGGAGTGGACTGTTTCTAGTAAGTCTTTTGACAATGCGAGTGTTTCTATGTCTGTTTATCCCACTGTGTCCGTGGTTGTAGACATTAGAAAAGAGAATGCATCAATGGATGTGTCCTGTCTAGTAGAAAACTTCACAGCATTCATCCTGCCCAATTTATGAATGGACTGTGGCTTTCCTAATGGATGGGCAACAACTACTATCTTCCTAAGTTCCTGTATGTCTTCTTGAATTCTGGCCACTCTCCAGAATAGGTTCAGGGTTTTGTGTCCACGATATGTACCACCTCCAAGCTCTGTGACATGGCCATGTACTGGATAGCTGAAGGGAATGGGATCATCTCAGAAAACTCAGATATCATTCCAGAAACCCTGCAATGGGCCATTTGCTTATCTATTGTTCTGTTGCCCTGAATGTCAGAAAGGTCTTTGCCTCAGGCCACTCCTTTGTGAAGCCTGAAGGAAACGGTTTTCAAGGGGAATTAATGGGCATCATCTGTTGCTCTTTGCTTAATTGCTTTGGAAAGGAATGTGTCTGCATCAGACTCTTGGCCATGTGTGAGGCTGTTGCATAGATTCTCAGCACCTGATGGATCTAAAGAAAGTTCCCACGTGTGCTTCCAAAACCAAAATGGCCAAAAAAGCAGTCATTGTGGACGAAGTCTCTCGCCTTCCTCTGTAACGTTCCTAACCTCCATCAAGTGAAAATAGGGATCCTTTGTGTCAAATGAGTTCTCAAAACACTGCAGATGATAGCCCATATGTGCTTGGGTTTTCTCATGATTCCAATTCACATAAAGAGTCTATACCCGAGAGTCAGTAGGCCTCAAATTGGAGAAGCAGAGCAGTATTTATGGCAGGCTTATTTGATCACTCCTGGTTCTCAGGAAGGGTATCCAGGCAACCCTGACTTTAGGCAAATTATGGGCAAGGGAGTTTATTTTGTACACTGTCTTGGGCTGAGCCCCTCATGGAAACCTTCAGCCACAGGTTATGATGAGTGTCTATACGGAAGAAGATGAGGGCCTTGTGGGAGTGTTTTGGTTTTAATTGTGGTCATTTGTGTAGTGCTTGGAAGTGATGACAGGGTCTACCTGGGCTTGAACTCTGGTGTGATTCCCCTTAGAGTCTGAGTTCTGGAACTGATCTCAGAGAAATATTGCCATGAACTGTGTTCAGATTTTAGGAGGCCACACATTGGATTTCCCCTTGGAAACTGAGATCAAAAAAGAAGGGTGACTTTCCACAGAGCCTTGGAATCTCAGCTAAGATATCACATGATTTTATTCTGAAAGATGTGGCAGCCATAGTTGACAGTCAGAACACCCATGGACGTCACATTGAAGACCTCAATGGGCCTGGCTTCATGTGACCTTTTGACCACTCTATGGGATGACTTGCCTGTGAGATTTCTCCAGAGATTTCATTGAAATGAGTTTCCTCACCATTTAATGGTTCCTGAATGAACTGAAACCCACAATGCCTCCAACTTCATCCATGAAAAATGGCTAAATAAATACAATAAAATTTTTGAAATTCCCTTAACCAGGTGGCACTGGAGAACCTTTGGATGTCTTTTTCTTGATCATGAGTGTACAAGAGAATGCCATGATTGACGGGGTTTCATGAAAATGGTGTAGAACAAAGATGCCAGTAAGTTGGACCCTGCTGAGTAGTGGGCCTATTGCAGTGGTGGGCAGGTGTGTGATAATACATCTGTGGTGTGGCCAGGAGGATTTTCCATTGCCTTCAAAATGGCTTGTGACTGATATGGTGCAGCCAGCAGACCCTTCTTGTTACATGGAGAGGTTTCTGGGCAAAGTTCAGAGTCAGATTTCTATGGACAAATGGGCAAGCTTTGTGAGATAGAAGCCTGGTTGGTGCATTCTCTGTCACCACAAGTGACAGAACTCCCTCCAATACTGGGTCCCAGTTGAACTCGTTGTATTTCATGAAGCAAATACCAAACTCCCAGTACAGCAGCAAGAAACACCACGAAAAGTGGAGGATGACCAAATGGCTTCACAGTTCACACGGGGAGACACTGAGCACCAAGTGGCCACAGTTTACCTATAAATACAAAATTCAGCACTGCTGCCTCATGTTCATTAGAATACAAAAAACCATGTCCTCCAGGTCACGTAGATGCAGACACAGCTTTTATGGTGTCACTAGAAAGGAAGCTAAATCTCCTTACAACAACATATATTTCAAGTGCCCAACCTCAGAGGAAGTTTCTCAAGAAGTCTTTAGGCCGGCAGAGCTCCACGTCTTTGGAGTGTTTACCTGTTAGACCAGGACGCTAGAAAAGACCACTGACTCAAATTAAAATCAAATAAAATTAAGCTTATTATTTCCACCGGCCGTGCTGCCTCTCCCTCCCAAAATGGTGAAAACAAGACAGCATCCCCAGCTTTCCTACAGCCCAGTTTTATAGCCCAGAAAGTTACACAAAAGGGGGGTTACAGATAACAGAACTCTGATAAACATCACATTAAAGGTAGTTTACAATTTTTTTGCTGTCCCTACATCAGAATTCATGAGGACCATTAGAGCCTCAGAGAGGGTTGTTGTCTGGCCAGAGAAGGCAAATATTTATGATGTGTCACTAAAGTTTCAGAGAGGGCTGCTATCTGGTCAGAGAGCTGGGCATGCGTGAGTTCAAGGCGTGGGCAGGCATTCCACGCAGGTTCAGAATTTGAAGTAATTTATGGTAAAGCCAAAATTATCTTTTCATGGCTTTGTGGCATGATGGCTCCCAATTTTAATAAAAGATCAGGTTGGGTCTACAATTTCCCCCTTTTCTCTGTGTCCCTTTCAAATCTTTGATAGATTATGGGAAGAACACTGAGGAAATTTTTATCCCTCAGATAAGAGTCTCCAAAATTTTACAACTCACCCAAAACCGATCTCCCTGATTTTACCTGACTTAATTAATTATTTATATTGATAGTCTATTTATCTTTCTCTCCATTGTTGTAAAAAGAGTGGCATCACTAATTTTTTCTTCTTCTCTCCTGAGACAGGGTGACGTGAGTGGGCTCGTCATGAGGGACATGAGTTGACTATTAGAAGTCAGTTGAGAGACATGAGTTGCCCTTTAGAAGTCAGTTCGGTTTGAAGTCAGGTTTTGGAAGAACAGGTTGTAAAGTCATCTGTGAATGGATTCTTCTATGAGTGAAACAAAAACCATGAGTACTGAATAAATGTTGCAGCAGCTGGAACATGTCACTGTATAGAAATTCCCTCACCAGTCTTTAATATCCCCAATTATCAGGACTGTCAACTTAATATTTAACTTTAAGTGTTACAGTTGGCCCTCCCAATAAGACACAGTTTAATAATTTAATGTCATCTGATCTTGTAAAAATCCTTTTACTAGTATGACCTCTGCGTCTAATAGAGAAACCTTTAATTCTGTTACTCAGGGCTGGATAATTGTACTAGCAAACACCAAGCCTACCTGTGTAGGTTAGGAATATCTGTAGGTCTTAAACTGAAAACTTCTGCCTGTGGCAGCTCTTCTTGATAGTCTCTTTTTATAAGTATTAGGCATTCCTGTGTGAGAATCCTTCTTTGTAGCCTCCAGTCTTACTTATTTTGGGAGGATAAGATAAAGTGCATACCTTAAAATTTTATTATTATTATTATTATTATTATTATTATTATTATTATTTAAAATGCCCAGGAGTGGCTGTATTTTGGTCTTAACTGTCTTTGCTAAGTGTTTAAGATGAAGCAGTCAAACTGACTTTTGTTTCTATCTATTGTTAACAGTCAGCTGAGCTTTTGTGGGAATCAATTCTGGGGAAACTTGAGAGGAGATTCTCAGTTCTGCTAGTGCCATTTGCGCTAGGTGGGTCCAGGTCTTGCTTGACCATTTGGCTTCCCTCAGAAGCATCAGGGATGTCTCCTTTCTCTGCTGACTCTCCTCTTTGTAACAAATGCACTGATTGGCTTTCTGTTCTCCAGTGGTCTCATTAATCTCCCTGATCAGGAGGTTATGTGGCCCAGAGTTGCAAAGCTCTTTAGAGAAGTCGCCTGTTCCCTGGATTCAGACTGACTCAGAGGGCAAGAGCCAAATATTGGTTTTCTTGGCCCTTTTCATTTAACATTCATTTTAAATCCTAATCTTAAAAATCCAGCAAATAAATTTTAACAGCCTTACATTAAGAGTACTGGGCTTTAATGTCTATAACTTTATAATTACCTTTTTATTAATTGGGATCTGTATTATTCTGTCTGTATTGTAGTTGATGACTTATTATCTTGAATAAACCCATGTTGTGTTCTTATAGCAACGCATTTGTAAAACACTAACAGGGAATCTTTAGATCACTTATAAGAAAATTTCAAACTAAAATTAACAAAAGTAAAAATACTTAGTTCGTGTAATATCTTCCCTGAATTTTTTGGCTGAGTTATACATTATATCCCCTGTTTGAGATCCTAGGAATATTGACAATAAAAAAAAAACTTTTTAACATAACTTTAAAGAAATATTATCTGACCTAATCATTTCATAGTCATTCTCACATGTAGTAAGATGGGACACACAGCCTTATCTCAGGAAAGGCAGGGCTCTTTATAAATCTTAACTATTTTAGTTCTAAAGCTGATCTTTATTTTTAAATATCATTTGACAATGTTTAAATAAATTGTTTGAGGTCACATGAACATTAGCTAACACCATATGATATCACATTTAAAACATGAATTAAAGAAAGGCTGAAAGTTTTTAACCTTTACAAAGATTAGGCTCTAATTAACTTAAAAATACATTTAAATTGTTCCCCAATGTAAAAAGTAACATAAAAATTTACATATCTTATTGATAACAGGTAAATAAATCCACAATATATTTTTTACCACACAACTTCAGAGCACCAGCTTGATATAATACTCTTTAAACGTTTCTACCTTACAGACTTCCATACCTGTAAGATATGAAAACATTAATAGCATAACAATTACATTTATGTTTCTACATTAATCAAGTTTGGCTTTTAAAGAAATGGCAGTACAGTGCTCTAAAATAACAGTTTTTATTTAATCAGTTGTTTAATTTTTATGGTTGCTTGCTCTAGAAAACATAAATCTTAATAAACTCAATGTTATGGGTAAACTTATGTTTTAAGAAATTTTTGTCTCATTAACACATGACTGATTTTTACAATCTTATACAGAGTTTACTAAAAAAAATACAGATCTTAGTAAATCAATCAGATATCTAACAAAAGTACTCATGAATGAGTAATCCCATATCAAATTTACTTTCCTTATTTATCAAAAAGTTAGAGAAATGTATTGAACAGTGTAAACCATTTTTATGTTGAAGGAAAGGTACTAGAGCCAAGGCATATTAGACATTTTGTAGATGTTAATATTTTGTTAGATGTTTGAACACCTAGAAAACTTTGTAAGCTTAAATTTAAAGACATTTGTTTTTATCTCTTTATCCAATTTAAATTGAAACATTGAAATCACGTGAATTAAAGATCTTTGGATCCACTTTTTTAAAATTTGTTTTTACGAGCGCTATTTTTTTATGAGCGCTCCTTATATATGTTAATTTGTGTATCATATATATGATATACGGATATATGTATATATAGACATACAACACATAACAATTTGTGCACACATAATAATAGTAAAGGCCTTGTAGCTTTTCGTAGTTGAAATCTTTATTGCAATGTTTCAAAAAGTCCACAGTTGGTCAAAGATAGAACTGATCAGAAAAACATTAACCTAGGTCTGTATGCTCAAAATCATGAGGTCAAAAAACATAAAGTATCTAAGAAAAAAAATAAGAGTCCTAGAAAAAATGACTTGCCAGTAATTAGTAAATAACATACAATTTACCTTTTTTTCCCTTAGACCTCAAATCACTCTCCTACAAAGCTTGCAGGCTTCTTTCATTTGCATTTCAACATAAGTCATGGCTGAGGTCTGGAAGGAGCAGCAAAAAAACTGCTATTCTGAACAGACATCTCAGGACTAAGGCATTTTAACCATAATTTTCAGGTTCAGATGTTGAAAATTATGATACAAGTTTAAGATACAATTCACAAAATTTTATATCTTTACATCTTGTTTTGTCAACAGACACCATACTATGATTTACTATTTATGTCCAAATTAATGCACTGGTACACACAGTGACATTTTCCCAGGCTACCCAATTCAAAATTGGTGAAAAAAAAAAAAAAAGACCGTATGATTGGGAAGTTTCTTGCCAACTTGGAAGTAGAGTTCTTCAGTTATCCATCCTAAGTATTTAAGTTCTCTGGCATGAATTATCTGAAATCATAAACTAAACAATTACCTAAACCCGACTTTTTACTCCAAGATTGTGCAATGCTTCAAAAACCCATTCAGTTACCAGATTGTTAAAATAAAACATCATCATTTAGACACACATTCAGCTAAGATCATTCCCCAAAAACAATTTATAATATCAACACATTATTGCAGATGTCTTAAAGGGCCAGAAACTAAGACACAATACAGACAGAAAGGAGGTCCAGACTATGGCTGTCAGACAGAACCCTTTAAACCAGAGCAGATAAGAGAAAAATCTCCTACAGCAGTGGCACCATAGATGTCCCCACAAGGGGACCAGATGTTTTCACAGAAGGGCAACCTGAAATGTAAAATAAAGTGTCTCCATGGTGACTTTACTGCATTTAGTGTCACCTTTTTCTTTTTCTCTTTTTTTAACAAGACAGAGGTGGCATAATCCTTACAGTGCAGGGAAGGAAGGAGGTAATTCCCTGAATCAACAGGGCTTTGGCAGCTGCTGGGAGTCCCTCAGTTTCCCCTTTTACATACAGGATTAGCTCCTCTGATTCAGTTCCACATCAAGCATGCTCTATCTCCTAACATTTCAGTAGATAGCTCTCACAAAGTTCCGGGGCGGAGGGGGGGTACAAGATTTGTAACTTAAAGTTTGGTTCCTGACCTTGAAGCCAATTAATACAAATTTAATAATGAGGACTGGGTTTTGAGAAAAAGAAAAAAGGAGTTTTATTGCTTGGCTAACAAAGGAGAAACACAGGGGACTCTGCCAAAGTTGTGACTCTCTTTATCTGGAGGGACAAGGGGTTTTAAAGGAGTTTCACTTGTTAACCTGGGAGATACTCAGTTCTTAGGTCCCCAGCAGGCATAGCCCTCTGCAATGGGTGTGCTCCAGGCAGCCAGCTAGGGGCTTCTATCATCCTGCTTTACAATGGGGGATAAAGTTCATTGCAGTTCCTTAAAACACAGTCCAAAGGGGTGTCAGGCTTAATCTCTTTATTTCTGATTTTCATGTCCAATATACTTAAGTTTTTACCACCAATATCACACAACAAAACGAACAAAAACAAACAAACAAAAAACCAAAAAATAGAAGACAGAACACAAAAAAACAGAAACCCAGCGCCTAAACACAGAAACAGGGCAAGAGTGCAACATCTTGCTAAAGCTCCAGGATAGGAGCGCATGCGTGCCCGTCGGCACCTCTCTACAGTTCCAGAGGAATTCCCTACAGAACAGAACAGAGGACAGAAAGATTCTCGTTACTGTCCTGGACAGAAGTATATGTGAGCCTCCCCGTGCCACATCTCTGTCATCAGAAGAGATCTCCCTTAACCAGATATCAGATGTTATAAAGGAGCCACTTACCTATGGAGGCGTCCTCTATCAGGTGCTTGCTAATAGTTTTAGTGCAGAGGTTCACTGCAGTGCTCCCTGGACTAAAGGCTCTCTTCCAAATATAAAGAAGATGGACCAAATCAGGCCTGTGTGGAGAGCGGTTCCTTGGTGCCTATGGTTGATATACCATTCTAATTTGTGAAAGTGCTACAGAAAATAGGGTAAGCCTCCTTCTCATGGTACGCTTGAAAGCAACTGTTTGGACAAAGTGGTTGCCAAGGCAGTGACCTCATTCAGTTCCTGAAGGATGTAACCTCACTTCAATCCCTTGGTAATGGAACTCTCTGAACTTGGGATCCAGGAAGCCAGGCACACAGAGTCAGTCTCAGTCCCAGTCCCAGTGTCTCACTTGCTTCGATTTAGCAAGGACAGAGTCAGTCTTTCTTGGTACCTACTGATGTGAGGATGGCCAAATGCCAGGAGTTCTCTGAAGAGGGGCCTTTCCTGAAAAAGTAGGTAGTGGCTCACAGCTGGCTCCTGACCACTTCACAGAGTTGGACAAGGAGACCAGATCTGAGACAGGAAACGCCATATCGGGGGAACATAGTATGGCCCAGCAGTAAGAGGATACTCTGGAGAGTGAGAGACCTACTTGGGGAAGGAGGTGCCTTTGTGGGTGTGGATGTGTGTTTGTGGTTTTGTCTCATGTTCTGAGAATAGGCAGGAAAGTCGGTTTGTTTGGTTTGGAGTGAACTGTTTCTAGTAAGTTGTTTCACAAGGCGAGTGTTTCTATGTCTGTGTATCCCACTGTGTCCGTGCTTGTAGACATTAGAAAAGAGAATGCATCAATGGATGTTTCCTGTCAAGTAGAAAGCTTCCCAGCATTCATCCTGCCCAATTTATGAATACACTAGGGCTTGCCTTATCGATGGGCAACACCTGCTATTTTCCTAAGTTCCTGTTTTCTTCCTGAAATCTAGCCACTCTCCAGAATAGGTTCATGCATTTGCATCCACGATATGTACCACCTCCAAGCACTGTGACATGGACATGTACTGGATAGCTGAAGAGAATGGCAAGCATCTCAGAAAAGTCAGATATCACTGTGACCCAGAAAGTCTCAGTAGAGAAACCCTGCGAAGGGCCTTTTGATTACCTATTGTTCTGTTGCCCTGAATGTCAGGAAGGTCTTTGCCTCAGGCCACGCTTTTGTGAAGCCTGAAGAAAACAGTTTTCAAACGGAAATGAATGGGCATCACCTGTGGTTCTTTGCTTAAATGCATTGTAAAGGGATGTGTCTGAATCAGCCTCTTGGCTCTGTGTGAGCCTGTGGCTTAGATTATCAGCACCTGATGGATCTAAAGAAAGATCCCATGTGTGGATCCAAAATCAAAATGGCCAAAAAATCAGTCATTGTTGATGAAGTCTCTCGCATTCCTCTGTAAGGTTCCTGACCTCAATCAAGTGAGAAAAGGGATCCATTGGGTCAATTGAGTTCTTCAAAGCCTTGCAGATGCTAGCCCATAGGTTCTTGGGTTTTCTTATGAATCCAATTCAAATAAAGAATCTAAACCCCACCGTCAGTACGCCTCAAATTGAAGAACAGAGCTGTATTAATGGCAGGCATATTTGATCACTCCTGGTTCACAGGAAGGGTGTCCAGGCCACTCTGACTTTTGGCAAATGAGGGGAAAGGGAGATTATTTGGGACACTGTCTTGTGCTGCGCCTCTCATGGAATCCTCCTGCCAGAAGTTATGATGAGTGTCTATTTGGAAGAAGATGAGTGCCATTTGGGAGTGTTTTGGTTTTAATTGTGGTCATTTGTGTGGTGGTTGGTAGAGATAATTGAGTCCATCTTGTCTTGAACTTTGGTGTGATTCCCCTTAGAGACTGTGTTTTGGAACTGACCTCTGAGAAGGTACAAGGTCCTGTGTCATTGTATATCCATATTTCTGGGACATCTCTACGGAACGTAATTCAAAGCTAAGTATACCAATCAAGGGCCAAATGAACTTCTGGGCTTCAAATCTAACCTAGATTTCTGTTTTCATACTTATATTGAAAGGTTAATAAAATAGGTACTTGTCACTTCCTGTTTTTCTGTATGCTTAATAAAACACTGTTGAAATCTTGAGAACTGTTTGCTCTTCTTGTTCCCAGAATGTGCTGCCCCCAACTGCCAAACTGCAGAATGTACTCCATCAACCATTTGCACGCAAACCGCCCACTCGCCCTTACCCATCAATAAACTTCCCTCCCTGCCCTCTCCAAGGAAAATATATAAGCACTTCTTAAGCTCTTCTCAGGGCTCTCTGCTCTGTTCAAGCGAGCTCTGAGCCCTTGCATGCCGGACTCCCAATAAACCCTTTGAGGTTGCATTAGACAGTCTCTTGGTGGTCTCTTTCATCGATGCTCACCCGACCTTTACTTCTGGTGGCCCCAGCGAGATCCGGCAGCTGCAGATGAAAGACCCCCAACGGGATGCTCTGGGGGTAAATAAGGCCCCTCTTTCTGGTTTCAGGATTCAGGTTAGGGTTTGACAAAATGGCTATTGGTAAAGAGCGTGAGCTCTCTCCCACGGTGGCTGACACACATGTCACAGAGCCACAGGCCATGTCCCTGGGGGATGGACTCGGGAAATCAAGGAACCATAGTCTCCTCGACTCAGTGATATTTTCTTTCAGATTCGGAATTGCCAGCCCATCAGGTTTTGCCGGCTACTCAGTCCTGTTCTCAGTATTGGACGTCCATTGCCTGTCTTTATTGTCTTGTCTTGTCTGTGTCATGTGTTGTTGCTTTCACTGTCTGTGTATATTTCATTATGGGACAGAGAACTTCAATGCCTCTGTCCCTGACCCTTAATCACTGGACCAAAGTCTGCTTAAGGGCTCACAATCTTTCTTTTTCATTAAAACACCAGACCTGGCAGATTCTGTGTCTCAGAATAACCCACCTTTGTAGTCGGATGGCCTCTAGAAGGATGTTTCTACTTCGCACTAATTTGAAAAGTCTGAGATATTGTCTTTCAGCCGGGGCCACATAGACATCCAGATCAATAGCCATATATCTTAACTTGTCAGGACCTCTGCAAATCTCCTCCTCCATGGGTGAAGCCTTTCCTTGTCCCTGCACCCACTCCTACTCCTTCCCCTATGATTCTATCTCTCAAACTCTCTGTTCCTCAACCTCCACCCTCTGTTCTCCCTGAGTGTCAAGACTCTACTCGTCCTTATCCTCTGCCCTTGTCCCCCAACCCCCAAAACCCTGTAAGTAATTCCCCTGCTGCTTACTCAGCCTCTCCACCATTCGAGGAAGCCAGAATGGCCCAGCGCCCTCCAGATGACTGTCCCATGACACACACAGCGCCTCCTTCCCTGGAGGAAGCTGGCCCAGCTAAAAAAACTCAGAGAACTCGCCAACGTTTTCACACCTGCCTACTTGGAATGACTGCCAACAACTCCTAGGGACTCTCTTCATGACAGAGGAATGAGAGAAAAACCTCCTGGAAGCTAGAAAAAAATATCCTCGGACCTGATGGGCGACCAACACAACTTCCCAACATAATAAAAGCTGCCTTCCCCTTTAACCAACCCAACTGGGACCCCAACACCTTTGAAGATAGGGAGCATCTGTCCAATTATTGCCAGGCTCTAATTGCGGGTATCCAAGGGGCCGCTAGGTGACCAACTAATTTGGCCATGGTAAGAGAAATTATTTAAAGGCCTGATGAATCTTCCTCTATGTTTCTAGAGAGAATTATGGAGGCATATAAGAGATATACTCCTTTCGATCCTCAGGCAGCAGATCAAAAGGCATCTGTCACGATGGCCTTAATTGTTGAAGCTGCCATGGATATTAAAAAAAAAAAAGTTAAAAGAGAGATTTAGTCAGAGAAGCCGAAAAAGTATACTATAAGAGAGAAACAGGGAAAAAGAAAGGGAGCAGAGGGAGGATGAGAGAAGCAAAAGAAAGACTAAGGCATTGACTAAGATCCTGGTCACAACAAGAAAGAGGCCAGAAATTAAGACATAAGGTGACAGGAAGCGATACCTGGGCCCGTGCCACAGGCCACCCTGGCCTCAGATCAATGTGCCTACTGTAAAAAAAAAAGGACACTGGGCCAAAGAGTGCCCTATAAAGAGACAGACATGCCAGCCAGCCATTCTGACTCTGGGGGATGACTAAGAAAGTTGGGGCTCAGATTCTTTCCCCTAGCTCAGGGTAAGATTTGAAGTGTAGGGGACCCCAGTAAACTTTGAAGTGAATACAGGAGCAGTATACTCAGCCCTTAAGGCCCCATTGGGCCGTCTATCAAATAAAAGGTCTGTAGTTCAAAGGGCTAACGGCAGTAAATATCGGGCTTAGATTTCTAAGAGGACCATGGACCTGGGGAAAGGAAAAATCCATCACTCCTTCCTAGTAATCCCAGAATGCCCGCACCCATTGATGGGCAGAGATCTGCTCACCAAGCTCTGGGCCAAAATAACTTTTAACCCTGAAGGCCCCCAAATGAAATTTCTAAATCCTTCAGTAAAAACTCCTATAGTCACGGCTTTCACTATATTAGTAGAAGATGAACGTCCACTCTTCACACCCCCCAAGACTGATCAAACAGGCAAGCTACCCCAGATGCATGGGCAAAAACTGCTGTGTTAGGCCTGGCCGTGAAACAACCTCCAATAACAGTGGATTTAAAAACCTCAGCCTCCCCAATCAATGTCAAATAATATCTTCTAAGCATAAAAAGCTAAAGATGGGATAAGGCCCTATATTCAGAAATATCTGGCCTTAGGGGTCCTAAGGCCCTGTCAATTGGCCTGGAACACTCCCCTGCTATTAGAAGAAAAAGCCAGGAACCAGGGACTATCACCCTGTTAAAGACCTAAAAGAGATCAACAACAGAGTGCAGGACATTTACCCCACGGTACCTAATCTGTTCAATCTGCTTTGCACTCTGAACCCTGAGCAGAAATGGTATACTGTTCTGGACTTAAAACAAGCTTTCTTTTGCTTGCCTCTGCATAAAGATAGTCAGTTGCTGTTTGCTTTTGGGTGGGTAGACCCAGAAACCGGAAAGTCTAGTCAACTAACTTGGACTAGACTCGCAGAGGGGTTCAAAAACTCCCCCACTCTCTTTGATGAAGCCCTTCACAGAGATCTCAACAATTTCAGAACTACACACCCCGAATTCACCCAGCTTCAATATGTGGATCACCTGCTACTGGCATCCAACACCAAGGAAAACTGAACTGGGACCCAAGCACTATTATCCGAGCTTGCTCAACTCGGGTATAGAGCTTCGGCCAAAATTGCCCAATTTGCCAGCAAGAAGTAATCTTCCTCGACTATTTCCTTAGGGGCGGTAAACGATGGCTCACTGAGCCCAGAAAACAAACCATTGAGCAGATACCAAGCCCATCTTACAGCAGACAACTAAGAGTTTCTTGGGATTGCTGGGTTTTGCAGGTTATGGATAAATGGGTTTGAGTCCTTAGCTGCTCCTTTATACCCGCTGCTAAAGGGAGATGCCCAATTCCAATGGACCCCTAAGTACCAGGAAGTTTTAGATAACATCTAAGGACACTGACATTGAACGCCTCAACTTTACTGAGCTCAGCCTGCAATTACAGAAAGCCCTACACTACGTTAAAAATGTACATCAACTCACTCACCTTGGTTCAAAGAAACTGCAGGCATTCCTGTAGGATTAAGAACAGAGTTTTCCACTAACTGACGCACAGCGAAAGGAAATAATTGAACTGGTAACAAAAGCCTGTCGGGTCAGTCAATTGTTTAATGCTTACCCTTCCAAGTTTCTTAGACGAAAGCACCTACGAGGAACCAGACCAGGACAATTCTGGGAAGTGGACATTACTGAAATTAAGCCAGCAAGGTATGGACTTAAATATCTCCTAGTCTTTGTGGATACATTCTCAGGATGGATTGAAGCCTTACACACACACACACACACACACACACACACACACACACACACACACAGAAAAAAAAAAAAAAAAACGGCGCAAATGGTTCTCAAGAAGATCCTGGAAGATATTTTTCCAAGATACGGTCTGTCTAAGATAATAGGGTCTAATAATGGACTTGTGTTCATGGCCCAGGTAAGTCAGGTGTGGATTAATTGTAAGTTACATTATGCTTATATACCACAGAGCTCAGGAGAGGTAGAAAAAATAAATAGAACCATTAAACAGACCTTAACAAAATTAAGCTTAGAAACCGGCATAAAAGATTGGACTATGCTCCTGCCTTATGCACTGTTTCATGCGAGAAATACTCCCTCAGTTTCTTTGTGTAACCTCACCCCCTATGAAATTCTCTATGATGCCCATCATCCAGTAAGGGACCTAATCCCCAACTCTAAGGCCTAACAATCCCTTCCACACCCCTTGCTTGACAGACTTAAAGCCATTGAAAGAACTCAGTGATAACTGTGGAAACAGCTGGCCACTGCCTACCAACCTGGGGACGAGGGGATTCCACATCAATATCAAGTAAGAGACTTGGTCAACATAAGACAACATCAGGTGTTATCCCTAGAACCCCGCTGGAAAGGAACATACCAGGTGCTACTTATAACACCTACAGGCATAAAAGTAGACAGAATCACTTTTTGGATCCATGCCTCTCATCTCAAGCCTTCGCTGTGTCCAGACTCTGGTTGGAAACTGGAAAAAACTGGTAACCATTTCAAATTGCGTATTCGCTATGTGGACAAGACTATAGACTCTCCCCTTGGCCACCAGTACTCCTAACCCTCATCAGCCTGTTCAGCAGTGAAGGCTGATCTGAAATCCTACTAGACAAGAAGTATGGTCTATCTCGCATACAGTCCCCTTAGGGACCTGGTGGCTATCTCTCCACCCAGACATTTTTCAGCTTGGTATAGGTCTTTCCTATTGAGATAACCCCAATGAAGAGGATCCCACTAAAGTTCCATTAAATCCCTTCCATACCATAGATAATTGAAACAAACATTATGGATGCACGGAAACGCGAGCCAGATTCAGGTTGGTTAGCCTAGATTACTATATATGCCCGACGGACTATCAAAGCCACAAACAGCCATGGCTGTGTGGGGGGAAAGCCAACTTCTTGTGTAATTCATGGGGATGTGAGCATACCGGGGCTGCCTGGTGGAACCCAAACTCCTCATCAAATTCAGTACACAGCATTGGCCATATAACCAATTAGACAACCAAAAACTATGGTCCCCAGAGGGTTCTCTAGATCCTCAAATTCTGCGTGACATTTTTAACTTCGGCAAGTGCTCAAAAGGGGAAAATTCCCCTATGTAGAATCCTTTTCCCTCCTTCACTCACATCCTGTACTATGCTTCTCCAATAGTTCCTCACCCTCAGCCTTCTGCTCTAGACTCTCTGCTGTCACTCCCACCTCAGCAACCTGATTTCTTCCCTCCAATTACTACATCAAAAACCCAAACCTCTGCCAGTTCTCAGACCATTGCCCCCTTGCTGAGGTAGCAGGTACCGAGGTACCCCTCCACTCACTCACTCCTCTCTTTTTCTGTCTGTGCCTGCACTAGGTCCCACCAAGTCCTCTAAGAAGCTAAACCAAAGCTCAAACCAGCTGAGAAGAGCCCTCAGACCCCTATCCAAGATGTAATAAAAATAGCCTTTAAAGTTGCTTTGTCATCACTGAAAACAGGTTACTAAGAATTTAAAGTCCCTCACAGGCTTTTTGGAATACTCACTCCCATCTTCACCTCTGCTCTACCCGTTCTACTGCTCAAGTTTTGTTCTAGGAAAATCCCAAACCCCTTTTCCATTATTCTTTTACATCTCATCTTCCTCATTCTCAGATCCACGGAGCTGCTCTCAGCCTCGCCTTCCCCGTCTTCCCCCTCTGTACCAGGTCCATAGATATGTCTTAAATAACCTTCTCCAGAAGTCTTCACCGAGGCTTACATTAGGTCTTTCAGCAAAAGAGTCCCTCTGAAAGAGTTCAATGTAGATGAACTTCCACTTTTCGTGTTGCCCTGTTCTACTTGGCCACTTGCTGAAAAAATCACCACCCCTAAGCTTGACACCGCCTTACTAGATTTTCACAAAATATGTGAACAAGGCCTCTGGCCTTGAGCTGGGGATTCACAGAGATGGCTAGATTTCTAAGATAAAAAAGTTACCAATTGGGCTTCATGGTGACAGCTGGCAGGGAGAAAAAAAGAGACAAAAAAAGCTCTCCCTTTCCAAGGTGTCTTTGAAAAGTTAACTTGCCCAGAACAGAGGAACAAAAACAAAAACAAAAACTGATTTCTGTGAATTTCTACAGACTGTGAACTTCTGAGCCACTTCCCTTACATGTTGGGTACAAATTCTAAAACTACCGAAACTTGGGCTTCAGGGATTAATTGATTACAACAGAAGCAATGCCCTCTAAATCCGGATGCAACCAAATAAGACTTTTTCCTGTGTTTGGTGCTATCTTAGGTCCCTTTCCTTGTCCGTCCCTACAACAGTATAATTCTATACACTTTAACATTATTTATGTTTTCATAAAATGGTCAATATATGTGATTAATTATGTAATGATGCAGATGTTTTCCAGAGTTCTCTATCATGACTTAGGTTCATTTAAAGATCAACTAGGGGGGCATACAACCCGGTTCCACTGGGAACCTGTATCCCTCACTTTAGCCATCCTATTAGAAATAATAGTTGCTGAAGGGGTGGGCTAGTCCATGAGACACAACAAAGACACAATTAGAAGCAGAAATATGCCAAAGTTTAAAGACATAAAAAACCGACATCACAGCTTTACAGGAATTTTAACCTCTCTCTTTCTGAAGTTGTTTTACAAAGCAGGCGAGTGTTGGACCTCCTCTTTATGAGAGAAAGGTGCCTTTTTGCTTGCATTGAGGGAAGAATGTTGTTTTTATGCCGACAATACTGGAGTTGTAAAAGAATCTATGAGTAAATTAAGAAAACGACTTGAAGAGCGTCAAAGAGAGACAGAGGCCCCAAAAGGGAGCTTTGAGTCTTGGTTCACATAGTGACCTGATTAACTACGCTTTTATCTGCCATGGCCGGTCCATTAAAAATCCTCATATTATTGCTAACGTTAGGACCCTGTTTGCTCAACCGTGTAGTTTCCTTTATAAACCAAATCGAACCTGTTATTAATCCTAACCATACACTGTTCTCTCAATCTAATTTTACAGAAGAGCAGGGACAGAATTGGTATTAAAATACAGAATTATAGAGGATCTTCCACCTGCTGAAAACCTCAAAGGTCCACGCAGAAATGATCCCTGGAGAAGATGTAGGCAAGTACGAAGGACCTGAGAGAGCAAAAGTCTTCCATGGCAAACAACCTGCTCAGGATGAAGGGATGTGTCTGAATCAGCCACTCTCTTCTTAATGTAGAGAAGGTGTACCAAAGCAGGCATGTGTTGAGAGCTGCTCCTGCATGCCTATGGTTGACATACCACTCTGACCTGTGAAAGTGTCACAGGAAGTAGGAGCAGCATCCTTCTCATGGTGACCTTGGAAGCAACTGTTAAGACAAAGTTGTTGCCAAGGCAGTGACCTCATTCAGTTCCAAAAGGAAGTCACCACACCTAACTTCCTTGGTGATGGAACTCTCTGAACTTGGAATCCAGGAAGCCAGGCACCCAGAGCCAGTCCCAGTCCCAGTCCCAGTGGTCAAACTTATTTTGATTTACCAAGGACAGACTCAGTCTTTCTTGGGACCTACTGATGTAAGGATGGCCAAATGCAAGGAAAGCTATGAAGAGGGGCCTTTCCTGAGAAAGCAGGCAGTGGCTCACCGCTGGCTCCTGACAACTTCACAGAGTTGGCCAAAAAGACCAGATCTGAGACAGAACAGGCTATTTCCAGGGAACATAGTAAGGCCCACCAGTCAGAGGACACTCCGGATAGTCACAGACCTACTTGGGGAAAGGAGCTGCCTTTGTTGTGTGGGTGTGGGTTTGTGGTTTTGTCTCATGTTCTGAGAATAGGTATGAAAGGCAGTTTGTTTTGTTTGGAGTGAACTGTTTCTTGTAAGTCGTTTGACAAGGCGAGAATTTCTATGTCTGTGTATCCCACTGTGTCCGTTGTTGTAGACATTAGAAAAGAGAATGCATCAATGAATATGTCCTGTCTAGTAGAAAGCTTCACAGCATTCATCCTGCCCTATTTATGAATGGACTGCAGCTTGCCTTATTGATGTGCAACACCTGCTATCTTGCTTAGTTCCTGTTTTATTCCTGAATTCTGGCCACTCTCCAGAATAGGTTCATGGTTTTCTGTTTAAGATATGTACAACCTCGAAGCTCTGTGACATGACCATGTACTGAAGGGAATGGTGAGCATCTCAGAAAACTCAGATATCAGTGTG